>NW_022681474.1:17818271-18435238 GCF_009764315.1 Trachypithecus francoisi | reverse complement strand
CACCGCGCCCGGCCTGTTTAAGGTTTTTATCTTCCTAGAACAAACTGCCAAAGTGTGTTGACATAGGTGGTCTCAGTTCTTAGTCTCTCAAAAGATAAGCTATGTTGATACAGGCTGTCGCAGTATCTGGCTGTTTGCAATCATACCACCTTTAAACCCCTTAGAATTAAGAGATGGTGAGTATGTGTTAATGTTCAGATACAAGTCGTCATTCAGATTGCTCCAGCATAACTAGATTTTCTCCCACAGTAGAGCAGAAAAGCTAAGAATACATTGGAAGTCTTCGCGTGCTGGTTGTCTGCTTATACCAGCTGTCAAGCTGCTGTTTTGTTAACAAGAAGTTTACTGGGACATCTATTTTATACAGTATCACATCACAGCCAGAACGGAACATGGAAATACCTAGGTAGATGTTTAGCCTCATAGGGAAGAACTTCCCAGGATGCCAGCTCAAGTGAAACTGGAGTTCAATCACTCCTTTCTAATTATTCTAGAGAAAACAGGAAAACTGATGGAGAAGGCAGAGAGGATAGTCGGGGGTTGGATACCCAGGGCTTGAAAAATAGCATCAAACTGAGTTTTCTCCATTCATGATTTAACAAGGCTACTTAAAGGAATCCTTATAAGTAGAGTTAAAATTGTAATTCAACATTAAGCTACTAGGATAAAAAGAATGCTACTAGTTTTGTTACTAAAAAGAATATTACCAAACAGAAGGAGGAGGCCTCTTGAATAACATATTGGACTGTAGAGAAATGGCGTGGAGTACCCTTTGAAATCAAATTCAAGAGAAGGAAAACTGAATGGAGAAAGATCATAGGAAATCATTAAGGGACTTAAGGAGAAAGAGATGAGAGAACATTTTCCGTTTTAAGCAAGCTTGCAGACACTTTTAGGCATCGTTTAATTTCATTTCATGGCAGGTCTTTTAGATGACAATGGTACCTTACCCTGGCCCCTCATTCCCAAAAGTTGTTCCATCCCAAAGTTACTATTTATTCCCTAGAAGTAGAGTTTCTCACCTGCTCTTTGTAAAACTACTATTAATAGAACCCTCAAAGTGCTCCTGTCTGCTGAGCAAGTAGCAGAAATAGCAACACGCTGCAATCTGCTATTGAAACTTGTCAATTAAAATAATGGATCTTTAGTTGTAAATCGTTACACAGTGTGACTTTAAAGTGAATGGATGAAGTGTGGTGAGGATAAAGAAAGGGCAACAACAAAGAAAACTTGTCAAATGATTCCAAAATTGGGTGGTTTTCATAGAGGGTAGGAAGAAGAATGCAGATTATCGCGAAGTTCAGGCCAGCCCAAGGGTATTAACTCTTAGGAGAGACCAGGAGACCTAGGAATACTAATGCTTCTTAGTATTATTTTTTTAAATAGAAGTATTCGCTTGAAATATTTTACTGATGCATACAAAACTTTTATGTTATATATAAGTGCGCATATGGATGTTCATTAAATGAATGTCAATGTAACCAGCTCCAAGATAAAGTAAAACAGTAGTAACAGTGACCTAGAAAACTTTTGTTTTCTTCTCTCCAGTTAAAATAACCCCGGATGTAACCACTTTTCTCTTTTCTCTTGGCATTAATTCTTATTTCCTGCTTTTCTTTTTCATGTAAGTAGAATCATATTATATTAGCTTTTTTTGTGCCTGGATGTTTTTGCTCAATATTACATCGGTGAGATTTACCCATATTGTTGCTTATAGTTGTAGTTTCTTCTTTCTGATTGCTATGTAGTGTTGTATTTTGTGAATTTATCACAATTTATCCATTCAACTGTTGATGGACATTTGAGAGGTTTATAATCTTTAGCTGTTACACACAATGCTGCTACCAAAATTCTTTTGTCTTTTTGTTTTAAATTTATTTCCTGTACTTACTCATGTGACAAAAATTCTAGTATTGTCTTTTCTTGAACATATATGCTCTTTATTGTCGTGTGTGTTACTAAAGGTGAAACTGATGGATAGTAGGATATGCGAATATTCTGCCAGTCAATCTTCCAAAGTGGTTGTACACTACACTCCTCTCAGAGCATGAGGCTGCAGTTACTCCAATGTCCTCGCAAACGCTTGGTATTTTCTGTCCTTTTTAATGTATCATCCCTCCAATAATATTAAGAATTTTAGTCTCCCCTCCAAATTATGCGTGGTTAGGATGAACAGTCTTTGGAGACAGCAGGGGGCCCAGGGGCCTCCAAGTCAAAACAGACCCAGATATGGTGGAGGAAAAGCTTCAGACTCCATAGGGTAAAAGTGTGCTAACTTCCAGAAGCCTAAATTTGTTTTCTTTATTATAAGACTGAATATTCCTGTCACAGAACCCTGGTCATGAAGTTCATGTAAAAACTATCTTCAATTTACAAAAAGGGAAGTTCACCCATAAAAAAAGTCAAATGTCAAAGGCCATCCTTTTTAAACTCTTCTCTGGTGTTTTTCCACAAGGATATATTGCTTATTCTGTAATAACAGAGTTGTGTGTATACACTTTTGAATGACAGTATCCTAGAATAGTTCTGATTTGTTCATTTTCACACCTCCTACTTATTTATTGATTTGTTTCATTATTATGTGACTTCTCAACTAAACTACATTTTTAAAGGGGAGAATCTGAGTCTGGTTTGTTCAGTTTTGTATGTCCAGTATCTCGATCTGTCTCTGGCACAGGGTAAATAACTCAATAAACATTCTGTTGGGAATAAATGAATGAATGACCACTGAAAGGGGTTTCATAAACAAATGGAAAGATGAGAAATTGCATTTTTAGTTATTTAAATGAAAACATTTTTTATTTAAAGCAACTTAATCTGATGGTAACTAGCTTGCATTAGACAATTTAAGACGATTCCCTTTATGGCGAGATTTTGTGAGCCTGTAGTTAAAATAAGTCTGCAGACAATCTCACCAAGAGTTACGTAGGCTGGCATGCCAAGACTGAAGAGGGCAGACAGAATATGTAAGATGAAATTGCAGTGCTCTTTCCTACCTACTTATAATATTCAGTTTCATTGTGCTTTTCCTATCTAGTTATAATGTTTGCCATTAGTTTCACGTTTCCTTGAGTATCTCATCTGTACTTAAAGTATCTAATATTGTCTCCTAGTGAAGGGGAAGCTGGTATTTTGATCCATAAAGCAGCTGCTATCTTTTGTCACTATTGTTAGTTCTTAGGAGTACTAAATTTAGATATAGAGTGCCAAAACATTATTACACACATTTATCATTTATAATTATATGACTGCAAGTCTTCAAGAAGTCATTTTAATTTATTCCTCTATTTCCAGGGATTTAACCATTCCAGATAGATAGCTCTCTACCGGATTCCTAAAATTTTCTGTGAAATGAAATTGTATTACCTCTTTGAATCTCACACTGACAGCCTCATATCCCTAAGCTTTAGCGACCTTTGTCCATACTCAGGATATTATCATCTGAGATTATTCCTGGTTCAAAAAAGTGCTTTCTCTTTTGAGTTTTAAAAAGCTAGCTAAATGGCTTTGCCTTTTCTTGTCGCTTTCCACAGAGGCTGACCCCCGACACGAAAGCACACTGTCCTGTCTCATCTATAATTATGCTGGTTGCATCTCACTGACTCCCTAATTTGCATTGTAACTAACGTAAAGGTGGAGGCTGTTGTTTGCAGCCACAGGAATAGCAAATGCAAAGGTGTTGGAAATACTGTCATAGTTGTCTGAGGAAACCTCTGTCAGCATTTTTCAGAAGAAGGAAGCAGCAGGAGCTTTTTATAATGTAACTTTAATTACAACGGGCAGGCACCCTGGCATAGGCTGAGGATCTGTTTATGATACACCTGCCAAGAATCATTTGATATGCCTCAAGACATGTGTCTCTTAAGTGGTGTCACCCCCTACAGGTGCTAGCCAGCAGTTTTTTCTTTTCTTCCCCGGTCCCTGATCTCCTCTGCTGGCTGTTGGTCTGGCTACTCAAATACACAGCAATTTAAAAGAAAATTAGCAGTGAAGAGAGATGAACAAACCACTTAGTAAAGCTGCAATATCTGTGACTCAGCTAAATACCTTTGATTTTCAAGCTGTGGCCGAGAAATCTAAATTAGTAAAATAAAACAAAGTGGGTCATTTCTCACCTTCTAATCCTAAATTTATTTGTGGAGATTTAGATTTTGAACGTGACCTTCAAAAGCCCAGCCAGATCATGAAATCTCAGAAGACCAACCAGCAGATGGCAAAACATAGGCTTCCCCGAGGCTTCCTGATGACCTGTTCTATACAAGAGACGATTAGATTTGTTTGTAATTTGGTTTGGCCCAAAACTAATTTAGTTCTGGGTAAGGAAGTATTTAAATCAAAAAAAGAGAATGAGCAAATTTTACCTATTGGTGTTTCTAATAATGTTTTGCAGGTAATTTTACATTTTCTCTAATCCTTGGGTGGAATATATTAGATAAGAATCACCAATATACCCAGTTCTCTATTTTTAACATAACTTCTTGGAACATGTTTGACTCGGTTATATCAGAGAATCTTTTAGCACTTAAGTTTTATGAACAATAACTGAAATTCAGGACAGTAATATTCAACTTCTTATGACGTTTATTTCATAGGTACCTGATATTTGCATAGCACTAAAGGCCTGTAAAACATTTCTAGGACTGGTGTGGTAGTTCACACCTGTAATCACAAGACTTTGTGAGGCCAAGGCAGGAGGATGAGTTGAGCTCAGGAGTTTGAGACCAGCCATGGGGCAACATGGCAAAACCCCATCTCTACTAAAAAATTCAAAATATTAGCAAGGCGTGGTGGTCTATGCCTGTGGTCCCAGCTACTTGGGAGGCTGAGATAGGCACTTGAGCCTGGGAGGCAGAGGTTGCAGTGGGCTGAGATTGTGGCACTATACTCCAGTCTGGGTAATAGAGCAAGGCTCTGCCAAAAAACAAACAAACAAAAACAAAAAACAAAACAAAACAAAACAAAAAAACAAATAAAAACAACAAAAATTTCCAAAGTAGATTTTCAAAATATTTCTGAATTTCACACTATTATTCTTGTATGGGAAATAAATCTTTGTTGCAAGAATTGGGTGATTTCAACAGAGGCATGAATGAAAGCAAATGCCTCTATTTTCAGGCCACTGAGAGGCTAAACTGACTCACGCTCCAGATGCAAAAATTAGAAGGGTTACAGGGTCCCCTTCCCTCACCCCACCACTGAAGGCTAGCTACCCCTAATTGAGTGGCGCGGGGAGGAACAGATAGGCTTCACTATCATGAGTTGGGTAACCGAAGTTAGTGTGCCTCCAAACACAAAATGGAAGGCATTGAGCCACACAACTGAATATTGCATAACTCATTCTCTAATGGAAATATAACCTGCTAATATTAACTATCAGCCAGCCACAGGACATTCAATACAAAGCATTATTATAGCTTTGTTTTTCTCCATGTATATTCTGCTAACTCATGCACACCAGGGAAGCGAGGGGATATTGGAATCGGTAGCAGATGAATGATGGATGAATCATAAATCGGATTGTGTGTTGGTTTATTTAATTAGTTCATTAGAGTTCTCTGGAAACATTTAGGCATTGTGCAAAATTAATATATACAAGAATAGTTAACTGTCCAATTAGGAAAACATAAATTAGTCACATCATCTATGCTGTAAAAATCACAACTGCCAAAAGAAATTAAACAAATGGAAGGCTAATAAAAAAATAAATGTTTTGCAATGTATTTTGAATGCTCTGTGCATAAAGGCACTGCCAAGGTAGTAACCTAAGATTATTAATAAGGCAACTTTTTCCAAATGAGCTTCATTATTTGGAATAGCCAATCTCACCTACATATTTTTAAAATGTACTTAGGTATTTATTGATTGACTGGTTGATGGTGTGAAAAGATCAATAGCAGAGTTAATGTAATTTCTAAGATTTTATTTTATACGTAAAATTATGTTACAGAATGGACACAGCTGTTAGACCATATTCCTTTCTGACATATTTTTGAGAGGCTAAAAGTTCTACTCGGGTTAATCATTTGTTTTGTTCCTGTCTACCTTAAACTTGTACGTGGATCCCACCAAATTCAGCAGTGACTATAGTTGAAAGAAAACTTAACTCACAGTAGCATACACCTTATCTTGAACTCTGCTCTGAAAGACTCTGAAAGATGCTTTTCCCACTCAGTAAGCAAAATTCTTCTCTTAGTTCTGTTACTTTCAATAAACTACCAATTGTGAGAAATCATGGAATTTGGATCACAAATAAATAAGATAATTTAGTGGTTGCATATCCTATATCACAAGTCTAGAGCTTAACTGTTTTAAAACCTAGAGGTTTGTGATAATTTCAGTTACGGTTTAAAATGCACTATCTCTCAGTAGGAAGAGGATGTGGATTTGAATAAAGTCTTTGTTTCCCGTGATCTCTGAAGCTTGAATCATGAATTGTAAACTCATGTGCAATTCTAGGATCATATGATTTTCAGAGGCCTGGGAGTTTCTGTCACTGGTCATACCACCGGGTAGGTAGAATTTGTGTGTGAAACAGAGCAGGTGCTGCCCATTCAGAGTTAGATGAACTTACTGTATGATTCTGGCAAAGGAACAAAGAAAAACCAGTGAATTAAAATGAAAACATTGTTAGGCATTCATGAGCCCGTGAGAAACAGACACACACACCATGCACACGTGCACACGCACACACACACACACAGACACACACAGGAATGGCTCAAAACCCAGGCTATTCTGGGTATCCATTGACAATATTGGGAGCAAAATTTAGTCCTGTGGGCAGTTCATGAACATCTTACCTGATGAATGCCTATTGACCCACATAACTGCAAAGCCAGCAATGGATGCCTCTAATGTTCCTAAATGTTTAGCGATTTCTTTGCTTACCAATACTTTTTGCATCTTAACCTTGTGAATTTTTTAGGGAACATATATTAGAAACTCAAACCTGCTTCTGCTTGCCTCAAATATCTTTATTCAACATTGTTCTGGATTGATAGTCTAGCTGGAAGAGAATTTTTTTTTTTTTTTTTTTTTTTGAGATGGGATCTGGCCCTGTTGCAAAGGCGGGAGGCAGCAGTTACCACCTCCCCAGCTCAAGGAAGCCTTGAACCTCAGCCTCCCAAATAGCTGGGACCACAGGCACACACTACTACACCTGGCTAATTTTTTGTGTTTTTTGGTAGAGACACGGTTTCACCATGTTGCCCAGGGTGGTCTCGAACTCCTGAGCTCAAGCAATTCACCCACCTCGGCCTCCCAAAGTGGTAGGATTGCAGGCATGAGCCACTGTGCCCAGCCTTAAAAGGTAATTTTTCATTAAAAATTATTTTTACTCTTTACTTAATAATCAGTCGGTTACTTCAGTCCCATGATTGTTGTTGAGACAACTGTTTCCAGTCTCACGGTCACTTTTCTGTAGGCAATCTCTCCTCCATATTATTTTAATTTCTTTTTTAATGATTATGCCTCCCAAATCTCATCAATTTTCAAAAATTCTCAGCCATGCAATAATATTTTCTCATCCTCAGTTTATTTCTCCCTTTATGAACCCTAATTAGATGTTCATTCCACCTTTATTTTTTTCATCTTCCATGTCTCTTTTCTCTCTTTTTTTCTCTATATTGTTATTTCTATGCTGCATGTTAGGTATTTTTTCCCATAATTTTTTTAGTTAACAAATTTTCTCATGGGGTATAGTAATCCGATTTAAATGATCAATTACATATTTTTACATTTTTAGAAATATATACGTATGTATTATATTTCTATAAGCTCAACTGTTTTCTTTCTCTTTCTTTTTTTCTTTCTTCTCTTTCTTTCTTTCTTTCTTTCTTTCTTTCTTTCTCTCTCTCTCTTTCTTTTTCTTTCTTTCTTTTCCTTCCTTCCTTCCTTCTTTCTCCTCCCTCCCTCCCTCCCTCCCTCCCTCCCTCCCTCCCTTCCTTCCTTCCTTCCTTCCTTCCCTCTTTCTTTTTGCAAATATGTTCGTCACTTTAATCTTGTAATGGTTAATCTTATTTCTGTGTCTGGTAATTCCAGTATGTGGCATTCTTGATGTTTCTAATTGTGCCTTTTTGTTGCTTCCGCAGACTTTTGGTCAACATTGATAATTTGTTTTAGTGTGCAGTCATTTTAAATGGGGAGTTTAAATTTGGCTGATCTTAGTCTGTGGAGAGCCTGAGAGCCTGGCTTGAAGATGCTTTCTCCCCGGGAGGCTGTATGCTCTTCTGCCGGGATTCCATGTAACCATAACCCAGCATCAATTTCTGGTCTTTGCCTATTCTGGGACACACAAGTAATGCCAATAAGTAGGTACTTCCTAGCCCTCCCTAGCTGTTTGATGTCCTAGGCTTCAGGCAAAGATCTTAGTTTTAATTCACCATTATTTTGTCTTTTCTTTCTGTTAAAATCTTAGTAAGCAGATTCTTCAAGGTGGCATTGACTTCTGTTTTTCTTTTATTGAGATAGAATTCACATACGTTAGAATTCACTCCTTTAAAGTGTACAATTAAGTGAATTTTAGTATTTTCACAAAGCTAACACCGGTCACCACTGTGTTATTTCAGAACGTTTTCATCATCCCCAAAAGAAACTCACACCCATTAGCATCACCTCCTGTGCCCCGCATCCCCTTGCTTGATACAACCATGAATCTACTTTCCATCTCTATGGATTTGCCTATTGTGGACATTTTCTTTTTTTTTTTTTTTTGAGATGGAGTCTCACTCTGTGGCCCAGGCTGGAGTGCAGTGGCCGGATCTCAGCTCACTGCAAGCTCCGCCTCCCGGGTTTACGCCATTCTCCTGCCTCAGCCTCCCAAGTAGCTGGGACTACAGGCACCCGCCACCTCGCCCGGCTAGTTTTTTGTATTTGTAGTAGAGACGGGGTTTCACCATGTTAGCCAGGATGGTCTCGATCTCCTGACCTCGTGATCCGCCCGTCTCGGCCTCCCAAAGTGCTGGGATTACAGGCTTGAGCCACCGCGCCCGGCCCATTGTGGACATTTTCTAGAAAATAAATTGTACAATGAGGGTCTTTTATGACTGACTTCTTTTACTTAGCATAATGTTTCCAAGGTTCATCTATGTTGTAGAATGTATCAAAATGCCATTCTTTTTAAAGGCTGAATAATATTCCACTGTGCAAATATAATACATATTATCTAATTACTGATAAGTTCACAGGCATTTGGGTTGTTTCCACTTTGGGTTTATTGTGAATACAATTGCTTTAAATATAGATATACACATTGTTGTGTGGATATAGAGAATTTTTCATTTCCCTTGAGTATAATACCGAGGAGTAGAATTGCTGGGTCATGTGGTAACTCTATCTTTAACTTTTTGAGTAACCACCAAATTGTTTTTACGGAAGAGCTGCACTATTTTTACATTTCTACCAGCAATGTATAAGAGTATAAATTTCTCCACATTCTTGCCTACAGCTGTTATTATCTATCTTTTCTTATTATAGGCATATGGTGAGTATAAAATGGTAACTCACCGTGGTTTTGATTTCATTTCTCTAGTGACTAACAATAGTGAGTATCTTTTCATATGCATATTGGCTATTTGAATATCATCTTTGGAAAAATGTATATTCAAACCTGTTGTCCATTTTAAAATACTGGATTGTCTTTTTATTGTTGAGTTGTAAGACTTCCTTGTATATTTGAGGTATTAAGCTAATGTTTACAAATATTTTCTCTCATTTTGTGGGTTGTTTTCTCACTTTATTCATCCTGTCTCTTGCAATAAAGAAGTTTTAATTCTGATGAAGTCCAATTTCTATGCTTGTTTGTACTTTAGATATTATGTGTGAGAAACCACTGGTCTTCTTCGCTTACCAATTATGCTGTAGCATCCTCTTCATTTTTGACCATTGGGGTTTCTCTTACATGTTTGAATGTTCAGGTACACATTTACACATTTAGCAGTAGGATCGTTATATTTTTTCTAGTATCCTAGGTATTGTGGGAGGGTTTTTCAGAATATTTAGTACATTTTATTTTCAGAAACAGATGTGACAGTTCTTTCTACAATACTGTATGAAGACAGCAAAATACCTATTGAAATTTTTTGTTTTTTGAGATGGAGTCTCACACTGTTGCCCAGGCTGTAGTGCAGTGGCATGATCTCGGCTCACTGCAACCTGCAACCCCTGCCTCCCGGGTTCAAGCAATTCTCCTGCCTCAGCCTCCTGAGTAGCTGAGATTACAGGTGTGCATCACCATGCCTGGCTAATTTTTGTATTTTTAGTAGAGACGGGGTTTCATCATGTTACTCAGGCTGGTCTCGAACTCCTGACTCCCATCTCGGCCTCCCAAAGTGCTGAGATTACAGGTGTGAGCCACCATGCCCAGCCCTGAAGAACGCTGTCTTGGGAACTGTAGAGGCCTGAATTCAACTTCTGTTTTCACACCTTAATATGACCTCAAGCTGTATGACCTTGAGCAGATTATTTAATCTTTCAAGGTCTGAATATCCTTACGGGTAAAATGGGATGAATGATACCAAGACTTAGTTATTACAGTTGTGATGAGGGTAAAACAAAATAATATGAATTGCTAGCATGTTACAAGGGCTCATTAAACATCAGGTAGCTATGTTACTATTGATAATAAAGTTTACTTCAAACTGTCTTTTAAAATCACATGTCAACTATTTAGTCATTTTTTTCTTTTACTAAGGGTAAAATATTCTGGGAATGCTATATTTTCCTAAAGGGGAATTTACTGAGCACTGCTATATTTATTAATTTGTTTTACAAAGTAGGACAGTGAGGCTGAGGAAGGCATAACGCTCACAGAATCAGTGAGTAGTAGAACTGAGATTTGAATCCAGCTTGTCATGCTTTGAGATAGATATCCATTTTTACTAACTCCAAGGATCTCTTAAATCTATTTTCTCATTTTATATAATCAGTCTTTAGTAGCTTTATTCTCCACAAGGCTAATCCCATTATGACTGATGATTTTCTCTCTAGACCTGTTCAATACTGTAGCCACTAGCAATAGAAGGCTATTTAAATTTCAATTAATTTAAATTGAATGAAATTAAAAATTAAATTTCTCAGCTGCACTTGTCACATTACAAATGGTTTCTAGCCACACGTGTCTAGTGCCTATCATATTGAACAACACTGATATAGGAAGAATATTTCTATAACCATAGAAAGTTACATTGGACAAAAGTACTGTAGATTTTTTAAAATTAAGGGACCTATATCATGAATAGCACCACAGCCTTTGCTGGCTGCTTCATTGCCCTTCCAAAATCATAACAGACATTTTTTGTTCACTGTAGCCTGCACTTAACCACATCATGAATGAAAGCCAGGGAAAAGACTCCAATTTGGTTGGCATTTGTTCTTTGATTGCCCTATGCTTTGGGTGAGTGAATGAGCTGCTGTTTTCCTATCCTAAGCAAGAGTTTGGCAACCATCTCCTCCTGGGGCATACAACAATGTTTCAACTCAGAATGACTCACTGCCTAAAAATAAGCTCAAGTAGAGCCCAAACGAAAGTATATCAAAATCACATTCTCCTAAGACTGAACCCTGTGTGACAATTTATTTCTGTTATTTAAATTCTAGTATCTATAGAAATTTGCTGAATCCTGTATACTCTCAACTTTTCTTGTATATAAAAAAGGAAGGGTATTGCATCAGTAAGCATTTATCTCAATTTTGTAAAGAGTAAACATTTTAAGGTAGTTATTTAAAAAGTGAATTTAAAAGTTGATGAGTACAGCAAGGTACTACTACTGAAAATTCTAACATGTAGTGTCTATCAAGTGAATATCATAACCCTTTTTACCCACTGCTCTTAACACCGTGATTCCAGTCAGAGAAATTTAAACAAATTTTAGCAAATGTGTTACAAATGGCAGTTATATAGGTGAGGATAGAAGATTTCACTGGCTTTTAGATCAATGATTTATTCAGGCTTTGGTATGTTTCTATTTAGGAGACTTTATGGCTAGTGGTGATCTAGATTCCAAGATGACTCAGTAGTTAAGAGAAAGGAGATGAGAGCCTCTGCCCTTTTTAGGGAAATAGAAGTCAAACTGAGTTGACTTTATCCCTATTTCTTGGTCCATTTATTAGTCTGTTCTCATGCTGCTAATAAAGACATAACTCAGACTGGGTAATTTATAAAGAAAAGAGGTTTAATTGACTCACAGTTGAGCATGGCTGGGAAGGCCTCAGGAAACTTAAAATCTGGCCTATACTGTTTCATTTCTCAGCAGAAAGAATATCCCCATTTTCATGGTGTATGTATTAGTCCATTCTCATGCTGCCCATACAGATATACCTGAGACTGAGTAATTTGTAAAGAAAAGAGGTTTAATTGACTCACCGTTGAGCATGGCTGGGAAGGCCTCAAGAAACTTACAATCTGGCCTATATTATTTTATTTCTCAGCAGAAAGAATATAACTTCACCAATTTGTCCTCAATGATAAGGCAGTACTTAGGAAATAGCACCCATTTCCACCATGTAAAGACTTAGTGAAAAAGGTAATTTTTAAAATTGAAGGTAAGGAGAGAAAGCATAAAGTGGATGAATTAGCTATCGCAAATGAATGGTTATAAAAAAGTATGCTCTATGAAGGCAGTGAGTGGGCCTGTCTTTTTTTTAACTTTAGATTCAGGGGAGTACAGGTATAGGCTTATTATATGGATATATTGGGCTTCTAATGATTCTGTCACCCTAGTAGTAAACATAGTTCCTTATAGGTAGTTTGTCAACCCTTTCTCTTCTTCCTTCCTCTCTCCCCGGTTTTAGAATCCCCAGGATTTATTGTTTCCACCTTTGTGCCCATGTGTACCCAATGTTTGGGTCTCAGTTATAAGCAAGAAAATGCAATATTTGGTTTTCTGTTTCTACATTAATTTGCGTAGGATAATGGCCTCCAGCTGCATCCATGTTGCGGCAAAGGACATGATTTCATTCTTTTTCATGGCTGCATAGTATTCCATGGTGCGTGTATTAGTCCGTTCTCATGCTGCTAATAAAGACATACCTGAGACTGGGTAATTTATAAAGAAAAGAGGTTTAACTGACTCACAGTTAATCATGACTTGGGAGGCCTCAGGAAACTTACGATCATGGTGGAAGGGGAAGCAAACACGTTCTTTTTCACATGGCAGCATCAAGGTGAAGTGCTGGGGAACTGCCCTTTATAAAGCCATGTGATCTTGTGAGACTTATTCACTATCATGAGAACAGCACAGGAAACCCCTGGCCCCATAATTCAGTTACCTCCCACTTGGTTCCTCCCATGACATGTGGGGATTATGGGAGCTACAATTCAAGATGAGATTTGGGTGGGGACACAGTGAAACCATATCGTTGTATATGTACTACATTTTTCTTATTGAATCCACCATTGATGGGCACCTGGGTTGATTCTATGTCTTTGCTATTGTGAATAGTGCTGTGATAAACATATGAGTGCAGGTATCTTTTTTTGTAGAATGATTTCTTTTTCTTTGTGTATGTACCCGGTAATGACATTGCTGGGTCAAATGGTAATTCTATTTTTAGTTCTTTGAGAAATCTTCAAACTGCTTTCCACAGTGGCTGAACTAATTTACATTCTCACAAGCATTGTATGTGATTCAACTCCTCTCCCTTACCCCTCCCTAATTCAAATGGATACATTTATTCCATGCTACATAAACCCCTAGTTTTAGTTGGTTATAAGGTAGATTTGAGACTGATCTCCAATTTTTCAGCTGTAGCACCAGAATAAAGCCTTCTTCCCTGGCAATACTCATTGTCTCAGTGATTGGCTTTCTGTGCGGCAAACAGCAGGACCTAGACTGAAACCCTAGCATTTCAGTAACGACGGGAGAGGAGGTACCTGGGAACTCTCTGTACTTTGTGTGCAGTATTTCTACAGTCCTACAGCTGCTCTAAAAATAAGGCCTATTAATACTTTAAAAATAAGTTTCATGACTAGTAGCACAAGTTGAATTGTTTTCATGGTCCAACTTCAAAACATAAGATACATTGACCAATGGATAGCTTTCAGGGAGCTGCATCGTAGTGAGCTGAAATTCTGATGTACTTGTATCCTAGTCATTTGAATGAAGGAACAGCTTCTAAAGGTGTCTATCTCAAAACAGAATTGAGAGTTGGGACAAGGACTCTGGCTCAAATATGATTTCCTGCAATACCCTACCTTTAATTCTATCTGCCACATTAGTAATCACTTAACTAATTACTTTAAATTTTTTTTCATCGCATTTGGTGAAAAATTTTGGAACTTAAATATGATTATTATACATTTCGTGATCTGGTAGTATCACTGAAAAAAGTCAGAATTAAGAAAATCTATTATTAATCTGCAAGGAAGTGCTACCGTGCCAATAACAATGTACTCGTTTGCCTGTACACCCAAGAAGTCAACCTGTTCACAACTCAAAATAGTAAAAATATTCACACACAGCTGTCAGCATAAACAAAAGTGTGCTCTCTGCATCACATAGAGAGTGTTAGTAAAAACTAAAAAATGAGCATGGCTGAGCCTGTCTTTACCCAGTGCAAAAAGCTATCCTTTGTGTGCAAATCAGCAGTGTACAGAATGTCTGAACAATGTGAAACAAAAATGTATGGCTAAGAGATTGCAGTTGAAACTAAAAGTGCTGAGAAGTTCGTATTTGAATTTGGTTTGATTGTAAAATATATGGCACTGGCACTTTACTAAGAATAACAAACCCCTAAATATTGGGAGAGTGGGTTGAGGGCAGGAGGAAATAGTCTAATCTATGGATGATATGATAGGAGAATATCTGAAAGTTCACATGAAGTAAATTTTTAGAGATGTAAGTTATTAAATACTTCTGTGCATCATCAAAGTCTGTATAAGAGCACTTGAGCTGTACTGTTTTGATACATGTGTTATAGATGAGGACTGTCAGAATCCTTGAAAGTCATGAGCCACAAATCGGTGTCCTCCTTAACACACTCTTGTTGTCTCTGATAAAGCTCAGAGCAATTGAGAAGTGGTAGCATAGAGAGACCATTGGTCAACCATCAGCAAACATGGATACTGGTTCCAACCACACCCATCCTCAAATAGTCATATAACCTTGAACAAGTCATTTGGATTTTCTGAGATTCAATAGATTCATCCCTAAAGTGGAGACAATTATTATATTATACTAATCAAATGAAATAATGAGTGGAATATGAGTTATTGTTCCTAAACATCTACAAGACCACCTGGAAATAAATCAACTTTGTTTTATGTCGATGGCCACATAGGTGAAGTTTTGGGTATTAGTTTTTAAGAAAAAGTAATTGCAGGGGGAAGGAATGAGTGATGAAGAGATGGAACATGGGAAATTTTTTCGGACAGCGACACTGTTCTATAGAATGTGTAATCACAGATACATGACATTTGTCAAAATCCATAGAAGCACACAACATAAAGAGTCAACTTTCGTGTGAAGTGTGGGCTTTAGTTAACAATTATATCTCAGAATTGGCCTATCAACTGTAACAAGGTACCCCAGTAATGCAGGCTGTTAATGTGGGGGGGTGGTGGGGATGGATATGGGCTATGGGCTGTGGGAACTCTCTGTACATTCTGCACAATTTTTCTGTAAACCTAAAACCTCTCAAAAAATTGTACAAACTTAAAAACTTGAATTCATATATGTCAAAAAGAGAGTGAGGATGCAAGGAGGAAGGGGAGAATAAGAAGGAAAGATAAATGAGAGAGTGAAAGGAAGAAAAAGCAGGACCACAGCTGGATAAAGAGACAGCTGACAAACCAGAGGGGTGAAAAATGGGACAGATAGAAGAAAAAGCCAGAGATGAAAGGGGAGCGTACAAAAGAGGAAAACTAAGTAAGAGGAAGGGAGAAGGAGTAGAGGCAGATTGAGGGCCAGCTGGCCAACACACTTAGGTCTAGCTTATGGCTTGGTGTGTGTGACCACCATTGCCTTAAAACCCCATTTTATCTATTCTGGAGCAGAGTGATTCAACTTGAGGACAGCTCCCTACACAGGTATTCAGGGACTTTCTGTGGGATTCACTGGTTAGGGTGATTTTAAAGTTAATGATCTCAAAGTTACTGATTTTCAGGTCTTCAAGTTCACTTTTCCTATATTCCCTTTTCTAACAACCTTTTGGAATCCATAAAGGAAAGGCATCCTCTTCCCCATCCTGATGCTTCCTGTGATGCATTTCTTGGGCTGTTACTAAAAAAGTGAGGAAGGCAAATAAAAAGAAAATTCAAGATATTGCTTGGGAGGTTATACTTTTAAGGATCAAATTCACCATAAAACCATAAGCCTTACATTCTTACCCTGTCTTACACGTATTTTTGTTGAGGATTATTTTAGAAATGCAGTGCTCTCTCCACCTTGAGATATTCCGAAGCTAAATATTTTGTGGTGTGAGAGTTGTGGGAATGATGACAGTTTTTGTTTACTGACCTCACCTCTTCAATCCTCCAGCTATTGGAAAAAGTTGCATTGCTCTTTGAGCAGGGATCCATTCAAATCTGGGATCTTGAAGATTATCAAATTTGAGGAAACTTCTATATGAAAAAGAATGCAAAATTACTATTAAAAATTATGTACAAATGTGACTATTTAGAAAAAACACTCAACAAATTACATTTGTTTCCAATTTGAAAATGTTTACAAATGCTGCAGATATCACAAAGTTCAGAAAAATAACATGTTTTGTTAACAAGCTGAATGGAAAAGCATTGTTTTCTCCACATTCTGGCTGCATGTTTTGATTGCTTCTTTATTTAACAATAATTCTGTCATTTTCTATGGACAGAAGAGAAATAATCTTTCTTCTAGCATGATTGAATTTTTTCTTAATATTGATAACTTATAAAACTTTGTGAAAGTTTTATAACTCATTATCAGTAATATCTGGTGGCACTATTTTGGATTGTTGCCAACTGTGAGACTACTGCTAGAAAGTTTCTTTCAAATATGAGCTATAAGATTGGGAAGAATTTTCCTAGACTTGTTTCTTGGTTTCTTCTACACTATCCTCAGGTTTCCGGTAGCAAGCTTCATCAGACAGTTCATCTGGTGGTATTGCAAGTCCAGATCATGTCATAATGCAGGGAGGATTTTGTGTTTTGTTTTGTTTTGTTTTGTTGAGATGGAGTTTTTGCTGTATTGCCCAGGCTGGAGTGCCGTGGCATGATCTCGGCTCACTGCAACCTCTGACTCCTGGGTTCAAGTGATTCTCCTGCCTCAGCCGCCTGAGTAGCTGGATTACAGGCATGTGCCACCACACCCTCTAATGTTTGTGCTTTTAGTAGAGACAGGGTTTCACCATGTTGGCCAGGCTGGTCTCGAACTCTTGACCTCAGGTGATCCACCCGCCTCGGCTTCCCAAAGTGCTGGGATTACAGGTGTGAGCCACCACAACTGGCCAGATTTTGAAAGACATTTCTATATGAGGACAGCTAAAATAAGAAGTATAAATAGTTATGTTCCGGGTCTGGGGGCTCATGCCTGTACTCCCAGCACTTTGGGAGGCCAAGGTGGGTGGATCATGAGGTCAACAGATCGAGGCCATCCTGGCCAACATGGTGAAACCCCGTCTCTACTAAAAATAAAAAATTAGCTGGGCATGGTGGTGCACGCCTCCACCTTGGGCGGCTGAGGCAGGAGAATCACTTGAACCCATGTTACAGAGTTTCCAGTGAGCCAAGATGGCACCACTGCACTCCAACCTGGCAACACAGTGAGACTCGATCTCAAAAAAAAAAAAAAGTATAAATAGTTATGACTGAACAACTACGAATTGTATAAAAATATCCCATTAAACTCATAGTGAAAGTATCTCCAACTAAGAAAAGGAAGAAAGAACAAAAAATAAATTAAAAAATGAGAGGAAAAAAAATTCTCCAACTCACATTCTATTTAGTCGGAGCTTCCAAAAAGCCTGAGGGCCACTGCAGTACAACAGGATGTATAGAGAGAGGGTTGTCAAAGTTACAGAGGCAGCAGTTAAGGATAAACTATCTTACTATTACAAGTTTTATGAAATTGTAGTAACAATGTAAACACATTGCCTAGGCCCCTTCCAGGCCTGGTGGGACAAAGATTTGTGCAAGCAAGGACCCCTGCCATTTCAGCTTATTGACTTATACAGAACACCTGTCATTCTGTTTAAGAAAGGCTGTAAATGCCAAGAAAAAAGCAGTATCACAGGTAGGAAATAATGAACACTAAGAATGACATGTTCTTCAAATGTTTAAATATAAACAGTTTTTAAAAGCTATTCTCAATTCTCATTTCCAGGTCTTGATAATAACAGGAAAGAAATGCATTTTTAAACATCTGAGGCAGTATAACTTGGTGAGACTGATTTGCTGAGAAGTTACTTGAATCTCACTTTGAAAGGCCAAGGCGGGCAGATCACCTGAGGTCAGGAATTCGAGCTGTAGTCCCAGCTACATCTGAGCCTGGAGAATCACTTGAGCCTGGGAGGCGGAGTTTGCAGTGAGCCAAGATCTGTATAATCCAGCCTGGGTGACAGAGCAAGACTCTGTCTTAAAAAAAAAAGAGTTACTTGAATTTTTTTTTTTTCTGGGACTATTAAAAATTTCTGTTTGTACTGAGTAGAACCCATGGATAAGATTTTTACATGAGTTCTTTAGAATCGATGTATTTGATTCAAAAAGGAATTTTAAACCTACTTTATCAAATGAGATAAAGAATTGTACTATAAAAGCTACACAAAAAAGAATTGTACTATACTGTAATATAATTATTCTAAGTACAGTCTATCATTACCAAAAAGTGTAATTATATTCTAACTGCTCAACCAATTATCTTTTAGCAATAGTTTTTTTCATTCATTATATGTGTAGGAAAAGTACAATTATGATGATTCAGTGTATTGATGTTATTTCTGAGCTTTAAAAAATGTGATTTTTCAGCAAAAAAAAAAAAAAAATTTCAGGCAAATATCATTGTTGAACATTGATGCAAAAATCCTCAATAAAATACTGGCAAACCAAATCCAGCAGCACATCAAAAAGCTTATCCATCACTGTCAAGTAGGTTTTATCCCTGGGATGCAAGGTTGGTTCAAAATACACAAATCGACACAAATCAATCAATGTGATTCATCGTATAAACAGAACTAAAAACAAAAACCACATGATTATCTCAATAGATGCAGAAAAGACCTTTGATAAAAGTCAACATCTCTTCCTGTTTAGCACTCTCAATAAACTAAGTATCAAAGGAACATACCTCAAAATAATATGACAAACCCACAGCCAATATTATAGTGAATGGGCAAAACTTGGAAGCATTCCCCTTTAAAAGCAGCACCCAATCAGGATGGCCTCTCTCACCACTGCTATTCAACATAGTATTGAAAGTCCTGGCCAGAACAACCAGGCAAGAGAAAGAAATAAAGGTTTCCAAATAGGAAGAATGGAAGTCAAACTATCCCTGTTTGCAGATGAGATGATCCTATATCTGGAAAACCCCATAGTCTCAGCCTGAGAGCTCTTTAAGCTGATAAACAACTTCAGCAAAGTCTCAGCATACAAAATCAGTGTACAAAAATCACTTACATTACAATACACCAACAACAGTCAAACCAAGAGCCAAATCAAGAATGTAATTCCATTCATAATTGCCACATAAAGAATAAAATACCTAGGAATACAGCTAAATGGGGAGGTGAAATATATCTACAATGAGAACTACAAAACACTGCTCAAATAAATCAGAGATGACACAAACAAATGAAAAAGCATTCCATGCTCATGGGTAGGAAGAATCAATATCCTTAAAATGGACATACTGCTGAAAGCAATTTATAGATTTAATGCTATTTCTATTAAAGTATCATTGAGATACTAAAAAACCACTTTAGTATTTCAACTACTTTAGTAGTTTTTTAGAGCTAGAAAAAACTTTTTTGAAAATTCATACAGAACCAAAGAAGAACCCAAATAGCCAAGGAAATTCTATACAAAAAGAACAAAGCTGGAGGTATCACATAACCTGACTTCAAACTATACTACAGGACTACAGTAACCAAAACAGCATGGTACTGTTACAAAAACAGACACATAGACCAATGGAACCAAATAAAGAACCCAGAAACAGGATCACAAACCTACAACTATGTGATATTTGACAAACCTGATGAAAACAAGCAATGGGGAAATGATTCTCTCTTTAATAAAAGGTGTTGTGATAATTGGCTAGCCATATGCAGAAGACTGAAACTAGACCCTTTCCTTACATCATATGTAAAAATTAAAGATGAATTAAAGACATAAAATGTAAAACACAAAGCTATAAAA
This sequence comes from Trachypithecus francoisi, assembly GCF_009764315.1. NCBI lineage: Eukaryota > Metazoa > Chordata > Mammalia > Primates > Cercopithecidae > Trachypithecus > Trachypithecus francoisi. The sequence goes on along the minus strand of NW_022681474.1, from coordinate 18,414,912 downwards.
ATCCTGGAAGACAACCTAGGCAATACCATTCCGGACATAAGAACAGGCAAAGATTTCATGATGAAGATGCCAAAAGTAACTGCAACAAAAACAAAAATTAACAAATGGGACCTAATTAAACTAAAGGGCTTCTGCACAGCAAAGGAAATGATCAGCAGAGTGAACAGACAACAGACAGAATTGGAGAAAATTGTTGCAAACTATGCATCCAGCAATGGTCTAATATTCAGCATCTATAAGAAACCTAAACAAATTTACATGAAAAAACATTTAAAAAAGGGCATAGGACATAATACTTTTCAAAAGAAGACACACATGCAGCCAGCAATCATATGAAAAAAAGCTCAACATCACTGATCATTAGGGAAGTGCAAATCAAAACCACGATGAGATATCATCTTACACCATGTAGAATGGTTATTATTTAAAAGTCAAAAAATAACAGCAAAAGGAATGCTTATGGACTGTTGGTGGGAGTGTAAATTAGTTCAACCATTGTGGTGATTCCTAAAGACCTAGAGACAGAAATACCATGTGACCTGGCAATTCCTTTACAGGATACATACCCAAAGGAATATAAATCACTGTGTTGTAAAGACACATGCATGAATATGTTCATTGTAGCACTATTCACAATAGCACAGACATGGAATCAACCTAAATGCTTATTAATGATTGACTGGATAAAGAAAATGTGGTACATATACACCATGGAATACTATGCAGTCATAAAAATAATGAGATCATGCCCTTTGCAGGAAAATAGATGGAGCTGCAGGTCATTATCCTTAGCAAACTAATGCAGGAACAGAAAACCAAATACCAGGCTGAGTGTGGTGGCTCATGCCAGTAATCCCAGTGCTTTGGGAGGCCGAGGTGGGCAGATCACCTGAAGTCAAGAGTTCAAGACCAGCCTGGCCAACATGGCAAAACCCTATCTCTAATAAAAATAAGGGATTTTTATTTAATTATTTCCACATGCTAAGCAAAATAAATTTCAATTTTAAATAGACAGTATATTGGATTATAACAGGTTGAGGAATGAGAAATAAGTGTTCTTATTTTTATAAATTTATAGGATACAAATAATTACATTATATAATTTTGATTTTCACTGTCCTGTTCTCATTTCTTGATGTGAATATGAAGACATTTATTTGAATGGAGTTGAATTGAATCTAACTGAATTGAACCTAAATTGAAGAATGAACTCAGACACTTTCTGAAAGTTCGATTGGCTGATTATTGACAAAGGAAGACAAAGGACTAACTTTGTTATTAGAATGTATATAGACTATTTTCCACAAATGGAAGGAGCTTAGTCTGCAGCTCCAAGATTTGGGTCCAAAAGTTGTTTATGCTGTTCACTAACAGGAGAAAAAGAAAGAAGAAAGAAAGAAAAGAAAGGAGAGGAGAGGGGAGGGGAGGGGAGAGGAGGAAAGAATGAAGGAAGGGAGAGGCCAGGTGCTGTGGCTCACACCTGTAATCCCAGCACTTTGGGAGGCCAAGGTGGGAGGATCACCTGAGGTCAGGAGTTCAAGACCTGCCTGACTAACATGGGGAAACCTCGTCTCTACTAAAAATACAAAAATTAGCTGGGTGTGGTGGTAGATGCCAGTAACCCCAGCTACTCGGGAGGCTGAGGCGGGAGAATTGCTTGAACCCAGGAGGTGGAGGTTGCGGTGAGCCAAGATCGCGCCATTGCACTCTAGCCTAGACAACAAGAGCAAGACTCCATCTCAAAAAAAAAAAAAAGAGTGGAAGATATTTAAGCATATGATTCAATAAAATATTATTTAAAGTAACTCAGGGCTGGGTGCTGTGGCTCATGCCTGTAATTCCAGCATTTTGGGAGGCTGAGGCAGGTGGATCACAAGGTCAGGAGTTCAAGACCAGCCTGGCCAAGATGGTGAAATCCCGTCTCTACTAAAAATACAAAAATTAGCTGGGCATGGTGTTGGGTGCCTGCTACTAGGGAGACTGAGGCAGAGAATTGCTTCAACCTGGGAGGTGGGGGTTGCAGTGAGCCGAGATCAGGCCACTGTACTATAGCCTGGTGTCAGAGTGAGACTCCATCTCAAAAAGAAAAAGTTATTCAAGCATATGATTAAATTAAAAATTTTAATAAAAAATTTTGTAACAAAGGTATATTGAAATAATCAATGATATGATTTTTCCAACTCCTTCCAAATCTATTGGGTTATGCAAAATTTCTCAAGCGGGCATAATTAATATATGTTTCATAAATCTTAGAGAAACTTTTTGTTATACTTCCCAGAAATTGAAAGAGTTTATTGATTGAGTAACAAATCAGTTCATTTCCAATTCTTCCTTTCAAAACATTTAAAGGAAGATCTAATCAAATTGTCAGTTCATACATCATTAAAAATAATTTTGATGATACATCATTATATGATATTTGATATATATTTCAAGAAGAATTTGAAAAACTAAATGAAGTTGTTATAAAATTTCTCCCATTCCCATCTACTTAGTAAGATGTGTAAGGCCTCTCAGGCTTTACAATAATAAATACAATGAATTAAACAGAATTTGTACTCAGCAATATATAATATTCATCTATGAATACATGAACTGATTGATATAAAAAACAGCCCTAGTTATTTCATTATGAGATTCACTTCCATTAATCTTTACACTTTGTTTAACTCTGTAAGATTGCAATATAGTTCTTGTATTAATTGTATTAGTATATTACTGATGATACTAATAACCCAGGAAAATAATTTTTATATACTTAGAGACTTACTGTCAGAGGGATTTTACAAAACATAAACAGTTAATTTATATAAATATTTTTGTGGCAGACATATATTTTATTTTATTTTATTTTTTATTATTATACTTTCAGTTCTAGGGTACATGTGCATAACGTGCAGGTTTGTTACATATGTATACTTGTGCCATGTTGGTGTGCTGCACCCATCAACTCGTCAGCACCCATCAATTCGTCATTTATATCAGGTATAACTCCCAATGCAATCCCTCCCCCCTCCCCCCTCCCCCCTCACCATGATAGGCCCCGATGTGTGATGTTCCCCTTCCCGAGTCCAAGTGATGTCATTGTTCAGTTCCCACCTATGAGTGAGAACATGCGGTGTTTGCTTTTCTCTTCTTGTGATAGTTTGCTAAGAATGATGGTTTCCAGCTGCATCCATGTCCCTACAAAGGACACAAACTCATCCTTTTTTATGGCTGCATAATATTCCATGGTGTATATGTGACACATTTTCTTAATCCAGTCTGTCACAGATGGACATTTGGGTTGATTCCAAGTCTTTGCTATTGTGAATAGTGCCACAATAAACATACGTGTGCATGTGTCTTTATAGCAGCATGATTTATAATCCTTTGGGTATATACCCAGTAGTGGGATGGCTGGGTCATATGGTACATCTAGTTCTAGATCCTTGAGGAATCGCCATACTGTTTTCCATAATGGTTGAACTAGTTTACAATCCCACCAACAGTGTAAAAATGTTCCTATTTCTCCACATCCTCTCCAGCACCTGTTGTTTCCTGACTTTTTAATGATTGCCATTCTAACTGGTGTGAGATGGTATCTCATTGTGGTTTTGATTTGCATGTCTCTGATGGCGAGTGATAATGAGCATTTTTTCATGTGTCTGTTGGCTGTATGAATGTCTTCTTTTGAGAAATGTCTGTTCATATCCTTTCCCCACTTTTTGATGGGGTTGTTTGTTTTTTTCTTGTATATTTGTTTGAGTTCTTTGTAGATTCTGGATATTAGCCCTTTGTCAGATGAGTAGATTGCAAAAATTTTCTCCCATTCTGTAGGTTGCCTGTTCACTCTGATGGTAGTTTCTTTTGCTGTGCAGAAGCTCTTTAGTTTAATTAGATCCCATTTGTCCATTTTGGCTTTTGCTGCCGTTGCTTTTGGTGTTTTAGACATGAAGTCCTTGCCCATGCCTATGTCCTGAATGGTACTACCTAGGTTTTCTTCTAGGGTTTTTATGGTATTAGGTCTAACATTTAAGTCTCTAATCCATCTTGAATTAATTTTCATATAAGGAGTAAGGAAAGGATCCAGTTTCAGCTTTCTACTTATGGCTAGCAATTTTCCCAGCACCATTTATTAAATAGGGAATCCTTTCCCCATTTCTTGTTTCTCTCAGGTTTGTCAAAGATCAGATGGCTGTAGATGTGTGTTATTATTTCTGAGGACTCTGTTCTGTTCCATTGGCCTATATCTCTGTTTGGTACCAGTACCATGCTGTTTTGGTTATTGTAGCCTTGTAGTATAGTTTGAAGTCAGGTAGCGTGATGCCTCCAGCTTTGTTCTTATGACTTAGGATTGTCTTGGCAATGCGGGCTCTTTTTTGGTTCCATATGAACTTTAAAGCAGTTTTTTCCAATTCTGTGAAGAAACTCATTGGTAGCTTGATGGGGATGGCATTGAATCTATAAATAACCTTGGGCAGTATGGCCATTTTCACGATATTGATTCTTCCTATCCATGAGTATGGTATGTTCTTCCATTTGTTAGTGTCCTCTTTTATTTCACTGAGCAGTGGTTTGTAGTTCTCCTTGAAGAGATCCTTTACATCCCTTGTAAGTTGGATTCCTAGGTATTTTATTCTCTTTGAAGCAATTGTGAATGGAAGTTCATTCCTGATTTGGCTCTCTGTTTGTCTGTTACTGGTGTATAAGAATGCTTGTGATTTTTGCACATTAATTTTGTATCCTGAGACTTTGCTGAAGTTGCTTATCAGCTTAAGGAGATTTTGGGCTGAGATGATGGGGTTTTCTAAATATACAATCATGTCATCTGCAAACAGGGACAATTTGACTTCTTCTTTTCCTAACTGAATACCCTTTATTTCTTTCTCTTGCCTGATTACCCTAGCCAGAACTTCCAACACTATGTTGAATAGGAGTGGTGAGAGAGGGCATCCCTGTCCTGTGCCAGTTTTCAAAGGGAATTTTTCCAGTTTTTGCCCATTCAGTATGATATTAGCTGTGGGTTTGTCATAAATAGCTCTTATTATTTTGAGGTACGTTCCATCAATACCGAATTTATTGAGCATTTTTAGCATGAAGGGCTGTTGAATTTTGTCAAAAGCCTTTTCTGCATCTATTGAGATAATCATGTGGTTTTTGTCTTTGGTTCTGTTTATATGCTGGATTACGTTTATTGATTTGTGAATGTTGAACCAGCCTTGCATCCCAGGGATGAAGCCCACTTGATCATGGTGGATACGTTTTTTTATGTGCTGCTGAATCCGGTTTGCCAGTATTTTATTGAGGATTTTTGCATTGATGTTCATCAGGGATATTGGTCTAAAATTTTCTTTTTTTGTTGTGTCTCTGCCAGACTTTGGTATCAGGATGATGTTGGCCTCATAAAATGAGTTGGGGAGGATTCCCTCTTTTTCAATTGATTGGAATAGTTTCAGAAGGAATGGTACCAGCTCCTCCTTGTACCTCTGGTAGAATTCAACTGTGAATCCATCTGGTCCTGGACTTTTTTTGGTTGGTAGGCTATTAATTATTGCCTCAATTTCAGAGCCTGCTATTGGTCTATTTAGGGATTCAACTTCTTCCTGGTTTAGTCTTGGAAGAGTGTAAGTGTCCAGGAAATTATCCATTTCTTCTAGATTTTCTAGTTGATTTGCGTAGAGGTGTTTATAGTATTCTCTGATGGTAGTTTGTATTTCTGTGGGGTCCGTGGTGATATTCCCTTTATCATTTTTTATTGCGTCTATTTGATTCGTCTCTCTTTTCTTCTTTATTAGTCTTGCTAGTGGTCTGTCAATTTTGTTGATTTTTTCAAAAAACCAACTCCTGGATTCATTGATTTTTTGGAGGGTTTTTTGTGTCTCTATCTCCTTCAGTTCTGCTCTGATCTTGGTTATTTCTTGCCTTCTGCTAGCTTTTGAATGTGTTTGCTCTTGCTTCTCCAGTTCTTTTAATTGTGATGTTAGGGTGTCAATTTTAGATCTTTCCAGCTTTCTCTTGTGGGCATTTAGTGCTATAAATTTCCCTCTACACACTGCTTTAAATGTGTCCCAGAGATTCTGGTATGTTGTATCTTGTTCTCATTGGTTTCAAAGAACATCTTTATTTCTGCCTTCATTTCGTTATGTACCCAGTAGTCATTCAGGAGCAGGTTATTCAGTTTCCATGTAGTTGAGCGGTTTTGATTGAGTTTCTTAGTCCTGAGTTTAGTTGATTGCACTGTGGTCTGAGAGACAGTTTGTTATAATTTCTGTTCTTTTACATTTGCTAAGGAGTGCTTTACTTCCAATTATGTGGTCAATTTTGGAATAAGTGCGATGTGGTGCTGAGAAGAATGTATATTCTGTTGATTTGGGGTGGAGAGTTCTATAGATGTCTATTAGGTCCGCTTGGTGCAGAGATGAGTTCAATTCCTGGATATCCTTGTTAACTTTCTGTCTCGTTGATCTGTCTAATGTTGACAGTGGAGTGTTGAAGTCTCCCATTATTATTGTATGGGAGTCTAAGTCTCTTTGTAAGTCTCTAAGGACCTGCTTTATGAATTTGGGTGCTCCTGTATTGGGTGCATATATATTTAGGGTAGTTAGCTCTTCCTGTTGAATTGATCCCTTTACCATTATATAATGGCCTTCTTTGTCTCTTTTGATCTTTGATGGTTTAAAGTCTGTTTTATCAGAGACTAGGATTGCAACCCCTGCTTTTTTTTGTTCTCCATTTGCTTGGTAGATCTTCTTCCATCCCTTTATTTTGAGCCTATGTATGTCTCTGCATGTGAGATGGGTCTCCTGAATACAGCAGACTGGTGGGTCTTGACTCTTTATCCAGTTTGCCAGTCTGTGTCTTTTAATTGGAGCATTTAGTCCATTACATTTAAGGTTAATATTGTTATGTGTGAATTTGATCCTGCCATTATGATATTAACTGGTTATTTTGCTCGTTAGTTGATGCAGTTTCTTCCTAGCCTCGATGGTCTTTACATTTTGGCATGTTTTTGCAATGGCTGGTACCGGTTGTTCCTTTCCATGTTAGGGCTTCCTTCAGGGTCTCTTGTAAGGCAGGCCTGGTGGTGACAAAATCTCTAAGCATTTGCTTATCTGTAAAGGCATTTATTTCTCCTCCACTTATGAAACTTAGTTTGGCTGGATATGAAATTCTGGGTTTAAAATTCTTTCTTTAAGAACGTTGAATGTTGGCCCCCACTCTCTTCCGGCTTGTTGAGTTTCTGCTGAGAGATCTGCTGTTAGTCTGATGGGCTTCCCTTTGTGGGTAACCCGACCTTTCTCTCTGGCTGCCCTTAAGATTTTTTCCTTCATTTCAACTTTGGTGAATCTGGCAATTATGCGTCTTGGAGTTGCTCTTCTCGAGGAGTGTCTTTGTGGTGTTCTCTGTATTTCCTGAATTTGAATGTTGGCCTGCCCTGCTAGGTTGGGGAAGTTCTCCTGGATGATATCCTGAAGAGTGTTTTCCAAGTTGGTTCCATTTTCCCCCTCACTTTCAGGCACCCCAATCAGACGTAGATTTGGTCTTTTTACATAATCCCATACTTCTTGCAGGCTTTGTTCATTTCTTTTTCTTCTTTTTTCTTTTGGTTTCTCTTCTCGCTTCATTTCATTCATTTGATCCTCAATCGCTGATACTCTTTCTTCCAGTTGATCGAGTCGATTACTGAAGCTTGTGGATTTGTCACGTATTTCTCATGTCATGGTTTTCATCTCTGTCATTTCATTTATGACCTTCTCTGCATTAATTATTCTAGCTATCAATTTTTCCACTCTTTTTTCAAGATTTTTAGTTTCTTTGCGCTGGGTATGTAATTCCTCCTTTAGCTCTGAGAAGTTTGATGGACTGAAGCCTTCTTCTCTCATTTCATCAAAGTCATTCTCTGACCAGCTTTGATCCATTGCTGGCGATGAGCTGCGCTCCTTTGCAGGGGGAGATGCACTCTTATTTCTTGAATTTCCAGCTTTTCTGCCCTGCTTCTTTCCCATCTTCGTGGTTTTATCTGCCTCTGGTCTTTGATGATGGTGACGTACTGATGGGGTTTTGGTATAGGTGTCCTTCCTGTTTGATAGTTTTCCTTCTAATAGTCAGGACCCTCAGCTGTAGGTCTGTTGGTGATTGCTTGAGGTCCACTCCAGACCCTGTTTGCCTGGGTATCAGCAGCAGAGGTTGCAGAAGATAGAATACTGCTGAACAGCGAGTGCATCTGTCTGATTCTTACTTTGGAAGCTTCCTCTCAGGGGTGTACTCCACCCTGTGAGGTGTGGGGTGTCAGACTGCCCCTAGTGGGGTATGTCTCCCAGTTAGGCTACTCAGGGGTCAGGGACCCACTTGAGCAGGCAGTCTGTCCGTTCTCAGATCTCAACCTCCATGTTGGGAGATCCACTGCTCTCTTCAAAGCTGTCAGACAGAGTCGTTCGCGTCTGTACAGGCCTCTGCTGCTTCCCCTTTTGTTGTTTAGCTGTGCCCTGTTCCCAGAGGTGGAGTCTACAGAGACAGGCAGGTTTCCTTGAGCTGCTGTGAGCTCCACCCAGTTCGAGCTTCCCAGCGGCTTTGTTTACCTACTTAAGCCTCAGCAATGGCGGGCGCCCCTCCCCCAGCCTCGCTGCTGCCGTTTCGGTTAGATCGCAGACTGCTGTGCTAGCAATGAAGGAGGCTCCGTGGGCGTGGGACCCTCCCGGCCAGGTGTGGGTATAATCTCCTGGTGTGCCCGTTTGCCTAAAGTGCAGTATTGGGGTGGGAATTACCCGATTTTCCAGGTGTTGTGTGTCTCAGTTCCCCTGGCTAGGAAAAGGGATTCCCTTCCCCCTTGCACTTCCCAGGTGAGGCAATGCCTCGCCCTGCTTCAGCTCTCACTGGTCGGGCTGCAGCAGCTGACCAGCACCAATTGTCCAGCACTCCCCAGTGAGATGACCCCAGTACCTCAGTTGAAAATGCAGAAATCACTGGTCTTCTGTGTTGCTCACACTGGGAGTTGGAGACTGGAGCTGTTCCTATTCGGCCATCTTGCTCTGCCCCCGACATATATTTTATAACATCAATAAAAGACCATCATAAAAACATCTTACAAAGGATAAAAATACAGGCAAGGTGAACTAGAATAGCGTTTAAAAAGGTAAATTTAATTTTGTAAAGTTTTTCTATTAAAGAAGAGCCTGTGCATTAATTTAAAAAAATAACGTGAAGTTTATTGGATACATTTATTTGTTTTTATCATGGTAAGAACATTTAACATGAGATCTACCCTCTTAACAGATTTTTAAGTGTTCAATACAGTATTGTTAGCTACAATTATGATGGTGTGTAGCATAGCTCTAGAACATATTCATCCTCCACAGCTGAAATTTCATACTTATTGAACAGCAACTTACCTATCTCCCCCCTTCCCAACCCCTGGCAACCACCATTCTACTCTCTGGTTGTATGTGTTTGATTACCTAAGGTATTTCATATAAGTGAGATCATGCAGTATTTGTCCTTCCGTGACTAGCTCATTTCACTCATGATGATGTGCTCATGGACCATCAATATTGTCACACCATGACAAGATTTCCATCTTTTTTAAAGATGAGCAATATTCCATTGTGTGTATATAGAACATTTTCTCTCCATTTGTTTCCATGTCTTGGCCACTGTGAATAGTGCTGCAGTAAATATGGAAGTGCTAGTGTCTCTTTAAGACCCTGATTTCATGTGGAAGTCAGTGTGGCGATTCCTCAGAGACCTAGTAACAGAAATACCATTTGACTTAGCAATTCCACTATTGGGTATATACCCGAGAGAATATAAATCATTCTATTATAAAGATACATGCACATGTATGTTTATTGCAACGCTATTCACAATAGCAAAGTCATGGAACCAACTCAAATGCCCATCAGTGATAGACTGGATAAAGAAAATGTGGTACATACACATCATGAAATATATGCAGCTATAAAAAGGTGATGTAAAAAATACATCATGTCCTTTACAGAGACATGGATGAAGCTGGAAGTCGTTATTCTCAACAAACTAACACAGGAACAGAAAACCAAATATCACATGTTCTCACTTATAAATGGGAGCTGAATGATGAGAACTTGTAGACACAGGGAGGGGAACAACACACGCTGGGGCCTGTCGGGGGGTGGCAGGGAGAGGGAGAGAATCAGAAAAAATAGCTAATCCATGCTGGGCTTAATACCTCCACCTAGGTGATGGGTTGATAGGTGTAGCGAACCACCATGGCACACATTTACTTATGTAACAAACCTGCACATCCTGCACATGTACCCTGGAACTTAAAGCAAATAAACCCCAAACAGTGAAGATCTGTAAAAAAGAGACCCCGATTTCAATTATTTTAGATAAATGCATACAATTGAGATTGCTGGATCCTATAGTAGTTTTACTTTTAATTTTTTGAGGAACCGCTGTACGTTTGTCGTAGAGGCTGCACCATTTTACGTTTCCACCAACAGTGTTCAGGGCTTCCAGTTACTCTACATCCTTGCCCGCATTCATTGTCTTTTTAAAAATAATAGCCATCCTAACAGATGTGAGGTGATATCTCATTGTGCTTTGATTTGTATTTCTCTGAATATTTTTCAGGGATACAGGAGAAAAATATTTGAAGACAAATGCTATAAATGTTACAAAGAACCTACTAAGGATACTGTAACTTTTTTCTTTGAGATAATTTTATTATTCTCAAATGAACATATAATTTAAAATTTAAATAGTAATAGGATTATAATAAAAATTAGTCATTCTCTGTTTCAAGTGTCAGCAAACTACACCCCACCAGCTGTTTTTAATGAAAAAAAAAGTCTCATTGGAGACCAGCTATGCCCTTTATTTCCAGATTGTCTGCAGCGGCTTTCATACTATAAGGACAGAGATGAGTAGTTGCAATAGAAACCCTCTGGCCCATAAGGACTAAAATATTGAAGTAAATGGCCCTTTACAGAAAATATTTGTCAATTCCTTCTCTGTTGCACCCTCTACTTTCCATTTCTGCTCCTCTGAAGCAGAAATTAAAATTCTTTTAGCTGTACCTTCTGCTATTTAATTCCACATTTATAAATGTCATGTATATAGCTGTTATCCTACATTTGAAGACAGACAAATACACACACGTACATGTGCTCTAAACAGAAACATAACTACTTCCTTCTGCTTTAATCAGTATTTAGATTTTTACTTTTAGTTATTATGACTATACAATTATTGTTAACAGCTGGGACATTTCATTTATTTCCTGTGCCATCTTTTGATTTTCCTGAAATTAGAATTACTGTGATGTGTGCAAGTACAAAATAATAGAAACCTCGCATTTGCATAGCACTTGGCACTTTAAGAAGGATTTTACCTACATGCCTCTTATGCACATGCAGAAAAGTATAAGAGTATTAAATATGTTAAATATGTAGCTGGATAAAATTTTACAAAATGTAACTGTTCTCCAGATCAAGATACAGAACGTAACCAACACCTCAGCGTTTCCCTTGTGTTCCCTCCCAATCATTATAGCCCAAAAAGCAATCACCATGATTACTTCCATCACTATAGATTTGTACTTTTTTTTTTTTTTTGAGATGGAGTTTCACCCTTGTCACCTAGGCTGGAGTACAATGGTGCGAGCTTGGCTCACTGCAACCTCCGCCTCCGAAGTTCAAGCAATTCTTTTGACTCAGCCTCCTGAGTAGCTGGGATTACAGGCTCCCACCACCATGCCCAGCTAGTTTTTGTGTTTTTAGTAGAAATGGGGTTTCACCATATTGGCCAGGCTGGCCTTGAACGCCTGACCTCAGGTGATCCACTGCCTTGGCCTCCCAAAGTGCTGGGATTACTGGCGTGAGCCACAGCGTCCGGCCTGTGCTTAATATAAAGGGAATCAAGCAGCAATTACTCTTTTGTGTCTGACTTCCTTCATTCATGTTTGTGAGATTCATTTATGTGGGCACATGTAGCAGGAGTCTATTATTTATATATGCTACCTGATGAAGTCTATATACCACAATTTGTTTAGCCAGTCTAACATTAATGGACATATGGGTTGTTTTCAGTTTAGAAGATCATGAACAACACTGCTATGAATTTTTTGGACTGTGTTTTGGTGAGTATATGTATATATTTTTGTTGAGTGTCTATTTAAGAGTGGAAATACTGAGTCATAGTATAGGTATACATAGCCTAAGATTTTCCAAGAGATCATATATATTTGTACTCCCACCGGTACTGTGTGAGATTTGAATTGCTCCATATCTTCTCTAATACTTGGTAGTTTCATTTTTCACACGCCCTTCTCATGGCTGCATAGTGGTGCTTCATTATGATTTAATTGCATTACTTTGATATTTCTTGAGGTTGAGTACTTTTTAATGTATTGATTGATCATTGATATATCCTCTTATGTGAAGTTCATATTTGTGACTTTTGTCCATTTTTATGTGGCTTTTTTTGTTGTTTTACATGAATTATTTTTATATTTTGCCTAGGAATTCTTTTTTGGATATATATATTATATATAGTATTTATTATAATATTATACATGTACCATATATTATATATTTATTATATGTATTGTATATTATATATAATTATTATATATTATATGTTATATATAATTATATATATCTTATCCCCCGTATGGTATATATTTTTAGCTTTTATTAATGCCTTTCAATGTAGAAAAGTTGTTAATTTTTCCAGTTTTTCCTTTATGATAGGTGCTCTTTTTGTAGCTTAATAAATCTTTGTTTATCTTAAGACCATGAAGATATTCTTTTATGCTTTTTTTAAAATATGTTTTTGCTCGAAAAGTTCACCTGAAATTTTTTCAGTGTATTGTGTAAGAAAGAGAGCATGACTTATTTTTTCCCACCTGTACGGCCAGTTGATCCAATCCTATTTACTGAAATGGTTGTCATTTCCTTTTTGCACTATAACAATACCTTTGCCATAGGTGACCAAATAGGTATAAGTCTCTTTCTTGATTTTTATTTTGATCCATGAATACATTCATTTGTCTTTGAACTAATATCATACCAATAGCAATAATTACTATTGCTTTACAATACGTTTGAATATCCAATTGTGTAAATCCTTTTATTTTTTTCTTCTTAAATATTCTTTTTGCTATTTGTGACCTTTTGAATTTTTGTACGTATTTTAGAATCAGCTTGTCAGTAATCATAAAAATCCTACTGGGAGTTTGAATGTGATTGCATTGCAATAGACCAATCAATTTGGGAAAAATTGATTTCTTAATAGTGTTAAGTAGTCAACCTATGAACATAGTATATCTTTGCACTTATCTGGAAGGTTAGAGGATACAATGATAGGTAAGACACATTCCTGCCTTCCAGGAACTCACAGTCTCAAATAAGATTTCTGAAAGTATGTATGCATTGACTCTCACAAGGAACTATGTGAAGAACGCCTGCAAAATATGAGGCAGCAGGTCTAGTTTTCACACTCCATCAAGAACCACTTAGAATCTTCATCAGAATCTCTATGAGTGGTCCTAGTGATCTTCATACAGTTCCTTGTGGTGATTCTTATGTATAAGTTAAATCATAAACATTTTAATTTTCAATGAATTAGTAAATATTTTTTTTTAAATTTTATCTCATGTGTGACTTACGCTTCTTTATCTTCAGTTTTTTTGCATTTCTTTCTTGTCTTTTCTCTAGGCTACAATTTGGATTACTTTCATTGATCTGTCTTTCAGTTCACTGATTCTTCTGTGTGTAATATGCTATTAAATCCAACCACCAAATGTCATTCTTCATTTTAATCTTCATACTTTTCAGTTCTAGAATTTTCATACTGTTTTTTCCTTATAGATTTCAGTCCTTTATTCAAAAATCTTCATCTTTTCTTTTATATTCTTGAATATGTTTATTCTCTTTGTATCTTAAAGTTTATTTCTTAGTACCTATGAGTCTGTTTCCATTGGCTGTTTTTTCTCTTTTGTTTTAAGTATTTTATTCTATCTCTTAGCATAACTATAATTTTTAATTGAATGTTGTGAGATGATTCCGGGGGGGTGGCCCATCCTGCTGTAATAGTGAATCTCGTCTTAGACGTTTTAGTCACAAATGTGTGTGTAACTAATAAAGCCACTATACACACACATAGTATTTGCTTTAATAATGTTTTCCTAACTGGCTTCCTTGCAGTAGACATTTAACACAATATGTAGGTAATTACAGCCACCTGATTGTCCCTGGAGAGTTAATTTACATTACTCAGAAATTCTCCCCATTTTAGGCCAGTAGATGCTTTTTAGAAAAAGGTTTTCCCCATCTTTCTGCTCATCCAGTATTATGGCCTTGTTCAGTGTAGTGGCATATAGACCAAGTAACTCAACATACAAGACTTCCTCCTCACAACATAGCAGAATTATCTTTACACAGGTAAGAAATGTTCCCATTTTCAAGTTTTAATCAGGAGACAGAAGCCATATGAATTAACAGATAATTTGATATAAATTATAGTTAACTAGGTACTAGGTAATGCAAAAGGCAAATATCAAACACATAGATGTCACAGTGATATGGTTTGGCTGTGTCCCCACCCAAATCTCATCTTGAATTATAGCTGTCATAATTCTAATGTGTTGTGGGAGGGACTTGTGGGAGATAATTGAATCATGGGGACAGTTTCCTCCATACTATTCTTGTGATAGTAAGTATCACGAGATCTGATAATTTTATAATGGGGAGTTCCCTTACACATGCTCTCTTGCCTGCTGCCATGTAAGACGTCCCTTTGCTCTTCCTTCATCTTCAACCATAATTGTGAGGCCTACACAGCCATGTAGAACTGTCAGTCCATTAAACCTCTTTCATTTATAAATTGCCAAGTCTTGGGTATGTCTTTATTAGCACTAATACACACAGAATAGTAGCTGTGGGATCCCTGGGGCTGGGAGAGAAAAGGAGATAAGATTGCAAATCACTAAAACCAGGAAACTTTGAGGTGAGGCCCCATAGAAAGGACAGTAAGACTCCTGAGAAGGGGGTGCTGCCTAAGAGGTGCTGTTGTCTCTGAAAGAAGGCAATGATGCTGGTCCTGAGAATATTGTAAATCCGTATGCTGGAAAAAGCTGCTGCTACTGGAACAAAATTCTGCTGCCAGGATGAAGAAGTAGTGTTGCTGTAGGGATGATGAAAAAAAATGGGAACAAAATAGGAATCAGGAAGCAAAACAGGAAGAAGTATCCTTGTTTCTCCTCTAACCTTTCTTTGTCCCTCTAGCAGACCCTAAAAAGAAGTCATCTGGAAAATAAATAGCAACACTATATTTTTTCCAACTTTGGGATACACATTTATTTTATATGTAATCATATTAGCAAGTGGTAGGAATCTTAGAATAGATGGCATATGATGGTAATGATTCAAGTAGTGTTTTTTCCTTAATGTCATATAAAATCATGGGGCATCTAATAATCATTTTCTTGAATTCTATAAGATGCAATATTTTTAAAAGCATGAAAATGCTTTCCATAACCAAACATTCTGACTTTAGTAATGATTGTTTTTCTTTTCTGAGTTCTCACAAACCATCTGTTAATTCATTCTACTATTTTGTCAGGGTCCTAGTGTTAATCTTTCTAATTTATAGTTTCTTCACTATTTCTCCACTTTTTTTTTTTTTTTTTTTTGAGACAGAGTCTCACTCTGTCACCAGGCTGGAGTGCAGTGGTATGATCTCGGCTCACTGCAACCTCTGCCTCCCGGGTTCAAGTGATTCTCTTGTCTCAGTCTTCCAAGTAGCTAGGACTACAGGTGTCCAGCACCACACCTGGCTAATTTTTTTTTTTGTATTTTTGGTAGAGACAGGGTTTCACCATCTTGTCCAGGCTGGTCTCGAACTCCTGACCTTGGCCTCCCAAAGTGCTGAGATTTCAGGCATGAGCCACCGTGCTCGGTCATGGCACTCTTCGCCTTATCTGTTGAATTCTTCGTCAAAAACCATTATGAGCATTTTCTGTGTTTTAGTCACCAAGCAGTAATATTGTGATCACATTTTTAGGTTCTTTTGGTGTCTTGGGATTTGAGTCAAATGAACATGAAAACTCTCTAAGAGAACTACTGTTCTCTCCTACTTTAGGTCAAAATTCCCTGTTAATAGTATTTGTACCTCTTTGAAGTTTTGCCTTAGAGTCTGTGGAAGCTTCTCAGTATCCCTTAATTGTACCAATGTTGACACCAAGATAAATAAATTTATGATATTCTGGGTCTTTCCAGAGGAAGTTCAAGCTGAGTCTAGAATGCACCTCTTTCTACCTGGAAGGGCATTGCAAAGCACTTTGTGTAATTACCATTGCATCACTTATGTCTATAAAGTTTTGTGTGACTCTGGAATTTCACCTCTTCACCTTATCTTGAGATTGGTTTCAACATATTTCAAAGTTTTTGAAGAAATGCACATATGTTGATTAGTTGGGGAGAGAGGTTACACTTTCCCTTCTTCTTTGTATTTGATGTGATATGTCAATATGCAAAAAAGAGAAGTATCTTGTCACATTGTAACATTATTGGAAAAACACAATTTCACCAAATAAAATGAAGGGCTCTATATAGTTTGTTTGATAATACATTTTATTACCTATTTCTGTTAACAAACTACCCAGAACCGAAGACTTCTGTTGCAAAACCTCCTCACCCAACTAGAAAGGTCATTTGTTGTATTTTCTGTTTTCCAGCTTATTGCAAATGACAGTTTAACCATAATTGTGCCAATATGTAACATAGATCATGATTTTCCCAGCCTCCTGTAGGTGTTCTCACTATTCATCCAGCCTTTTCTCGTAGTTTCTTCAACTCCACCCTCCAACTGCCTACAATCTAAGCCTATGCCACATATTTTAGGAGTATAGTTTGTTTTGTTTACAGAAGGACCCCACTTGAAGGTACTGAAGTCTATAGTAATCAATTACCACTGCCTAAAATAAAGACCTCCCACTTGAAGATGCTGAAACCTATGTTAATTATCACTGCCTAAAAAACAATCCACCAAAACTCAGTGACTTATAATTACTATTTATTTAATTCTTTTGGGTATATGGGCCAGTTGGGGTTTGGTTGATCAAAGCTGGAGTTGACTGGCCTTGGCTCTAAGATGCAGATTGAGTTCAAGTTTTCTCTTCTTCTTTTATCCTTACAACAGCCAAAGCACAAGAAGTCAAGCCCTGATGCACAGACACATTTCAAACCTCTGCCTAGATGATGTCTGCTAATATCCCATTTCTAAAGCAAGCCTAATGGTCAGAGAAGCATTTTCTGGCCTCAATAAGGGGAGGTGGGAATGTACACTTGTTCAACAATCATTCCAGTTATTCTAGAGGTTAATCAGAGAGTGGATGTAGAAATCTCAGATAAAACTTTCATGTTAGATCTTTGAGTATTTCTGTCATTAAACCAATGCTAGTCACATCACTGTCTATTATTCAAAGACATGTTTTGGTCATGGTAACCCAAGCCTCCAAGCAATAAAGACTATTCTCTTTGTGTCATTACGCAGGTCATGGATGGATCTATTTTGTGGTAGATCCATCCATGACCTGCGTAATGACACAAAGAGAATAGTCTTTAAGCTACCCAGGGAGTGTCGTTATGAATTACGTCCCCCTGAAATTCATATGTTAAAGCCCCAACTCCTAATTTGACTGTATTTGGAAATAGGGCATTTAGGGATGTAATTAAAGTTAAATGAGATCATAAGGGTGGCATCTTAATACCGATGTTCTTGGCAGAGGCTTGTTCTGTTGCCCAGGCTGGAGTACAGTGGCACAGTCTTGGCTCACTCTAACCTCTGCCTTCTGGGTTCAAGCAATTCTCCTGCCTCAGCAGGAGTACTGAGTAGCTGGTACTACACGTGCACACCACCACACTCGGATAACTTTTTGGATTTTTAGTAGAGACAGGGTTTTCACCATGTTATCTAGGCTGATTTCTAACTTCTGACCTCAAATGATTCACCTGCCTCAGCCCCCCAAATTTCTGGGATTCCAGATGTGAGTCACTGTGCCCGGCAATACTGATGTTCTCATGAGAAGAAGAGACACCAGTGGACTTTCTCTTTACATGAGCATGGAGGAAAGGCCATGTGAGGACACAGCAAGAAGGCAGCTGTCTGCAAACAAGGAAGAGAGCTCTCACCAGATACGGAATTTGCAGACACTTTTATCATGGACTTCCAGTCTCCAAAACTGTCAGAAAATAAATGTCTTTTATTTAAATTACCCAATTTGTAGTGTTCTGCAGCTCAAGCCGACTAATAAGGAGATGGAGAATGTGAAATGATGGTAATGACTGGCTGGTATTTAAAGCTAAAAAGAAGAACTTTTTTTAATCCTGGAGGAACACAAATTGAGCTTGGGTCAATATTATAGCAATATTGTCAAGATACCAAACACTGATGATGGGACCAGGCAATTAACATCCATTTGTGAACTAGGTAAGACGTAAGAAAATAGGGTAAGGTACTGTATTAGGGTGCTCTAGAGGGACAGAGCTAATAGGATACATATCAAGGGGAGTTTATTAAGCATTAACTCACACCATCACAAGATCCCACAACAGGCCCTCTGCAAGCTGAGGAGCAAGAGAACCAGTCTGAGTCTCAAAACCAAAGAACTTAGAGTCCAATGTTTGAAGGCAGGAAGCATCCAGCATGGAAGAAAGATGTAGGCTGAGAGACCTAGCCCTGTCTACTCTTTTCACATTTTCTTTTTCTGCCTGGTTTATATTCTAGCCATGCTGGCAGCTGATTAAATTGTGCCCACCCAGGTTAAGGGTGGGTCTGCCTTTCCCAGCCCACTGACTCAAATGTTAACTTCCTTTGGTAACACCCTCACAGACACACCCAGGATCAATACTTTGCATCCTTCAGTCCAATCAAGTTGACACTCAGTATTAACCATCACAGTTGGACTTCACGGTGAATGGAAGAGTGCATGCTTTGTTTAGAGAACCTGCAAAAGAATTAAAACGATAGTTGAAAAAAGCAAAAATGGCAAAAATTAGTTAGTAGATGAATGAGAAGATGATACCTTACTTACATAATCAGGGACTCTAAGCTAGATTATTTAGGTATTCTATAGCTAGTCGCTATCTCCATGGAAATTAGAACCATAGAGACCCACCTAAGGTTCAATGTGAGAGATATTAATTTGAAAAGAATTGTTAGAAGAGAAATAATTTTGATAACCTGTTGAGGCCCCTTTGAGCTTCATGTCAGCAGAATGTTGAGAATTAAGGAATGTTTCTAGTCGCAGCCTCAGTAAAGGAGGTACGCTGAGTTTTCAGCTAGTAAGAGAAAAGTGAAAATTGAAAATACTAAATGAAAAATAATCTGCCTTCCCAGAAAATGGATTGACATATTTATAGGCACATGTTAATGCATGCATCATAATGCATGCATCTCCTCACTGACTTCTCAGAGCAGAATTTTATTGGTGCAGAATGAATGTTTAAAGACAATCCCAGGAGATCTTGTCAAATCTGCGCTGTGGCCTATCGTTTGTTTAGATCAGGTGTCTTTGTTTTGATGACCTTAGAAAAGACTCAACAATATAAGACAGGTTAAAAAAAAGTCAAAAGCAAGCAGCAAAGCCCTCTCTCAGACTGGTGAACTTTTTTATAGCAGTAATTACATATTTGCTTTTCTTTTTAATGTACAGGTGTTTCCAGCATCTGTGCTCCTGATTAATTCTGAGTTCTATTTCTCTGACTTGTTCTCTTCAGTTGATCTCTCTTTGCTATTCTCATATATCACTTATCCCAGAGATGTGTACTTTGAGATTAAGGGGCAGGGAGCAGTGGTAAAGAAACAGTTTTATTTAGTAAAACAGTTGTAGAATATCAAATTATTTCACCACCTTCACTTCCCATAAGGTGGCTAGACTCAGTTACATAAGACTTGATAACTTTGAACTCTCCCTTCAGGTCCCAGAAAAGAAGTGATCATTTTGATTCTCCTGAGTGTCATTTGGAAATGTTCCCAAACTGATTTCCACTTTGTGATAAATAATGTCAACCAATTCCCCAATCCAAAAAACTGTAATACTTAGCACTTCTTGGCTCTGTCAAAGATTGTCCAACAAAATGAAACATCCAGGAGGTCATTCTGCTCCCAAGATCTGATCTGCAAGTACATCTTTGAGGCTGATTTTCTTAGGAACAGAGAATAATTCACATCGCCTGGGACATAAATTTCTTAAAGATATGCTATCTCTGGTAAGCTCCAGAGCTTTCCTTTGACCACAGGTGGGACACTTCAGAGCTGCTCTCCCCAGGTGACTATGAACATGAGAGAAGAAGGTGGTAGTGATGTCAGAGGTGTTTGAACCAGAGCAACTCCATCTTGAATAGAGGCTGAGTGAAATAAGACTGAAACCTTCTGGGACTGCATTCTCAGATTAGGCATTCTTAGTCACAGAATGCGATAGGAGGTCAGCAGTACTCATATCACAAGATACAAGTCATAGAGACCCTACTGATAAAACAGGGTGTGGTAAAAAACCAGCCCAAACCCACCAAATGGAAAGTGACATCTGATTGTCCTCACTTCTCATTATACCTTAATTATAATGCATTAGCATGGTAAAAGACATTCCACCAGTGCCATGACAGTTTACAAATGCCATGGCAAAGTCAAGAAGTTACCCTATATAGTCTACAATGGGGAGAAACCCTTAGTTTTGGGAATTGCCTGCCACTTTGTTCATGAATCATCCACCCTTAGTTTAGCATAGAATCAAGAAATAACCATAAAAATAGCCAACCAGCAGCTCTTGGGGTTGCTCTGCCTATAGAGTAACCATTATTTTGTTTCTTTACTTCTCTAATAAAGTTTGTTTCTTCACTTCACTTTACGGACTTGCCCCAAATTCTTTCTTGCGTGACATCCAAGAACCCTTCTTGGGGTCTGGATCGGGACCACTTGGAGAAAGGGATGTAGACACATGGGACCTGATAACAATCTTTCTCATTCTGTATGTGCATGAATTAGAAACTAGCTGAGTGGCACTCCATCCCATGAGATCTATTCTCTGAACATGTATCTACATCCCATTAGCATTGTATGAAAAAGCTTTTTTGTAATAATAATGAAGCTCAGGGAGGGAGACCTTTGCTACCTCATCCATAGGGCTATATTCTTCTCTTGATAGACCTATAACACCTCTCATAGCTAATGGGAGTTCCAAACTGACATCAAAAAAGCTGTCTATCCCATTGTGTGAAAAAGGTAAAGGTCTCTTTTTGCAAACCTCATTATCATTCAAACTGATCTTTTCTCTTCTGCTTTGCTCTCAAAGGCTGTGCCTCTCCCTTGAGATACTGGTAAGGCAGGAGAGCCTTGGAAATTACACATCTGGTAAATAGAACAGATTTCAATGCAGCTTACTCCACGGTTCTTCATCTGTGTCTCTTGGATACCAATGAAAAGGTTTTAAACTTAAAAAAAGACATTATTCTTCAACAAAATGGGCTCACATTTAACTCAAAGAGCATATGTTCTGCAAATGTGATACAGCAAAGGTTAGTCTGAAACCACAAAAATTTATGAATTCTTGAATTCAATGAAGGAAATCAAGCCATACAGATCTCTGCATTTTCTAGTCCTCTGTTTTTGCTGCATAGATTTTTTTAAAGCTATTAAGAGAATGGGAGTAGTGGAAAGGAGGTAAAACTAATATGAAACACATTTTTTAGAAGTCTTTCGTTTGCACTTTCAATTTTTGGCTATAGCATTCATTCTGACACTTTGTAGAAAGACACCTTGAACTGTTAAACAGGACATTTCCTCTCTCCTTTGAGATGATGTCCTCCTCATAAACATGGGCTCTGTATTTTGCACCCTTCCCTCGTAAAACCTCAACATAATGTTCAGGAAACCAAATGGAGCTCTGTGACTCTGGCGGTTTGTACTGTACAGACAAGGCTAAGTGAAACTACATTTCCCAGAATTCTCTTTTCTGTATGTTTCTGGGTTAGAGTGACACAAAAGGGAAACTCACATGCGATTGGGAAGGCAGAGGTAAAGCAGCGATCACCTTGCTCTGTAAGTTGGGATGCTAGAATAGCGGTTCCCAACCTTTTGGGCACCAGAAACTGGTTTTGTGGAAGTTAGTTTTTCCACAGATGGGGCAGGGGGTTTGGTTTGGGGATAATTCAAACACACTGCATTTATTGTGCACTTTATTATTATTACATTGTAATATATAATGAAATAATTCCACAACTCACCAGAACGTAGAATCAGTGGGAGCCCTGAGCTTGTTTTCCTGCAACTAGACAGTCCCATCTGGGAGTGATGGGAGACAGTGAATGCCATCAGGCATTAGAGTCTCATAAGGAGAGCACACCCTCACATGTGCAGCTCACAATAGTGAAGTGGCGTTGTTGTCTGGGGTAAATACTTGAGGTATTTTTTTTTGCACCAACTTAATAGAACTTAGCAAATTTTATAGACTTAACCATCATTCTATTTTTTGTATCATGTCAGATTCTAAGTTTCTACCCTAACATTAGCAGATTTCCATTTATACCATTGCATCGGTAACAAAATGGAATGACCGAACATTTCTGTGTTATTTTTGGCAATAAAGATACATTTATACAAATACATCAGTGTTTTCCCATGTATCTCAAGGCATTCTCAAGTCATATAGCAGTCATATATTCTCTACATCGTTCGTTTATTCTTGAAGATCTAAACAAACTGTTAAGCAATATTTTAAGTCTGTAATTACAGCCGATATGTTGGGAATGCTACTTGATTCTGAGACCCCGACAGAGTGGGTACCAACTTTTCCAGGCTGAATCTAATAGCAAAGGCAATTCATACCCTTAGCTGTAGTGCATATAGTGCTAGAGGCAAAGAATAAGATATTGGCTAAGAGAGACTACTAAGGATTTAAGCCAGAGAAAGGTGACCAAATGGATTGTCATGGTAAGGAAAACTGAAGAAGGAAGTTGGGAGCTGAGAACAGAAGTAGTAAAAGCCAAGAGACAGCAGAGCTAAGAAGGTCTAAAGTAAGTATTTTCTAGTGGTGATGAAGAAAAGAGGTGAAAAAGCCTGGAAGGATCCTAGGGACAGGGAGCTGTCTCTGATGCTGGGCTTCTGAGCCCTTTCAATGATAGTATTTGTGTGAGAGGGGTGGATCCACTTAAAACAATCCAGAGTGAGCTAGCACAGCGTAACTGCAATAGATAAGCATGACTTTTGATTACTGATATCCACTCTCTGTCACTGGTTTAGACAGAGCTTTCTCCAACAGTTATCTTTATTCTTTTTTGTCTTATCCCCCATCTGTTGAAAAAAAGAACTCAGCACTCTTATTCCAGTTACTGGTACCCTTATATACTAAGAATAACCTTGACCCAATCATCATGGTTCTTGACTTTACCTTATGAGTTTTCTGGCCCTGAGCTCGAATGATGAGATTGAGGGTTCTCCAGCCTCTCTTTGGAATCAGGCATTACTGTGGCTGCAGCAGATAAGGACAGATACAGCTAACAATGGCCTTGAATCTGTTTCCAGTTCCTCAGCCTGGTCATCCTGATATGTAGAACCCTGGCTGGGAATGCTAGAAGGCTGGCCAAAGTGCCATATACCCTAAGTAAAGTTGACCCTATTATTCTGCTTGTTAATGTAACTATATTTTTGAAGACAGAATTACTTATCCAAATAAACAGGAAAAGATAGTCACCAAAGACTAACTGAAGTGCTAATTATAGAAATGAGAAAGTGAGTTCCCCAGATGTCTCCTGAGTCTAATGTTGAGGGCACAGTGTCATGGAGGTGCTGACACACATCTGTCATTAACAATATGAAGGAAGAGAAAAATGGAGAGAAGGTATCAGGAAGTAAAATAAGCAAGTAGAATTTAAATAGAGACTGAATATAGCAAAGCAAATGGGAAAACAAAGAGAAAATGCATTCCCTCTGCTCAGAAATGCAGTGGCTGTATGAAAGATCTGGTCTTCTTTTAGTAATTTTTCAACGTTGACAACCAAACTGGATAATTGAGGCCCAAGATAGAAAAAAACACACCCTTGATTGTAATTAGCCAGTTTTCTCCTGAGTTATGTAGGTCTTTATCTTCCCTCTCTACTCAATCTTGCATAGCATGTCTTAACAGAGAACAAGCAAGAGGGACACATCACCCCTTCTGTGGGAATGTCTTGGCTACGTAGTGAACAGACAATGTCAAAAAGAAAAAGAGAAGAGGAGGAAATGGTGCAGCAAAGTTTTGCAATGAAAATACACACCTATGCACAAATCATTTCATATTCTCAGTGGAGAAAACCTGGGGAATTTACTTGTGGATGTTTTCTTTTTAATGGGGCACCACTCAGGAAGAAAAACGATGCTGAACATGCCTGAAAAGTACATACACATGTTAACTAAAATTGAACGAAGACTGTAAACAGAGTAAAAATAAAATTTACTGGTAAGGTCTGAGAGCAAATTCTTAGACTAACCATGGCTGGAAATGGGCATCTACAATGCTCAAGGGACAGGCAGAACTTCTCTGAGCTCAGTGTGAGGGAAAGGTGAGAGGAAAGATAGAGCACCTGATCTATTATTAATGACAGGTCTGTGTGTGAGATGGAGTTTTTGAAAACTTTTCACAGACGAAAAGAAAATGTTTGCAAACATCAGAGAAGACCAAGGAAATGTCATTATCTATGATCTGAGTATCCAAGACTGTGCATTTTCAATTTTGGCAAAATAGATGTTTCCTCTCCTGCCCATCCCCATAAGGACCCTACAAACCAGCAAATGTCATCTAACAGTAAATAGATGGAAAGAGTCGTGGGACAGTGGAGTGATAGAATTGGAAGACTTGTAATTATCTGCAACGTTCACTGATATGCAGCAGCTGTATTTGATATACACAGGCACACTTAAGATAATAAAACAATAGTAGCCATGGTCCATCCATACAAAATTGTCTGTTTATTCTTTGTTGAGAGTTTCCTTGTGCATAACATTTTCAATGACTTTTTTTTTTGAGCCTGTGAGAAGAATCAAATTATGCTTATTAAAAAATGTATATTTCTGGAGGGATATGCATTCCTATAACCTTCATTATGATGCTCTTAATTAACCAATATGCCTCATAATAAAGTATCTAGCTGTCACCAAAATCAACACTTTTCAGTTATTAATAGATTAAGGAAAGAATGTTAATTTCTTCAA
The DNA here is from genome assembly GCF_009764315.1 of Trachypithecus francoisi. Lineage (NCBI taxonomy): Eukaryota > Metazoa > Chordata > Mammalia > Primates > Cercopithecidae > Trachypithecus > Trachypithecus francoisi. The sequence goes on along the minus strand of NW_022681474.1, from coordinate 18,389,703 downwards.
GCTCCATTTCATTTGGTCTCATTACTTCAGGAGCCAGATGGTTCCAGGGCTGGACCTGTCAACAGTTACTGTGAGGAAGAATGCATTCAGAAACACCAAACTGAAGTATGAATAACAGCTGAAAAATGAATTTGAAGGTAACAATGCAAAAAGCAGGGCGGAAAGTTATTCTGCCGAGAAATAGAGAAAATTATGAATCAGGCACGTTTTAATTGATACTTTTCCATGAATACCCTCTCTTTTCCTCCCCTCTTCCCATTAAATTTTGTGGCCCCCCCAAACCAAATAACAACTGTGCAGGGCTCCAGCTGTGTTGCAGAGCAGCTCTGTATTTTTCAAGTGTCTGACAATTTCTCTTTTCCCTCACGCTGCCAGAATCTGACAGTTCTCCTACACTGTCGGTTGATTGATGATGTCAACTTGGAGGAGACAGTACCACCAGCAGCCAGTTTTTTCCAAGATGTTTTTCTTCTTTGATTTTAAAGATTCCTTCTGAATGTTTCCAAAGGAAGTCACCCTGAAGGGCACCTCCAGCCTGGCTCCTTGAGTTACCCTGTGGCTGGCTGTGTTTTGGGAAACGTAAAACTGAGCGTTTTGCTCTTAAGTATTGGGTGAAATAACCGCTGAGTTCCCTGACAACTTTCAGATTCCATCATTCTGTAATTCATCCAAGTAATGATCAATATCTAAAATGAAGAAACAAGATGTTGGAATCATAGACCGTATTTTTGGTGAATTTCTGTGCTTTCAAGCAAGTCGTTCACTCTGGATACACCACGGTTTCTGTTATCTGCCAAATAGGGTCAATAGTCTCTCCTTGTAAAATATTTTGTGATGTTCAAGAGTGAAGCGTTACACAACTTGCCATTTCTATGTCACAGTAGCTCATGTGGGACCGCTTTGTATTTCTAGTCCTTCTTAGCCACAGATGTGTCTCAATACCTGCCCTCTAGTGGGCCTGAAGCAATTTGCAACCTGCTTCTATTTTAAGGGGAGATTTAAATTGCACAGATTTGCTGATGTTTGGTTATTAGCACCTAGATGCCTAGCAGCTGGAAATGAAAGCCTTTCTGAACTTGAAGGAATCTTGGAAATTCCTTGTCCAAACCCTGCGCTTTACAAATGAGAAACCGAGAAACCACAAGAGTTTAAAAGATGTGCATAAGGTCATACATATTGTCTGTGATGGTTAATTTTAAGTGTCTGCTTGACTGGATTAAGGAATGCCCAGATAGCTGCTGAGGCATTATTTCTGGGTGTGTCTGAGTATTTCTGGAAGAGATAAGCTTTGGATTAGTGGACTGAGTAAGGAAAACCCACCCTCACCAACGTGGGCAGGAAGCATCGAATCCACTGAGGGCCCATAGAGAACAAAAAGGCAGAGAAAAGGCAAATTAACTCTCTCTTTCCTGGAGCTGAGACAGTCTTCTTCTCTGGTGCTTGCACATCAGAAATCCAGATTCTCTGGCCTTTGGATTGTGGGGTTTCCACCAGTATTCCCCTGGGTTCTCATGCCTTTGGCCTCGATTTGAGAGTTGTTCTATTAGCTTCTCTGGTTCTGGCCATTGTAATTTATCTGAGCCATGCCACTGGCTTCTCTGGGTCTTCAGCTTAAAGATGGCCTAGGGAGGCTTCTCAGCCTCCATTATCACATGAGTCAATTTCCCTATTATGTCCCTTCTCATATCTCTATCTATACCTATACCTATACCTATACCTATACCTATACCTATACCTATGTCTGTCTGTCTGCCTGCCTGTCTACCTATCTCTTCTGTTGGTTATGTCTCTCTGGAGAATCCTGACCAATATTATATAACCAACTCTAGATTAGAAAAGTAGAGAAACAGAACAGAATCCAGAGCTGCCCCCGGACCATGAATCTCGTTTATTAAATAAAAAAGCCCTTTCTCTTTGTAAGTCCTAAAATTCATTCACTTATCCAAGCGTGTGTTCATTATTTGCTGAGAATCTACTGTGTTCTAGATTTTGCTACAGATGTCGGAAATAACTTTTGAGCAAATACATCATTCAGCAATTATTTTCAGCAGTCTCTTCTAATTCTATAGAAAATTAACTTTCCCTCAAACAGTTGTTTCATTCTTAACAATGAAAAAGTTCTGCTGGGCGCAGTGGCTCAAGCCTGTAATCCCAGCACTTTGGGAGGCTGAGACGGGCAGATCATGAGGTCAGGAGATCGAGACCATCCTGGCTAACACGGTGAAACCCCATCTCTACAAAAAAATACAAAAAACTAGCCGGGCATGGTGGCGGGCGCCTGTAGTCCCAACTACGCAGGAGGCTGAGGCAGGAGAATGGCGTAAACCCGGGAGGCAGAGCTTGCAGTGAGCTGAGATCCGGCCACTGCACTCCAGCCTGGGCGACAGAGCGAGACTCTGTCTCAAAAAAAAAAAAAAAAAGAAAAAAGAAAAAGTTCTTAAAAATCAAAAGTATGTTGTTTTTAGGATACTTTTTCTTCTTCTAGGGTGAAAAATCCAAATATGCAATTCTTTCATCCAGCCTGGTGACCCGAATTTTAAAAAGGGAGGAGTCCAGTTTAACTAAGGAAAAGTGGGTTTGAGGAGGAGCCTTTACTGTCTGTGTTTTCCTTCATTCTTGTATCTGAGTTGTATGAGTGTCTTCAGTTAGTTCTGCTTGTAAAGGTACTCCATGCTTAGCTGAGGATATTGCCCATACTGGCCAATGCCCTCCTGCCTTTTACAGTAATAACCTGGTGGAATCGTGTTATTGCATTTTCTCTCCTTGTCCCCAAACTGATTAGAAGAATCAGTCTTCTAAGGAAATATAGAAGTGTGGACAGAGGATATTTGGTTCTAAATGAGTGATGGGTATAATTTTTGTAGAACAACTTTTGGAAAAATAAAGCAGTTCATGAGACATATTTTTTTTTTCTCAAATTTCAAAATGGTAGTAGGTTTATTGAGTACTGTGGAAAAGCAGTGTATATTTTATTCCACCTAAAGTTACCTACTCAGCTGAGTAGAAGAATGCCAATTTGAAACTTAACACTGAATTCTAGGCACTAAAGGTAACCAAATCGTCAGCCATTGTGGCAACAGAAGGTTCTCTTGCTATCCTTCCATCTGGGCTGCCTCTATTTACCTGGGTCTTGAGTAGTTCACTGCTGGCATAGATTGTGAATACCACCAGCAGTTTGACTTGTTTGGGTAAACAAGGAAGACTCATAGGTCAAGTCCTGGAAATGTGTTTGTATTTCTAATACAAATACCAAATACAAGTTTTGTATTTGCACGAGGAACTGAGTAGCCTCTTGGGAAAGATCCCATGGCGAGGGAAGAGAGAGACTTGCATATTAAGTTTGGCTAATAAAGAGTCTCAGCCATTGGAGAGCAGGGTAAATTTTAATACAGGATGTTGTTTGTTGCTCATATTTTCCCAAGCCAATTGACCTTGAGACCTAGAAAGGGGTGAACCATTAGAGTAAACTGAATAAGCTATTTTCTTGCAAGCTCCCGAGAGTCATTGGAAACCAAAAGGATTTTAGATTACAATGAAAGTGAGGCATTCTGTCCCCTTGGGCACTGGGTATTTGACCACCTTGGATTCCAGCATAGTGTTCTCACCACTGACTCCAGTTGCAGTCAGAGCTGAGAGCTGCATCCTTTTGGGCAGTATCTGTCACTCAGCTTCAGCAGCAGCCAGAGGCGGCGCCAGCCTTGCTTAGCCTTGCTTGAGGATGCTGGACACTGGAATGAGGGGTGACATTGGGTTGGGCTTATCTTGACAGGGACCTCCAGCAAGAGCAAGGACAAGGGCTGAGCTCCAAGAGCACCAAAGAACTCAGAGCAGGAGGGAAGGAGAGTGGGAGTTGCCTGTTGCTAGCTGAAAGGATTTGTCTATGAGTACATATAAGAGACCCTCAGGGGCTCCTGGAAATAGTTGGAAGGAGGAAGAGACATTGAAGGAAATGAAAGGAGCTCCAGAGGTTTCACAGTTGAAGGAACAAACCCTGGGAAATACTGTTAAGTGGCCCCCTTTTACTTTTAGAATGATGTGAATTGGGATTTTATAAAAAAGCCTTAGAAAGGCAGTAGGGTAATCCTTTGAAGAAAACATAAGGGAACCATGTCTTCTGTATTTAACCTTTGCTCTGCCACTACCAGATACCAAAAAGATGACTCCAAGTTTTTTGCAGTCCACCATATTGGAACTGGGCATTCAGGTCTGCTTTGGAACTATCCTTAAAAGCCCCGTAGTTGTAGTTACATACTGTTTACTGTCCAAGAGGGCCTTCATGTTCCCCTCAGCTTGACCAAATTTTAGACAGGTTTCTATCTGACTATAGACCTCTGATCTTACTTTCCTTAGAGCATTTACTTTAGAAAACTTGCAATTGTAAATTCTTTCTCTGCCCCTCTGAGATGTAAGTCTTCTCCCAGAGTCCTGCTAGTTTTAGAACTCAGGAATATCTTTCTCAAGGAATTGGAAGACATCCCTTTGAATGGTAATCATCACGAAAGATAGTGTCCTTGTCTCCCAGTCTCTGTGAGAGGGTAGGAGCCTAACTTCCATAGGCACCAATTAGCAAACAGAAGAAGTCTAATCACGTTGGCTAACTTCTCCTTTATTGTCCTCTAGTACTTTTCCTCTAGCTCATCTCAACACAGCGCTCCCATCTTGTTTCAGCAGAGTTGAGTTTAATCTGTCTCCCATATTGTAATAGTCTTGAATAACGTTTTTCTTGCCTGTTTAATTCTGATCAGTATAATTTTTCTTTGATACTATCAATAGACTGGATACTTTTCCTTGTTATTTAGACTAATCCTGGCTGGACAGAAGGATTTTTACCTGATTATATTTTGTGCATTTATTTTCTTCTCCTCCTCCTTCTTTTTCCTTCTTTCTTCTTTGAGATGGGGTCTTGCTACGCTGCCCAGGCTGGTCTCAAACTCCTGACCTAAAGTGATCCTCCCACCTAGGCCTCTCAAACTGCTGGAATTACAGGCATGAGCCTCTGTGCCCGGCCTTGATTTTAGATTCCCTTACTGACCCTGCTATAAATGAGCTTTCACTTTGTTCCTGAGCTCTGACCCAACGCTTACTTCCCTTGACATGTCCCAGTTTTAATAACTGAACTTAGCCTTGATCTGTCTTTCTCAGTTTTCTTTATGAGAAGCTACCTGGTTCTTGTCTTACGTCCTGGCTGGTACCCTTTCTTGATGGGTAGACATTCTACATTGTACTTCATCAACCTGTTTATACCTCCAAATTCATATCAGCTTGGATTCCATAGTGTCAATTGTTTGTCTGGACTGAAACTGAACATCATGAGAAGATGCCTTGGAAAACACACTCAGATCCCAAAGTTGCCTAGCCCTTGGGTATTTTCAGCTGGATCACTTCTCTCCTAGGTCCCCCTGTCTTGGTTCAATGAATAAGTCTCATTTCAGTTCCTTGCTCCTGCCTACCTGACTTATATTATTGTAATCTCATTAAGCTCTTCTGTTGACCTCTGAAGTCTTTTGAGAGGAACATTTAGTGGCCTCTGTGTCAGATTTTAAAGGAGATATTATAGGCATTATTTGTTGTAAGGCTTTTAACATCCTATGAAGTAGAGACTTTGCAACCCTCATTTTATAAATGAGATAACTGTAGCCCAGGGAAATTATGTCACTTGTCCAAGGACACAAGGCAGCTGTGTGCTTTTAGATCTTGTACTCTTTCTTCTGTACCATGCCAAGTGTCAATGGTATTAATGAAATACCTTCATAAAGCTTTCAGGGAACAATGTAAAATTTAATTTGACAATTTGGTGCTGTAATGTTTAGCTGAAAATTGATACGATTATGAAGTATTATGGTAAGCCACACCAAAATATTTTGGGAACTATTAAAAACTGGCTTTGGTGAGTCTTTTAGGAAATATTTTCAATATTTGTACTTGTGCTTTTTTATGTGTACGTGATTTTTGTTTCCATTAGAGGTATTTTTCTTTAGCATCTGCTTCTCTCACCCCATATCATGTATTCTCACACACAGTTTACTCATTCTGTATTATGCCTTCCTTTTAAATATTCTTGTTTCCTAAGGATCTATTTTCTAGAACACTGCTGTCATGTCAATCCTATTTAAAACACCAAAAATGAGACCTGACATAGTTGCATAATGATTATGGGTTTATGTCAATCTGAGTATGGGATTGTTAGGGAAGGTGGGTCTATTGTTTACTAGAGCCTTTTAGTTCCAAACATGGTAGGTTCCTATCCCTTTCCCAAGGCACACCAGCCCACATTCAGAACCCCAGCCATTGGGTAATATGTTCTGGGGCAGTGCAGTCTGCTTGTCTCTACACCAAGAGGGTCAAAGTGGAGATTGCTGCCTCCTGTTCATAGCTCTCTAGGGACACTTTGTTCACTAACCACTTTGAAACAAGATTCGTATGAGCAAGATCACCTTTTTAATGCTGTATTTGTTTTCTATTGCTGCTGTAATAAATGGCCACAAATTTAGTGGCTTAAAACAACACACACTTATGATTTTATAGTTCTGGAGGCCAAAAGTCCCAAATCAGTTTCACTGGGATAAATTGAAGGTGACAGCAAGGCTTTGTTTTCTCTGGAGGCTCTGAGGAAGAATCCATTTCCTTGCCTTTTCCAGCTTCTAGAGCAAACTTGTCCAACCTGTGGTCTATGGGCCGTATACAGCCCAGAATGGCTTTAAATGTGGACCAACACAAATTCGTAAACTGTCTGAAACATTATGAGATTCTTTTTGCAATTCTCCTTTTGAGATGAAGTCTTGCTCTGTCACCCAGGCTGGAGTGCAGTGGCACGATCTCAGCTCACTGCAACCTCCGCCTCCTGGGTTCAAGCAATTCTCTTGCCTCAGCCTCTTGAGTAGCTGGGATTATATATAGGCACCCACCACCACACCTGGCTAACTTTTGTATTTTTAGTAGAGATGGGGTTTCACCATGTTGTCCAGGCTGGTCTCGAACTTCTAACCTCAGATGATCCACCAGCCTTAGCCTCCAAAAGCACCGGGATTATAGATGTGAGCCACCGTGCCTGGCCTGCAATTTTTCTTTCTTTCTTTTTTTTTTTTTTTGTTAGCTCGTCAGCTATTGCTAGTATTAGTGTATTTTATGTGTGTTCCAAGACAATTCTTCTTCCAATGTGGCCCAGGGAAGCAGAAAGATTGGACAGTTCTGTAATCTAGACATTGCCTGCATCATTTGACTCATGGCTCTTCCTACATCTTGAAAAGCCAGAAATGTTGCATATTCTCTCCTTTTTAACCTCCATTTCTGTCCCTACTTCTTCTTTCTCTTTGTCATTGATACTCTTGCACCCTTGTGATCACTGTGGATCCACATGCATAATCTGGGATAACCTCCTTTACTCAAGATCCTTCACTTAATGGCATCTAGCAAGTCCTTTTTACCATATAAGGCAATATGTTAGTATTTCTGGAGATTAGGTTGTGGACATCATTGGGGAGCTATTTTCAATCTGCTACAAATGATTTACTTACCAATATTGATAGCACAACTGGTGGGGAAAAAAAATAGTTTGATTTGGCCTGGAGCAGTGGCTCACACCTGTAATCCCAGCACTTTGGGAGGCCAAGACAGGTGGATCACCAGAGATTAGGAGTTCAAGACCAGCCTAGCCTATGTAGCGAAACCCCATCTCTACTAAAAATACAAAAATTAGCTGGGCGTGGTGGTGGGCACCTGTAATTCCAGATACTCAGGAGGCTGAGGCAGGAGAATCACTTGAACCTGAGAGGCGGAGGTTGCAGTGAGTCAAGATCGCGCCATTGCACCCAGCCTGGGCGACAAGAGTGAAACTCCATCTCGGGGAAAAAAAAAAAAAAAAAGAAAAAGGAAACATAGTTTGATCTATCTTTTCCTCCCTTCCTCTGCTTCTCCCTCTCTTTCTTTCAACATTAGAAGATCTGATTGTGTTAGAAAGGCTAATCTATTGGATGTTGGAAAGTTTAAATGGAGCGATAAACTGTAAACTCTGGGTCCTAGCTGTAGCTCTTCACTGATGTTAAGGAATCAGAGAATATCTGTTTTGTCTATCACAAATCTGAAATAAAAGTGTAATTGGTACATTTTTATTGTCATTAAAATGTACATTAATCCCATTCTTCCTCCTTTGGGGAAAAACTGTGGTCTAAAACAGAAGTAATACTAAGGTCATATGCCATATTTTCTAAAATTTAAGAAGAATAAGTTTTAATTATTTTAAAATGTCTTGCAATACTATTAATGTCTCACTTAAATAACCCTAGAAACACAAATCTCCAATTTTTTTTAAAAAAAGGCATGCTACCGTGTTAATTAAAAACAGAAAATAATTATTATGTGGGCTTATTTTCTAGGTTTTTGTAGAATCACATTTGGACTGAATTGCTCTAACCTCAGACGTTTGTATATGTGTAGAAAACTCAACATATTCTTTCCTAAAGTTTAACTTATCTTAGGGATAATCAGTAGTTCTAAAAAGCTGACACAGGAACGTCAATTGGATGCGTTTAGCAGATTACTTGTTCCAGTTGTTTTCTAGAAACAAATCCACCGTAAGGTCAATGCATTCAGAACAATTGTAGATCATCTGGAACTTTAACATCTGGGAAAAAAGCTGTTCCCACCAGCCCTCATAAGCAGATGAAAAATAGGAGACTCTAAAGGACTTTACCTACATACATTTTTAAATTCCTCATGTCAGAAGAAACCTCTTCTGTCTTTAATATAAACAGGGGACAAAATTAAATGCAAAAGAGTCTGCTAATGCAAGATTGAGATGCTCAGAAGAACATCAATTTTCCCACATTCTACACATTCTGAATATTAAGGTATCGCATTTAAGAGACTAGCTAGCTCTGAAAAGCACAATATTTGAAGCATAATAGATACAAATGAAAGGAATGATAGTAAGTCTCACTTTTTGATATGTATGACCACAGTGGAGTCAACTCTTTTTTTTTTTTTTTTTTTTTGAGATGAAGTCTCACCTAGTTGCCCACGCTGGAGTGCAGTGGTCTCAGCTCACTGCAACCTCTGCCTCCCAGGTTCAACCTATTCTCCTGCCTCAGCCTCCCAAGTAGCTAGGATTGCAGGTACCTGCCACCTTGCCCGGCTAATTTTTGTATTTTTAGTAGAGATGGAGTTTCACCATATTGGCCAGGCTGATCTGGAACTCCTGACCTTGTGATCTGCCCACCTCAGCCTCTCAAAGTGCTGGGATTACAGGTGTGAGCCACTGCACCCGGCCGGAGTCAACTCTTGATTATTTAGGGTCGAATCTGATAATTGGTGGGATCCTTACCTCTTTTGTTTTTTCTTCCTTTCTTGTAGCCCCTTCCATGAAAGAAATTTCGAGCTCAAGGAGAGGAAATAAAATGAGATCAGGCACTTTGGTTTCTAATTCATTGCTCAGTTGGTGTTTTGGGAGATGGGGATGTAGGGCCAGATTGAAATTGTCATTAATCAGTATTACCCATATCTTGTCTCCTGAGTAGCTTACCAAAAAAATGGGGGTCTTATGCTTTTACTCTTAAATGATTCCCTTTTGTCTCAGGTTGACCAACAACCAGCAAAGATGATTTCCTCTGAAACCATTTGGATTTTCAAAAAATATTTTTTTATTCCAAAAAAGGTTTTATGTATATAGAAAATAGAATAGAGGTGAATTCAGTGCACAATTTATCAGAGGTGGAAGAGGTGGATGTCATATAAAATAATCCATAGATTCTGTCTTTACCACCCTTTCCAGATTTTGAGAAATGTGCATAGAATTTTCAATAAAGACTCTGTTGAATAACAATAGCAACACTCTGTATTTATACAGCTCTTTTCTTTCGTTGAGTTCAGAGTGCTTTATAAACAGTATCTCATTAATCTTCAGAACTTCCCTATATGGAAAGAGGTTTCAGCTATCATTACTCATATCTTTATCAACAAAGAAATAGTTGCCTGCAGAGTGGCTAAGCAACTTGTCCAAGGTCACCGAGGGAGTGAGTGGCAAAGCCAAGAATAAAACTCAGGGCTTTGACCTTCCAGTTTAGTATTCTCTCCAGGAGGCCACACTGAAAGAAGAGCAGCTTCTAACATGCATATTCATAAATCTCCCAAGAAAAATCTACCATTTCTCAATATTTTCATCAGCCAGACTTTTATGCTAATTGGTGATAGTTTGAGAGAAAACCTAATGGTAAGTACTGATGGGGGAAAATACTTGAAATTGTATTGAGAGAATGCATAGATGTCAGACGCTGAGCCTCATTAATCATTAGATTACCAGCAGTTGACTGCATGCGACTTATTAGGCCAATCAGGTTAAAGAAAGCCAAGGAGCAGGCAGTAGCCACACAGAAGGTGAAGACCCTGCCTGAGATGACTAAACTCTCAGTTGATCCAAACATGACACCTCTTTTTTCTGGACCTCTTCCACTTCTGTTTGCATCGGAGGCATGTTCGAATCTTTTTTTTTTTTTTTTTTTAATTGAGACGGAGTCTGGTTCTGTCGCCCAGGCTGGAGTGCAGTGGCACCATCACGGCTCACTGCAAGCTCCGCCTCCCGGGTTCACGCCATTCTCCTGCCTCAGCCTCCGAGTAGCTGGGACTACAGGCACGCACCACCACGCCCAGCTAATTTTTTGTAATTTTAGTAGAGACGGGGTTTCACCATGTTAGCCAGGATGGTCTCGATCTCCTGACCTCGTGATCCGCCCGCCTCAGCCTCCCAAAGTGCTGGGATTACAGGTGTGAGCTACCGCGCCCGGCAACATGTTCGAATCTTTAGCTGTCAGCTTAATTGCTCCTCCTTAGAGAGCTCCCTTGACCTTTCTAACCGGGGGTCTTGTTTTTGTCAATCATGGAATATTCTTCTTTTCCTTTGTAGCTTTCATCTTCATTGGTATAATAGCACTGTGTGCCAACCAGTTTACAATCTGTCTCCCTCTCCAAACTGTAACCTCCCGCATAATGAAAACCAGTGGTTATCCAAGAGCATGTACTCGGTGAAGAGATGATGCCTGAATGGATGACTCCACTTAGTTTCTGCTTCCTCTGTAAAATTAGAATAACGTACCTACCTCTTAGCATTGTTGTGAGGATTAAATGCACAAATATGTATAAAACTGCTTAGCCCCATGCCAGGTACGTTTGTTCAATAAATAGTAACCTAAAGTTATCATTAAGTGTCTAAGGACTTAACAATTTTTAAGTTATTGATTATTTTATCAAATGTATTATTTTGTGGAGTGATAGGAGTGGAACAGAGGAAGGGAAATATATGAGTATCAAATACTTTTATAGAAGTGTAGTTGTGAAAAGAGAAGATTAGTGTTATAAGGGCACATAGGGTAGCAGTGAGATTGTGTGTGTAATTTGTTTATGTGCTGAGATACTGAAAAATACAGGTTACAAGAGACAGATTGATAAAATATGATATCAATGAAGCATTAGAAGATTGTATGTCTCTGTTGTGGTACCAGTACCATGCTGTTTTGGTTACTGTAGCCTTGTAGTATAGTTTGAAGTCAGGTAGCGTGACGCCTCCAGCTTTGTCCTTTTGACTTAGGATTGTCTTGGCAATGCGGGCTCTTTTTTGGTTCCATATGAACTTTAAAGCCATTTTTTCCAATTCTGTGAAGAAAGTCATTGGTAGCTTGATGGGGATGGCATTGAATCTATAAATAACCTTGGGCAGTATGGCCATTTTCACGATATTGATTCTTCCTATCCATGAGCATGGTATGTTCTTCCATTTGTTTGTGTCCTCTTTGATTTCACTGAGCAGTGGTTTGTAGTTTAGACCAATGGAACAGAACAGACTCCTCAGAAATAATACCACACATCTACAGCCATCTGATCTTTGACAAACCTGACAAAAACAAGAAATGGGGAAAGGATTCCCTATTTAATAAATGGTGCTGGGAAAATTGGCTAGCCATAAGTAGAAAGCTGAAACTGGATCCTTTCCTTACCCCTTATACGAAAATTAATTCAAGATGGATCAGAGACTTAAATGTTAGACCTAATACCATAAAAACCCTAGAAGAAAATCTAGGTAGTACCATTCAGGACATAGGCATGGGCAAGGACTTCATGTCTAAAACACCAAAAGCAACGGCAGCAAAAGCAAAAATTGACACATGGGATCTAATTAAACTAAAGAGCTTTTGCACAGCAAAAGAAACTACCATCAGAGTCAACAGGCAACCTACAGAATGGGAGAAAATTTTTGCAACCTACTCATCTGACAAAGGGCTAATATCCAGAATCTACAAAGAACTCAAACAAATATACAAGAAAAAAACAAACAACCCCATCAAAAAGTGGGGAAAGGATATGAACAGACATTTCTCAAAAGAAGACATCCATACAGCCAACAGACACATGAAAAAATGCTCACCATCACTCGCCATCAGAGAAATGCAAATCAAAACCACAATGAGATACCATCTCACACCAGTAGAATGGCAATCATTAAGAAGTCAGGAAACAACAGGTGTTGGAGAGGATGTGGAGAAATAGGAACACTTTTACACTGTTGGTGGGATTGTAAACTAGTTCAACCATTATGGAAAACAGTATGGCGATTCCTCAAGGATCTAGAACTAGATGTACCATATGACCCAGCCATCCCACTACTGGGTATATACCAAAGGATTATAAATATTCTACTACAAAGACACATGCACACGTATGTTTATTGCGGCACTATTCACAATAGCAAAGACTTGGAATCAACCCAAATGTCCATCTGTGGCAGACTGGATTAAGAAAATGTGGCACATATACACCATGGAATACTATGCAGCCATAAAAAAGGATGAGTTTGTGTCCTTTGTAGGGACATGGATGCAGCTGGAATCCATCATTCTTAGCAAACTATCACAAGAAGAGAAAACCAAACACCGCATGTTCTCACTCATAGGTGGGAACTGAACAATGAGATCACTTGGACTCGGGAAGGGGAACATCACACACTGGGGCCTATCATGGGGAGGGGGGAGGAGGGAGGGATTGCATTGGGGAGTTATACATGATATAAACATCATGCACATGTACCCTAGAACTTAAAGTATAATAAATAAATAAATAAATAAATAAAAAAAGAAGATTGTATGGAGTTTAAAGATAAATTATTCTTGGATAGAACGAGGAACATCTCTTCTTTGGAAATAGGAGAGAAAGATACAGGGATGAATGTAGATGCAACAATATAAATTATTTTTATAGGAAAAATTTAGTTAGAATACTTACTGGGAAACAATATGTTTAGTTTTATATATATAAAGTTGTGTGTGTGTGTGTATACATATACATATATAGGCCAAATAATCTACTGAAGGACACACACTTAGCCCATGGTATAAACAGGCTTGTCTGCCTTCATGGCCCAGCTTGAAATTACATGGTTAAGTTGCTTCTCATAAAGGTAAGTCATTGCCGGTAGATTCTAAATTGAAAGGATTGAGTCTTGGGATTTCTAATTTCTAATTTCCTTGGAGAAAAGAGGTCAGTCTTTGGTAGACTATGTATGTGTGGGAGGGTATACAAGCAATAAAATATGGAAGAACTTGAGAAGAGTGGTAAAGATTTGCCCTAAAGACCATGGGATTTGAAATTGGCTTTAGACTCCAGAAGCTGTGCATTTCTGGTGGGTATCACTGATCTTAACAGTACCATCAGCCTCCATGCTGGAGAGAGTAAGTGGAGGGTTAGCTTGAGCCATGGTTGGACAGTTGTTGCTGAAAGCTAAGGGAGAAATAAGATTGGTGATGCCAGTATGGAGATAAGAAAATTGGTTAACCATCAGATCTAGACTGGATAAGTAAATACATGAAGCCAGGAGGAAATATATTGCTTAGGGAAAAAAGAAAAGTCAAAGAATTAGAAAACAACAGATCAGAGTGGGAACAGGTAGCTAGAAAAATAAAAAGAAAACTTAGTTAATAATTTTAAGAATATACAAAAAAATGAATGATGACAAGACCCAGAGAAGACTGCTGAAATTAAACAAAGGAGAGATTGCAAAACAATACAGGGTGGAGTTACCCAGAGAAATTAGATTTAAAGACAAGGACTTCAGGACTTCATGGTGCATATGCAGAAGTCCTGTGCATGTAAAGTCAAGGTTTTCTGGTGGAGGGGACATTCTACGACTCTCTAAGTGTATCCTGGAATCCCACAAAGGAGGCCTTTCCTTGGTTGATAGTTTGATAATGTTAAATAACTGTAAAGAAGCCCTTTGTCTTTATCTCTGACAGTAGTTGGCATTCTCTTAAAACAATCCACAATTTCTGCCAAAATATGTTCAGGAAATATGAGCTGTTGCAGCTGTGACCCCTTTAGATAACCGCAAACTGAATCATGGAATACAGTTCAGCTGAGTAATAAAATATAATCAGATTGGCAGACGGCGTCAGACTGGGCCATACTCATACAGATCTTCTTTTAACCCAGTTTAACAAGTTGCTCTCCAGAAGTTATTTATTCCACCTGTCAACATTTCTATTGTGGAAATCACAGCCATCAAATCTCTTTTAGATCCTAATCCTATTCTTTTCTCTTCTGCCTCAGGTAGTAGAAAGCCTCATATAAGCAACACCGTTTCAGTCAGCTAAGTGATTTGTTTGACACTGATTGTTTGCTTGAAGGAATAGCTATTATCTTAAAAAATAAATGTAATATCCCTGTCATTAGCTATGTAGTAGATTTAAAATAAATATCTGCAACCAAAATTACTTCGAAATCTTATAAGGTCTGGATTCGTGTAGGTAGCTGTCCAACCAGCAGTAATCTGCCATACGACTCCAAACGGCATAATAAACTGTCATTTTGAGCTGCTGCATCACCACGAGGTACTGTCACACTGAGTTTTGCATTTCATTCTCAACCTCTTCCTTAACTAAGGTTTGGTGCTAATAAGACCAAGGGAGGTCAGTGATTAGGAGGAGATGACCTTCAGTTGGGGTCCTCATATTTAATAGTAACAAAAAGAATCATTAATTACTAAATGGATTCACGGATTAAAATGATAATCAATCATAGAAAATCAATAGTTGATCTGGGCCAGTCCTAGGCAGATCTCATCTTAGGTTTAACCAAATACCTTTCATAATTTCATTTGCCTTTTAATAAAAATAGCCAGAATTTATTGACTATTCTCTTTGTGCCATATGTTGTTCTTAGTGTTTTTGTGTATGTATATTTAACCATATGTGATATATACTGTCATTGTCTTTATAGTACAAACAAGAATAAGCAAGAAGACTTAAGATTAGGTGATGCGAGTACCTTACCCATAGCTAGGAAGTAGTAGTTTTAGGGTTTGAACAGAGGTAGTTGAGTTCTAGGGCCTGAATTTTTAAGCACTGTACATGCAGTTCTATCTATACATGCTACTCTTTTAGAGCTGAACTCAGAACTGCAAGGAAAATATGCTACTTAGCTCAGGAATTCTTAAGTCCTAAAATAGAGAATCTGGGGTAATCAAGTTATTGAAATTAAAGATAATAAGAAAGATGAAATAGAGAGCTGTGCTTCTGAAAAGTTCTATATTGTCACAAAAGACCACCATTCCTGCTATAACAAAAGAAAACACTAGATAAATATTTTTATTTAAAGGCATAAAATCTGTGGATGCAAAGAAGTCTAAATAAACAAAATTCTAGAGTGAGATAAGTACCAATAGTGAGCAGGAACCAGTGACAGCTTTGATTACTAGAACATTTGCAAAACCTCAAGGCATGAGCAGAGGGGGAAGTGTACTTGCTGTAGGCAGAAGAAACCATATTGGGACAAGAAGAAACCATATTGGGACAAGAAGAAGCCAGCTAGATTTTGAACAGCTCCCCAAGGCCTGGCATGGCAGACTGGAATATGGAGGAGTTTCAAACTCAGAGCTAGTTTTCTCCACTGACCAATTCTCCCTTAAATATGCAGCAGCTTAAGGAACTGGAAGCCGTGGAAAAGAGAGAGAGAGATAGAGAGAGAGAGAGAGAGAGAGAGAGAGAGAGAGAGAGAGATCAGTCTTGCTATACTTTGATTTATAATTCTATTGGAGAGAGAAGGCTGATCCCATTCTCAAGACATTTAAAATGCAGAGGTGAGCTGAAGCAACCCAGCCTTGAAACAGCTCAGCTTCTTAGTAGATCAGAGATAGTCTATCTTATTAGATAACTGACAGAGAAAAGGTTAAGTACTTTTTGGAGGCTGAATAATAAGGACTTTAGTCTCTACTATTATTTTATACACAACGTTTATTATATAATAAAATTATGAGATATGCAAAGAGGGAGAAATGTATGATCCATGAATTTAAAAAATCAGAAAAAAGAAAACTCATAACTGAGCAAGGACGACAAGGACATTAGCATAAAAGTACTAATATATTAAAAACTTTAGAAGAAAATTTTGAAAAAATGAGTAAAACATTGAGTTATTTCAACAAAGATATAAAAACTGTTTTCTAATCAAAAGGAAATTATAGAACTTAAAAATATAGTTTATAAAAAATGGATTCTTTGGATAAGGTAGCAAAAGACTGGACAGTAGAATTTGTAAACAGTTTGTAAAATTACCTGAAGCACAGGGGAAATAAATGAATGAAAGAAAAAGCTATTAGGGATTTTTGTGGTGATATCAAATGGTCTCACATACATTTAATTTCATCCTCAGAAAGAGAGGAGAGACAGAAGGGGGCAAAAACAATACTAGAAGAAATAATGACCAATAATTTTCAAAAATGGATGAATACATTAACCCAGAAAGCTCCCAAGCAGGACAAACATTAAAAAAAAAAATACCTCTCTGGGCATGGTGGCTCATGCCTGTAATCCTAGCATTTTGGGAGGCTGAGGCAGGAGGATCACTTGAGTTCAGGAACTGGAGACCAGTCTGCACAAGATGATGAAACCCTGTCTCTATGAAATAAAAATAAGTTACCAGGCACAGTAGCATGCATCTGTCATCCTAGCTACTCAGGAAGCTGAGGTAGAAGGATCCCTTGAACCTAGGAGTTCAAGGTGGCAGTGAGGTATGATAGTCCAGCCTGGATGACAAAATGAGACCTTGTCTCTAAGAAAATAAGAAAGAAAAGAAAAAAGAAATCATACCCAAACCAATCATAGTCAAACAGCTGAAAACTAAAGGTGATGAGATCTTCTTAGGTAGTCAGAAAAGACATTAAATCAGAGAACAATGAAATTGACAGCTGACTTCTCATGAGAAACAATAGAAACCAGAAGAAATGGACTATCTTTAAAGTATTGGAAAGAAAAGAAAAAACTGTCGACCTAGAATTTTATTGCAGCGAAAATACCCTTCACAAATGAGGACGAACATGAAGATATTTTAAAACCAATGAAAAAAAAGACAGAGAGAGTATATTGTGCCTGGAAACACACTACACAAAATACTAAAATAATTTTAGGCAGAAATGATCCCACCTAACGTGAAAATGGAAACTAAGATATCAAGAAAGAAAAAAGAGTAATCAAAAGATATGTAGGTGGATATGAGAAACCTTTTCCTCCTATTTTTAAAAGTAAATTGGCAAATATAAAGTCAATATATTATGGAGTTTTCAATAGAAGCAGAAATAAAATATGTGTTAACAGTACTATAAAGGGTCGGTGGAAGATAAAATGAAATAAATAGTTATAAAATTATTGCCTTATTAATTTAGATAACGTTAATTCAAAGCACACTATGACAACATAAGAATGCATGTTATAATCTCTAGAGTAACCACTAAAAATTACAAAAGTAAGCACACAACAGAGGAAACAAAATGGAAAACTTTAAGCATTATAAAATACTCTTTGGTTTTAAGCAGTTTAAACTTTGTGTGGTTTTTTTTTTAATTGATCCTTTTTGAGGTTCTTTGAGCTTTTTGGATTTGTGTAGGCATCTTTCATTAGTTTTGAATTTTTTTTTTTGAGGTGGAGTCTAGTTCTGTCACCAGGCTGGAGTACAGTGGTGCCATCTCAGCTCACTGCAACCTCCTCCTCCTGGGTTCAAGTGATTCTCCTGCCTCAGCCTCCCAAGTAGCTGGAACTACAGGTTTGTGCTACCACGCCCAGCTAATTTTTGTATTTTTAGTAAAGATGGGGTTTCACCATGTTGGCCAAGATGGTCTCACTCTCTTGACCTCATGATCCGCCCACCTCAGCCTCCCAAAGTGTTGGGATTACAGAGTTCTGAAATTTTTAAAAACAATTATCCCTTCTAGCATTGCTTCTGTCTTATGCTTTATCTACTCTCCAGTATATTTTTAAATCTGTTGTGTTTTTTCTATATTTTTTCTCTTTGTGTTTTAGATATTTTTAGTTAACCTATCTTCAGGTTCATTCATGCTGTCTTCTGCTGTATTTAGTGAAACTTAGTTTAACTCTGGTTCATCCCTTTCTTCAGGCCTAGTCCATGTTGGCATTTGATTGAGATTTTGGTTAGTCTCTTCTCCTTAGCCCTGAAAAATTAAACAAGACTCAGTTCTATTATTTGGAGATTTTGAGCTTAGCTCTTTAGCTCCTACTCTAGACAGCTTCAAAAATCTACCATATGTCTTAAGGAGAAACTCACCATGTATTTATGTCAAACTTCCTATCTCTAGCAAGATATATTTCTTATGCACTGCAGGAGATTTTAGTCTGCCATCTATAAATTACTTGGCTTCTCTTCAGTGTATTTCACAATTCCAGAACTTAACTAACATCTCCTGGTACAAACCATGTGTTTGGGAATCATCATTCTAGTCTATCACATCTGTCAAAAACTCTACTGGTTTCTCTTTCCCCTCTTAGGATGTCTTTCCCTAGGCAAATGAATTTGCACCTGCCCTTAGAGCAAGTGAATGGCCTCAGGGAAGTAAATGGTTTGTGACTTAATGGGTTTTGCATTGCCATAACAGAATACCTGAGACTGAGTAATTTATAAAGAAAATAAGTTTATTTGTCTCGTGATTCTAGAGGTAGGGAAGTGCAAGATCAGGTAGCCTATCTGATGACAGTCATGTACTGCTTCAACTCATGGTAGAAACCAGAAGGGAGGGAGTGGGCATGTGTAAAAAGACTAAATATGGGAAGGAACAACCCATCTCATGGTAAGTAACCCAGTTGTGCAAGAGTGAGAATTCACCCTTAGAAGAAGACATTAGTCTATTTGTGAAGGATCTGCCCATGTAACCCAAACACCTCCCACTAGTTCCCACTTCTCAACATTCACACTGAAACTGACAATTTGGAATCATATTTCAACATGAGTTTTGATGGGAAGAAACCACATCCAAACCATAGCAGCTAGCAATTATTAGCCCAAACAAGAAGGGTTCTTTCTCTGTGGAACCAGTTCTTTTGACCTTTCTGGTATCCCTACAAATATTACTTTGTAAAATGTATCCATCATTTTTTCTAGTTGTTGCTTAGTGTTGGCTTGCTGAAGTATGCCACACCCTATTTAGAAGTAGAAATATAGCTTATGTTGATTTTGATCCACCATTTTCACTGGTGAGTATAGATCCACTATTGTTTGTACTGTAATATCTCTTATTCTGTGAGTCAGGGAAACAATGGGAGGTTTCTTTCAGTTCAGGACATCTATTCTATCTATTCATTAGTATTCATTAATATAACTTTGGGGATATTATGTCCTCTAAAAACAGTCTTAGTAAAAACTTCATTTATGACCTGAAACTTCTTTTATTCCTGTTATGATGGTACACTCTCAGTAAGTTGGTTGTCGAGGATTTACTAATCTAAAGAAAATAGTGTTTGTTAAATTAGTATAAACAGCCACCAGTCTCTCCTCATTCATCACTAAAATTTGATAATTTCCCTTCTTCAGGTACTAGCATGAAGGTTAATGGCTCCACATCCTTTAGAAAAGGCTAGGAGGAACTTTCATAGTATAAACTTTTATACGACATACCATCATCTTTCATGAGGCATAGTGAGCCTTCCACTTTTCAAACGGCTCTGCATTTGTAATGTAAACCAAATCTAGAAAGAGGCTAATGTATCATGACTAGATAAGTGGCCTGAATCAGGCCCCTGATAAAACAACTTAGAGAAATGTTTGTATCACATACCAAGTAACTCCCTAGTGGGTTAATTATTTATTTTATTTTGTGGACTCTGTGATTATTTATACATAACCAGAGATATCTACCTTTTAGACAATTCTAAAAAATACGACTGCATTTGTTCTGTTGACTGTTGAACAATTCATCCCCACTGTGCTCCTTGTTTGAGGTCTGCCTCTAGGCTGAGCAGCACCAAACATCTTCTATCCCAATCCATTACAATTTCAGTCCCTTTTACCAGAATTCATGTTCTAGGGAGACCTGCCTATAAAGTGATTTTTTGGGGGGTCCTAGTATTCTTACCACCTATGCATTCCACAGGGATATTTTGAGGAACAGGGGAGAAAATAGAGAACTCAAGAAAAAGGTTATACTGGAAATTCTGGATAAACCCTATTTTATCATGTTGGATTATTCTTTAATATACAATATAGTTGGATTTCAGCTTCTTGTGTTATTTAGGATTTTAACAGTCACACTCATAAATGAGATTAGTGTAGTTTCTCTTCTGTGCTTTGTTGAGTTATGAATAGCTCCATCTTATTCTTCACATTCTGTTTCTTAAAACTACAAGTTTAAATTAAAAGAAATCATTTATTACACTAACTGGGAAGATTGCATTTTTAAAATATGCAATTCTTTGAAAAATTCTCTGCAAAAGTTTAAAATGTCTTCTAAGTTTTCTATTTCTTGAATAAAATTTTGGTTATCTTATTTTTTCTAGAAAACCAACCAGTTTATCAGTATTTTCAAATGTATCAACCACTCTCATGAACGTTATTGTCTTATGATTTAAAATTTCTCTGTTCATTATCTTAATTTGTTTGCATTTGCTCGCTTTTGAAATTGCTATAGATGTATCTCCAACTATTAAAAAGATGTAGCACCTACATTAATTTATCAAAATGACTGTTTTCTCTAGTTCTGCCATTACATTTACTATTTATTTTCTCATAATATAATGGTAGCTGTTGTCTTCTTTTCCAGATCTTGCATTGCCCTTTTAATACACTCATTTTAATAATGAAAATGTTTAAATACATACAATTTTAAAGTATAATTTGGAAACATTTCAAAAATTTTTTGAAGTTATACCATGAATTATCATATGCTGCTTGCTGAATTATTGTAAGCATTCACTAATCTCTTCCTACTTGCCACTAAAGCTGGGTTATTTCCCTTCCCTTTGTACTGTCATTCAAGTTAATGTCTCCGTGTTCTTTTTAGGAAAGGCTAGAAGGAGTTTTCATGGTATGTCCTACCTAAGTCCATTACAATTTACAAATGCTTATACATCTGCCTTCTGTGAGTGGAGCTTTAAGCTATTTTCATTTTTTACTATTTAAAATAGTACATAACGAATGAACTTACTTGTCAGTCATTTTGCATTTTTGCAAGAATATCTTTGGAATAGAATCCAAGAGGTGGGTATATTGCATCAAAGGGTAAACGTGTGACCGTGGTTCAGATATTGCCAAGTTTTCCACCATAGGGATTTATACTAATTTGCATTTACATTCTCAGCACCACTGTATCTATCTTCTGTAACCTTGACTAACAAGTACATTGTCAAGCTTTCTGATTTTTGTTAGTCTAATTGGCTTAGAGATATTTCTCACTGTAGTTTTCCTCCAGACCATCATAAAGGTTAAATCATATATTGTGAAATGTTCAAAACCTGTGTGTAATGTATGAACTCGTGTAACCCCTCCTACTTTCAAGACAAAGAATAGTCTCATCATCCCAGAAAATTTTCTCATGCCTCTTTCCTAAATCCTCCACCTCTAAGCAACCAGCTTTCTTATTTTTATAATCTTGGATTAGGTTTGCCTCTTCTACAACTTCATACCAGTGGAATTATACAGTATGAATTATTTTGCCTTTTTGAGTCTGCATAATGTTTTTAAGATGTATCTGTGTGGTTGCATATACGAATTGGTCATTCATTTTTACTGCCAGATTGCATTCTATTACATGAATACCAAAATCTTTTTATTTCTTTTTCTGTTGGTGGACACTTGGGTTGTCTCCAGTTTAGTCATTCTAGTGAGTGAGGAGTGATATCTCATTTTGGTTGTAACACATTTTCCTAATGCCTGATCATCTTGAGTGCTTTTTCTTCTGCTTAATGGCTATTTGTATATCCTTCTATGCAGCATATTTTATACAATTTGACATTAAAAATTGATTATCTTTTTAACATTGAGTTACAGAAAGTGTGTATATATCCTGGATGCGACATCTTTGCCAGAAAGACGTATTGAGAATAGTATCTTCCAATCTGTAGCTCTACAGTCCATTTTCTTAGTGGCATCTCTTGATGAGCAAAAGTTTAACTTTTGTTGATATTTTATCAGGTATCAATGTATAGGTTTATTTTTTTGATTTGTGCTTTTTGTATCTAATACAAAAATCTTTGTCTATAGGTATATCTCCAAATTCTTCCTAAATTTAGGGAGAAAGTGTTCAGTCTTTCACCGTAAGTTTGACATTAGCTGCAGGTTTATAGAAGCACATTACCACATTAAAAATATTTCCTTCCATCTCTAATTTGCTAAGAATTTTTGCTTTTTACAATATCTGTTTCTAAACGGTTTTATTAAGTTATGATTTATGTACATTAAAATTCACCTTTTCATGTGTATAATTCAATGAGTTTGGTCAAGCATATACCCTCAATGAAGTAAGTAAGATATAGAATATGTGTAGTATTTCAAAAATGTTCCTCATATTCTTTGGTAGTCAGCCCTCTACCCTAACCCCCAGCAACCAGAAACCACTAACATGCTCCCTGTTTCTATGGAGTTTTCTTTTCAGTTTGTCTTATAACTGGAATCATATGGTAGGTATCTCCTTGAGTCTAGATTTTTCACTTAGCATAATGTGTTTGAAATTCATCCATGTTGTTGTATGTATAAGTAATTCATTTCTATTTTATTATTGAGTAGTTTTCTGTTGCCTAGATGTATTACTGCTTGTTTACCAATTTGTGCCATTTTAGATTTTGATAACTATGAATGAGGTGCTGTAAAAATTTATGCACAAGATTTGTGTGGGCATGTGTTTTTATTTATGAGTAAATAACAAGGAATAAAATTGCTGGGTCATATGGTAAAAGGACATTTGGCTCTTAAAAAATGCCAAACCACATAGTTGCTGACTTTATGTTTTGTTTTTTCTAATTGGTTTCCAACTTCTAATTGTTAAACTACCCAAATACAACAGCTTTTGGTGTGTTAACCTTGTTCTAGGAGTATTTTCTAGATTCCTAGATTCCTCATTTTCTACACTGATAAACATATTACCTGGGATTAGGAACAGTTTTATTTCTTCCTTCCCAATCTGTATGCCTTTTATTTGTTTTTCTTGCCTTGTTCACTGGCTAGAATTTCCTGTACAATTTTGAATATGAATGGTGAGAGTGAACATCCTTGCTTTGTTTCCAACCTTAGAAGGGAAAATTTTCAGTCTTTCACAATTTAGAATGTTGTTAGCAGTAGGATTTTTGTAGATGTCCTTTACCAAGTTAAACAATTTTCCTAGTTCTGGTTTGCCGAAAGTTATTATAAATGGATTTTGAATTTTGTCAATCACTTTTGCTGTATCAATTCACATGATCTTGAGACTTTGTTCTTTTGCTTGTCAATGTGGTGAAAACATTAGTTGTTTTTCAAACATGGAACTTGTCTTGCATTTCTACGATAAACTCCACTCACTCAGTCATGATATAGTGTTCTTTTTATGCTATATTTGATTTGCTAATATTTTGTTGAGATTTTTGCATCTACGTTTATGAGGGACATTGGTTTGTAGTTTTCTTTCTGTACTTCATCAGTTTTGTTTTTGTTCTTGTTGTATTAAATCAGGGTAATGTTGGTACCATAAAGTGAGTTTGCTATTGTTCCGTAATCTATTTTCTGGAAGAGATCATGTAGAATTGATACTCATTCTTTTATAAATGTTGGATAGAATTTACCAGTGAAACCATCTGAGCAGGAAGATCTCTTTTTCAGGAGGTTTTGGATTTTTATTTTTAACATAGTTCCAAGATTATTCAAATTACCTCTTTTACCTTCAGTGAGTTTTAGTTATTTGCAATTCTTAAGGAATTGATTGATTTCATCCAATTTGTCAAATGTATGTGCATAAAGTTGGTTAAGAGAATTCCTGTATTATCCTTTTAGTTTGAATGAGTCTATAGTGATTTCTTCTTTCATTCCAGATATTAGTCATTTTTGTCTTTCTCTGTCAATCTTGCTAGAGGTTTATCAATTGTATTAATCTTTTCAAAGAATCAGCTTTTTGTTAAGTTGCTTTCTCAATTGCTTTCCTGCTTTCAATTCCATTGCTTTCTGTTATCTTTACTATTCCTTCCTTCTGCTTCCTTTGAGTTTATTTTGGTCTTCTTTTTTTTTATAATTGCTCGAGATTGAAGCTAAAATGATTAATTTAAGATGTTGTTCTTTTCTAATATAAGCATGTAATGCTATAAATTTCCCTCTAAGCGCTACTTTAGCTGCATCCCACATATTTTAATTTGTTGCATTTTCATTTTTATTCATATAAGAGTTCCTCTTATATCCAAGCTGTTAATAAGGTTGGGCTAGTACTCTAACCCTCTAGCACTGCTCAAATTCTAATATCCTGTTCCACCCACAAACTGATATTAGTAACTTTCTGGTAGGCCTCAAGTAGTCAGGGTTTATTTATTTATTTATTTATTTATTTTTTGAGACGGAGTTTCGTTCTTGTTATCCAGGCGGGAGTGCAGTGGCACAATCTCATCTCAGTGCAACCTCCGCCTCCTGGGTTCAAGCGATTCTCTTGCCTCAGCCTCCCAAGTAGCTGGAATTACAAGTACCCACCACCATGCCCAGCTAATTTTTGTATTTTTAGTAGAGACGGGGTTTTGCCATGTTGGCCAGGCTGGTCTCGAACTCCTGACTTTGGGTGATCCACCCATCTCAGCCTCCCACATTGCTGGATTTATAGACATGCGCCAGTGTGCCTGGCCATAGTAAGGTCTTGTACATTTGCAGCCCAGCCATCACCAAAAACTTTGGGGGAAATTCGACACAGATTTCTGCCCTATTTATTCTTCCTCACATTTATTCCTCTGTGTCTCATGTCCTGCAACCTCCAGTCACTGAAGCCACCCTGAAAGCTGATGTCTCCCTCCTCTGTTTAGCAGGAGAGCTATTTTGTGCTTGGATGTCAGATCACTGTGCCATAATCTGGAAACTGTTCCCACAGAGTTGGGTTTATCTTGGGCTCAAGTTGTGGCAGGAATTGTTGTCTTACACTTTCTGTTGTTCAGTGTCTGAAAATCATTGTAACATATATTTTATCTGATTTTCTGGTTGTTTATAGCAGCAGGCATAATTTGACACCATTTTCTATATCATAGCTAAAAGAAGAAGTCTCTCATGAATTTCAATTTGTTATATATACTCATTTTCTTTACTTCCTAAATAGATAGAAATTTCATTTTTGATTCCTTATTTATTCTCTAATGTAACAATTCTATTTTAATTTAAAATTATATAATTATGTTTTACATTATGCTCAGGTAAATTATAAAGATGAATCATCATGACCTAGTAGAGGGATTTTAATTTTTAGAATTTTAGTTTTTAATTTCAATTTTTAAAATGTAATTTGAAAGCCCTGTCAAGTAAAAAATGCAAGGCTGAGTGAATGCTTTGAGAATCTCAAATCATTCTTCTGCCAGAAAAACTCTACTTTCATTGTTTCCTGATAAAATTTCAACTCAAGAAAGAGTTGGAAAATTACTGACATAAATGTGCTCAAATTTTTGCTAACGTTTCATGGACACTTAAAATGAAGATGCAATCTTAGATTGGATTGTAGAAGATACACACATACAAACACACATGCAAACCTGTATACAAACACACACATAAAGTATATACATACATAAGCATATATATCTCTAATGTAATTATATGATATTCTCATTCTCTCTATATTTATTTATTTTGCATCTCCTTAGTCTACTGAATAAATAGCCCTAAAACAGTTTTCTCTGACCCTAAATTAATTTCTTCACATATTTTACATTTTTGCTTTTTGTACTTTGTATTATCTTATTTTGTACAAAGGCGGCTAATTGTATACCTTTATTAGAAATTTTACCCTTAAATACCAAGTGACTGGTATTTATTTAATGCTTTTTTGTCTTAAACTTTGTGCCTAGAAGTTATGTTGTTGATTTTGCTTTTGTTTATTTATTTGAATGTGTCTGTACATCAGATCTTTAATATTTAACCTTTCTCTTTTGTTAGGTGAACATGATAAGCTCTGTTCATTGACGTTCATTCTTAAAGGACCATATCTTTCATGAGAGGAAGACCAGCCTATTTGACTTCATTATCACAATTGATTTGTCCAAGTTTATATTCATTTATTGTAACTTTTACTTTTGAACTTTGTTTCTTTTATTTTCTCTGTAAACCATGCTTGTTTTAAAAAATTTTAGACTTTATTTTCACTTGTAGCTTTCCATAAACATGGTTTTCTCCTAATAACAAATGTAAAGTGAAATAATAGTTACGATGAGCTCTATTTTTTTCTCCCACTAATTTCTTCTCTCCCCATTTCAAATCTCTTCTGATTTAATCAGCTTACTAGTATGTACAATTACAATTGTGAAGTTCTTTGGCACTTTTTTTGTTTACAAATTAATTTAATTATTTTATTGTGATAAGAACACTTAATATGAGATTTACCCTTTTAAGAAATTTTTGGTTTTTGATTTTGGAGACAAGATCTAGCTGTGTCGCCCAGGCTGGAGTGCAGTGGTACAATCATACACTGCAGCGTTGCACTTTTGAGCTCCAGCAGTCCTTCCAACTCAGCCTCCTGAGTAGCTGGAACCACAGGTGTGTGCCACCATGCCCAGCTACCTTTTCTATTTTTTATACACACCAGGTCTCACTATGTTGCCCAGGCTGATCTTGAACTTCTGGGCTCAAGTGATCCTCCTGTCTCAGCCTCCCAAAGCTCTGGGATTACAGGCATGAGCCACTGCATGGGCATTAAGAAGTTTTTAAAAGCACAGTACAGTATTGCTAACTATAGGTGCAATCTGGCACAGCTGACATCTAGAATGTATTCATCTTCTATAACCGAGGCTTCATATCCCTTGATCAACAACTCTCCATTTCACGTCTCTCCTCACTTTTGGAAACTAATATTCTTTTTAAAAAATATTTTATTTCAATAGCTTTTGGGGAATAGATGATTTTCAGTTACACGGATAAATTCTTTAGCGGTGATTTCTGAGATTTTGGTGCACCTGTCATCCGAGCAGTGTACGCTATACCCAATGTATAGTCTTTTATCCCTCACCACCTCCCACCATGACCCACTGAATTCCCGAAGTCCATTATATCATTCTTCGGCCCTTGCATCCTCATAGCTTAGCTGCCACTTACAAGTGAGAACATATGATACTTGGTTTTCCCTTCCTGAATTACTTCACTTTGCATAATTGTCTCAAATTCCATCAAGTTGGTATAAATGCCGTTATTTCATTCCCCTTTATGGGGCTGAGTAGTATTACGTGGTGTGTATAAACCAACATTTTTAAAATTTTAAGTTTCAGCATGTATGTACAGGATGTGCAGGTTGGTTACACAGGCAAACATGTGCCATAGTGGTTTGCTGCACCTATCAACCCATCACTTAGATACCATATCTTTTTTTTTTTTTTTTGCTTTTTGTAAAGTTATACTTTAAGTTCTAGGGTACACGTGCATAACGTGCAGGTTTGTTACATATGTATACATGTGCCATGTTGGTGTGCTGCACCTTTTAACTCGTCATTTACATTAGGTATATCTCCTAATCCTATCCATCTCCCCTCTCCCCACCCCATGACAGGCCTCAGTATGTGACGTTCCCCACCCCGTGTCCAACTGTTCTCATATACCACATCTTCTTTATTCATTTGTTGGTTGATGGGCATTTAGGCTGGATCCATGTCTTTGCAATTGTGAATTGTGCTATTATAAACATGTGCATGCAAGTGTCTTTTTCACATAACTTCTTTTCCTTTGGGTAGATACCCAGTAGTGGTATTGCTGGATCAAATGGTAGTTCAACTTTTAGTTCCTTAAGGCATCTCCATCCTGTTTTCCATAGTGGTTGTATTAGTTTACATTCCCACTAGCAGTATAAAAGTGTTTCCTTTTCACCACATCCATGCAAACATCTATTATTTCTTGTTTTACCTTTTAAAATTATGGCCATTCCTGCAGGAGTAAGTGGTATCTCATTGTGGTTTTAATTTGCATTTCCCTGGTAATTAGTGATGTTACGCATTTTTTATGTGTTTATTGGCCATTTGTATATCTTCCGTTGAGAACTGTCTATTCATATCCTTAGCCCACTTTTTTATGGTATTATTCGTTTTTTGTTTTTTGTTTTTCTTGCTGATTTGTTTGACTTCCTTGTAGATTCCGGATATTAGTCGTTTGTCAGATGCATAGTTTGCAAAGATTTTCTCCCACTCTGTGGGTTGTCTGTTTATTCTGCTGATTATTAATTTTGCTGTGCAGAAGCTTTTTAGTTTAATTAGGTCCCATCTACTTATCTTTGTTTTCATTGCATTTGCTGTTGGGTTATTGGTGATGAATTCCTTGCCTAAGCCAATGTCTCAAAGAGTTTTTCTGATGTTATCTTCTAGAATTTTTATGGTTTCACGTTTTAGATTTAAGTCTTTGATCCATCTTAATTTGATTTTTGTATAAGGTGAGAGATGAGAATCCAGTTTCATTCTTCTACATGTGGTTTGCCAATCATCCCAGCACCATTTGTTGAATAGGGTTTACTTTTCCCACTTTATGTTTTTGTATGCTTTGTCAAAGATCAGTTGGTTGTAAGTATATGGCTTTATTTCTGGGTTCTCTATTCTGTTCCATGATCTATGTGCCTATTTTTATACTAGTACCATGCTGTTTTGATAACTATAGCCTTGTAATATAGTTTGAAGTCAGATAATGTGATACCTCCTGATTTGTTCTTTTTGCTTAATGTTGATTTGGCTAGGCAGGCTCTTTTTTGGTTCCATATGAATTTTAGGATTTTTTTTCGAGTTCTGTGAAGAATGGTGGTGGTATTTTGATGGAAATTTATTAAATCTGTAGATTGCTTTTGGCAGTACTGTCATTTACATAATATTGATTCTACCAATCCATGACTTTGGGATGTTTGTATCAACTGTGATTTATTTCAGTAGTGTTTTATAGTTTTCCTTGTAGAGATCTTTCACCTCCTTGGTTAAGTACATTCCTAAATTATTTTATTTTGTGGCAGCTATTGTTAAAGGGATTGAGTTGTTGATTTGACTCTCAGCTTGATCGTTGTTGGTGTATAGCAGTGCTACTGATTTGTGTACATTGATTGTGTATCCTGAATATTCTACTCTCTGTTTCTATGAGTTTGGTTATTTTAGGTAACTCATGTAAGTAGGTTAATGCAGCATTTGTCCTTCTGCGACAGGCTTATTTCACTTGGCCTAATGTCCTTGAGGTTCATCTATCTTGTCACTTCTAGCAGGATTTCATTCTCTTTAAAGGCTGAATAATATTCCATTTTCTATAAATACCACATTTTCTTTATCCAGTGGTTGTTCGATATTCATATATTCATTGATATTTAAGCTGTGTCCTCATCTTGGCTACTGTGAATAGTGTTGAAATAAACACAGGTGTACTAATATCTCTTCAAGATACTGAATTCAGGCCCATTGATTATTCTCATGTGACCACTCTCTTGAAGTTAGGTGGAGGTCAAGAGGGAATACCCATAGCACCATTATCCCCAAAAAGATTCTTATCACAAATATACTCTTCATTTCATCTCTGTTCTCTTGACCCTTGCATCCTTGATATGGGCAGGAAGGTGGGGGGTGTGTCTAAGAATTGTGACACTTGCTCTTATCATTTCCTCTGAAAGTTTGCATCTTGATTGTGTACGTGAACCTGGTGTCCATTATAATTGCAACTCAGATAAAACTTATAACTTAACATTCTGCTACAAAGGCACTAATTAAGCTAATACATCAAAAACTAGGGCAAGAGGTTCTGAGTTATAGCAAGTAGGCAGCTAGTGAAACAATGAACAGAAATTAGATGTGTTAATTCATTCAATAAACATTGAATCTTTATCATGTAACAGCTTCAGAAAAAGGCATCGGGGTGAGAGAAGTAGAAAACATACATAGGCATTGCCTTCATGGAGCTTATAGTCTAAATATAGAGAGCGGTATTAGCTAAATAATCAAACAAAATAACACAGTCACCCCTTGAACTGCACAGGTCTAAACTGTGCAGGTCCACTCACATATGGATTTTCTTTTATCTCTCTCACCCTTGAGACAAGACCAACCCCTCCTCCTCCTCCTGCTTTTCCTCAGCCTTCTCAACATGAAGACAATGAAGACTTTTATGATGATCTACTTCTGCTTAATGAATGAAGTAAATGTATTTTGTCTTCCTTACAATTTTTAAAAACATTTTCTTTTCTCTAGCTTTATCATTAGAATACAGTATACAATTCATATAGCATACAAAAATAAAAGATCCTGAATTCAATTATTTTGCAAATAAACCCAGAAGTGGGATTGCTGGATCACAGGGTAATACTATTTTTAATATTTCTGGGAATGTCCATACTGTTTTCTATAGTGGCCGCACCATTTTACCTTCCCACCAACAGTATACAGAAGTTCCAATTTCTTCACATTCTCACTAACAATTTTTCCCTGGTGGTTTTTTTAATGAGAGTCATCTTAGTAGGTGTGAGATTATCTGATGATTAATGATGTTGAGCATCTTGTCATATACCAGTTGGCCATTTGTATATCTTGTCTAGAGAAATGTTTATTCAAGTCTTTTGTCCATTTTAAAATCTGGTTATTTGTGTTTTCTTTGCTACTGAGTTGTAGGAGTTCCTTACATATTTTTAATATTACCCCCTTATTAGATCTATGGTTGTATTATGTTCACCCAATCCATAGCTTGCCTATTTTAAGTATTTTTTGTAAATGGAATTGTTTTCTTAAGTTCCTTATCAGATAGTTTATTGTTAGTGGATAGAAAAACAACTGACTTTTGTACATTGATATTGTATCCTTCAACTTTACTCAATCTGCTTATTAGTTCTAACAGTTTCTTTGTGAAGCTAGAATTTTCTGCGTATAAGATAATGTCATTGCAAGCCAGGATAATTTCACTTTTGTTTTTCACCACTGGAATAAGCTCTTTGTACTTTTTAACTTTTATTTTAGGTTCAGGGGTACATGTGAAGGTTTGTTATTTAGGTAAACTTGTGTCACAGGGGTTTGTTGTACAGATTATTTTGTCATCCAGGTATCAAGCTTAGTGCCCAATAGTTATTTTTTCCTGCTGCTGTGCCTCCTCCCAACCTCCACTCTCAAGTAGACTTCAGTGTCTATTGTTTCCTTCTTTGTGTTCATGAGTTCTCATCATTTAGCTCCTACTTATAAGAGAATATATGGTATTTGGTTTTCTGTTCCTGCATTAGTTTGTTGAGAATAATGGCTTCCAGCTCCATCCATGTCCCTGCAAAAGACATGATCCCATTCTTTTTTATGGGTGCAAAGTATTCCATAGTGTATACGTCCCACATTTTCTTTATCTAATCTGTCACTGATGGACATTCAGGTTGATTCCATGTCTTTGCTATTATGAATAGTGCTGAAACGAACATACATATACATGTCTTTATGATAGAATGATTTATAATCCTCTGAGTATATACTCAGTAATGGGATTGTTGGGTTGAATGGTAGTTCTACTTTTGGCTCTTTGAGGAATTGCCATACTGCTTTCCACAATGGGTGAACTAATTTACAGTCCCATCAGCAGTGTGTAAGTGTTCCATTCTCTCCACAATCTTGCTAGCATCTGTTACTTTTTGGGTTTTGCATAATAACCATTCTGACTTGTGTGAGATGGTATATCATTGTGATTTTGATTTACATTTCCCTAATGATCAGTGATATTGAGCTTTTTTTCATATACTTGTTGGCCGCATTTATGTCTTCTTTTGAAAAACGTCTGTTCATGCCCTTTGCCCACTTTTTAATGGGGTTGTTTGTTTTTCTCTTGTAAATTTGTTTAAGTTTCTTATAGATGCTGGATATTAGGCCTTTGTCAGATGCATAGTTTACAAATATTTTCTCCCATTCTGTAGGTTGTCTGTTTACTCGGTTGATGTTTTTTTTTGTTTTTTGTTTGTTTGTTTGTTTATTTTTTGCTGTGCAGAAGCTCTTCAGTTTAATTAGATATAATTTGTCAATTTTTGCTTTTGTGGCGACTGCTTTTAGTGTCTTTGTCATGAAATCTTTGTCCATTCCTATGTCTCAGGTGATATTGCTTAGGTTATCTTCCAGGGTTTTTAGTTTTGGGTTTTATATTTAAGTCTTTAATCCGTCTTGAGTTTATTTTTGTGTATGATGTAAGGACAGGGTCCAGCTTCATTCTTCTGCATGTGGTTAGCCACTATGTATTGAATAGGAAGTCTTTCTCTATTGTTTGTTTTTGTCATTTCTTTTCTGACTTGAATGCCTTCCATTTCTTTTTCTTGCCTAAATGCTCTAAGTAAAACTTTTGGCACTGTGTTGAATAGAAGTGGCTAAAGTAGACATCCTTGACTTGTCCCTGATCTTAGAGAAAAAGCTTTCAGTTTTTCACTATTGAGTATAATGATAGCTGTGGACTTTTCTTACATGGCCTTTATTATGTTGAGGTTATTCCTTATATTCCTAGCTTGTTAATAGTTACAACTCTTAAAGGATATTAAGTCTTATCAAATGTCTTTTCTGCATCTATTAAGGTGATAATAGAATTTTTATCTCTTCTTCTGTTAATGTGGTGCTCTATTAATGTGGTGAATCTCATTAATGAATTTTTATATGCAGAACCATCTTTCTGTCCCAAGGATAAATCCCACTTGATCTTATTTTGTGACTCTTAATGTTCTGTTGAATTCAGTTTGTGAGTATTTTGTTGAAGATTTTTGTATGTATGTTCATTAGAGCTATAGACCCATAGGTCTCTTTTCTTGTAGTATCTTTGTGTAGCTTAGCTGTCAGTATAATGCTGGCCTCATAAAGTAAGTTTAGAAGTGTTCCTTTCTCTTCAATTTTTTGAAAGAGTTTCTGAAGAACTGGTATTAATTCTCCTTTAAATGTTTGTTAGAGTTTACCAGTGAAGCCATCTGGTCCTGGGCTTTTTGTTGTTGTTGTTGTCGTTGAGAAGTTTTTGATTACTGATTCAATCTCTTTACTACTTATAAGTCTGTTCAGATTTTCTATTTCTTTATAATGCAGTTTTAGTAAGTTTTATGATTCTAGCAATTTATCCATTTCTTCTGGGTCATCCAATTTGTTGGCATATAATTGTTTACAGTAGTCTCATGATGCTTTTTATTTCTATGGTACACTACTTTTTTGTTTTTAGAATTTTTTTATTTTTAACTTCGGTTAATAGTATGTTTTGTTTTTGTTTTTAATCCTCTGGGCCATCATTTTACAGATTGTTAATTGGTGCCTGAGTGTTAACAAATAAGGCACAGAAAATCCATTCTTATGCTAATCCAGAAATTCATATACTGTTCTTTTAAATATAGTGAGGTCCTTTTGATCATGCTTTTTCAGTCCAGGGTTGGTGATTTTTTTTTTTTTTTTGAACTCTTAAACCTTTTGTTTTTGCTTTGTACCATGACTCCTGTCCTGTTGTCAAGTATGACACAGATTCATAGATAAATCTTTGCTGAGGTACATAATATTTATGTTTTTCACCAACTTCTCTCCTTAGAATCTATCATCACCTACAAGCTATATTGGTTTTAGTAAGAGGTAAAATGAAGATTTGGTATAGTTTTCTGTGTGTTTGAACCAAAAGGTGAAAAGTAACATGGCTCTAGCAAAAGCAGTATGTATAATCACCTTAGAATACCTGTTTTAACCATGAAAAAATGGACAAGATTTGCAATACTAGAAGCCACCCTTTGAGGAATACTATAGGAGCGCTAAGGATAACCATGTGTAAATGTGCAGCCTCAAATTGTCATTTAAGTTTCTGCTGTTTGGGGGGAAAAGGAAAAAGAAAGGATATTTTTCACCTGGCTTGATAAACATGAAACAAGAACAGAACATGAAAAAAAGAATATAGCAGTTCCCACCATATTCTATATTTCCTATAAGAAGATAGGGTTGGGAACAGAAATTCTTACTGACAATAGGATTATAAAATCTGCTTTATATATTGCACATTAATTGAAGAAATGTACCTTCATTCATTGTATTCTTCTATACCAAAATATCTGAGACTGATAAAGACCAAACACTTACTAGCTCACAGCTCTGAGTCTGGGAAGTTCGATATTAAGGTGCTGGCAGGTTTTGCAATTCTGATTCCAAGATGGAGCCTTGAACACTTCTTAATCACATGATCACAGCCAGAAGAGAAAAAAGAGAAAGCCCACTCTCCAAATCCCTTATTATTAAGTCATTAAACCCTCCAACAAGGATGGGGCCCTCATGCACCAATTACCTCTTAAAGGCCCTACCTCCCAATACCCTTACATTGGTAATAAAATTTTAATATGATTTTTGGAAGGCACAAACATTCACACCATAGCAGAACATAATATGGGGCTTATTCTGAGTGCAGCGGTTTGTTTGTTTGTTTGTTTACTGAGACAGGGTCTCACTCTGTCACCCAGGCTGGAGTGCAGTGGCATGATCTCGGCTCACTGCAACCTCTGCCTCCTGGGTTTAAGCGATTCTCGTGCCTCAGTCTCCCAAGTAGCTGGGATTACAGGCATGTGCCACCAAGCCCAGCTAATTTTTTTTTAAATCTTTAGTAGAGATGGGGTTTGCCATGTTGGTCAGGTGTGATTTCTTTCTTTTTTTTCACATTTTCAGTTCCAGGGTACATGTACAGGATGTGCAGATTTGTTACATAGGTAAATGTACGCCATGGTGATTTGCTGCACTTATCAACCCATCACCTAGGTTTAAGCCCAACATGCATTAGCTATTTATCCTGATGCTCTCCCTCACCCTCACCCTCACAGGCCCCAGTGGGTGTTGGTTCCCTCTCTGCGTCCATGTGTTCTCATCATTCAGCTCCTACCTGTGAGTGAGAACATGCGGTGTTTGATTTTCTGTTCCTGCCTTAGTTTGCTGAGGATAATGGCTTCCTGCTCTATCCATGTCCCTGCAAAGTATGTGATCTTGTTCTTTTAATGGCTGCACAGTATTCCATGGTGTATATGTACCAGATTTTCTTTATCCAATCTATCACTGATGGGCATTTGAGTTGATTCCATGTCTTTGCTATTGTGAATAGTGCTGCAATGAACATACGTGTGCATGTATCTTTATAATAGAATAATTTATATTCTTTTGGGTATATACCCTATAATGGGATTGCTGGGTCAAATGGTATTTCTGGTTCTTTGAGGAATCACTAGGCTGTGGTTTATTAATTAAGATAAAACTAACAGAGCTCCAGTTAGCCAGGCTTGTTGGTACATGCTTGTAATCCCAGTTACTTGGAATGCTGAGGCAGGGGAATCACTTGAGCCTGGGAGGTGGAGGTTGCAGTGAGCCAAGATCTTGACACTGCACTCCAGCCTGGGTGACAGAGCAAGACTCTGTCTAAAAAAAAAACAAAAACAAAAAAACACCGAACAGAGCTCCTAGCTTTCAGTGACTTTATACACTATGTGACTGTTTCTTATTCATGAAATATCCATCTGTAAGTGTTTCGGTCAATCATGACCCTCCTCGACATGGAGATTTAGGAACCCATACATCTTTCATCATGGCTCCACCATTGATTAAAGTCAGGGAATTCTTTATGTCCCACTGGCTGTTGAAGAAGACAGATATGAAAAAATGAATCCATTATTCTCCCAAACAATGTGACACTCATCACTTCCACTTGTTGGGGTGATCAGACCCAATACCAGGTTGTTGGGGTGATGAAGTCCAGTGGAGTCAAAGGAATGAGAAAAGACAGTTTGAGAGAGAAAGTGGGTCCAGGGGTCCCATGAGAGTATGGAGGCTGTGAAGGCCCTGAGCTCTGGAAGCCCAGACTATTTATTGGTGATCAAACAAAGAAACAGGTGATGAGAATGTGGGGTTGAAAGGGAGTGTTGCATTAAGCACATGATTTACAGCTGTGACAGTTTAGCATTTATATGGCCAATTCTAAGACACAATCAATCTAGAAGTCTGGGAGGGCTAGAAGCAAGGGGCCAGCAAGTCTAGACACATTCCACAGGCCGCAAGGGGTTTTATGCCCTGAGCCCTGGATTCTATCGAAGCCATGAGGGGTTTTATGCCCTGGGCTTAGATTATGGTGTGTCAGGGTAGCCTTCCACCCTTTAGCACAGAGCTTGGCATTCCAAAGGCCACGAGGGGTTTTAGAACCTGGACCCCGGACATGTTCCGAGACTCTTTTACATTATGTCAGACATGCAAGCCCTGCCTCAGCTTCTCCCAACACTCAGCTTTTCTCCCAACATCCACTTACATTTTATTGGTGAAAACTACACATATGGCCACTCCTGGAGCAGTGAGCCATGTGGGCATGAGCAAGAATTTGTCTTTATGTGGGCAGCGACTTCCATGCAGCAAGTGCACAAATGATAGGGGGAACGTTAGTTTTTGGTGGACCTGCCACCAACAGAAGGAAACTATGAATGAGCTAGTCAGAAGTCATCAACAAGCCCCATGTTTATTGCCTTTTTCTACTGAAGAGTCTGGAAAGCTGATATACTCACTTTCCCAGCCTGCCCTCAGTTGAGGATGATGATGTAGCCAAGTCTTTGTCTCTCAAAGAGAGAGCTCTTTTGTCTCTTTGGTCTTTCATCCTTTTTCCTCAAATTTGGCTGAAGGGTGTGGTGGAGTTTTCAGTGATGAGACAATGATTGTGAACATGAAGATCCTCACAGAAGGGAGTAGAAAGATGGAAAGGGTTTGAGTTGATGTCATTGTTGAATAGTTGCAGTAGCCTTAACTGCCAACCCCTGGACTTTTTTGTTATTTGTAAAACTGAGCTAGATCCTTCTTTCTGTAAACCCCTATTTGTTGGAGTTTCTGTTAACTGCAGCCACAATCATACCTGCTATAGAATTAAAGTGATTCAATAGCAAAGACGTGGAATCAACCCATATGCCCATCAATGATAGACTGGATAGAGAAAATGTGGTACAGATATACCACGAAATACTACGCAGCCACAAAAAACAACAAGATCATGTCCTTTGCAGGGACATGGGTGGAGCTGGAAGCCATCATGCTCAGCAAACTAACACAGGAACACAGAAAACCAAACAACACATGTTCTCACTTATAAGTGGGAGCCAAACAATGAGAATACATAGATATTGGGAGGGGAACAACACACGCTGGGGCCTGTTGAGGGGTAGGGAGGGGAAGGGAGAGAGCATTAGGATAAATAGCTAATGCATGTTGGGGCTTAACTCCTAGGTGATGGGTTGATAGGTGCAGCAAAGCACCATGGCCCACATTTACCTATATAACAAACCTCTACATCCTGTACATGTATCTCGGGACTTTAAATTAAATTAAATTAATTTTTAAAAAATTACAGCAATTGTCCCATCCATGCAATTAATTTCTCCTTGGAGCATAGAACAACTATTCTTAAAGTAAATTCTTGAAGTAACTACCTATCTTCAGCTATTTTTTTTTCTTTTTTATTTTTTCTTGAGATGGAATCTTGCTCTGTCACCCAGGCTGGAGTGCAGTGGTGCAATCTCAGCTCACTGCAACATCTGCCTCCCAGGTTCAAGCGATTCTCCTGTCTCAGCCTCCCAAGCAGCTGGTACAACAGGTGCCCGCCACCACGCCCAGTTAATTTTTCTATTTTTGGTAGAGACAAGGTTTCATCACATTGGCCAGGCCGGTCTCAAACTCCTGACCTTGTAATCAGCCTGCCTCGGCCTCCCAAAGTGCTGGGATTACAGGCATGAGCCACTGTGCCTGGCCTCTTCAGTTATTTTTATATCAAAAATCGTTCTAAAATTCACACGGTCTCAAACTTCTCAGCATTCCCTGCATCAAGATGACTGAAACAATATGAATATGCATTAAGAATCCAGCTGTTTCAAGATCCCCTTTCACAATAATTAGGCAAATTACTCTCTAGATACTTAGAAACTAAAATGTCTATTATTGGTATAAACAAGAAAAATATATAAGAAAAGAATAAAAGATTCAAACAACATGTAGCAATATGACAATTATGTATCAGAAAAGGAAATCTATTAGAGGAAAGGAAGCAAAAATATTTAATTGGATGGAACAAAAGGAACGATTCATTCGGTTTCAAAAACCAGAGCTGTGAGTACATTAGGGAGAGGAAGAAAAACATAAAAATCTAGTAGGTAGATGTGAGAATATCGAGCATGGAGGCTACAGGGTAACCAAAGTGCTCTTGATTTCCAACAGATAACAAAAGAATGCCCTGGCAGGTGAGAAACTGAGAATCAACTTATGGACAAATTGCTAAAAGGTTATATACTTTAAACTTCATACTCATTGCAGGTGCAGATATGCAGCCAGACACATATGAGTATCACTTTCAGAAATTTTTTTAAATTGAAATGGATCTGACAGGTATGTTTCCATGTATGTTTTGATTTGTCATGTAGTATTTCCACAAAATTTCACCGCCTTGACTAAGGAAATCACCCACTTCATTCCTCGTGATGCTGATTCATTGGTTTTATTTTGGGGTTTCATAATTTAGAGACTGACACGGTGTGCAGAAAATTCATTCCCTTCTGATTTCTACTGCCATCTGAGCTTTATGCAATGATATATAAGTAAAGTATTTATTGCATGTATATTTTTAAAAATCTATACAGTTCTTCTTAACAGTGCCTCATTAGGGAAGACAAGTCCCTGGTTTGGATATTAATTTTCCTGTATCTCTGAGTCAATCGATGATTTCTCGCTTCTCGTTACTATTATTTATGATCTTCCAAAGTGTGAGTCTTGAAAATTAAAACCTTTGAAACATAATTTGCTGGAAAGCAATGATTCCCATAATAAAAAGATTAGAGTTCTCTGACTTACGAAGTTATTGCCCTTTTTTTTTTTCCATTTTTTCACATGAATTGTTGTCTCTGCAGCCAATTGAGTTGCAAAGTGTTACAGTTTCTTTTTCCCTTTTTATGGAGAATGGGGTCTCACTATGTTGCTCTGGCAGGTCACGAACTCCTGGGCTCAAGCTATCCTCCTCCCTCTGCCTCCCTAAGTGCTGGAATTACAGGCATGAGCCACGGTGACCAGCTGAGGTACAAAACGTGACATCTCCTCCCACATAACTGTTTGGTGAACAATATGAATAGATATTATCATATAATTGGGATTAATGCATAGAAATATCTGTGGCATATGGTGAATTGGAAGCTGCTTGGCAAAACAAGTTCTCAGTGTCACTTGGCAGTGGGGTATGTGCATTAAATTTATGCTTTTTGCTAAGATTTGACTGGGCAAGAAAAATATGTGCAAAAATATCACAAACTCACTAATACCTACTGGACTACATGATGAGTTTTTCAAGCTCAAGTCTGTGACACAATGTAGGCAGCTCAGTAAACTCTAAAATCAGTTTAAAGCTACATAGGATACAGGATCTAATAAATCTAATGACAGTAACTAATTCAAAGAACTAAATATAAATTTAGCATGATACTTTGCAAAATTGAAATCTAGGAATAGGATTGCAACTAGAAACAATACACGAGAACCACAGGGATTTTTTATTTTAGTAGGATGAGCAGAGAAAAAGATTCAGACCGGATATCTGGGTGTATGTGTGTGTATGTACGTGCATGCATACACATGCATGCACACACACATGTATTTTTAAAGCAAGACGAGCAATTAAATATAATCACCACTGAAGAACATGATGAAAGTTCTCTAAGTACATTTGATGGAGAATCTAAAGCCCAATTAATTCCAGAAGTCCACAGTATCAGGAAAGATGGTATTTGTGAAAACTATCTGCCAAAAATACAGTCACTATTGTTTTACCAGATATATTACTACTCCTTTGTCCATAAATGGTTTTTTGAAATTCACTTTGAAGCACTGCAAAGAAATGTAAGCAGTGCTCAATACCCCTAAAACAAACCAAATGACAGTTTAAAGAGACCAAGCTGCATTTCTTTTTTCTTGAGGTGGAGTCTTGCTCTATTGCCCAGGCTTGGGTGCGGTGGTGTGATCTCGGCTCACTGCAACCTCCCTCTCTCGGGTTCAAGCTATTCTCCTGCCTCAGCCTCCCAAGTAGCTGGGATTACAGGTACCCACCACCGTGCCCAGCTGATTTCATATTTTTAGTAGAGATGGGGTTTCACCATGTTGCACAGTCTGGTCTCGAACTCCTGACTTCAAGTGATCCTCCCACCTCAGCCTCTCAGAGTGCTGGGATTACACACGTGAGCCACCGTGCTTGGCCTTGGTGCATTTTTCTATCTTGGGTCATGTGTGCTGCTGACCTGATGATGTAGATTTAATAAAATCACGAAAACATGGACATAATTCAATGTCAGATGGAAGAGAAAGACTTCTTGTTTCACTTTATTGACTGGATTAGAGACAAAACCAATCAGAGGTGAAGAAGGAGCCTCACACTTGGTGTAATCCCTAGAGTCTGTGAAGTCCTATTTCTTCAACTGGATCGGTACAGGCACGCCTGCTAAGCACAAAACTCACCTCTGTCATAGAGAATCAGGAGTGAACCTGTACACGAAGACCCTGCCTTCTTAATCCTTTATACCCTAGTTATTTGGGGAAAACAGAGAACCCTAAAACCTTTTCCTCTGACTCCCCAAACATTCCCAGACTCATCCTTACCTCCACCATCTGTTTCTTTCTATCACCTCTAATTCCTGCAACCCTTCCAATGTGTCCTCTGAAATCAGAGCTGGTTATCAGCAAACTCCCCTTAGTCCTTCACCTTGTCTCTGCATGTTCTTTTCCCCCCTTGTTCTGAGGCAAGCCTGACTCTGCTCTGAAGTGGGGGCTCTGGTTTTCTCCTACAGCCTTGATACGAGTGGGTGTGGAGAGGAATTAAGTATCCCTTGCTCTACAATGCAGCTTCCAGAGCATTCTTCCTCCCACCTCTCCAACTTTGAATGATATCCCATATTAATAAGATGTTGTCACCTACCATTTCTCAGTGTTGTTGTGATCTATTAATCCATAATTTCTACTCTCATAACCATGTGTGGTACCATCCACATTGGTGAGGGTAGATCTTCTTAGTCTCCTGAGTAAAGCATGTATCACTTAGCATGTATTAGAAATATTATGAATATTTGTTGGCTAGGAAAATAAGAAAATATACATTTTCTTAAGCTCAATTCCTCTTTTAAAAGTAGTTTCAACAATAATTGGCTATACTTCCTGTAGAAGTTCCAATACATCAATAGCTTGAGTTAAGCCCCTTAAGGTATTTATGTTAAACAAACAAGAGGATTACTTAACGAAAGCAAAACTACTTACCCATTAGTTTTGATCAATTGCTTTGTGGTCACTTTCATTAGACTGTTTAATTTGAACCACAATTAGATTTTATTCTTTTAAAAGATGAAGCCAATTCCCTAGCCATTAATTAAAGGGTCTGACTAAATTTGGCAAAATTAAAGTTGGTTACAAGATGGATGTTATATACCTTCCACTGTTGATTCAACTCAGCAAAATTGTATACTTATCTTTTGAGAAGCAACTATTGCAACTCTAATCATGAAAATTTTAGTTTCTTCCCGGAGCAGGTGAATAAAAACTCAAAATTCTTTCAAATGTGCTGCTAGAGCACTCTGCTCCTGGAATTCCACAAGGAATCATACAGTGTATATCCACAGAACACATTAATGATTTCTACTGTTTTTTAGGAATGTAAATACACACATATGTAATTTATAAATTTGTTAAAATGGAAATATCTAAATGATGTTCCATTATTGCCTTTTCATTAAAGTAATGAATGAAATATCACTTGTAAATGTCTCAAACGCCGAGTGACACGTTGACTTCGAAAGCAATGGTACAGACAGCTCAAAGAAATACAGTTTTGCATTTTGGAGAGCTAGGACTTTAACAATAGCCAATAATGTTCTAGTCGCCTCTTACTGTTCAGCAGTTCTTCTACCTTTAAGAAGAAATTCAAAAGGAACATTCCCTGGGCTACTAAATTATCCAAAGGAAAGGGACAAAGTTGACAGAGAATTTAAACTATCAAAAAAGATTACACAATCACATCCAAAAACACCTGTATTTGCATAACAAATTGTTTGCTTAAAACACAAAACACAGCCAGGCACAGTGGCTCACACCTGTAGTCCCAGCATTTTGGGAGACTGAGGTGGGCAGATCACATGGTGAGGAGCTTGAGACCAGCCTGGCCAATATAAAAATACAATAAGATTACTACTAAAAATACAATAAAAATTAGCCAGATGTGGTGCCGGGCACCTGTAGTCCCAGCCACTTGGGAGGCTGAAGCAGGAGAATCGCTTGAACCCAAGAGGCAGAGGTTGCAGTGAGCTAAGATTGCACCACTGCACTCCAGCCTGGGTGACAGAGTGAGACTCCATCTAAAAAGAAGACCAAAACAAAACCAATCAAACAAAAAACACCAAACACTTAAATATTAAACTCCTATGTGATGCCATTTATCTTAAATAGTGAAAGCTTCCTCTTTGCTAACCTCAGAGAGGCAGATTATAAGGCACTGATAAAGACCATAGGCACAGGTGTCAAATTGCCTGCTCTTTCTTTCATGCTAGTACAAGGACTTGGCAATCTTGTGTATCTCACTCAACCCTGCTGGACTCCTGTCTGTAAAGTGTGTCTTCTCATAGGTTTCTTGTGAAATTTGAAAGAGGTTGTCATGCAAAGTGTCAAGCACATACTAAGTACCCAGCACGTTTTATCTTTTCTTAGTAGTTGTGGTTCTCCCATTATCACACAAAGAGTTATGTAGCATTGAGCCACCTGTCTATGCTTGTTTGTTTGTCATCAGTGGGAAGAGTAGCATGTCATCTTTTCTATGCCAATTCAGGTGGAAGGTCTGGTGTAGGCGAGAAGATGAAGAAAAGGTGCAGAAACAAGTCAATGTTAGGGGAAATTTCC
Organism: Trachypithecus francoisi; assembly: GCF_009764315.1. NCBI lineage: Eukaryota > Metazoa > Chordata > Mammalia > Primates > Cercopithecidae > Trachypithecus > Trachypithecus francoisi. Next base: position 18,346,378 of record NW_022681474.1, on the reverse strand, counting down.
CAGTTCAGCACGTGGGATTACCATACTTGTGTTGAATTAAAACTGGGGGCTCTGAAGAGGAGGAGACATGACTGTCATGAGGGAGAATACTTACCCCAGACCTTAAAAAGGTCTGGTTGAATTCCTGATTAAAGCCAAGCACACAGTTAAAGGGATTATTGAATACCTTCAGAGCATTCAGAATTAGGTACAAAGCAAGTCTTCTGTTCCAAATTTGGATCAAAACCATTCTAGCACAAAGACAAAGAAAACAGGTGTCAAACACATAACTTCAGATTATGCAGTATCCATCCCTCTCTTCTGGCCACAGTAATTGGTCCAAGGGAAGGACAAACACCCAGTCCAGGACAACAAGACTCTCCCCCTTGCAGCTGGTCTAGAGAAGCTTCCATCCTCACTGGTTATGAAGCTGAATGTCTGCAATCTCAGAAGCAATATCAGCTATGACCTCTGCCAAATGGAGGGAGGTGGTGTGAATGAATGAAGTTGACACAGACGGGGTGATAAGAGTTCTGGTAATGGTAGAGTTTCTGTTTCCAGTCATCCCTACTCTTCCCAAGCTAAGATTGTTCAGCTTTTGAACCTTTTAGCTACCCCTTCAACCTTCTAATAACCTTTTACAGTCCCCTGATCTTCCTCCCACTATGTAGGTAAGTTGATAGGTGCCATTACCAAACACCGCGTGTTCTCACTCATAGGTGGGAATTGAACAATGAGATCACTTGGACTCTGGAAGGGGAACATCACACACCGAGGCCTATTATGGGAAGGGGGGAGGGGAGAGAGATGGCACTGGGGGTTATACCTGATATAAATGACGAGTTGATGGGTGCTGATGAGTTGATGGGTGCAGCACACCAACATGGCACAAGTATACATATGTAACAAACCTCCACGTTGTGCACATGTACCCTAGAACTTAAAGTATAATAATAATAGAAAATTAAATTAAAAAAAAAAAAAGAAAGAAAAGATGTGCCGGGCATGGAGGCTCATGCCTGTCATCCCAGCGCTTTAGGAGCCTGAGGCGGGAAGATCACTTGAGACCAGGAGTTCAAGACCAGCATGGGCAACATGGTGAAATCCTGTCTCTACAAACAAATACAAAAATTAGTCAGGTATGGTGGTTAGTGCCTATAGTCTCAGCTACTGGGGAGGCTGAGGTGGGAGGATCACTTAAGTAAAGGAGGTCGAGGCTGCAGTGAGCTGTGAACATGTCACTGCTCTCCAGCTTGGTTGAGAGAGTAAGATCCTGTATCAATAAAAATTAAAATTAAAATAAAGATATGTAAACCTTAAAAATTGTCTACTATTTATTGAATTGCTAAGATCTTTAAATAAATCATCTTCCTTGTTCTTCACGAAAATTCCAGATAGTGTTGTAAAGAGGGAACTGGGATGCAAAGTGATTAAGTGACTCATACACATAGCTACTAAGTGGAAGAATAACAATTCAAACTCACATCTGTGTAACTCTAAAGCCCATGTTGTTGAGACTACAAGTAATAATGAAATGGAGCATAGCCATCTACTGAACTAACTGAAACTCTATAAAATAAAATTAGAAAGAAAACACCATCTTCAGTGAAAGTAGGATAGAGCTGGCACAGAAAAAATAGTATTTTTGAAATTTAGTGCAATTTAGAACAAACAGGAATGATATAGGAAATGATGTAAATGCAAATGTAGATATTGCTAAAAGTAAATGATATGTTCATAAAAGACTCAACTAGTATTTAATTTTGGGGGCACAAAACAGTCATGAATGGACTGAAGACAAATAAGACATTCCTGTAGAAACTTACTTTGATACCATGGAAAACAAAAGTTGATAGAACTAAAAAGAGAAATTGACTAATTTCTAATCAAATGATGCACAGGTCCTCGAAAAATATTTCATTCAGTGTCATTTTGTCATAACTTTGATGAGAAAAAAACCGATCCCCAGTTGATAAAAGTAATTTCATTATACGTCTTTGTGCTTTAAGTCACAGTTTTCAAGAAACTATCCATGACATTACGTGAGGACTTATTGTAGTTGGAAACTTTAATTCATTTTTCTTGATAGCTAGCATAATAAGCAGAAAAGATCAGAAAGGATATAAAAGATCTGAACAACACAATTACTAGCTTTCACCTAATAGACATATATAGAACACATAACTCAGTAATCATTTTTTTACAAATGTGTATGGAATATTTTCCAGAACACATCACACACTGGACCATAAAGAAAGACTCAATACATTTCAATGATTGGCATGACACAGAATATTTTCCCTAATTTGCAGTTGAATTAAGCTAGAATTCAATAACAAATACATAAGTAAAATTCCCAACTACCTGGACATTACATAAAAATTTTTTTTTAAATTTTTTTTATTATACTTTAAGTTCTAGGGTACATGTGCATAATGTGCAGGTTTGTTACATATGTATACTTGTGCCATGTTGGTGTGCTGCACCCATCATCTCGTCAGCACCCATCAATTCATCATTTATATCAGGTATAACTCCCAATGCAATCCCTCCCCCCTCCCCACTCCCCATGATAGGCCCCGGTGTGTGATGTTCCCCTTCCAGAGTCCAAGTGATCTCATTATTCAGTTCCCACCTATGAGTGAGAACATGCAGTGTTTGGTTTTCTGTTCTTGTGATAGTTTGCTAAGAATGATGGTTTCCAGCTGCATCCATGTCCCTATAAAGGACGCAAACTCAACATATTATATAGAACTTCATATAGACAAGACCCCCAAAACTTTCATTAAAGTGTTATTTGAACATTCATTAAACATATTTATTTATTGGGCAATAAAGTAAGCAAATTCAAGAAAAGAGAAATAATTGATCACATGCTTTTTAATATAGAAATTGGTAGTGCATTCACCAGTGCTGTGAATGTGTCTCTTGCTTCAACAGTGTTTGGAAGGAAGAGACTCTCTATCTCTTCCAGCCTTCAACCACACTCCTATCTCTTCTTAACTTGCAGCCTCCAGGACCGTCTTATTGGCCGTCTCCTGGTCTGGAACCACCCAACATTGTTTTTGATGTAAGCTCCTTCTTGGTGACCAACCATGAACTTCCAGATTTCTCAGAATTATTCCACTGAGGTGGAAGTAGCTGTCACCTGCCTGGTCAGTTTGCATCTGAGGCTTCCTACCTCTCTCTGGGCTTCTATCTTGAACATGCAAAACCAGGGCAGCAGCCACACTGCATTCCAGGAAGGGCAGAAGCTGTCTTAAGATGAGTGGGGTAAATCGCGGGACCCCATGAAAACCACCATGGTTCTAGAGAAGCACCGAACCAGGCCTTTTTGGGTGTTCATGCCCTGGGTTCTGCCCGCACAGATTCCCATCTCTGTGACTTCCTGGCGAGTGAATTCCTAGACAAGGAAGTGAAGAAGTAAGATTCATCAAGGAGATGGGTGGACTTGACTAATCTCTGCAGGTTGTCTGGCCCCCAGGCCAGACTGGGCAAGTATGTCTTCAAAAGTCTCACTCTCAAAGCACAACTAGGAGCCTCCTGAGCCCAGTGACTTCTGAAGGGCCCTTCTCAAAGAATCAGGGCTGAGCTTCTTTCTGCCTGAGCTTCTTCATTCAGCCACTAGCCAGCTTTTTAACAATCTTGGAGCCCTCTCCCAAGCCTTGGACCAAATGGAAATAAACCTTTTGCAGCAAAAAATAAGAGAATAAAATATAGAAATCAATCACAAAAATGTAAGAAAACCCCATCCTGGAATGCTGAATATTTTCTAAATTTTAAATAGCTTTGGATTAAAAGAGGAAACAAAAGTGCAATTGCAAACAACGTAATTCAAGGCAAATGGAATAATGTCTAAAGCAGTGCTTTGAGCAAACTTAATAGCCTTTTAATAGTTACTAAAAACTAAAGAATAAAAATAATTAAATATCTAACACAAGATATTAGAAAAGGAACAAGTAAATTTACAGAAAAAAAATAAAGAAAAATAAGAGCAAACAACAGCACTTCAAAATTTGTTAATAAGATATATCTCATGTTAAGTACTCTTACTATACACACACAAAAGGGGGAATACAAGGAAACTTTGGGAAGAGTTGTATTTATCTATTACCCTCTGTTGTGGTGCTGGTATTATGGATGTTTGCGTGTGTCCAAACTCATCAAATTGTACACATAAAACACATCGCAGTTCTTTGTATATCAATTATACCTCAAAAAAAGCCATTACAAATATAAGCACAAATATGCAAACAAACAAAAAACCCAAAACACTAGAATAAATAAATTCAACTGTTTTCCTGGATAGGGGGTGGTAGAGAATAGGCAAACCACTAGCTAACTTCTAGGATCACGTCATTCTGGTACCACTTAACTTTTTTAAATTATCAAGAAAAAAGGAAGATTATCATAGGCTTATGAAAGTTTTTGTAGGTCTTAGTCAATACCAAAACCTGTTTAATATATTCTTGCTTGTTGTAGATGACCAACTACATGCTGCCTATAAAATATACTTTAAATACAAAGATACAAATGGATTGAAACTAAAAAAGTAGAAAATGATGTACCATGCTAACACTAGCCAAAATAAAGCTGGTATGGTTATATTACTACTGTATGAAGTGAACTTTAGAGCAAAGGACATTCCAGTTATTTAAAAAACTACTTTTACTAATCAGTTAAGGGGTAATAACTTAAGATAAAATAAATGTAAATATTTATGTTGGTTACAACAGTGCTTCAAAATACTTGAAGCAGAAATCTAATAGGAATGAAAGGAGAAATAGATAAATCTGCAATTTTAGTCAGATTTTCATACTCTTTTTTTCAATAACTGACAAATAGAAAATTAGTAAGGATGTAAAAATTTGGACAACATTATCAGTATATCGACCTAACTGACATATAGAACTCCCACACAAAAACAGAAGAATTCTCAGACTTTCCTTGTAAACCTGGAAAATATATAAAGATAAATCACATTCTGAGGCAGAAAACAAGTGTAAGTAAATATAAAGGCTACTAGTCATATAAAGTATATTTTCTAATCATATTCAAATAAAGATGAAAATCAACAGGAAGATATGAAATATTCTGCACATATTTGGAAACTAAATAAAAACCCACGGATAAAATAAAAAACTAAAGGGAAATTAGAAAGTATTTTGAAATGAATAAAAATAGGCACATGACATATCAAAACTTGTAGATGTCACTATGAAGTGCTAGGAGCTAATTTAGAGGATTAAACAACTATATTGTAAAGAAAAGAAAAGTCTCAAATCTTAAGGTGGGACCTCTGTTCCCACCTTAAGAAAATGAAAAGGTCAAATAAATGCAAAGTAGATTATAAGAAAGAAATAATAACAGAGTAAAAGTCAATTTCAGAAAATGAAATCAAAACCATTTTTTTAAATGTTTATTTTAAGTTCAGGGATACATGTGCAGGTTTGTTACACAGGTAAATTGATGTCATGGGGGTTTGTTGTAAAGATTATTTCATTACTCAGGTATTAATTGAAGTGCCCATTGGTTATTTTTCCTGATCTTCTCCCTCCTCCACCCTCCAAAAGGGCCCCAGTGTGTGTTGTTCCCTTCAATGTGTCCATGTGTTCTTACCATTTAGCTCCCACTTATAAGTGAGAACATGTGGTATTTGGTTTTCAATTCCTGTGTTAGTTTGCTAAGGATAATGGCCTCCAGATCCATCCATGTCCCTGCAAAGGACATTATCTCATTCTTTATCATGGCTATGTAAGAACCTGATTCTTAACACCACGTCAATATCATAAAAGACCAAAAAACCCCACATGATCATCTCAGTAGATGCAGAGGGAGCATTAGAGTTTCCTTGGGCACTGCAGGATTAATTTCCTCAGAAAGGAATGGAAAGGCTGCTCTCACTGAGGGTGGGTAAGCCAATACTACTAAGAGTGGAGAGGCTACTTCCACTGGCAAAGAAGATTCATCAGATTTAGAGACTCAATATTCCCTGCTTCATCAGAGTCTTCCCACATTTCCCCCTTCCAACTTAAAGGAGCTCATTCTTTCCCTATCAATACTCTCACAGTAAAAGTAGATATTCTTTGGCTGGAAGTTCAGCTTGCATTGTTTTCAAACAGGTGAAGAATGAGATTCTGAATTTGATTTTCACCAGTCTCAGTGTTGTAGCTACCAGAGATAAAGGTCTCATTCAGGGCATGCATACAAACCTTCAGTTCATTTATGCAGCACTTGAGCTTGGAATACAAATCACTGAGCTCATTCTTTTCTTTCCCCACTTTATTCAGTGACATTAGGAGCAACCAACCAATCTTATTATATTAATTAGTTTTCCAAAAATATTTAGAACTATTATATAGACAGTCACCCACCTCTGTGCTTTTTATAAGAGGTTGATTAGGATATCTAATGCGGATACTTTGTCTTTCTATATTACCTGGTCATTCCATGGACTGTCAGTGCCTTCATAATTACTAGAAATAAAGTTATTAACATTTATATATTTAATTAGATTAGAGAATCAATTCCAGACACCCCAGAACAATTTATCCTTAAAATTATCTTCTAGAAAAATTATTGGCATTAAAATCTGTATTAGTTTGGATTCCTAGAGAAACAGAACCATGTGAGATATATTACATATACATGAGATAGATATAAAATATGGAACTGTAGAAGGTGCAAAGTCTAAAGATCTGTAGTCAAGAACTTCGAGACCCAGAAGAGCCAGTGGTCTAGTCCCAGTCTTAGTCCAAAGACCAGAGTTGAACTGGGTCTGAAGGCATGAAGGAGATCAATGTTTCAGCTCAAAGCCAGTTAGGCAAAGAAAGTAAATTCTCCCTTACTCAGTCTTTTTAAATTCTATTCAGGCATCCAATGGATTTGATGAGGACCACCAAAATGGGGAGGGCAATCTTCTTTACTCAGTGTACCAATTCAAATATCAATCTCATCCAGAAACACTCTCACAGATATACCCTAATTAAAATTTAACCAAATAGCTAGGCATCCTATGGTTCATTGGCATTGACATATAAAATTAACATTCACTGACTATTAGTAAAAGGTCAAAAAACAACAGATGCTGTCAAGGCTGCAGAAAAAAGGGAACGCTTATATGCTATTCATGGAAATGTAAATTAGTTCGACCACTGTGGAAATCAGTTTGGAGATTTCTGAAAAAACTTAAAATAGAACAATGATTCGACCCAGCAATCCCATTATTGGGTATATATCCAAAGGAAAATAAGTCATTCAACCAAAAAGACACATGCACCTGTATGTTCATCACTCCACTATTTATAATAGCAAAGACATAGAATCAACCTAGGTGCCCATCAGTGGTGGATTAGATCAAGAAAATGTGGTATATAGCCACCATGGAATACTACAGAGCTATGAAAAGAGCAATATCGTGTCTTTACAGCAACATGGATGCAGCTGGAGGCCATAATCCTAAACAAATTATTACAGAAACAGAAAACCAAACAAGACATGTCCTCACTTATAAGTTGGAGCTAAACATTGGGTACACAGGGGCATAAACATGGGAAAAATAGACATTGCAGACTGCTAGTGCAGTGACATAGTTTGGCTGTGTCCCCACCCAAATCTCATCTTCCATTGTAGCTCCCATAATTCTGACATGTCATGGGAGGTAATTGAATCATGGGGTAGGTCCTTCCCATGCTGTTCTCCTGATAGTGAATAAGTCTCACAAGATCTGATGGTTTTATAAAGAGGGGTTCCTCTGCACATACCCTCTTGCCTTCTGCCATGTAAGATGTGACTTTGCTCCTCCTTTGCCTTCCACCATGATTGTGAGGCCTCCCCAGCCATGTGGGACTGTGAGTCAATTAAATCTCTTTCCTTTATAAATTAACAAGTCTTGGGTATGTCCTTATTAACAGCATGACAGCAGCAATACATGTGGGGAGGGGTCTCATGGGTGAAAAAACTAACCGTTGGGTGTTATGTTCATTACCTAGGTGGCAGGATCCATATCTCAAACCTCAGCATCATGCAAAATACCCATGTAACAAACCTGCACATATACCCTGTTTCTAAAATAAAAGTTGAAATAAAGAAATAACATTTACAATTTGCATGAACAACCTGAAAATGAAATCCTCAAAGCAATTTTATCGTCAATTCAATAGCGTCAAAAATAATAAGTAACAAATTTTAAAGAAGTATAACATATATACTGTGAAAACTAGAAAACACTGCTGGAAAAATTAAAGATCTAAATAAATGGAAAGACATATGCGTTCATGGATCTGAAGACAATATTTTTAGGATGGCGATACTCTTCAAATTGATCTATAAATTTAACACAATTCTTATCAAAGTCCCAGCTGGCTTATTTCCAGAAATTAACAAGCTGAACCTAAAATTTATGTGGAATCTCAAGTGACAAACAGCCAAAAAAAAAACTGGAAAAGAAGAAAAAAGTTGAGAGACTCATACTTCCCAATTTCAAAATTTACTACAAAGTTAAAGCAATCAGAACACTGTGGTACTGGCAAAAGTATAGACATAGAGATCAATAGAATAGAATGGAAAATACATTTAAAAATTGTATTAATGGTAAATTGATCCTTGAGAAGTGTGCCAACACAGTTCAATGAAGAAGGAATAGTCTTTTCAACAAATAGTTCTGAGACCACTGGATATTCACATGAAAGAAAATGAAATCAAACCCTCTGCCTCACACCATAATACACAAATTAACTCAAAATGGATCAAATACTTAAATGTAGATTTAAAACTATGAAATTATTTGAAAAAACATAGCGATAAATATAACTTTATATTATGCAACTAGTTTTAAAAATATGATAAAAACCCAAGCAACCCAAATAATATTTATTGGCTATCATCAAAGTTTAAAACTTACACATTTTAAAGTAAAGCAACAACATCAAAATGAAAATATAAGCAATAGAATCAGAGAATATATTTGCAAATCATACATCTCAATGAAAATTTTATCTAGAAAAATAAAGAACCCTTACAATTCTATAATGAAGACAAACACAATTTAAAAATGGGCAAAGGTTCTGAATAGACATTTCTCCAAAGAATATATTCAAATAGCCGCCAAGGATATGAAAAGATTCTCAACATCATTAATTATCATGGAAATGCACATCAAAGCCACAGTAAGATATCACTTCAAACCCTCTAGAATGCTGTAAAGGGTGTATAACAACAAGTGTTGGCAAGGATGTGGAGAAATTGGCATTCTTCTACACTGCTAGTGGGAATATAAAATGATACAGGCACTTTGAAAATCAGTCTTACAGTTCCTCTCTGAATAATGTATCATATGGCCCAGCAATTCCACTCCTACATATGTATCTGAAAGCAATGAAGACATGACCACATAAAATGTGTACAGGAAGGATCATAGAAGTGTTATTCATAATAGCCAAAAGGTGAAAACCACCTAAATGTCCATCAACTGAGGAACAGATAAAGAAAATGGGGGTAAATCCATAAAATAAAATAGCACCCAGCAATAAAACATAATGAAGTAGAAATATATGCCACAACAGAGATAATCTTGAAAACACTGTGAGTGAAATAAGCCAATTTCAAAAAATCTTACTTGATTCTATTCATATGGAATGTCCAAAACAGGTATATCTAAATAGACAGAAAGAAACTTAGTGTCTGTCTAGGGCTGTCAGGGTAAATTTATAGGTGACAGCTGAAGAGTGGTGAAATCTACTAAAATTGGTTTTGTAATTGTTGCACAAATACATGAATATATTATACTAACATCCACTGAATTGTACACTTGAAATGGTTGAATGGTATCTGAATTGTATATCAATGACCACTCGGATATCTTCCTTGTGGCCCTGTGGTGTATGTCATGAAGGGTTTCTCTAAGACATATTGACTTCTGGTTTTTGCTCTAGCATGTCAGAAGCTTGAAAGTGGCCACACCATCCTAAAAGTAAAAAACTGAACCAACTGAAAACTAACAACTAAAAAGCTGAACCAACTGAAAAACTAACAATCAGTAAGAAAAATGAAGTCTTAGGGCAAACTGGTCCCTCCAAATTGAAGCAATTGATAGGCAGATGCAGAGAACCACAACCTACTGGAACAGAAATTCAGGAGCTGAAACCTCTGTGGCTACCAGTGCTGAACTATAATTAAGAGACTCTTGGAGGCATTATGTAGACAAGTCTGAGAGAGAAAAACTTGAGGGTAACCAAGTCATTGTGGAAGAGGGGCACCATTTTGTGTTTTATCTCCTGGAGTTCTACCAGGTTCATAGGTGAATATGCTAGAAAAATCCCCTTGTGCTTCCTATAGGAGAAGAGAGAAAGGAACCATTTTGAAATACACTGGAGCATTCTGTTCATTTTAATAAAATATGCCTTCAGGAGAAACTGTTTAACCTGCTAGGGTTTTATGAAAGCCTGACTGACCTTGGGGAAGAGAAATACCTGACTCCAGCAGGTTCTTGCCTTCCACGTGGAGGAAGGGAGATAACCAATTCCAGGCCACTTTAGCCATCCTGTTCCACTTAAGGAGAGAAAAGAAAAACTGAGAAGCATGTGTGACGTTCACAGTCCAGAGGCACAAGCTCACTGAAAGACCGAGAACTAATTATAGGACTATAGAGAGCTTCTCTACCCTCTTCACCTTACCACCACTTACTAAAGGCCTATTTTCATGCTTGTCCTTGTGATTCTTGGATTAAAAAATAAAGGCCTATTTTCAGCAGTTCCTTTTACCCAGCACATAATGTCCAGCTCTTAAGAAAAAAATCACAAGACATACTAAAAGGAAAAAAAAAACAAGTTGAAAGAACAGAGAAAGCATTCAAACCAGACTCAGATATGACAGGGATGTTGGAATTAATTATAAGAGCAGGAATTTAAAACAACTATGGTTAATAAATATGCTGAGGGTTTTAATGGATAAAGTAGATAGTATGCAAGAACAAGTGGGCAATGCAAGCAGAGAGATGGAAATTTTAAGAAAAAACAAAAAGAAATGCTGCAGATCAAAAACACTGGAAGAGGCATGAAGACTGACTTTGATAGGCCTATTACTAGACTAGACAGAACTGAGGTTAAGGATATCTAAGTAGTAACCTTCAAAATAGAAAAGTAAAGAGAAAGAAAAGCTGGAAAAAAACCCAGAACAGAATATCCAAGAATTGTGGGACAACTCCAAATGGTATCACATCCTATGTGTGATGAGAATGTTGAGAGGAAAGGAAAGAAAGAAAGGAACAAATGAAATATTTGGAACAATAATAACTATTTCCTCAAATTAATGTCATACATTAAACCACAGATTTAAGCAGCTTAGGGAACACCAACAAAGACAAATGCCAAAAACCTACACTTATGCATATCATTTTCAAGCTACAGTAAACCAAAGATAAATGAAAAATTCTGAAAGAAGCCAGAGAAAAAATATATCAGCATGGTATGTCTTTCTTTGTCCCAGTACAATGCTAACATCAATTTTTTTTTAAAGAAAAGCAGGAATAACTATATTAATTGTAGATAGAATAGATCTCAGAGCAAGGAATGTTATCAGGAATAAAGCAGGGCATTATGTAATGATAAAGGGGTCAATTATCCACAAATACATAACAATTTTAATATGTATGCACCTAACAACAGAGCTTCAAAATACAGAGGCAAAAACTGATGTAAGTGCAAGAAGTAGATGAATTCACTATTATAGTTGGAGATTTCAACACCTCACTGTCAGAAATAGTTTTAGCAGGCAGAAAATCAGTAAGGACATCATTAAACTCAAGAATACAGTCAATCAACTATATATAATGGACATCCATAAACGACTTAATCTGACAACAGCAGAATAAACATTCTTTTCAAGCTCACAATGAACATTTAGCAAGAAAGACCACATTCTGGATCATAAAGCAAACCTTAACGAATTTAAAACAATATAAATTGTACAATGTCTTTTCTCACACCACAATGGAACTAAACTTGAAACCAATTAAAGAATAGCTGGAACATTCTCAAATACTTGGAGATTACACGGCACACTTCTAAAAGTAGTAAAAGCGTATGACAAATTTCACCATCTATTCATGGTAACAGCAAAACTAAACCAATTTTTAAAAACTCTCAACCAACTAGAAATAAAAGAAATATTCAAATCTGATGAACAATGCCTAAAAAACCTACAAGAAATGTTAGATTGCATTGTAAAGTATTGAAAATATTCTGTTTGTCGTTAGTTTTAAAAACAAAAGTGCTCACTATTAATATTTCTATTCAGCATTATACTTGGCATTCTGATCAGTGCAATCTGACAAGAAAATGTATACTTAAAATTTTCTTAAGAGAGTTTATCTCTTTTTAAAATGTTTTAGAGGTGGGATATTGTTATGTTGCCTAGGCTGGTCTCAAACTCCTGGCCTCAAGTCATCCTCATGCTCACCCTCCCAATAGCTGCAATTACAAGCATGAGCCACCATGCCCAGCAAGAGTATATCTTAAGTGTCCTGACCACACACAGGCACACACACACAAACACACACTCACAATATTGGTAACTGAAGTGATGGATGTATTAATTAACTTGATTGTGGTAATCATTTCAAAAGGCATACATATATCCTCACATTATACACCTTGAATATATACAATTTAATTGCCACTTATACCTCAATAAAGCTTAAATACAAAACAAAAGAATGAAACTGTATTAGAAAAGCATGAGGTTTTTTCTATTGCAGCAAGATGGCTGATAAGCAGCTTCAGTCCACAGTGCTCACGGAGAGGAATGAAAATGGGGCAAGTGAATTCAACACCTTCAACTGAAGCTTTCTAAATTGCTGTTTGCTATCAAATGGCGAAGTCAGCAACCTTTCTAGAAGTGGTTACCTTTCTTCTTTTGTTGAGTAATAAAAAGCAGTTTTATCACCTTTTAAATATGGTTGGATTAAATGTTATGTAATAAAAACTTTGGTTAAAAGGGAAAAAAAGAAAATTTTACTTCATAAAAATTTAATATTTATCGTGGAAAAAGGTATATGGTCAAAATATTAAAATGAAGAAAATATTTACAACATAACTGGTTAAAAGTTTAGTGTTCTTAATCTGCAAAAACATTTTATAAATGAATATCAGACCAAAGTTTTAAAATAATTTAATAATTTTTGCCAACCTGCGGATTTGAAGTGATATCTCATTTTTGGTATTGTTTTGATATCCCTAATTGCTAGTGAGGCAAAGCATTTTTAAAATATAGAATTTAGCTATTTAGATTTTTCTTTTATTTCTTACTCATGTATCTTTTTCCTATTTTTCTTACTTGGTTATGTAATGTGGAAACATAGATGTATAGATTTATACATGTATATTAGATACTAATACCTTTTATATTCTTCAAGTGTCTATACCTTGTGTTTCTAGTTTTTCTTTAAATAGAAATTTACTCTTTTCCTCTTTTATTTGTGGTTGACTGTGGCTTCTTAAAAAATCTTCCCTATTGATATATCTTTATTCTAAAATTTTTAAGTGTTTGTTCCATTTGTCTATTTCAGTATTTATGAGTATTCTCGTATCAATATTATATTGTGTGATCATGGTTTATTTTTGCTTTGTTAGGATGCGTTTCTGCCCTTTCTCTTTTTTATCAAACTTCTCTTGCATATCTTGGCTCTATTTTTTTTATATAATTTTAGAATCAGCTTGTCTAGTTCTATGTAAAAGCTGTTGAGATTTTGCTTGAACTAATCTTTATTGTTAGCATTATAATATTGAATGGCTAAACACACAAATACGGTAAATATCTAAATTTACTGTGATCTTTTAGTTTTTTAATTCAAATTTTATACTTTCCTACATTATGGTCTTACTCATCTTTTAAGAGATTTATTTTTTAGTTACATGAGAGTTCTCACATCTATTATAAATTGTATTTTAAAATTCTATTTTGGAATACTTACAGCTTAGGATGTTACTGGTTTTGTACATCGAATTTGTTTCTTAACTTCACTGATTTGTCTTACTAGCTTTATTGGTTTTTCTGAGATTTTCTATGGAAAAGTTGTATGTAAATAGTTGCATAATTTAAATTTGAGGTTAGTTTTGTGACTTTGTTTTTAATCCTTATACTTTCTTCAATTTTCTTATCCCTATGTTGCTATTATTTGAGTAGAAATTGTGAAAGCACTTTGTCATCTGCCTGGTTTTAAGGGGATTATCACTAATACTTCACCGTTAATTATGATGTTTTTAGAGGTTGCTGGTAGACATCCTTTGTCAAGTTAATGTAGCTTCTTATATTCAATATGACCTGGTTATTAAGAACAGGATTTCTAGAGCTAAATTATCTGGTTCAGTCATGCTCCACTATTTACTAGCCACTGGACATGAGAGAAGTTTCATAACTGCTTTGTGCCTAATACAACAGCTTTCTGGATACTTGCTTTTGTCATAGCATATGTGTTACTATATATATATAGTATCTATATGCTATATCTATATCTATATATGCTACATACTATATGTGATATCTATACATATAGATACTATATATAATAGCCTGCTATATATAGTGTATATATACTATATATAGACATCTATATATAGATATATATAGCATGCTATAATATACTGATATGTATATCAGTATTTATATCTATAAATATATCAATATAAGTTGGTGTATATACAACATCAGTTGTAATTTCTCCTCTTTCATTTCTGATTTTATCTGAGTTGTCTCTTTTTTTTCTTAATCTAGCTAGATTTTTGTTAATTTTGTTGATCTTTTCCAGAAAACCAACTCAGTTTCATTGTTTCTTTTTTATTTTCTTCTATTTGCCATTTTCTGCATTTCTGCTGGAATCTTTATTATTTCCTTTCTCTGCTAACTTTGGGCTTAGTTTGTTATTTTTTTCTAGTTCCTTGTGATGTAGTGTTAGATATAAGTTATTGTATTAATTGATTTTCTGAGATTAAGCCAATCTTGCATTCCCAAGATATTTTGCAATTTCTCATAGTGGATAATCCTTGTTATGTGTTGCTGGAATTCGTTTGCTAGTATTCTGTTGAAGAGTTTTGTACCTACATTCGTAAGAGATGTTGGTAGTTAGGTTTCTTTTGTTGTGATGTCTTTGGTTTTTGTACCAGGATAATATTGGTCTTATAGAATGAGATGGGAAGTGTTTCCTTAGTTTTTATTTTGGAAGCATTTGTGCATCATTGGTATTATTTTTTATGTTTGGTAGAATTCATTCTCTTTACCTGTCACATGGCTAGTCAGATTTTCTGTTTCTCCTTGAGTCAACTATAGTAGTTTATGTTTTTCTAGAAATTTGTCTATTTCATCTACATTAATTTGTGGGCATACAGTTGTTTACAGTATTCCTTTATAACTCTTTTTATTTCTGTAAGGTCAGTAGTAATATCCCCTTTTTCAAATCTCATTTTATTTGTTTTAGTGTTTATTTCTTCTTTTTTGTCCATTTAGCTAAATTTTGTTGACCTTTCAAGAGCTTTCAGTTCATTGCTTCTCTTTTTTGCTTTTCTGTCTCTATTTCATTAATTTTCACGCTACTTTTTATATTCTGCTAGCTTTAGGTTTAGTGTACCCTTCTTTAGTGTACCACCTGAGACCAGTTTTTAATGTTTTGTTTCTACCTTTTAATTCCCAAGCCTGCAGGTAGTATAAATTCAGCCCCCAAATATGCATAAAGCTCACATCACTTAGTATCAGTTCATAGACTTGCTCCTCGGCTTATCATTCTTTCTTCATTTCTTGGCCCTGAGTAATTTTCTTTCTATCTTGCAAACTTACTTATGTCATTTTTTAAAGCTATAATTTCTAAGTAGTGTAGCGAAAAGGTCATTAGTTCAGATCAATAGACCCATTCACATCACATGTAATTTCAGGTTAGTGGAGAGTTAGAGTCCAAAACTTATTCCCACCTCCATTAGATAATCCTTAAGGAAGAGAGAAAAGCCAACTTCTTGTAGGCAAGAGAGCATTTTGCTTATGTCTTCAGTATTTGAAGCATCGAATCTGACTTTAGACAAAGTCTCCATGGTAGAGGATGTTTGATAGTAAATGAATATAAAATAAAAATATGGAACTACTGTTTCACTGTAACCAAAGTTTTTGAGTATACCTTCAAGTCAGCTGTATATAATTTGCCCCTTAAAATAAAAACACTTTTTTCATAGGAACATTAACTTAGATAGCAGTAAATAATTATAATAAATTATTTTAGCAATCTCATTATGAATAAAGAAAAGCTACCTGAGGAAACCATCATTCTATTTTACCATTGTTTTTCCTCAAATTTGTAAATTACTGAGTTTGTTTCCTTGAAAGATTGGTATGAACTAGAATTTGGTAAAGTAAAATTTTAATTTTATCTCTCAAACTCTTAAAATCTTAAAAGATCACTTCTTACTGTGTATCTCATTTCTTTGTCTACAAAATATGATTAATGACACTAATCTGGAGACAATTTATAACAAAGATGTAAGAGAGCAGAATCTGAAATGTAATTTTTGCCGCTTATCAAGGAAACCACAAATAATAAAAGGCTGCATTATTCAGATGTTGAGTATCTCCAGTGCTTAGTGCTATTCACTGAGGGTATGCTGCAGAAAGTAAAATACTTCCCTTTATGAAGTCGGTCTTTTTTTAAAAAATTAATATTTTGGAGAGAGAGAGACCAACTAGATCAGGTGTCTCAAAGTCATCTTCATTCTCACCCCCCATATTTATAAATGCTTTGCTCTGTGCTCTTCTTAATTATATTTTTGGATTCCTATATGTTTTTAATCTCACTGAATTAACATGTTTACAAATGCTAAATGCTAAGTAAAGCCTACTTGTTGCCCTTGGAAAAGTGCTATTGTCATATTTCGTGGCCCTATATTTTAGCTCCCATTATTTTTTCAGGTGTAGCCCAGGGTAACAGCAGAGCTGATAAAAATAAACCGAGCAAAGAAAGAGGTGATCCCAATCCATTTGATATTTATTACTAACAGTCATTGTTCAGAAAATACATGCAAAATAAACCCGATCATGAAACAAAGAAATACACTTAATTTTATTAATTAGATAAAGAGGAAAACTGAATCTGCTCACCTCTAAACAAGATAAACCCTCTAGATGTATTTATTTTTTTTCCCACAGGATCTTGTAAAGAACTCTTGACATGGCCTTTCCTTTTGACTTCCAGATGTAAGAAGAGCCAAATTGTTTCCAATTTAAAACTCAAAGTTTGATCCTTTCCAATTTACAACTGCAGCCTCATTTCCTATATACCTAACTGAACCCAGAACCTTCCTATGACACCAGGAGCTTGCTTAAAAATCTTTGTAACAACTAAGGAATGATTGCAATAACTAGCATAAGGTAAGTCCATGTGATGACTGAGCCTGTGTTTTACCAAGGGTGCTATGGTAAATATTTGTTCAACAAATAAATATTCAAACATTCATTCACTAAATATTTGTTCAACATGTAAAATAACAAAAATAGAAATTTGTGAGACACATGAATGGTCCATCAAGGTCATGAAGGCTGCCAATTCAAGTCATTATGAAGGTTTTTAAGAGGAGAAATACTCAAAAGGAAAGAACTTAGCTATCATCCATGCATTGTTCATGTCACAGGAAAAATGGGTCATGAGTTCATTTCTATGCATTTAATATTAAAATTGATTCAAGCTCTTCTTTTTGTTTTGTTTTATTTTTGCAAAAGCAGACACAAACGAGTGCATGCTTTCCCACTGCAGTCACCACCAGCCATCTTCTCCAGCCCCCAACTCATAATCTTGACTTTGCACAAGTTAAATATTAACTTTTGGGAAGAGGCCAGGTGAAAATCATCACCTTAGCTCAAATGTCCTCCTTCCCGTCAATGAAAGCAGCTCATACTTGCAAATCAACAAATGGAAAAATATGTCTGATTCTCTTCTTGTGTTTTGCTGGAAGAGGAACATTTGAGAAGAATTTTTGTTTTTATTTTTTTATTTGTTTTTTTATTTTTTATTTTTTATTATACTTTAAGTT
Source organism: Trachypithecus francoisi (assembly GCF_009764315.1). NCBI lineage: Eukaryota > Metazoa > Chordata > Mammalia > Primates > Cercopithecidae > Trachypithecus > Trachypithecus francoisi. Next base: position 18,328,340 of record NW_022681474.1, on the reverse strand, counting down.
CTAGGGTACATGTGCATAACGTGCAGGTTTGTTACATATGTATACTTATGCCATGTTGGTGTGCTGCACCCATCAACTCGTTAGCACCCATCAAGTCATCATTTATATCATGTATAACTCCCCAATGCAATCCCTCCCTCCTCCCCCCTCCCCATGATAGGCCCCAGTGAGTGATGTTCCCCTTCCCGAGTCCAAGTGATCTCATTGTTCAGTTCCCACCTATGAGTGAGAACATGCGGTGTTTGGTTTTCTCTTCTTGTGATAGTTTGCTAAGAATGATGGATTCCAGCTGCATCCATGTCCCTACAAAGGACACAAACTCATCCTTTTTTATGGCTGCATAGTATTCCATGGTGTATATGTGCCACATTTTCTTAATCCAGTCTGCCACAGATGGACATTTGGGTTGATTCCAAGTCTTTGCTATTGTGAATAGTGCCGCAATAAACATACGTGTGCATGTGTCTTTGTAGTAGAATATTTATAATCCTTTGGGTATATACCCAGTAGTGGGATGGCTGGGTCATATGGTACATCTAGTTCTAGATCCTTGAGGAATCGCCATACTGTTTTCCATAATGGTTGAACTAGTTTACAATCCCACCAACAGTGTAAAAGTGTTCCTATTTCTCCACATCCTCTCCAACACCTGTTTTTCCTGACTTCTTAATGATCGCCATTCTAACTGGTGTGAGATGGTATCTCATTGTGGTTTTGATTTGCATTTCTCTGATGGCGAGTGATGATGAGCATTTTTTCATGTGTCTGTTGGCTGTATGAATGTCTTCTTTTGAGAAATGTCTGTTCATATCCTTTCCCCACTTTTTGATGGGGTTGTTTGTTTTTCTTGTATATTTGTTTGAGTTCTTTGTAGATTCTGGATATTAGCCCTTTGTCAGATGAGTAGGTTGCAAAAATTTTCTCCCATTCTGTAGGTTGCCTGTTGACTCTGATGGTAGTTTCTTTTGCCGTGCAAAAGCTCTTTAGTTTAATGAGATCCCATTTGTCGATTTTGGCTTTTGCTGCTGTTGCTTTTGGTGTTTTAGACATGAAGTCCTTGCCCATGCCTATGTCCTGAATGGTACTACCTAGATTTTCTTCTAGGGTTTTTATGGTATTAGGTCTAACATTTAAGTCTCTAATCCATCTTGAATTAATCTTCATATAAGGGGTAAGGAAAGGATCCAGTTTCAGCTTTCTACTTATGGCTAGCCAATTTTCCCAGCACCATTTATTAAATAGGGAATCCTTTCACCATTTCTTGTTTCTCTCAGGTTTGTCAAAGATCAGATGGCTGTAGATGTGTGGTATTATTTCTGAGGACTCTGTTCTGTTCCATTGGTCTATATCTCTGTTTTGGTACCAGTACCATGCTGTTTGGGTTACTGTAGACTTGTAGTATAGTTTGAAGTCAGGTAGCGTGACGCCTCCAGCTTTTAGGACCTCTTCAAGGAGAACTACAAACCACTGCTCAGTGAAATAAAAGAGGACACAAACAATTGGAAGAACATACCATGCTCATGGATAGGAAGAATCAATATCGTGAAAATGGCCATACTGCCCAAGGTTATTTATAGATTCAATGCCATCCCCATCAAGCTACCAATGAGTTTCTTCACAGAATTGGAAAAAACTGCTTTAAAGTTCATATGGAACCAAAAAAGAGCCTGCATTGCCAAGACAATCCTAAGAATTTTTGTTTTTAAGTTACAGGATAACTCATTGGAATTCTCTACCATTTAAAATAAAAACTACATCAATAACAAGAGTGACAAAATTTCATTGTTCAGGCCTTGCAAATTTTGACACCGAAAAAATCAGAGCTTTCCTCTTACCTCCTGTAAAAAGCAAAAAGGAATGAGAGAGATCACTAAATACTCTTAGCCATAAACCTAAGGGTTTATGATTTGTGATCTTCCAAATCAGTAGTCTTCAAGGCTGATTTAGCAGAGACCTCCATTGTATACCATAGTGAGGTTACATTCTCGACAAAATTGCAGTCATGTCAAAATATGCAAAGCATGCCCTTGTACTGAGTACTTTCTCTATGATAAGTGTTGAGGATACAAAAATGAACATAGCACTGTCCCTGCGTCAAGGTGGTAATATTATATGGGAAGACAGACAAGCATATAGGCCCTGATGAGGAGGGTGTTAAGTGCTGAATAGGGGCTGTGACCTGGTACTGTTTGGGTGTGCTAGTGGGGCACCCGACTCATTCCTGATGCATCAAGAAGGTTATATGTGGGAGTGGTTTCCAAGCTGAAGACTGGAAGACAAATAGAAACCAATGAGTTATAAAAGAAAGAAAATAAGTGGAATTAAGTTATTCAAAGCAATAATTATATTCCAAATTTTTAAGTTCTCCTGTTACGTTTTTCTCTGTCCTTTTTCTTCACATTCTCCTTATATGTGTCCATGAATGAACCTAAAACGCTGGCATTTAACTTATACAGAGATGAGTCCCTCTTGTCCCATCGGCATCTCTGATTATGTATACTGACACTGAGTCTTCAGTGCATGTGAGAGATTTCAGGATTGTTCTAAAATTCATCATAAAAAAGCAATGTTTCAGACAAACACTGTGGCTTGTAATGGAGTTCCAAAGAAACTCTGGCCAAATCCGTGAAAAGAGAGAGAAAGGCAAGTAAATCAAAAGCAACACATTGTGCAACACCTTCAAAAAAGGAATTTAACCCAAGTTGCCCAGCAGAACCAGTGGCATTTGGTATCACTCATCTGGTATATAGACATTAATGGAAAGATAAGTAAAATTTAATAGTACCTAATATTGAAATTTGGCTGGCAATATGGGCAAATGAAAATATACAAAGTGTAAAGTAAGTCTGTTAACTTTGAGGAAAAGGAAAGTTATTTTCTAAACTGGAACAAAATCACTTCAGGATATCAAACAGTTAACAAAATACAATTTTGCTGCTTAAAAGTGAATCAACTTTAATATTTAGTCATTAATACAATATAATTTTATATAGAATTCTACACATTTTATAAAAATTCTATACAAAATGGAATCTGCATTAGTGGTGGGTAATTTTATTCGTGAATCTTTATTTTTATTAGTGAATATACATTTTTAAGCTAAAATGTATGTGCATATATTCCTGGGAATATTTTTTCATCACTTATGAGACATGCATAACCTTAATCAAAAATATACTTAAGGGCAAAGACTTCAAGAGGAAAACACCAAAAGCAATTGCAACAAATGCTGAAATTGACAAATATAATCTAATTAAACTAAAGAGCTTCTGCACAGCAAAAGAAACTATCATCAGAGTGAACAGGCAACCTACAGAATAGGAGAATATTTTAGCAGTCTACCATTTGACAAAGGTCTAATATCCAGAATCTACAAGGAATTTAAACAAATTTACCAGAAAAATACAAACCCATCGAAAAGTGGGCAAAGGATATGAATAGACACTTCTCAAAAGACAATATCTATGTGGCCAACAAGCATATGAATAAAAGCTCATCATCACTGATCATTAGAGAAATGCAAATCAAAACCACAAGGAGATACCATCTCACACCAATCAGAATGACAATTATTAAAAAGTCAAGAAACCACAGATGTTGGTGAGGTTGTGGAGAAATAGGAACGCTTTACCCTGTTGGTGGGAATGTAAATTAATTCAACTATTGTGGAAGACAGTGTGGTGATTCCTCAAAGATGTAGAACCAGAAATGCCATTTGACGCAGCAATCCCACTACTGGGCATATACCCAAAGGAGTATAAGTCATCTACTATAAAGACACATGCACACATATATTTACTGCAGCACTATTTACAATAGCAAAGACATGGAACCAACCCAAATGTCCATCAGTGATAGACTAGAGGAAGAAAATGTGGTACATATACAGCATGGAATACTATGCAGCTATAAAAAGAAATGAGATAATGTCCTTTGCAGGGACATGGATGAAGCAGGAAACCATCATTCTCAGCAAACTAACACAGGAAGAGAAAACCAAACACTGCACATTCTCACTCATAAGTAGGAGTTGAACAATGAGAACACATGGACACAAGGAGGGGAACATCACACACCAGGCCAGTCGGTGGGTAAGTGAAGGGAGGGAGAGCATTAGGACAAATAGCTAACTCATGCAGGGCTTAAAACCTAGATGACGAGTTGATAGGTGCAGCAGATCACCATGGCACATGTATACCTATGTAACTAATCTCCAGATTCTGCACTTGTATCCCAGAACTTAAAGTAAAAAAATTTTTAAAAAGAATATACTTAAGAGATACAAAGTCCAACAGATAGCACAGCATCGCTGACTATGCTTTCCTTGCAGAGCAACAAGTCACAACAGGATGGTCTGCAGTTTATATTAAATGTTTTGAAACAGCTAATAGTTAAGGTAGAAGAAATGACCTTTATACAGCACTGGCTTACTGCAATTCTCTCTTTTAGGTGGTTAAAAGAAAAGGTAGATCATTTGAAAGAGGACTAAAGTAAAATGAAAATCTACTTTAAAAAGAAAGAAAAGGAAATATTAAAATAATTTAAATATGTGAATGCCTGCATATTTGGCAAATTTCCCTTCAAATCAAACCATCCTTCTATTCCTTAATTATTAATACAGAAAAGAAAAGGAATGACTCTTCTTTTGACTGGAGCTGCAATCTGCCTATCTGCTGATTAGACAACCTGCTTCTTCCTAATTTATCACTTCAATGTTACCGTTAGTATCAATGAGTGGGCTGCAAAACACTGAAACACAATTATAAATGGTACTGACCAGCTTACAGAAGTCCCAGTGCAAGCAAAGAGCTGGCCTTCCATTAATCACCATTTGCTTTGATAGCGCAACATTCATTTCATTTATCACTTGATCTCTTTCTATTATTTCTTCCATGAAAGGGTGTTTAATCAGCGTTATTTATTTCAAATTGTATTTTCCTGAAAGCTTTTAAAAAGCTCCTAATGAGGGCACAATTACTGTGCTCACTTAATGAAACACCCAGCCCCATAAGACAGAGGTTCATATTCTGGTTGCCTTAAAAGAAGTGAATTGTTAGGAGAGAGTCTAAAAACAGATTAATTTTTACTGTTATATGGCTTCTTGTTACATGTGTGTGTAGTAACCAAAATGACACTCATTAAAATGAATGGAATGTAGTTAATTGACTTAATTAGTAAACAACGAAGGGTTAAAGACTCTATGGTCCAATCATTAATATGGCAAATGAAGAGTAAGAATTGTAAATTCGTAAGAATTAAGGGATGAATTCATGAGAATTGTGAGGTCTTATCAGTGAATCCATTGCTGATGATTTTAGGTTATCCATGCTTCTAAGTTATCTGCTGCTAGAAGAGACACATGCCATTGTTGTCTGTTTCTCTTAATGGCCAGCCACTCATTCACTTTTCATTTCCTCTATTAACCAGAAACAGTAATAATCCTCATGTTTTACAAGATAGATATGAGATTCTTAAGTAAAATGACGATTTTTGCAAATCTCCCAATGCTATCTGTGATGTATTTATGCTAATAGGGTATGATCCTCCTTCTACAAAGAAGCTCATTTGCCATAAGGCTTTATTTTGCTTGCTCAGGCAGTATTGGCAAGGTAAACACTGATGGAAAACAAACAGGTAGAATTAGATGATGCAGAAAAACTGAATTCCTTTTTTTTTTGTTTTTTGTTTTTAGATGGAGTCTCACTCTCTTGCCCAGGCTGGAGTACAGTAGCAGGTCTTGGCTCACTACAACCTCCGCCTGCCAGGTTCAAGTGATTCTCCTGCCTCAGCCTCTTGAGTAGCTGGGACTACAGGCATACACCATGATGCCTTGCCTATTTTTGCATTTTTTAAGTAAAAATGGAGTTTCACCATGTTGGCCAGGCTGCTCTTGAACTCCTGACCTCAAGTGATCCACCCTCCTCAACCTCCCAAAGCGCTGGGATTACAGGTGTGAGCCACTGCGCCTGGCCCAAAAAACTGGATTCTGATCCATGTCCTGCCACCCAGAAGTTGAGCTTTACAAACATGTAACTTCTAAATCTCTGTGGAATAGGGATGTTAGACTAGACGAGTGTTTGGTACTTGTACATTCCATAACTTTTAAATCGGCTTTTATCGTATCTATATACACATACAAAACAAGATGTACAGATATGCCAGGCAGTTTTCTGAGAACTTTAGATATATTAACTCATTTGATCTTCACATCAACATTGTGATATTGGAACCATCATTATCCCCATTATACAGATGCAAAAACGGAGGCAGAGAGAAGTTGAATAGTTTAACCAAGATTACAATCAGTAAGTGGTACAGCCTCAATTTCAACCCAGACAGGCCGGTTCTAGGATTCATATGGTTATTGACTATATTGTACCATAATTTAACTTTCTTTGATACCAGTGCTCATCCACACATTTTTTTTCTCTTTTATTTTAATAACATTACTTTTAAGGAAGACTTATGTTTCAACCATAAATGGAAAAACATTATCACCATACTCAGGTTACTATAAATATTATTTTAAAAATTAAATAAGGGCCAAACATGGTGACTCACCCCTGTAAGCCCAGCACTTTGGGAGGCCAAGGCAGGAGAATTGCTTGTCCAAGAGTTTGAGACCAGCCTGGGCAACAACACAAGACCCCATGACTACCAAAAATGAAAAATTAGCTGGTCATGGTCATGTGCCTACAGTCCCAGCTACTTGGGAGGCTGAGGTGGGAGGGTCGTTCATACCCTGGAGTTAAAGGTTTGCAGTGAGGTAAGATCATGCCATCGCATTCCAGCTTGGGTGACACAGCGAGACCCTGTCTCAAACAATAATAATAATAAGGTTATTTTAAAATAAACAAAGAAGTAATAATAAATCTATTTCTAATTATAGCAGAAGAGATTTACCCCAGATTTCAGAGTGATTTTTTTGCACATCTGGAAGACAATCTCAGTGTTCCAACCTCCAGTTCAAGGTTCTATTCACCATCCCTGTTCTTTCTTACATCACTAGCAGTTCAACTATCTTCTTATTCCCCAGGAGGCCTCTATTTACTGGAAATTCCACCTCCCCTACTCTTAGTTGCATTACCCATTTCTCCTTCTCTGAAAGCTTTCTTGCTCATTTTCTACTCCAGAAGTCTTCCCAAGCATTCTTTTCTTCTACTGCCGGTGGGATTGCTCCATGTTGAGGCTGAGTTCCCCATCTGGACATCTTGGGTGTCAAGGAAGGACTGAGGAATCAGTATGATCATCTGAGTCCACCTTTCCCTTGGGGACTTTGCTCATCAGTCTGCTTCTCTAGACATGTGTCATACACACACTCTTCCCCACCCACACAGCTGACAAGCACCACAGTCCGGTCTTGGGACTCAAACACCTCCGCCTCAGCTATAGACAGATTTCCTGGCTTCAGTTCCTTCTTCCTCTGGCTCACCTTCTCTTTCCTCTCATCCTTTCTAGTCTTTGAGTCATGCGTGGTAATTATGCAATGATGGGAAAATATAAACACCAAGATCAAGATGTTTGATCCTGCACCACCTAAAATTACTTCACAAACTACAGGCAGCACACACCCTCCACTTTTAGAAGTGCTGCAATATTTTGTGTATATGGCTCCTTTCACTTTTAAAATAACAAGGCCTAAAATGGGCCAAGTCAGCCACCTACTCATCGATCTTCTCTGAATAATCACATTAAGACTTCCTTGCAGTTGGAACCAGTTGGACGATTACTTTGTGGCCTGACTCTAACTGGCAGTGTTGAACCCACTGCAGTTCTTGAGCTTTCTATGGGATCCTTTTCAATTGTGATCACACTCTCTCCCACAGTGTGACTGTGAACTTCTGTGGCAACACTTACATGGAATGAGGGCATTTGTGTGTTTGCAGGAAAGGAAGGGAACTTACAGAAAGGAGTCTGTGTCCACTGGAATAGGCCAGTGGACTAATTAAATGGTGCCAGGGCAGTTTGGGAAAGTTAATTAAATGATGCCAGGGCAGTTTGGGAAAGGGAGTGACATGTGCCATTGGAAAGAGTTTTTGATGCGGGAGGAGCGCCACCTCGAGCAATTTACAGCAAGAAACATGAGGCTTGAGGACTGAAAAACTGCTCCTGAAAAACTGAAGGATTGATGAATGTGTTTGGGGAAACCTTTTCATGGATTTTGAGTTTAGAATAAAAGAATCCAGAGACTTATAGGTAAATATAGGAATCATTGTCATTCATCATACAGTGTAATGAGAAATGAGGTGACTAAGAGCTGCCTGGGTATTTTTAATATATTTTATGTAATATATTACATACATAATATAATATTACACATAATATATTACATATATAATATGTATATATACATATAGATAATCATGGGTACTTTAAATGATACTCTTGGATGCCTTTGATTTGAAAAAGAAATTTATGAGTTAAACCCAGAGATTGAGGACCACGAACTTTTAGAAACTGGTGTACACACAGCGAAGGCATTAGCTATGAGAACAAACAGCAAAGGTATAGTGTTTTGTATAACTGCTCAAGTGGGCCAACTTAAAATCCAATATAAGAAGTGAAAGGAAAAGAAGGTACATTTCTCAGTAAGTTCTCTGATATTTATAGCTTCAACCATATTCACATACGATGGGGCATTAGAGCTGAATTTTTCAGTGACTTGATTATTTGGACAACTACCCTACTGGGTCTTTGTCCGGTTGTATTTTCATTTGGTTTTACTACTGTGTGCCAGACTGGGTTAAAGAGGTGGTTCATATTGCCAAAAAAGTCTTTTTAAATATCAAGTCCATTAGGAAGTGCACATTAATTTCATTCTGAAATCTACTTTCTTAATTCCAAAATGTCATATGAAAGATCAAATAAAACCATTCCAATGCTGTGCTTTCACTCAACACCAAGAGGTGCCCACCACGATGGATGAGTGTATGCCTTAGCATGGTTAGGCAGAGAGTGGACCTCCTGAGTCTACTTTGGCTCCCAGCTGGTACAGAAAGAATCCACATGTTCATCTAGTCACCCTGTGGAGTAGGGGAAAGTGAGAAGTGAGATGCTGGAACTTCATGAACGCAGCTCGGGCAAGAGTAACCTCTGCAGGGATTGTGGAATGCACAATTCCTAAGCCAGAGGATAGAAAGAGAATTTGGATGAGAATTCGAGTTGACTTCAGGGCCAGCAAAAGCCCAGCTAGAATTGAATAAAAGAAGAGCCGTAGACCCTGACCATGCCGAGAGAAAATATAAACTTTAGACTATCAGCTGCAAACTTCAATCAAGACTTCAGTAGTTGATGCTAGCAGAGCAGTCACCACAAGAAAACCAAGAGACAACAGAGGAGTCAGGAAGAGGTGAACAATAACAGCATAAGGTAACAGTGCTTAGATCCCAGGTTCCTCTCCAGGCCAGTGTGAAGTCCTGTGTGTAATGCCATTGACCAGATACCATCTTGGAGAAGAGGAAGATGGAGAGAAACAACTGAAAAATTGAACATTTCCCCAAACACACTAAGTTGCCTGAATAAAATGACTTAAACTAGAAGAGATGAAGATAGAAAATTGGCAAGCTCCAATGCTCTTTCCAGTGCTAGTAGGGTGATACTTACAAGGAAGATTAATAGATCAGTAATAGAAAATAAGTAAACTATGTATTTCTTTGAATATATGATTAGTATGTGTAATTTTTTTTTTTTTTTTTGAGACGGAGTCTTGCTCTGTCGCCCAGGTTGGAGTGCAGTGGCCGGATCTCAGCTCACTGCAAGCTCTGATTCCCGGGTTTATGCCATTCTCCTGCCTCAGCCTCCCGAGTAGCTGGGAGTACAGGTACCCGCCACCTCACCCAGCTAGTTTTTTTGTATTTTTTAGTAAAGACGGGGTTTCACCATGTTAGCCAGGATAGTCTCGATCTCCTGACCTCGTGATCCGCCCGTCTCGGCCTCCCAAAGTGCTTGGATTACAGGCTTGAGCCACTGCGCCCGGCATTTTTTTTTTTTTTTTGACATAGAGTTTCACTCTATCACCCATGCTGGAGTGCAGTGGTGTGATCTTGGCTCACTGCAACCTCCACCTCCTGGGTTCAAGCGATTCTCCTGCCTCAGCCTCTCCAGTAGCTGGGATTACAGGCACCTGCCACCACACCCTGCTAATTTTTGTATTTTTAGTAGAGATGTGATTTCACCATGTTGGCCAGGCTGGTATCAAACCTCTGACCTCAGATGATCCACCCGCCTAGGCCTCCCAAAGTGCTGGGATTACAGGCATGAGCCCCAGTGCCTGGCCAGTAGTGTGTAAATTTGTCTCATTTTTCCTTTCTCTCTTCTCTTCCTTTCTTCCTTGACTTCTCTTCTCCTATTTTTGGCCTGTCCTTTACTACATAATGCCTTCCTCTTAGGTGTTTGCCACTTTATTAGATGCTTGGAATGAAAAGGCAAAAATGGCAGGTCCTTCCTGTCATTCCAGGTCCTTCCTAGTGTAGAAAAACACGTAAATACTAATTACGTTATAGTTTGATGAGTGTGGAACACAGGTGTGGGCAAGATGTTTTAGGTGACATGACTGAAGGAACTGTTTTCCTCTACACAGAGTATAACTTGGAGTTTGAGTATGATTCTGTCGGGCTAATAACAGAATTTGCAGACAATATGTCTGTCTGTGTAGAAGATCCCAAAGAATCAACAAAATCTTTAGGGACTAAAGAAATGAGGCTTAAAAGGTTATGGGATACCAAGAGAATATACAAACATCAATTGTATACCTATATACCAGAAATGAATATTGGAATTTATAGTTTTTAAAACAATATCCTTTATAATAAAACCAGAACAGTGATCTATCTAACAAAACATGTGCAGAATCTGTATGCTGAAAACTATGGAACACTAATAAAGAAATCAAAGATGTATATAAATGGAGAGATATACCATGTTCATGAACTGGAAACAATATTGTTAAGCTGTTGATTTCTCCCAGTTTGATCTACTGATTCAACCCAATGGTAATCAAAGTCCCAGCAAACCTTTTTAGAAAATAATAATAAGCCGATTCTAAAATTTACATGAAAAGGCAAAGGAACTAGAATGCCAAAATAATTCTTGAAAGAAGAACAAAGCCAAAATAATTATCGAAAGAATAAAGTCAGAAGACTCACACTGCCTGAAGGCAGAACCTACACTTGTGGCCTGATTTTAAGACTTACTATAAAGTGCAGTAATCAAAACAGTGTAGCTTTGGAAAAATGATAAACGTGTTAATTTATGAAATAAAATAGCCCAGAATTAAACCCACACAGAATAATCAACTGACTTTTTACAAAGGTGCAAAGGCAATTTAATGGAGAAAGGGTAGTTCTTAAAACATCTAGTGCTAGAACAACAATATCCATAAGTAGAAAAATAAGTTGACAGAAATCTCACAGGGTATTCAAAAATTAACTCAGAATTGATCATAGACCTAAATATAAAGCATAAAACAATAAAACTCCTAGGTGGGATAAAAAATCTGGATGACAATGACTTTAGTCATGAATTTTAGATACTACTCAACAACCACAAACAATCGAAAAAGTAGATAAATTGGACTGTATCAAAACTGAAAGTATTGTTTTGTGAAAGATACTCTTAAGAGAATGAAAAGACAAACCACAGATGGAGAAAAATTGCAAATCATATAACTTTTAATGGATGTATTCAGAATATATAATGAACCACTAGAATTCAACAATAAGTAAACAATCAATAAATAATGAGCAAAATATCCAGAGATTTCACCAAGCAAGACATTGAGATGGCAAAAAAGCATATGCTAAACTTTTTTTTAGGAAAGGAAACTGGCAGTAACAAGTACTGGTGAGAATGCAGAGCACTAAAAATGCTCATTGATTGCTGTTGGAATGCCAAATAGTATAGCCACTTTGGACAATATTTTGGCAATTTCTTATTAGGTTAAACATACATTTACAATATGACCCAGTGATCCTAGGTTTAGTATTTACCTAAGTGAAATGAAAACTCATGTTTATACAAAAACCTGTAGATAAAATTTTATATCAGCATTTTTTCATAATTGCAAAAAAGCTGGAAACAGTCAATATGCCCCTTAACAAGTGAATGGATAAGCAAACTGTGGTGTATCTATAGAATGGAGTACTCCTCAGCAATAAAAAGGAACAAACGTCTGATTCATGCCACAAAATGGATGACTCTCAAGCACATTTTTGTAAGTAAAATAAGCCAGACTGCAAAGGCAATAGATTGCATAATTTCATTTATATGACATTCCAGAAAAGGCAAAACTGTAGGGTCAAAAAACAGTTAAAACAGCTTCATCTTATGTTGATATATTAACCTGCCCCATCTACTCTCTTTTCCTAGAGAATTTGAATCATGCTATAGGACCAGATCTCAAGGTTTAGTATGAAGGGGCTTTGATCTGCTCTGACACGGTCTCTTAACGGTACGCTAGCCTACTAGGATGATCATGGCTGATATATAGCCCTGAGGCACCTACTCCTTAACTCAACTTTATAACTTAACCTCCTATTTAGGGAACACAAAGAAAAACAAGTTTTATAATGTATGTTTTTTTCTTATAAAGGCCAGCATCTGGCCTTTTCAGTATTATCATAATCATTTTCCTTATTTTGTAGTCAAAAACATTCTTCATAGGCATAGTACAAGCAATAGACCTGTAAAACTCTCAGACAGTAGGAAAAATATCAAAGAAAAGACCAAGTGCAAATTAATAAAGCATAAAACACTTACACCATAAAAAACTAGAAAAGTATCATTAGTGTTGCAAATTATTGGAGGAGTAATTATCCCCAAGATGTTCCGGTTCCTGTTACATGTTGCTTGCAAATAACTGAAATAATGTGATAAGGAGATAAAACTGTCAGCCCTCAAATGCTTTGGGAATAAAGGCTGGAACATGAGACAAACCTACCTGTATGAACAAGTTCAATGACAATGTGATGAAAATTGGAGATTGTGATGTTGTTGGTGAATGTTTTGGGTGTGCGCTTGATTTAAGCATTTGAATATATAGCACTAGCAACCTTGAATTGCTTTATTAAAAGAAAAAAAAGTAAAATGTCCCTTTCAGATATTGCCATTTGCTACTTTTTTCAAGCGAAAAAGACTCAACAACTGCATATATGGTTGGGCAACTTATTTATTGGAGTGATGCTCTCATTGCAGTAATGCCATTTGAATATAGAGGTTTTTCACCAGTTTTAGGGATATTGAAACATATTGAGACCATCCTTGATTTTTTCATTTCCTAATTGTCGATTAGGGAAACACTCCCTCTAACTTGTGCTCAAATGCAAGTCAAGTGTTCATTCATTTCTATTGACCAGGTCATCAGGGCAACCCCTGCATCTTCCACTTTAAAGATAGTCATGACAGTAAACCATGCTCTGTGGTACAAGTGCCACCCAAACTGCTCACACAATAGCTTGGAACAGGAAGAGCTGAGCCTTCTGGGCTGACAGGGTGGTGAACTTGTGACAGAATCTCATTTAAATTTAATTGTATTGCAAGATCCTTTGGGATTTAAGAAACCCTAAGTTTGGAGGAGAATCACATCTTTGACCTGATTTACCCATTTCCTAATGGTAATAGGGAAACACTCCCTCTAACTTCTGCTCTAATGCAAGTCAAGTGTTCGTTAATTTCGATTGATCTAAAAGGATCCATAATATGATCAGGAAATTCAACCTTCTTTTCCTAACAATATATGTACATAGATCAAGTATTTCCAAAATATGTCGCTTTACTTGGATGACAAGTACTTTTGCCTTCCACATGTTTAGTTGGTACTAGAATTGGGCAAGTTCTAATAAAACTTCAGAGAACTAAGTTGCATTATGTGACTTCAGTAGTAGCGACTTGAATACTATCATCTTATAAATTAAGATGATTTATTCTATTTTTACGCCTATCATCCTCACTGGATTCTTCTTTTAGAAATATACTAAATAGAAATAATTAGTATTTACATTGTCTTATGTCTTACATTCAACACTTACACATATATTTTCTCCTTAAATTCTGTAGATATCGCTGAGACATTTGATTGTATTCTTGTCATAGATGAGGAAACCAAGGCTTCTAGAATAATTTGCCCAAGATTATATTGTAAATAACAGTATGGCTGCGATTCAAACCCAGGTCATCTGACTTCAGAAACTAAGCCCTTTCTAGTATGCTAAGTAGTGATATTGTCTACAGTTTGTTCCATGTAAGGATACAGGCGATGTCAGCTCTAAGTCATTTTATGCCCTAAATCATCTTAGAAGCAGTCATCTAAATGGTAAATGAAGGCCCATTTGTTGATGTTAGAATACAACAAGATGATCTGTTTGAAAGAAAGATGGTGAATTCCAGTTTGGACATGTGGACTATTTAAGAGGAGATATTCAGTAGACATTGGAGGTAGGTCTAGAGAATGAGAAAGAAAAGTGGGCTGTGATATGGATCTTGAAAACTCTGGGTGTAGATAGTAATTAAAACTATTGGAGTGGAAGAGTCTTCTCTCAGCAAGGATATAGCTGTAACTTGAATGATGACATCATGGTGTTCAAAAAAAAGTCAGTCCTACTTATATTTAGCTTGTAGCTTCATAACTACTATCATATCACAGAAAAAAAGAAAGGAATGGCATATTCTTGAAGTACTACCCAGTGAGCAACAAAAATTTTTTGTTGTAGTTTGCTACATGTTACATAGTGATAAAACATGACATTTACACTTAAGCACTTTAAATAGTCTCTTGCGCTATATTCAGGGCACAGAACAGCTGTATGGGTAATTAAATAAACCTAATTTAAATAAATTAGATTTGCCAGAAAATCACTCGAAGTTTGCATTTATAAAAGTATTTTATGTAAAAAGTTGTTAATGCTATTTCTTCAAACTACATACCTTGAAACATGGTGGGCTCTGGGACAAGGAATAGATTTTAAAGTAGTAAAAATGAAAAGTTTTTTTCTCCTGATTTCATCTTGAAGGTGTAATCTTACTGATATCTTAGAAGATGAATTACAAGAGAAAGTTTTCAACATAATTGTCACTGAAGCATCAAGCAAAATGATAAAATAGAATAAAAATATGCTTCTTTTAGTTTCTTTCACTGCATATATTTTACATACTACACATGCAACTTAGAAATGACATTACTCTTATTTTCAACAAAAGCTACCTCCTGACTATACTTTTATATCAGAATTTATATGATAACTTATATTCTAGAAATCGGTCAGTTGTTACCTTTGTTTCTGGGCTTGAAAATGGGGATGTTGATTTAGCAATGCTAAGACTTTTTGGAATAAAAATGAGCGTATAACTACTTTTAATGTTCCTGACTGCAGGGCTGTTAGAATGCAATCATCAAAGGCTAGGAAATTGTTTTCATCAAAAAGCTATAAGGAATATTTCTGGGAACCAAGGTGAATTAAGGTTTGACCTTTTAAAATATTGCCTTTCTTGACACCTTCTCTCACAGATGCTTGTTTTCAGGTTTCAGGAATGAAGTGCATTGATCCTGTTCCTAGAGATCAGTCATAGGGTAAACAGAAGGCTCTATGATTTATGACCAACCTGCTGATAGTTCCGAGGAGATGTCCACCATGCTCAGATTGAGAACCGTTTGAGGAACCGGGAATTCAGACTTTGCAAGGGAAACTGCCCAACTCAGTCCCCATTTCAGGAATGAAAGCAACTGCAATTTGAAATTGATTAGAGTCCAATATAAAGAAATCGAATACCTAGCCAATGCGTAATAAACAGATTTTTTTCTGGCCTTATGTATGACTAATCTCGGCATTTTGTCCCATTTCTTTTAAAACTGGGCTTAGTGCAGGTATTTAAAAATGCACTTGAATCTGAAGATGGAGAGGTACACTCTGGCTATTTCACTTAATCCTATTCTAGAACCAGTAGTCGGGGGAAAACGTAAGCCACCAAAGAGCTTCAAGAAAAATGTTTCGAAACAATTGAATAAATGGTCAGTCATCAGCCATCAATGTGATTTCACAGCAACTGTACGAAAAGACAATATTGTGTGCTACATCTTTGTTAGTCATATTAAGTGTCATGGATATAAAATAAACCAAATTCGATAATTACATACAATATATTAATCAAATATCTTATTTCTCAATGCAAGTCATCCAAATTGAGATTTATAAAAAAGTTCTTTATTTTAGGAAGTACATATCACATTTACATACCATATGCTGGTATGTCAGAAAGCGAGATGTCTCATTGATTTGAATAAAATAGATATATATCATATTATATATATAAAATATAGATTTATATATATAATACATATAAATACATTGTGTATATAGACTCTTGCCCTGAGCACTAGATTTGTATTAAATATAAATTTTTCCAAAGCTTGGAATAACGTATTTAGTTTTTGCTTTCTGTCTTTTTTTTTTTTTTTTTTGAGATAGAGTCACTCTGTCGCCCAGGCTGGAGTGCAGTGGCACGATCTCAGCTCACTGCAACCTCCGCCTCCCGGGTTCAAGTGACTCTCCTGCCTCAGCCTCCTGAGTAGCTGTGATTACAGGCGCCCACCACCATGCCCGGCTAATTTTTGTATTTTTAGTAGAAACGAGGTTTCACCATGTTGGTCAGGCTGGTCTCAAACTCCTGAGCTAGTGATCCTCCCACCTCAGCCTCCCAAAGTGCTGGGATTACAGGCGTGAGCCACCACTCCCGGCCTGCTTTCTCTTTTAATCAGAGCACAAAACAAAGCAGTTTTGTTGCTAATTCCTTCAAATTCCTCTCAATATGAATGGACATTTAATTTTTTTCCCTCAGAATAATTCACATATTCTTCTAATTCTCTCCTGAGTTGTAATTTGCTCACAAAATTGGAAAGCAAGGACTATCTTTCATTCACATTCCTTTGTGTTCAGAGCTAATTTTGTTTGCCCAGTGTTGGCTGGGGCAAGTTCTTCCGGTAGAACGTACTTTTAGAATCAGACTGCTTATTACTGACTGTGAAAAATATAGCAATAGTGACTTCACTTTTCTAGTTTGAAGACATTTGAGCTCACACTTTATTGGACACTTTTGGCTTAGCGTTCATTCTTTAGTCTGCATGTAATGAAGCCTTATGTCTGTGATAGATTTTCCTGGGAGTTGGTTCTATACCTCTTATGAATATAATACTACATCTTTTGGGAGACTTAATGACAATTCCATTGATTATCTACAAATTACTCATATGTCATGATGAATGAACCAATAAGCTTCAAAGTCAATGTTTGAAACTTTTTAAAATGGTATAATCAATGCAGCAATTCCAACTATGATCATTGACATTGAAGATATGTTGTGTCAATGTTCGGATGTTGTTACATTTAGGATGGATTGTTGTTTCAATGCCTGCTATTTTCACGACCACATATGTACACTGGTCAACGTTTTTAAAAATTACATCTAATTTAGAGACAAACTTTGTATTTTCCTTCCTGGAAAACAAAGCCCTTTAAGGTCATTTATTTTTCTGTTTTTGCCATAATTGCACCAAATACCAAATTATATTTAAACTAATGTGCCTCACCTAGTTAATTTTGTTGAGTAAGTCCTGTCAAAACAATGTTATGGTGTCAGGTTCACTCCATATATATATAGTTTAACCAGCTTTGCATTAGATAAAATATTAACATAGGAATTTCTGTTCCATAATAGGAAGAAGAAATACCTGGGTCAGTTTCCCTACAGATTACAAACAATCAACAATTCTGGATAAAGCTTTTAAAAATATCTTTAATTCATTGATGAGCTCACAGGAAAGTAAGAAATCCTCAGGCCATAAAGTCTATGGGGTTATTGGTGCCCTTCTCTGTAACTGGCTTTTGTCTTACGGTCCTTTGCCTGAGATAAATTGGAACTTCAATTTTCCAGGACTCCAGTGATACAGGACCTAGGAGTCAGAATCCGTGGCCCACACAGAGCACTATGTCTGCTAGATTTTTCTCCTTTTTTTTTTTTAATTTATTTTTGTGAGATGGAGTCTTGCTCTGTCACCCAGGCTGGAGTGCAGTGGCACAATCTCAGCTCCCTGCAACCTCTGCCTCCCAGGTTCAAGTGATTCTCCTGCCTCAGCCCCCCGAGTAGCTGGGATTACAGGTGTGGGCTAATTATATGCCTGGCTAATTTTTGTATTTTTAGTAGAGATGGGGCTTCACCATGTTAGCCAGACTGGTCTCAATCTCCTAACCTCATGATCCTTCCACCTCGGCCTCCCAGAGTGCTGGAATTACAGGCATAAGCCACCGTGCCCAGCCAAGTTTTCTCCTTTAAAGCTGGGACACCAAAGTGTCCCTTTGTAAGAGAAAACCAGAAATAAACCTATTCCCTGCAAATCCTAAGAACCACCCAGCACACTAAGTCTACTAGGAGATTTTCTTCCTTTCAGGCTGGGAGCCCAAAGAGTCCCCTTGTAAAAGAAAAGCAGAAATAAACCTAGTCTCTGCAAGAATTTTCAAAAACAGGAAACTTATTTTAAACTGTGTGCTAAGCAGAGCTTAGGAATGTGGAGTCTAGCCCCCAAAGGTAACCATTAGGAGAGTTTACAAGTGAAATTCACATGAGTTTAGATTCCAAAACATCTCAGGGAAAAATGTAATTTGAAGTGATCCTGGACAGTAAGTGTCCCCAGATGCCTAGAAAAACCAAATGCAAGTTCTCTCTAGATGAATTTACCTTCATTCCAGAAAATGCTGTTGCTTATCCAGAACACACCAGTACATTCACATGAGCTTTTTGCAACTGGTGTTGATTCTTATTGAGCCAATATCTCTTTAAATTGCTTAATATTCATGCTATACCGGTTGTTAAATATTTTAAATATAAATCTGTTGAAACTAGCATCTTTTTTTCCCCCGAATTCATCAGTTTATCTAATAGGCATGTATTAAGTACCTCTAAAGTTTGTTTAATGTAGAGAAACATCCAAATAGAAAACATTTTTTTTTTCCTGGAAACCAAAAAGATTATGAGCAAGTATTTTAAATATTAACTGTTGAAATGGTGACATGTTTTTAAACAGATTTAAGCTTACGTATGTTAGATTGTAAAATTTCATGGAATGGTTTTGTAATTTCTATCTCATGTTATTTAACTCGTATTCAGGCATCATTTTTTAATCAATTTAGTTAATTACTTTAATTTTTACTTTTAAATTTCAATACATTTAGACATACGAATGGTTTTGGTTACATGCATGAATGGTATAGTGGTAAAGTCTGGGCTTTTAGTGTACCTGTCACCCAAATAGTGTAAATTCTACCCAACAGGTAATTTTTCCATCCTCACCCTGCTCCCACCCTTCCTCTTCTGAGTCTTCAATGTCAGTTACACAACTCTGTATAGCGTCTGTTTTGACTTCATAGTGCTCATGCCATAGCAGTTGTTAAATATTTTTAATTATAATCCTGATCTCGCCCTAAAATAATTCTTTAAAAGAAAGTTCCAAGAAAATTGAGATTACAGTAAAAAAAGAATAGCCAAACACATATGGAAACACCCCCATAGAAGAGAACTGGTAGAAATCAGAGACAGCAAGAATAAATATGGAAGTACTTTTGATACTGTCATATCAAATTGAGACCATGAAAAAAATATTAAGTATATGTATGCAATACAAGCTTGAAAAGAAACTATAAAAAATGTCCAAGCAGAATTTAAAACGGAACCAAACAGAAATCAAAAAAATGTAATAATTGAAATTTAAAATTATATGGATGATCTGACAACAGATTAAACACCGCAAAAGAGAAAAATAGAAAGTTGGAAGTTGTATTTGAAGAAATTATCCAGAATTCAGTGCAGAGATACAAAGAGATGAAAAACATAAAAAAGAAGATAAAAGATATAGAGGCTAGAGGGAAAAAGGGAAAGGTTAACAAAGATAAAGTTGTTCATTGAAAGGGCTAATAAAATTTACACAATCCTGGTAAGATTTTTAAAGGAAAAATAAGGCAAAGATTAACAATAACAATAACAAAAAGGAAAATATAACTATGGATTCTGCAGACTTTTTTCCTCACAAATCTGTCAAATTGTAAGTCTGCAGACATTTTAAAAGGTAATAATTGGATATTATGGACAATTTTATGCCCAAAACATGAAAACTTACTTAGAATAAATTTATTAAAATACATAATTTTAATATAAGTAGTCTCAAGGAACTTTAAAAAGTCAGACCATCATCAAACATTTTTCCACAAAGGGAAAGTTCAGGCTCAAGTATCTCCACTTCAAGTTCTACCAAACTTCAATGAATAGTTTCCATTGTAAACAGGCTATTCCAGGGTATAGAAAAAAGTAGAACACTCATCAGTTCATTTCCTGAAGCTAGAATAACCATAACTCCAAATTTGATATTGACAATGTAAAAGACCATCCACAAATTTGGGTGGCAAAAAAATATATAGGAAGAATTCTTACAAATCATTGCACAAAATGTAAATAACCTAATATGAAAATGGACTGTCTTCTGATTGCCCTGCGGAGGACAGGACCCACCATCCTTCACCCAAAAGCTGTTGAGAGGCTGAGACTGATGTGCCACACATACACCAAGACACAATGAAGCAATTTATTAGACGTCGAAGCTTTCTGGGGAAAGCAGGATGAACACGCTGTTTAATCTGAAAATGGCTTGGGTTTTTATTGTCTTTAGGGGATGGGACTGGGGTGTGGGTTCTCACACGCAGTCCAGAATTTGTGCCATCTAGTCTTCCTGGGGGTTCCAAAGGAGGGAGTATGTGGAGTGCAAAACTTTATTGAGGGACATAAGATAAATTTGAATTAAGGAACACATGTTTTATATGAGACTAAAACTTGCAATGATGTCATAGCTTAGACTGTTTCCCAGCATCCCTTACAACTAGGTGTAGCGCCAGTTCCAAAATTGACCTTGTATGTTTTTGTCATGTTTTTAAAGGTTTTTATAACTTTCTCTATATGAGCTTCACCCTCTCGTCCTCTCTGTCAAACAGATGCACCTGATTGAGCAAATGACTCTGAGACATTTCAGATAAGAAGATGCAGCGAGCTGTTGGTCTACTCACAGGGAGCGAAAAAGGAAAATAAATACCTGGATCTCACACTCCATTTTTCTCCTGTTTCCAGCATTCTGCTGGTGCTCCCTGTTGACTGAAGTCAACCAGAATCCAGAGAGGAAGTGAGTCCATTTGGATAATCCACATAGGTCAGACTCTTGGAGGCCACTACACAATCTACTGGCATTAACATTCTACTAGTTTGACCCATAGTGTAGAATATTACCTCCTATTTATAAATGGTTTAAATGTTCCTTTCATGTAGATTTAGAAGCACTTAAGACAGTGTTGTAATTTTTGCTTCAACACTCAAATATACTCTAGAAAACCCAAGACAAGGAAAATGTATTATACAGTCATGTGCTGCAAGATGATGTTTTGGTCAATGACGGACTGCATATATGATGGTCCCATAAGAATATAATACCATATTTTTACTGTATCTTTTCTAGGTTTTGATAAGTGAATTTTTATCACTGTGTTACAGTTGCCTACAGTATCCAGTACAATGACATGCTATACATGTTTGAAGCCTAGGCACAACAGGCTATACCATGCAGCCCAGATGTGTAGTAGGCTAGACCACTAGGTTTGTGTAAGTACACTCTATGATGCTCACACAATGGCAAATTCGCCTAATGATACATTTCTCGGAACATATCCCTGTGATTAAAAGATGTGTGACTATATTTTACCCTTTCTGTTTTTCTTTTTTATATCCTGATGTTTCATAGTCCTTCATTTATCATTTCCTTTTTGTTTAGAAAACTCCATTTAGCTGTTACTTTAGGGTAGTTCTCCTGCCTACAATTTCCCTTACTTTTTTTCTCGTGAAAATTCTTTATTTATTTATTTGTTTGTTTGTTTGTTTATTTATTTTTTAAGACAGAGTCTCGCTCTGTTGCCCAGGCTGGAGTGCAGTGACACGATCTCGGTTCACTGCAAGCTCCGCCTCCCAGGTTCACGCCATTCTCCTGCCTCAACCTCCCGACTGGCTGGGACTACAGGCACCCGCCACCATGCCCGCCTAATTTTTTGTATTTTTTTAGTAGAGACGGAGTTTCACCGTGTTAGCCAGGATGGTCTCTATCTCTTGACTGCGTGATCCACCTGCCTGGGACTCCCAAAGTGCTGGGATTACAGGCGTGAGCCACCGCGCCCGGCCGAAAATTCTTAATGTCCCCTTCATTGGTGAAGGTTGCTTTCACTGAATATCGGATTGTGGATTGATTGCTCTTTCCATCTAGCACTTTCATTTGTATCGCTTCCTTCTGTCCTTCATGGTTTCTAATGAGAAGTCCACCGTTATTCAAACTGTTTTCCTCCTAGAGATCCTGTGTCATTTCTCTCTTGCTGCTTTCTGCTTTCAAGATTTTTCTCTTCTTTTTATTTTCAGAAGTTTGACTACAATGTGTCTTGGTGTCTTGGTGGTTTCTTCCATTCCTTTGGGTTTATCCTGTTTGGAATCATTTACCAAATTTGAAAGGTAAGCCATTTAAGTCCTGTTCTCTTTCTTTTCTCTTTCCAAAGGCTCTGATGACAGGAATGTTTGATCTTTCTGTAGAATACCACAGATCCCTGAGGTTCTGTTCATTTTTCTTTTCAGTCTATTTTCCCTGTGATGTGCAAATTTGCTGTAATTTGTTGTTCTAACTTCAAGTTCACCAGTTCTTTCCTCTGCCCTCTTCATTCTGCTCTTGAGCCATCCATTTAGTTTTTTATTTCAATTATTATATTTTTCAGTTCTAAAACTCCATTGGGTTCTTCGTATCTCTTCAGTTTCTGTGTGTTTTTTGTCTTGTTTTTGAGACAGGGTCTCACTCTCTTGCCCAGACTGCAATGCAGTGGCATGATTTCAGCTCACTATAGCCTCAGACTCCCAGGTTCAAGTGATCTTCTTACCTCATCCTCCAAGTAGCTGGGACCACAGGCCTGTGCCAACATGCTTGGCTATTTTTTTTTTTTTTTTTTTTTTGTAGAGATGCGGTCTGTGTTGCACAATCTGGTCTCGAACTCCTGGGTTCAAGTGATCCTTCTGCCGCAGCAGCCTCCCAAAGTGCTGGGATTACAGGCATGAACTGCTATGCTTGGCCTCTCTTCAGTATCTTTGCTGAGCCTTCGTACTTTTCATTTTTTCCAAGCATGTTGATAATTGCACATTGCAACTTTATTTTTTGAGACTGGGTCTTGCTCTGTTGCCCAGGCTGGAGTGCAGTGGTATGCTCACAGCTTACTGTAGCCTCAACCTTCTAGGTCTAAGTGATCCTCCCACCTCATCCTACGTAGCTGGGGCTACAGGCATATGCCCAGCTAATTTTTATATTTTTTTATAGAGATGGAATTTCACCATGTTACCCAGACTGGTCTCGAACTCCTGGGCTCAAGTGATCTGCCCACCTCATCCTCCCAAAATGCTGGGATTACAAGCATGTGGCCCTTCAGCCAGCCTTGAAGCATTTTTATGATGGCTGCTTTAAAATATCTTTAGACAGATGTTAGATAATTCTAACATCTGTCATGTTGATGTTGGTGTCTATTGCCTTTTTTTTTTTCATTTTAGTTGAGATTTATCTGTTTTTTTAATTGACAACTAGACATCTTGGGTAGTAAATTATAACACTGTGTGTCTTTTTTGTAGCTGTCATAGCTATGTCTCTGACACAGCTCTCATAGGTAAGGTCCTGGGGAAAAGAAAAGGGGCCAGTGGCCTGATTACTGCAAAATGAGAGAAGTCCAGCTTTTTCTCTTGGTTTCTGTTAAGCTGTGACAGGGAAAGGGCTCTGTGCTATTGCTGGGCTCCTCACCAGGCCTCGTTGATGCCACCTTGGCTGGGAGAAGTAGGAGTGCCTTGCTACTCCCCCTTAAAAGGCTTTCACTCATGCCACGGGAGGAGAGTTGTTCTTGGCACAGGTGGGTCATGGTAAAAGATCTAACTTCTAGAAGCCTACTCTGATACCACCCAGCAAGGGGACTTGGATGCCTCATTACATTCTAGCAAGGGTGGAAGTCTAGGCTTCAGGGTAAGTCTTTGCCAGCGTGGGTTGGGGTAGAGCCACGGGTTTTTCCATGGTGTTTGTCTAGATTAGAACAGTTACTGTTGAGGCATTTTCTATTTTGCTAGGCTGCCTCTGGTCCTTTGGCTGGACAGAATAAGAGGTCATTGGGCTTTTTCTTTGCTCACACCTGTGGGCATTCCTAGGTCCCCAGGTTCTGGGATATATGAGTCAGACAAACCCACGGATCTTATTGCCTTATTGTTTCTGGGTTTTAAGCTCCCTAGCCAGCCTGACTTCTCTCTGCCTTACAGAGTCTTCTTATATTTGTTTCTGTTGTTGTTGCTGTTATTTGTTTTGTTTTTCAAGATAGAGTCTCGCTCTGTCACCCAGGGTGGAGTGCAGTGGCATTTTCTCCATCTCAGCTAACTGCAGCCTCCGCCTCCCAGGCTCAAGCCATCCTCCCGCCTCTACCTCCCAAGTAGCTAGGACCACAGGTGTGCACAACTATGCTTGGCTAAATTTTTGTATTTTTAGTAGAGATCGGGTTTCACTATGTTTCCCAGGCTGGTCTTGACCTCTTGGACTCAAGTGATCCACCCATCTCAGCCTTGCAAAGTGTTGGGATTACAGGCGTGAGCCACTACATCTGGCTTATATTTGCTTTATATTGAATGTCCACAATTTTAGTTGTACATAATAGAAGAAATAGGAAAAATGACACCTATTGCATCTTCCTGGAAGAAGAAACCTACTGGGATTTTTAAATATATTGTATTTTTTCTCCTCTAAAAATATTAGTTTTTAGCTGTGTTTCCCACATATATTTAAGCTTAAATCTATGTGTATCTGATTTCGATGCTTACTGACATGGTTTCACAACTTCCCCCTTTTAAAACTATCTTTGACTCATTCTTGGTCTACTAGAAAGTAAGATTTGAGTAATATTTTTAGGAAAGATATAAGAATTGTTTAATTTCTCAGTTTTTAAATATCCAAAAATAACTTTCTGTTTCATTTATTATA
The DNA here is from genome assembly GCF_009764315.1 of Trachypithecus francoisi. Taxonomy (NCBI): domain Eukaryota; kingdom Metazoa; phylum Chordata; class Mammalia; order Primates; family Cercopithecidae; genus Trachypithecus; species Trachypithecus francoisi. The sequence goes on along the minus strand of NW_022681474.1, from coordinate 18,303,238 downwards.
TATACCATATGTCTGTGTAAAATTCTTGGACTTCATGTTTTCTCTCAATTCTCTGCTTTGCCATTATTTTCTGAAACTCACCTGATTATTGTCTTAGGACCACATGCTTTATCTACCTAATGCATGTAGAAATTTTCTGAATTTAGATTGCGCAATTATCCACAGATGAGATTACATATAGTTTTCTTTTATATTTTTTGCTACTTAGTTAACATTTTTGATTCAGAACTTTGAATCTTTTCTCTGGTCTGGAAAGTTTGTGTTTAATAAATATGCAAGTGGTTACTTCTTCTGGTCTCTCTGCACTGATCTCCAAACATGTTTTGTAAGTTTCAGTGGTTGCTGTACACAGCTATCCCACTGGGACCAGGAGGCTGACCTTTGATCATACAGATTGCTAAACTTTTCTCTCTCTTGCTATGAGTCTAGTGGTTTTGTGAGGATTTTCTAGACTCCCTTGGTACATGTTTTCTATCTGCCCAGAGAGGATCAGGGTCTTCTATAGTCATGGTACAAAAGATATCATACAATCATATCAAAGCCTACCACTGAAAGACATATGTTCCAAATTTTTATTAATGGCAAACATATTACTCCCAATCTCACCTTCTTTAATGTGATGAAAAAAAAAAGTTGAGAGAATTTCTTTGTGAGGGTCAATTTTATAACTACTGTACAACTGGAAGTGTGAAGTCTGCTACTTTAGGATGTCTATGGATACTTCCTTATTGGCCAGTCAGAGCATATGATACAAGTTCACGCTAAAAGGAAGTTGCCAGGAAATAAGAGATAAATCAAAGATGTTGTGTGGTAAGAAAAGTTGCTGCTTTTACAAACGCAATTGCCATTTTACTGCTGAAATAAAAAGACTTTTCAGAGTTGGGATCATATACAATATCTTCTCAATAATAGGAATCCAGGGAGAATAAATCCCTGTTCTTTATTGTCTTCCATTACATCTCCACATTATTTCTGTGAGACGAGGACAGAGATCATGTCTCCGGACAAAGGAAAAAAGAAGAATGCATCACCCTGTGCATGCAAATATTAATGAAAATTGTCTGTGTGTGCGTGCATGTGTGTGTATGTGTTGGGGATGTTGGTAATAGTGTTGTAGGTGCATCTGTAGCACAGCTCAGAAACCACTAAAATCTCCTGGACCTATACTCCATGTCTTTCATTATTCCTCACTCTTTTTTCCTCAATTATTTAAGAATTTTAAAGTTTTGTCTTTTGCTTTACAAGTCTGTTTTTTCTGCAACATCCAAGCTCATGTATACCGCCCTCAATCTGATTTTTGTTCTACGTTTTCAACTTCATGCAGTATCTCTTGACCTCAGTTTTTTCTCTTTTGTTTTAGATGTTATATTTGCTTGAATCCAGAGATACCATGTATTAGGACATTTCCCCCTGTCAATTTCAGGGGCATGTGTCCACTCTGATCCTTTGTGGTCTCCCTGTTATTTGAGTCTGGATTATTTTCCTCCAGGTCTGGTATATAAGACTTCTGCTTGCTTATCCTTACAACAAGAGATCCATTGGCTTATAGCTGAATTCAGCATTGAAATGGAGTCTGTCAAAGACAGATGTGGAATTGTGCCCAATTCTTTCATGTTTACACAATAGGGAAAGAGAAAACATAAATCTACTGTAAATTATCATTCTCAATTCACAATGCAAGCAGCCTGCAGAAGTGGAGCAAAAGCTGAAACCCTGCACAGTTCCAGCAAAGATCTGAGTCTCCATGTTATTTATTCTCTGTATTTAGTAAACTGCCATGCTGGGTTCCAGCTCTCAGGATAATCAATTTCTGTTTGGCAAATTCAGTGCCAGGTATGAGCTGCAGCAGTACCTGGCAAGCCCAGTGTCCCTCTCCCACACAATGCTGTCATTCAGTTTATTATAGCTCACTCTTGCAAACACAAATCCCTGAATCAGCCACAGTGGTAGCTGGCTTCACAGCATGCTAATCCACATAATGTTTGCAGAGAGTCCCCAACAAACCTACCTTTGCTTCCCTCCCCTGTCACCTATCTGACTAATGTGTTGTTAGTTGGATTTTGCCAATGTCTTCTCGCTTACTTTCTTGGGATTCTGCTGTTTTTTATAAGAGATATTTTCAAGTTAGCTGTCTCTATATATTCTGTTCTATTTAGTTAGTTGTTCCAATGGGAATCTAGAAGGTGGCCATTAAAAAGGTCTATTTTCTGCTCACTCCATTGCCATAAATTTCTCCTATTAACACTAGTGTTGAACATCACCTTCAGCTTCCAACTGCTAACGTATTTCCTCTCCCTTTCTTTTCCTTTTATTAAAACTTTCTGAGCAGACTAAAATTCCTCCAGAGACTTAAAAGCAAAGTATGATAACTTCAGAAACTAAGCAGCTTATATTACTACAGCAATTGCTGCAATAATTATGGACGGTCTAACAATCATATTCATTCCTTTTTATTCATTTATTCATGTAGCAAAAATGTACAGAACACCAACTATTTAAGTTCCATGCTGAGCACGAGGAATTATAGTTTTAAATGTCCTCCTCCATTAAAATGTTGTATGAGGCAGACGATAATTAAACAGTTATGATTTAGTATGTTAAGAGCAACAAAAGATCTGACTGGAGCACCTAAGGATGGTAACCCTAAATATCATTATTATCATGCAGATTGGAATGGATTTCCCAGAAAACTAAATGAGTGGATTCAAAAAAATAAGTAGATGTTTGATATATTCGGATGTTGTGTCCCCCCTGAAACTCATGTTAAAATGTGACCTCCAATATTGGAGGTTGGGCCTAGCAGGAGGTGTTGGGTCACAGAGGTGAATCCTTCACTGATGTCTTGTTGCTGTCCTCACGATAAGGAGTGTATTCTCACTCTGAGTTCACGCAAGACCTGTCTCTTTAAAAGAATGTGGCACCTCTCCCCTCTCTCTGTTTCTAGCTTCCTCTCTCTCCATGTGAGATGCCAGCTCCCCCTGTGCCTTCTGCCATGACTGGAAGCTTCTTGAGGCCTCACCAGGAACAGATGCCAGTGCCATGCTTCCTGGACAGCCTGCAAAACCATGAGCCAAAATAAACCTCTTTTCTTTGTAAATTACCCAGTCTTAGATATTCCTGATAGCAATGCAAAACAGACTAATACAATATTGTTCTAAGGGGCTGTTGGGTGAGAATGGGAAGAGAAAATTTCATCTGTCACCAAATCAGCTTCTGTGGCATTACCATCTAGACACCTTTGTCGATATTCTCCTATCATGGATCAGGTCTGACTCTACCCTGATAAGTCAATAGAAAGATTAAAACAAACAAATGAAAAAAGGTAGCATGCTTTCTTAGCCTCCACAGCAACTGGTAGAAATAGGACAAGACATTTTGGATAAATCAGTCCCCATTCAGCTATCATTTTTGTTTGTTTCTAGTATCACTATAGCTTGAACACTGGGGGAGGACCTTCAAAGTCACATGAGCAGCTGTGAGTTGACGCATTGCTTTAGAACCCAGAGAAAGAAGCTCTGGCTCTGCCATATTGTTAAGATAAATCCATAGTTGTGCTTTGCTTTTACAAATGTTCAAAAGTCTGACATCATGAGCACAGCCTAGGCAAGAGTGAACTCAGTGAAAGGACACACAAGTCCATGCTACAACAGCCAAGAGACTGTCATGAATGAAATGGGACTTTAGTGGAGTTATGAAAGGTAAATTTTCAAAGGCAGAGGAAAGGAGGAGGGACAATGTCTTGGGGGTCAGGTAGAAACTTGACTTGTTCAGGAAAGACTGAGGAGAGGAACAAGAATAGAAGGAAGGGTTCCAGCCGGTGAGCAGTAAGGCTGGTAACACAAGTTAGTGCCAAATTATGGAGGATTTTAATTGTCACAGATAAGTTTAAATTTTATCTTTCCTGAAAAAGTTTGAAATTTTTTGGGAAAGATAATGACATGATTTTAAAAATAAAGCTTAGGAAAAATTAATCTGATATGTGTGCCTATGGTGGCTAATTTAGTAAAAATGATATCACATGAGCATTTGACACATTGAGGAAAAAAATCCCCATCCTGAAATTTTCTCCTCCTTTGGTCCAGCAACACTGCACTTTCCTTCTTCACCTCCACCTATTTTGCCTTTGTCCTTTTTTTTACCCTCAGACTTTCTATTGACTTCTCTTCTTCCTTTCATTCCTTCATTGTTCATTATCGGTTCACTTAAGACAAATATTGTCTACTGTGAGCAGACAGAATACTTGGTATTCGGATTTATATTAGTCTGTTTTCACACTGCTCTAAAGAACTACCTGAGACTGACTAATTTATGAAGAAAAGAGGCTTAATGGACTCACAGTTCTGCTGGTTTAACAGGAAGCGTGACTGGAAGGCCTCAGGAAACTTACAATCATGGCAGAAGGCGAAGGAGAAGCAAGGACTTTCTTCACATGGTGGCAGGAGAGAGACAGCGAGGTGGGGAAATGCCACACTTTTAAACCATCAGCTCTCATAAGAACTCACTCTCTATTGGGGGAAGCCTGCCCCCATGATCCAATCACCTACCGCCAGGCCCCTCCTCTGACACATGGGGATTACAATCATACATGAGATTTGGGTGGGGACACAGAACCAAACTATATCAGAATTTGAGTAGTGAACAAAATTCATGTGGTCCCTGCTTGCTTGGAGTTCAATTAAGCATATTGCATTGTACAATCATTGGGTCTATTCTTGTTTAATTTCTACCCTCTTTCCCACAGTCCCACCCACTTCCATGTCTTTAATGACTTGTGATTCATATCCCTCACATGATCTTTTCTACTAAACCTCAGACTTAATTTTTTTCATTGGTCAACTACGCTTTCCTCTTGGATACCTTGCAGGTGCCCTACATTGAACATGTCCCAAACTAAAGTCATGATCTCATCATCACTCTCCACATGGGCTGCAGCTGCTCCATCAGCACTTGCTGTTTCACTGTGCACTTTTATGTGATGAAGACGGCTTCTTTCCTTCAACCTCAGGAACCAACCTCTGCTAGTTTCCAACTTTTCTTCTGCAGCTTCTTCACCTCTCTCAGTCTTCATGGAATTGAAGGGAGGTAGTGCCTTGCTCTTGATTAGGCATTGGCTTAAGGAAATATTGTGGCTGGTTCGATCTTCTATCCAGACCACTAAAACTGTATATCAGCAATAAGGCTATTTTGCTTTGTTATTTCTAGCTTTTGATTTAAAGTATGAAACATGCAATTTGTCCTTTCACTGGAGCACTTAGAGGCAATTGTGGGGTTAATAATTGGCCAGATTCCAATATTGTTGTCTAAGAGAAAGGGAAGCTGGAGGAAAGGGAGGAAGAGATGGGGAAATGGCCAGTTGGTCAAAACATAACTTTTATTAAGTTCAGCATCTTATATGGGCATGGTTCATGGTCCCCCAAAATAATTACAATATTTATGTCAAAGATCACTGAATACACCATAACAGCTATAATAATGATGAAACAGTGGGAAACAGTGCGAGAATTAACAGAATGTGACAAAGTGGGCATGCGCTGTTGGAACTCTGGCACCAACAGACTTGGTTGATGAAGAGTTGCCCTAAACCTTCCATCTGTCAAAACCACAATATCTGCAAAGTGTAATAAAGTCAAGCACATTAAAACAAGGTATGTCTGTGCACTCCTTTCCCCAGGTCACTTGTCTCTGATAAAACTAGCAGGTTAGGCCGGGTGCGGTGGCTCAAGCCTGTAATCCCAGCACTTTGGGAGGCCGAGACGGGCGGATCACAAGGTCAGGAGATCGAGACGATCCTGGCTAATACGGTGAAACCCCGTCTCTACTAAAGAATACAAAAAACTAGCCGGGCGACGAGGCGGGCGCCTGTAGTCCCAGCTACTTGGGAGGCGGAGGCAGGAGAATGGCGTGAACCTGGGAGGCGGAGCTTGCAGTGAGCTGAGATCCGGCCATCGCACTCCAGCCTGGGCGACAGAGCCAGACTCCGTCTCAAAAAAAAAAAAAAAAAAAAAAAAAACTAGCAGGTTAGGCACTGGTTAAATAGTTTCACCTGAGGGCAGACCTTGTTAAGCGCACAGAATGCTCTGGTGCCTTTCAAAATGGCTTGCTTTCTCCTGCTGCTGCTGGAGAGTGAGGGGATGTTTCTACAGTATTCACAGTGAGGACCTGGTAGAGATCCAGGACATAAAACTCCCAAAAGTGTGGGGCCTTCCCAATGACTGGGTCTCCCTAAAGTTTTCACCTCTGAGACTCTTCCACTCGGAGCCTCCAGGAACTGGTCAATTACAGCTCTGCTGTCCTCTCCCAGCGCTGCTTCCTGGCCGTTTGGGCTCTGGTAAGTCGTGATTCTCTGTATTTGCCTGTTGGTCTCTTAAGTTTTGGGGGCAGTGGTTTGCCTTTGACCTCACTTTTAAGAAGAGTTGTTGGTTTTTCAATTTGTTAAGCTTTTTACTTGTCGTTAGGATGAGGCAACCAAACTCCAGCTTCTTATGTGCTGGACTGGAAACAAGAAGTCCAAGGAAAACTGCTGGGTGTTTAAGAAGAACATTTGACCTATCTAGGAGGATTGTGAGAGGCTTCCTGGTGTAAGCCTGGTTAATTTGAGTGGTGAGCATTGTGTAACTAAGCTGGACTGATTCGAGGGAGGAGAGGTAGGAAAGTGCACGTACCCAGGACTCCATAAAATGCCTGTGATAGTATTGCAGATGGACAGGTTTTTTTTGTTTTGTTTTGTTTTTTTTGAGATGGAGTCTTGCTCTGTCACCCAGGCTGGAGTGCAGTGGCGTGATCTTGGCTCACCGCGACCTCCGCCTCCTGGGTTCAAGCGATTCTTCTGCCTCAGCCTCCTGCGTAGCTGTGACTACAGGCACGTGGCACCATGCCCAGCTAACTTTTGTATTTTTAGTAGAGACGGGGTTTCACCATGTTAGCCAGGATGGTCTCGATCTCTTGACCTTGTGATCCACCTGCCTCAGTCTTCCAAAGTGCTGGGATTACAGGCATGAGCCACCACGCCCGGCCTGGAGATGGAAAGTTTTATAAGCTGTTTCAAAGTCATGATTTATATCAACCTTTACTAAATGTAATTAGTAACATTCAAAAGACGTTGATCTGACCCAGGCTGGGTCTATTCAGTAAAGAAATAAGCCTTGATGAAAAGGGGTCCTATGTGATTTACGTTTTAAAGCAGACAGAGACATATAATGGAAGAAACATTGGCTTTGATGTCATACAACTGGGTTTGGACTTGGGCTCACTTACTAGATGAATGACCTTCAGGAAGTTGTTGACCTTCTGAGTTCACTCCGCAGGTTTGCCTGGGGAATGGAATGGCTGAGATAGCATGTGTACAGTGTCAGGCACTTAGTGTAACTTTTCTTAAGAATCAGGTTGAAAAGATCCTACTGTCATAAGGGATGATGTTCCTTTGTGTTTTGTTGTTTGCATATTGTTACTGATACTGAATTAATTAGTGTGGCATACAATGGTGTGTGATAATTGGAGTGTGAACGAATTAATTCATTCATGCTGTTCCATCTTCACATGTTTAAATGGCTCTCTTCTTCATTTGCCTCCTTCAGGGGACTTTATGTATATCCCTTCTATCAATTAAAGTATTTTTTAGTTTAAGTTTGTTTCCCCACCTATTTTGAAAATGCTTGGAAAGGACTTGGTCTTATGCTTCAACGTAGCTCAACTGCCTAGCAGGACATCTCTCTCATAGCAGGAGCTAAATAATATCAGCTGATGATCATGAAAGACTAGAACAAGTTAAAAAAAAATGAATAGACCACCATATGTGTACTTAATAGATTTAATACGCCGTCTTTCAAACTAGTTGGGTATATGTCACAGGTGTTTATATCAAAGTAGAAATAGATGATTTTGACTTAAAAATATGGAAGACATATAAATATACAAGAATTAATCTCGAAGAAAGTTCATATATGTATATAAGTTTGAGATAGGGATAGCAGATGATTAATAAGTAAAATTCTCCATGAGTCTCAACTTTGGTTAAGATAACTTATAATATCTGATTTTCATTTTACTTCAGATGTGAAGGTTGCTGCTCACAGTATAACAACATACTTCTAGTAAAATTGATATTTAAAGCTTATTGAAATGATCCATTAGTGATTTAAATGACACACTTTATAACTCAGCAAACTAAATCTACAACTATAGGTAGATTACAATCCTACAAAATAAGTTGATTTGGAGTCTTTGAAATTAGTTAGAAGGCTTTCATTAATAAAGCACAAGTACATCAACAAAAATCTTAATATCTAGACTTAATGGCTAAAAAAGTTTGTATCCATTTAAAAATAGAGATTTGCATTTGTGACTCTTGTAAAAGAAAATAATGGCATCTGACATTATGTGACATTATTGGACATATGTGGCAAATTTATGTAGGTGGCTATCCACTGCCACCCTGCCAGAAAGGCCTTCTGTTCACATGAATCCTTCACTGGCCGAGCTAATCCCTTTGTTATGATAGTGATTTCAGGCTTGGAATCATTTTCCCCAGTATAAGAGTAGAAGAATAAGAAACAGTAGAGATGAGGTTTTCAATTACTTTTCTTTGACCACTTTGGAATGTAAAGTATAAACATCACACTGAAATTTTCTAGATGCCCAGGTTCTCATCTCTAATGGATTGATGGCACTCCGTGAATTATTATTAATAATGAGAGTCAGGATGACACTGGACGCACTCTTGCTTAGGAAATAAAAGTTTTTGAACATCTAGTAGGCATATGCATGATTTGTGTACCATATCCATAGATGCTTCTTAACATACTTCACCCATTGTATACATGGAAAGAGAAACAAATAGAGAATGCTGATTTTCCAACCAAGAGGATTAGATAGCACAGTATTTATGCTTCACTGGATGATGGAATTGCCCTGTCATTCTATGTAGGAATAGCTCTTAACATTTTATCTACTGTATAATGCATATTGGATATACTTGCCACTTTCTTATCACTGAAATCCACAACATTGCGTGGTTCAATTGGGTCTACATTAGAGGAGGTATTGGTTTGGTGGGATGCTTCTCCATGATTTTAAGTAGAGCTACATGACTTTGTACCCTTCGAGTTTAAATATCTTTATGTTCCAGAATCTTTGGGGATACAGAGGACAAAACTTATAGTAACAGTATTCTGTTTTACAACTTCGTTTCTGATTTCGTCTGAATCTCTCAAATAAGTAGGCCTGGATCCAATGATTTAGAATCGATATTTTTCTTCTGTCTTGTTATTTCCAGGGCTAGTTCCATCCCTAGGAGGATGGTATACGATTTCTCTCATAATCTTTTATCAAAACGCACTTGGTCCCCCAGAGCTTAGTGCCGTGATTGTATCTTGCCCTCTCTTGATTCTTAAATATCTGCTTTTTCACTGATACCTTCCACAGTGTCTTTAGACGTGCACAGTTTCCCACTTACCTTAAAAATATTTTGAAGTTCCTTCCTCCTCTGTTAACCTCCTTATGGTCTGCCTTACTTTTAGCTCTCAAATTCATAAATCCTATCCACTACCTACGTTTTCTCAACATCTGTTACTTACTAGGTCTTTGAAATTCTGCTTCTATACTCTAAAATCACTAAGGAAACATTTCATGTCAAATTCAGTGACCTCTTCTTGGAGACTTGTCTATGAACTTGGATATTGTTGATCGTCTTCTAGTTCTTGGATGTTCTCTGCATTTTATTTCCCTGGCTGTGAACATGACTGAGTCTCTTCCTATTTGTATCTGTTTTTTTTTTTTTTTTTTTTTTGAGTTCTATCACTTCTACTACCCTATAATTTTAAACACATCCAGTTCTTAGGTACTCTCTGCCTCTCATCTTCTCCTTAAGTGTACAAAAGAGTGAACCACTCCTGCTTCCTTGCTCTAACCATTATCTCCTTGAGGCGACTTTCAAACATTAGCCTATCTGAAGCACAAGCCCTCGTCTGAGCTTTAGACTCCTATCTCCAACATGTTGTAACATATTTACCCTTGTTTTTTTTTTCTTTATGCCAAACCCAATGTGTAAATATCAATTTTAAAGACTGGCAAATGTTACAGTTAAATAAATTTTTGTTAAATGAATGAATGAATAAATAAATCCTTATTAAGAGATGCACAAATGTTTTTAGATTATTTTGTTTGTTTGTTTAGAAACAGGTTCTCCCTCCATCACCCAGGCTGGAGTGCAGTGGCGGGATCATGGCTCACTGTGGCCTCGACAGCCTAGGCTCAAGCAACCCCCCTACCTCAGCCTCCTGAGTAGCTGGAATTACAGGCATGCACCACCACACTCGGCTAATTGTTTTTGCATGTTTTGTAGAGACAGGATTTGGCCATGTTACCCAGGCTGGTCTTGAATTTCTGGGCTCAAGCGGTCCTCTTGCCTTGGCCTTCCAAACTGCTGGGATTACAGGTGTGAGCCACTATGCCGGGCCTCCTGGGAATTTTCTAAATTATTAACCATCTCTTTTTAGTTCCCATCATCACCCTTTTAGTTCTTACCTTCATCATCTTATGCCTAAGACAGTCTTCTAATCAAGTTACTCTGACTTTATTTCTCCTTGATCCAAAACAGCCTACATATTTTTACCACTTGGTGCTTCCAAAATGCAAATTTAATTATATCACTTGCATACTGATAAATCTTCTTATCTCCCCGGTACTTAGAGGACATAACCTACACATTGCCCTCCCCAGTGTGAGCTCACCACCAAAGCTATATCAAATGGTTGATGCATTTGTCAATTGCGGTAGGTGTGCAAAATGATTCTTTGTAAGTGTTGCGGCAATACTCCCATTTAAAAAGTGTCTCCCCAAAAGAAATGAGCTATCAAGCTATTAAAAAACATGGAACAAACTTAATAAATATTGCTCAGTGAAAGAAGCCAATCTGAAAAGGCTATATACTGTATGATTCTAACTATGTGACATTCTGGAAAAGGCAGAACTGTGGAGATAGGAGAAAGATCAGCAGTTGCCAGGGGTTAGGGAGGTAGGAATAGGCATAGCACAGAGGATTTCAGGGCTATGAAGCTGCTGTGTATAATACTTTAATGGTAGATACATGTCATTATACATGCGTCCAAATCCATAGAATGTACACACCAGGAGTTTACCCTAATATAAACTCTCGCCATTGTGTGATAATGATGTGTCAGTGTCAGTTCACAGATTGTAACAAATGGACCACTCTGGTGTGGGATGTTGGTCATGGGGGAGGCCATGCATGTGTGGGGACAGAATTAGATGGCAAATCTCTGTACTTGCCATTTAGTTTTGCTGTGAACCTAAAACTGCTCTTAAAAAATAAAGTCTATTTAAAATAGCCTTTCCCCAAAACCTCACCCACAGAATAGATTATGAAACTTTTAGATTTCTATCCTTATGGTAGGTGAAAATAGTATCTTGGGGTAGTTGTCATTTTTGTTTCTCTTACTATAAAGGAAGGAATTTATTTTTCTGTGAACTCCATTGACCACCTGTGTTCATTCTATGGGGTTGCTAGTTTTTTTCTTACCCATTTTGAAGAGTTCTTTAATAGTGTTTTAAAAGAGTTTCATTATGTTTTGCTTTGCTTTGTTGAAGTTGAATTCCTTTTATGTATAAGGATTTTAAGTGGTATTAAAAGTTCCTTTTTTATACTATTATATAATACCTTTAGTCTCCTAAACCATTGATCGGATCACTAAATTTCATGTTACTCTCCCTCCCTTCTCTCTTCTACCATTCTGTTTTTGTCAGTAGTATTTTTTAGTGCTTATTTTTGTATTCTTAAATACTTCTATTTAAAGGAAAAGGACTTTTATTACCACACTTGTTGTCTTTAAATGATATCCTTTAACTCCTTGCTATCATAGATGATATAGTCAGTGAACTCTACCTTCCACTTTTTTCTCTTTTCCCAATTTTTAGCGTTTGTGGTACCTCTGCATTAGCAGAGCAAACGATATCTGCTTTCCTTCCGGTCACCCCAATCTCCACATCTGTTGATCTGCTCATCAATTAAACATTTTTCATGTGTACCAACAGTACTTTCACCATAATTTCTGCCATCGTCCTTGGCTTGGCCAAAGACATCCTCTACTACCTTATTCAAGTGCATCTTGGGATGTACCTTATCCTTTGAGTTCTGGTGTGTTCCATGTTCTTTGTCTTATGTACTTGAAGAACATTTTAGGTATCAAATTTCTGACTTTTTAGTTTGAAAATCTAAAATGTTGCTCTACTACCTTTCTGTTGAGAAACCGGATGTGACCCAACGCTTCTCTCTTAAAGTAGTGCGGTTACAGGCCCTGGTTTTTCCTAGACAGTCTTGCCATATGCGTGTCTCAGCATCTTACTGTATTTAGCATTTTCCTTGTCCCTTTTACTCTTAAAATGTCCTAGTCTGGATGATAAATTAAGTAGCCATCCTACCTTATAGTGATGTGGTCCTTTCCCTGCCCTTAGAGTTGAATAATTCTCTGTGTTTTTTTTTGTTTGTTTGTTTGTTTTGAGGTTTTATTGTTTGTTTTTTGTTTTGTTTTGTTTTTGTTTTGTTTTGTTTTGTCTTGAGACAGAGTCTTGCTCTATTGCCCAGGCTGGAGTGCAGTGGCATGATTGTGGCTCACTGCAGCCTTGACCTCCTGGCCTCAAGCAATCCTCCCACCTCAGCCTTCCAAGTAGCTGGGACTCCAGGCATGAGCTACCACACCTGGCTAATTTTCATATTTTTTGTAGAGATGGGGTTTTGTCATGTTTCTCAGGCTGGTCTTGAACTCCTAAGCTCAAGCAATCCGCCCACCTCAGCCTCCTAAAGTTCTGAGATTATAGGCATGAGCCATTGTGCCTAGCCTTATGGTATGTATTAACATTGAAAGTTCTGAGACAATTTTACAGTACAATGTAGCCATCTGAACTGTAAGCCCAAGTCGTCTTTATTTCATGCAGTTTATAAGATTGTACTTTTAAATTTTTTTCCTAGTCTTTTGTTTTGGTCAATATTTTTGGTTCTCATCAGTGACTGCAATTATGTGTATATTGAGCTTTCTTTGCTTGTCTGTTTTATTTATAACTCTTTCCTAATACTTTTTTAAGCTTCTTTATTTTCATTTTAATGACATCTTATTTTCTTACTGTTTCCTTGCACCTGTTGTCTCTTGTATTCCTTCCAGTTTTGTCTTCCCTTCTGAAGTGACATTTTTTTTTCCTATTTCTTTCCTGTACTCTGCTGATTTTTATTGTTTCATCATCTGAGTTCTCATATTGCTGCTTTTGTTCTTCCTTCCTAAGAACTGACTTCAATTGGTTTAAATTTATGGAAAAAAACATTTTGTTACCATTTTATTCTGTACCATGATTACTTTTTATGCATTTTCTTTTTCTATTAATAAATATTTCTTCCCTCCTCCTTCCCCTAGGTTTTTTTTTTTTCTTATGGTATCTTTGAGTTGATTCTGGGCTAGGTTTTTTTTTTTTTTCTCATTTGTCATAGAATCAGATGAATTTTTCTGGAGCAGATAGTTACACATGTGTGGAGTGGGGATGACAGGGTAGACAAAGGAGAGGGCCCAGAACGGTCTCTGAACTAAACAAGTTTCCCATTCCAGAGATTCTTTACATCTCTGTGACTGCCGACTCCTGACATGGTTTCTCTGGATGATTCTTTGTGTAGCTCTGCCTACGTTTTCTGAATCGAGCCAGATGTCAAATGGTTTCTACCACCAGCTCTTCTCATCCAAGTTCTCACACTCATTTTTGCAAGCAAAAAATACAGTTTCCATACTTTAACATCACTCCTTAATTTTAAGATGTGTGCTTTTGCTGCTGCTTTTCTTAAGGTGCTGATGTTGAGCCCTCTTGCCAGTTTCACGGTTATTATCACTTTCTCCTGCACAGCTTTCACCTGATCTCACCTGATTTAGGTGGCTTTCACCTGTATTTTGCCAACTGTTGATTGGATGTGTTTCCAAAGATTACTGAAGATAGATTTTATCTTCTTTGCTTTCATCTTACATTAGGTTTTTGGTGACTTCCAGGAGAAGAGAAAAAACATTGAACTGACTTTTCCAGACGTCTTATGAAAAATTTTTTTTTTTTACTGTGTCCCTAATCATTTGAAAAGAAGAAAAAAATGTATCTGTGGTTACTTTCTGCTAATTCTATTAACGTTACATTTCATCTAAATCAACAGGTCCCACTTTTTGACTTTCGTTGTCGAAAAAAGAAAGGAGAAAGAACAAAGATGATGTAACATTTCATTGTTTGCAATGTTCTTTTATATTCATTTTAGTGAATGATCTTCAGTCATCTCTATGAAGTCACAAGATATGTCTTATTATTCCCATTTCAGGGATGAGGAAAATGTAATATCACTAATTCTACTTTGCACTGTGGTGACAATACCATAGAGAGGCCTCGCCGGCTAGATCACGATATTCCACAGCTCTGTAAGACCATTTTCCACATGAACTGACACGGGTTTTTTTTTTTGTTTTTTTGTTTTTTTGTTTTTTTTTTTTTTGAGACGGAGTCTCGCTCTGTCGCCCAGGCTGGAGTGCAGTGGCCGGATCTCAGCTCCCTGCAAGCTCCGCCTCCCGGGTTTACGCCATTCTCCTGCCTCAGCCTCCCGAGTAGCTGGGACTACAGGCGCCCGCCACCTCGCTCGGCTAGTTTTTTGTATTTTTAGTAGAGACGGGGTTTCACCGTGTCAGCCAGGATGGTCTCCATCTCCTGACCTCGTGATCCGCCCATCTCGGCCTCCCAAAGTGCTGGGATTACAGGCTTGAGCCACCGCGCCCGGCCACACACAGGTATTTTTAGATGAACAACTGTGGAGACTTTTTCTTCAAATGCTTCAGCTTCCTTGGGGAACTTGATTTCAGATATGCTCAGTAGACCTGAAGGTTTCCAAGAAACTGCCTTGACATTCCAGGGGGACACACAGGGTCTGCTCCCTATTGATCCATGTTATCCATCATTAGGTTTCCCTGTGAGAGTTTATCCACCACAGCAGTTCTTTAAATGAATAAATACTTAAAAAACTGCTTACCTACACAATAAGAGAAATCCACATCTATGTCATCATTTTGCTAATTCCAGGAAAATCACATTTTCTCACGTTACCTAATGTTTTTATTTCCGCAACAGCCAAACGGAGGTGAGAGAGAGTTTGGTTTATAATTAATCGATTAGTCCCTTGGACTTCTCTAAATCTGAGTATTCAAGCTTGAGTTACATGAGAGAAGAGTGGGTGTCGGGCTTTGGGGGTGACAGCATGCATGAGGACAATGCATGCATGGATTCACATATAGTATAGAGCGACTGCAGTGGCCTGTGAAGAAGGTGCACTTCCTTGCCTTACTCCATCTTCAGGAGCTAGAGGAGCTATTTTTGTTATCAATCAGTTGTGATTGATATATAAATATGTGTGTGTGTATTATGTATCCATATTTGCCTTATTGAGGTAGGAGACTGGCAAGACTTATTTTCTGTCCAGAAAAGGTGAAGTGAAGAAGTTGGCCGTAACCAGCAAATGATGCCAAAAGCATCCTCTAGTTGGCTTTGCTGCTCATAAGCATAAGATATTCCCAGCAGTGCCATGACAGATTGTAAATGCCATGGCAACAACCTAGAAGTTACTGCCCCATTCCATGGCAACAACCTGGAAGTTACTGCCACCTTTCTAGAGATTTTTGAATAACCAGTCCCTTAATTTGCATATAATTAAAGGTGGGTATAAATACAGCTAGAAAATAGCATACATGTGCTGACTTTTGGGTGCACTGGCTATGAGGTTGACCTGCTCTGCAAAGAGCAGGTCTGGTTTAATGAAAGTTGCTGTCTAACACCACTGGCTCACTCTTGAATTCTTTCTTAGGCAGAGCCAAGAACTCTCCTGGACTAAACCCCAATATTGGACTTGGCTGACCACTTACATCATTATAATGCCTTTTTTTCTCTGAGTGTGTACTGATTCTGACAGTTTCATGGAGTGGTTTGAGAAGCATGGGAAAAGCCTTTTGCACATGGTAAAAGAGCACCTAGAATACAAGGCCTCTTTTCTCATCCTTCTTCCTCTGCATTTTATCTTATACCCCTCTGAATTCTCTACCACAAAGATTGGTACATTACACCCACAGGTTAAATCTGGCCTATCAGCTGTTTTTTTTTTCAATAAAGTTTTATTGGAACACAGCTATGGTTATGCTCTAGGAAAGCACTGACGTAATGCTAATCAACCTTTTCACTTGTATTTTCAATCTGCACTGATTTAATCCCACCTATAAATACCGCTTTTGATGAACATTTAGTTTCCAACATTACAGTGTTTTCTCCATCCTAACGAAATTCTCCCTGATCTTACTGGAAAGCTGTGGAGTCTTTCCTCTTCTGTAAGCTCTGCATTATGATGATTTTTTGATGGTACTTTCTAAGTTTACTTATTTCTATATCTTTTATTTTTTCCTTCATAATCTCTTATAGCTCCCTTGACAGAATAACTGAAGGCAATGCAATTTTGAATCTGACGCATGGGAAAGAAAAAGCAAGAAACTTTTCAGAAGCTCAAAGATCAGAGCTTGTTCATCAAACTAAACCAGTCACAAGTTGGCCCCATGCCAGATGAGGAAATGTTCACTGTGCTGTATTTTTCCGTCATTTCCTGACATCTGAAGTTTGTATCTGCCTTCTCTACAGCAGAACCTTCCTTGTGACACGTCCATATGCTTCCTCTCCTCCCAACTCTATCCAGGTTTATGTAGAAGTCTTTATGAATTTAAAAACATGAATAACTAATGTGGACTTGAAATTGTCTATAAATAACATTTAAAGACAAAGCCATTAACTTTAGCATAATCAGGTAAGGACAGTCTTGTAAAAGCTAGTCTTGAATTTTCCTGAGTTTAGAAGGTCTAGACTCAAAACCACCCTGGTGAATATCTCCTGTCAATTTGTCCCTTTCATGATATAATTACAGTTCTCTGACATCTCGCATTCCCTTAGTTGTTCACAGATAATAACTGACTCAGCTCAGATGTTCTCAATTTTGCTGTACCTCACTGAAGTGCTCTGGAGAGGCTGGGGGCAGATGGGAAGTGGAATTGTATCACACTGGGCGTAGATAAGAATTTCTGGAGTCAACGAGGTTGGTAGTTTGAAAAATTGACATTTTTCTGATGTGATGGGATGAACTCTTCCACTTACCATTCTTACCCCTGACTCGATGGCTAACCAAGTTTGGGTTGTTTTCTTACTCTCTTGGTGTTTTATGTGATTTGCCAAAATGACAAACTGATTTTCACCAGATATTTAAATGTCATGAAAAGAGGAGAGGAAGAGGCTGCTCAGGATAAACATCTCAAAAGTGGGTGGAAAAATTATAGTGGCAGGCTGACTGGTCCCTGACAATGCAGCTGGCTTTTGTAATAAAATGCTAAAACCAAGAAAGTATTGATTATGAAAACTTTCAATGAGACAACAAGTGGGATATAGGATTTTATGTATATATCCATAGTTAAAATACAGCCCTTTGAACTAAATGGGAGACATGGACACCCTAGATATTGAGGCACTATGATGATCATAAATTGATATGATACAATCTAAAGTTTTCAAGGCAAACACATTCCATTTATTAAATGATCCAATAATGTTTATACAACCTGAACATGCTGTTTGTAACCACATCAATCCCTCATCTAACCTCAACTGAACAGATGCATGGGCTTGGCTAAGTCTCTCTCTCTCTACCCTCTTTCCCGTCCTCCCTCTCTCTCCCTTCTCCTTCCCTCCTAGCCACCCCATCGTCACCCCTGCCTCACGCTCTCCCCTTCTCCCAGTCCTTACCTTCGTTTCTCCCTTCCTCCCTCTCTTCCTCCCTATCTCCCTTTACTAAGCCCTTTCTTTCTCCTCATTTTGAAGTAAAATATAGACATACTGAGCCAAATGTTGGCTGAATGTCATTATTGGGGAAGCATTCATTTGAAGGTCCATGAACTTGAACTCCCAGCAGACAAGGTACTCAGTTACCTTGTTCCAAGGCTTGCTTTTTCAGCTCCTCTTCTGTTTCAGCCCACTATGCTTCTAATAAACACACTCTTTGTGACGTAATTTGAGTAGGTTTAAGTTCCTTTCAATTAATATTTTCTATGACGTGGTAGTTCCCCGCCCTCAAGGAGCTGACAGTGAAAGTAAAAAATTAAATATAATCCTGTACCTAAATGCTTCTGTAACTAGTTTATGCACTGGACCCAACTTCCTGGGGTATAAAAATGAAATGGTTTATTCCAATAACAGGCTCCTTTAATATCATATTGGCAAGATTTTATGGTTCTTCAGACACCTGGTAGTTATTTGAAATTTATCATTCCAGTATTTAAGATTCAGTCTGATTTATTTAAAATTGTTTGTTTCACATCCAACTCAAAGTTTTTCTTCTCCCTTCTCCCTAGAGAAGGGTATCGGGGGGATGTGGCTCTCAAACACTTTTCTCCCTTCCTCTTTGAGGTCTTTTGCTCCTTCTCTGTGGGGAATTAGTGAGAGGGAAGAGACAGAAAAGGGTAAATAAGTGTTTGCTTCTTGGGGCTTGTGGATGCCACTGCTCCACCTAAGGCTGCCTGATTGTGGATGTGCTCTGTGTGGCTGGCACATTGTTGATGACCACTGTGTGTGGGATGTGGCTGGGGGCTGTGTGTTCAGGTTGTATAAATGGGTGCTCACATGTAGCACCCCTGCAAATTCTTGAGGCAGGACCTATGGGAACCTCACCACTACTCAGTTGCTAGACATAGGAGATTAGTTCTGACTTGACCAATTCCATCATCTTCCCTCCATTCCATAGCTCACAGCACAGGTGGATTGTCCCACAGCTTCCAACTGCTTAGATCTTCTTGCTTTTCAATGGAATTCCAGCGAGTTGACCCAAGTCACAGCCCTCAGTGTCCACTTGAGCCATGGGAATTCCATAGCTTTACCATGCTAAGTAGTGGGAAGGCAGGCTGCTTTAATAATGCTTCTGCAATCGTCATTGGCATCTTTCTCTTTCCTCCACTCCAAGAGAGCTCCACAGATTTAGATACATTACAGTTTCAGAACAGATAGCTCTGGACCCATTTGAGTGGGAATCCAGTTGAGAGGCTCATCAACTTTACAAGTGATTGTCTTGGAATCTGCCTCCTTGGCTTCATGGAGAAAATCCTTCTTCCATCCTGAAAGAGGTGAGGTCAGGGAGTTCCCTGTCTCAAGAGGATGTAGTGACTCATATAAAATGTCCTCAAATGCCTAAGTAGAGAATTGAAAGCTAAATAATTTTCCAGGAGAGGGATAGGAATGACAAAGTAGCAAGGAGATGAGAGAGAACACAAGCTATTTTTTCCCATAGCTAGGATCAAAAGTTTCTCACCCTCCAAATCCTGGCATGCAGATGGCACTGTATCAATGTATATTGACATGAACTCTTCACCCCACAGGGAGATTTTCTGGATGATAGGGCTGGTTGTTCCCTGTTTACTAAAATGTTCATTCATATACTTTGCTATGATCACAGATATTCCTGATGATATTTTTGTGGTCGCCTTCTGTGGTGGTCTGCATTTTACCTCCCCAACCCCACCCTCAAAAGATGTCCACCTTCTAATGCAAGAAACTTGTTAACATTAGGTTGGTGCAAACATTATTGTGGTTTTGCCATTACTTTGAATGTAATCCAAAGTAATTTTTAGTAGTTGTAGTAAATTATCTCCTTCTCCTATCCTATCCTATCCCCTTCTCTAGGGAGAAGGGAGAAGAAGAGCTTTGAGTTAGATATGAAACTAAAAATGTACTAAAAATATAGTAAAATTTTTAGTAATCCAAAGTTTTGTCAATGACAAAAACCACAATAATGTTTGTACCAACCTAATAGATACCTTATATAGTAAAAGGGACTTCGTGGATGTGATTAAAGAGGCTGAAATGGAGAGGTTTTCCTGGATGATGCAGGGGCAGTCCACGTGATCACAAGGATCCTTTTAAGAGGGATATGGGAGAATAAAGATGAGAAAAGACAATGTGACCATGGAAGCAGAAGTTAGAGTGATGCCCCCACGTATTAGTCTGTTTTCATGCTGCTGATAAAGACATACCTGAGACTTGGGTAATTTATAAAGAAAAAAGGTTTAATGGACTCACAGTTCCATGTGGCTGGGGAGGCCTCACAATCATGGTGGAAGACGAAAGGCATGTCTCACGTGGCAGCAGACAAGACAGAATGAGAACCAAATGAAAGGGGCTTCCCCTACAAAACCATCAGATCTCATGAGTCTTATTCACTACCCCAAGAACAGTATGGGGGAAACTGCCCCCTTGCTTCAGCTACCTCCCACTGGGTCCCTCCCACAACGTGTGGAAATTATGGGAGCTACAATTCAAGATTAGATTGGGGTGGGAACACAGAGCCAAACCATGGCACCCCATGAGCCAAGGAATATCAGCAGCCTCTACAAGCTGAAAAAGGCAAGGAATGTTTTCTCCATTAGAGCCTCCGGAAGGAACACAGGCCAGCCAATAGTTTGACCTTAGCCCACTGAGAGTGATTTTGGACTTTTGATCTTCAAAACTGTAGGATTGTAAACTTGTGTTGCTCTAACCCACTAAGTTTGTGGTTATTTGTCACAGCAGCAAAAGGAAGCAAATACATTTATCTTATTTCTTGACCACCTGTGATGCCCCCTTCACATTTCCAGAGTTTCTCTTCCCTTCTCTTCCTTTATTTCAGAGGTCATTTCTACCCAAGCTTGCTTTCTTCCTGTCTCAAAGAGTTCCACCTTGTGATATTATCAATGTGTGACATTTACATCCCGCAGTTTTACCCTACATTTTACAATTTCCACAGGCTGCATGGTACCAGTTGTGCATGCCGCCTGCAGTCTTCACCTGGAATCGCAGTCTCTTGGCTGGGCTCAGTCTCATGGTTTAGTGTTAGACAAAACTGAAGGAGGAGTTTTGTTGTTGCTTGGGTGTTGTATTTATCCTTGAGTTTTCCACTTTGTAAAAAACGTTTCTACAGTATCTCTCTCACAGTGAAAAATAGACATGCATCTCTTTTCTCTTAGCACTTCCCTGCCTCTCTTACGTATCATCAGCAGTAATAAGGAATAGGAAAGGTACATCTTTGTTGTGAATTAAAAGATCTGAAACCACTATTATGAGTGGATAAAACTTTCTCCAGCCCTTTCATTCAGAATCCAGTCATCTGAGTTAAAGAATAAAGAGCCTCAGCATCAAACTGCTGTCAGACGACTCAGTGGAGAAAATATCTAACCCTGTCAGAAATTTAAGGTTAAGGCCAAATTATACTTAAATTCTTTGCTATGCTTGTCCTTTGTGTTATTAAGATTTAGAAATTACCTTAGGTGGCATTTCTGAAGGCTTCATGCCCTTTGTTTTTCTCTCGTAATTAAATAGTAAAGGACAGATTTTAGAGTTGATGGGAATCAATGTTCTAGCCAGTGAAGGGGCTGCCTGTGTATCATCCTCCACAGATCTTATCAGTATCTTCTTAAATGTCTCCAGTGAGCATGTACTCATTATTAGCTAAAGCTCCCTTTTCAAGAGAGTGCACATGAAACAATAATGTTCTTCCCCACTTAAACTAAAATTCTATATCACAATGACACATTTTTCTTGGATAAATCCATTATTCTAAGGAAATGTGTGTGTATTTGTATACATATATACACATGGATTTTTTGTGTATTTAATTAGACACTGGATCAAATACATGCAAATAAGTACTTTGAAAATGCTCTCTGATTTCTAAAGTAACTCAGATGTCTGCTGATACCTCCTGCCCTTCATAAATGTGGTGGAACTTGGCTTAAATCCCAAACCCACAACCTGTGACAGTTCAGAGAACTCCCACAACTTTTCTGGCATCCTTGATTGAGTTCTCTTTTTTTCTTAGGAAAAAAAAAACAGAGTCTTGCTCTGTCACCCCGGCTAGAGTGCAATGGCATGATCACAGCTCACTGCAGCCTCAACCTCCTGAGATCTAGTGATGTTCCCACCTCAGCCTCCCAAGTGGCTGGCACTACAGGTACATGCCACCATACCTGGCTAATTTTTGTATTTTTTTTTTTAGAGACAGGGTCTTGCTATGTTGCCCAGGCTGGTCCCAAACTCCTGGGCTGAAGCCATCCACCTGTCTTGGCCTCCCAAAATACTGGGATTACAGGCATGAACAACTACACCTGGCCTAATTGAATTTTTAGTCATCGCTCAGCCCCCAGGTGTTTCTACCCTTTTAAATAGGGACACAAAGTATCCACCTGTTGTCCAAAAGACATGCACCCACTCCAGTTGTTCCATGTGCTTCATTCTTTACCTGCATATTTGGGGGAATCCACACATTGTCCAAAAAACATGCACCTGACCCAGCCGTTCCATGTGCTTCATTATTTGCCTGCAGATTTGGTGGATCAGGGAGATGTTTATAATACAGAACATATCCAGGCGCGGTTGCTCACAGCTATAATTCCAGCACTTTGGGAGGCCAGGGTGGGCGGATCACTTGAGGTAAGGAGTTCAAGATCAGCCTGGCCAACATGGTGAAACTCTGTCTCCACTAAAAATACAAAAAATTAGCCAGGTATGGTGGTACCTACCTGTGATCCCAGCTACTCAGGAGGCTGAGGCAAGAGAATCATTTGAACCGGAGGTTGCAGCGAGCCAAGATTGCACCACTGGACTCCAGCCAGGGTGACAGAGTGAGACTCGGTCTCAATAATACTAATACTACGGAACATAAAGACTTCGGTCTTTCCCTGGGTCTGCTCCCATATTATGTTTCCTTCTTTGTTTCCTTCTCCTCCCAATTAAATCAAGAAGTTCCTCTGCTTGCCTGGTAGAGGGCAAACTCAAACCAGTTGTGATCTAGGATTCTCCCAAGGCTGGCTTGTTAAGTAACAACGTCCACACACACACAATACTCTCCTTAAAAGGAACTCTGCTGGATACATTTTGTTCCAGCTTTGGCACAGAGAAATAATGACTCAATCATGTATCTATCAACTTGGGGTGGAAATTGACCTTTTCATCTCCCCCATCCTAATTGCTGTTGTAGGCAAAGTCATATCTCATGTCTCAGTGGTGAAGTCTGCTGAAGATGATCCACACTGGTGCAGAGCACTGGATGGGGAAGTGGAAGTGTGGGCACCATCCGACTTGACGTGATTTTCTCCTTGATCATGCAGCCTCTCTGAGTCTCAGGACTTCAGAGTTTCGGGGATGATGAAATTCCCTCTTGTGTGTGAAACTAATCCGAAAAGTGCACAGTTCCATACAGGTGTATGTTACGATTATGCCTGTGATGTTCACTTAAAGCAACGAACAGACCATGTGTAGCTGAACACAGTTGTGGAGAGAAGTCTCAGACTGCTCTCGATAAGCTTCCCAGATTTAGCCACATCTTGGCTGCCTGTGCGGCCAGGAAACTCTATAAAGATCTGTTTGCTGGGGAGAGAGACTAAGGACTTCCTTCTCTCTTTAAGGCTCAAATTAGTGAGAGTGTCCTTTCTGGGTGTTTTTTTAACAAGTCCACCTCCAGTCCAGATGGTATAAGGAAGCACAGTGGCAGGACAAAATAACAAACAACAGCAATTACACTTTTAAAAATATTCGTTATTTTTGTATGCAATTCAGGAGACTGGGAAATGTTTGAAGACAACTTCAAGGATAAACAAGATCAGCGAAATACAGGATATCAGTGATTCAGAGGCAGGGAAGAGTGAAGTGACATTTATTTATGCAGGGCCGGGATAAACAGTTTTATTTTTGAGTCACTTCCCCAACTGTCTTCAGCTAAGAGCCACAGGAGGAAGGTGAGGGGATGGCAGCAGCTGGGTGGGTACCTATCGAGTCTGGAGCAATGCCAGGCTCAGGGGAGCCACCGGAATGGGTGGAAACAGTGACAGCAGCTCACACAGTCCAGGATGCAGTGATTCATTTTTGATACCAATTCTTTCTGTACACATTTATTAGCCAGACAAGTATTCTGGTAGCCACCATCCTCTCTACTTCTTCCTAAGGTCATCAGAGGCCCCCTAGTTGCCAAACACAACAGTTGTGTGTGTGTGTGTGTGTTTAACTTGTATGTTAGTTTTGGGAGTACAGGTGAAGGTTTATTACATAGGCAAACTCGTGTCGTGGGGGTTTGCTTTACAGATTATTTCATCACCAGGTATTAAGTCCAGTGCTCTGTAGTTACCTTTTCTGTTCCTCTCCCTCCTCCTACCCTCCACCCTCAAGTAGACCCCAGTGTCTGTTGTTCCCTTCTTTGCGTTCATAAATTCTCATCATTTAGCTCCCACTCGTGAGTGAGAATATATGGTGTTTGGTTTTCTGTTCCTGCATTAGTTTGCTGTGGATGGTGGCCTCCAGCTCCATCCATGTTCCTGCAAAAGACATAATCTCATTCTTTTTTATGGCTGCATAGTATTTCATGGGGCATATGTACCACATTTTCTTTATTCAGTCTGTCATTGATAGGCATTTAGGTTGATTCCATGTCTTTGCTATTGTGAGTAGTGCTGTAATGCACATTCACATGCATGTGCCTTTCTGATAGAAAGATTTCTATTCCCTATGCGTATATATCCAGTAATGGGATTTCTGGGTTGAACGGTGGTTCTGCTTTTAGCTCACCATACAGTTTTCACAATAATGGAACTAATTTACATTCCCACCAACAGCGAACACAGCCGTTTTACCTCCAGTCTCACCTTCCCTCCCTTCTCCACAACACTGATCATCAAGACCGCAACTCCTTCATGAGGTTCTCTTTTCCACGTGGCTTCTAGGCCTGGCTGGCTTTTGATTCTCTGGAGCCGTTTACATTTTCTTCTGTGGCTCCTCCTTGCAGGCTCATACCACAATGTAGATGTTGTACCAAAAACTTGGCTATGGTTCTCCTTTCTCTCTTGACCTTCACTTCCTGGGAACTTACTGAACTCACAGTTTTAGTTATCAGTTCTATTGGTTTCAAACAGTAGAGCTTCATCCCTAATTTCTCTCCTGACTTTGCCGGTTTCAACTCTCTGCTGACATCTGTAACTGCATGTCTTATCAGCATCTCCAACTCACTATTTTTAAAAATGCAACTCATCCTCTTCTTCTCAAGCCTCCTGCCCCATATCTCCCCATATTCCTCAAATCCAGCCCCCACCCCCCACCCACTCCAACATCTGCCCCACCTAAGATGAACACTTTTGTTTCATCTTTGGTCTCTCTGTTACCTGCCTCCATTCCCTGCCCTCTCTCCCTCTCCCCAACTCCATTGGCTAACCAGGTGCCAAGATGACAATTTTATCAGTTCAGATTCCTTAATTGTTTTCTATCTCTATTTCCATTGCTACCATCCCCAGTCAGGGTCACTAACTTTCTAATGATTTTATTATGAAATAGTTCAAACTTAAAGAAAAATACACATATAAATGTAAGACATATCTGTAAAAATAGCCAGATGTTACAAATATTAATGTTTTACTATGTCACCAGAGATCCCTTTTTTTTTTTTTCTTTGAGACGGAGTCTCGCTCTGTCACCCAGGCTGGAGTGCAGTGGCCGGATCTCAGCTCACTGCAAGCTCCGCCTCCCGGGTTTATGCCATTCTCCTACCTCAGCATCCTGAGTAGCTGGGACTACAGGCGCCCACCACCTCACCCGGCTAGTTTTTTGTATTTTTTAGTAGAGACGGGGTTTCACCGTGTTAGCCAGGATGGTCTCGATCTCCTGACCTCGTGATCCGCCTGTCTCGGCCTCCCAAAGTGCTGGGATTACAGGCTTGAGCCACCGCGCCCGGCCGATTTTTTTTCTATTTAGTTGTTTTGTGTTATACTCATGAATTTGTAGGATTTCTTGAACATTTCAAATGTTCAATATAATATTCTTTTGGTTGTATACAAATACATTCCTACAGTTTATCTCATTTTTTAAATGGCATACAATCTCTTTTGTTGCATGGAAAATATTTTTAATGAGGTCAGGTTTCCAAACTTTATTTTTAGAGTTTTGATTCTCGTTTAAGAATATTTCTCTATCTAAACATATTCTTCTCTACTTTGTAAACAATTTTTAATGTTTTCCCATTCTTTCAACACAACTTTATAATGCCACCTTTGTCACATGACATATATGGGTGTGATAGGGGTTGATACCTAGTAATGTGCATCCTTCAGTTATAGTTTATTTGTCAAGGTTTCCCTGCATATCCTTGGACCTTGTGGTTAACTCAGCTTTCTCTGACTATAAAATGTAAACCTTAACATTATTTTGTAAATTTCCACAAGCAAACTGGTTGAAATTCTTACTGGTATTGCATTAAATGTTTGCAGTATTTCAGGGATAATCAATATCAGTCTTCATTTCTATGAGCATGAATATTTCTCTGTTTATTTAGACCTTCTTTAATTTCTCACAGTAGTATTTTGTAGTTGTTAGTGTAGTACAGGAATGTTTTTGATACCACTTGTTACATGAATTCCTATTTGATATTGTAGATTCTACTGTGAATAATATCACTTTTGTCAATTTTGTCACTGATACAAATACAACCAATTATTGTATTTTAACCTCATATTGAGTGACTTCTGTAGACTGGCTTATTAATTCCAACAGTTCTTCTGTAAACACAAAAATGTCATCTGCAAACAACCTTTTATTTTCTCTTCTTTTCTAATACTTACAATATTTTTCTTGTCTTACTGTGCTGGCTAAGATTTCCAGTATAATATTTAAATAAACCAGTAGACTATATCTTTGATTTTTTTATTTCAGGAGAAAAGCTTTCAATAACCCATACTTAAATATGAAGTTCTTTACATGTTTTGTTTGTAGTTACTCTTTATTGAATGAGAGATTTTCCTTTTATTCTTTATTAAAGTAGAGGCTAATCCCCGTCATGGCATTAGATGTAAAAATCTGAAACACAGCACTAGAATATTACATACAGGCAGATAAGGATAATACAATATTACCATGTGAGTCTCATTTCAGCACGGCAAAGTGGTTCATTGATAATTATTTCATTTAGTTGAAAATTAATTTAGTTGATTACCTTAACTGACAAAAGAAGAAAAATCATATAATCAGCCTGATGGATGAATAAAAACCATTTTACAAACTTCAGTAATCAATCAGAAAGACAGAAAGCACAGGACCCTCTTTCTTGCATCTGTAGTGTAAACCTCAGCAGCAGACAGTAACTGTACTAGGTCTCTCAGATCTATTTGATTTTTTTGTCCGTTTCTTCTATGAACTATATAGAGAGATATATAAAAGTCTTAGGTTATACTTATGAATTTAATACTTGTCCTTTTAGTTATGTAGTTTATTTTTAAAACTATGTTATTGGGTATATATAGATTTAGAATTGTATTATATTCACTGTGGATTAAACTCATAATTATTAAATATTCATATTTATTTCCAATTAAGCCTTAATCATCTGTGACAATTATTAGTAAGGCTACACAAGCCATCCTTGTGTTTCTATAGTTCATCTTTTTCCATGTTTTCTTTATAACATTTCTGGTTCTTTTATTTAAGATGTGTTTTTTGTAAGCAGCTTATCATTGAATTTGGCTTTTGTGACCAATCTGTTAATTTCAGTCTTCAAATTGGATTTTATAGCCTGTGTGCACTTCCTGTAATTACAATTCTGTTTGTGTTTAAAACTACAATCTAAAATGTTCTCTATTTTCACTTCCTCCCATTTTATATTCTTCCTTTTTTTTCTCTTCTGTCTTCTTGACTAATAAAGGTCTGTATTATTCACTTTTTCCCTCTATTAGCTAGCAAGTTCTACATTCTTTTCCTGTTTCCATTAATGGCTACTTTATAACTTATAACATGATATTTTACTTTAAAAATGTTGTGCAAATTACCTGACCACTTCCCAGTTAATGCTAGAGTTACTAATTAATTTAGTAGAGTCAGGGTTCGGCTATGCTGCCCGGGCTGGTCTCAAACTCTGGGCTTCAACTGATCCTCCTGCCTCGGCTTCCCAAAGTTCTGGGATTATAAGAGTCAGCCACCCTGCTCAGCCAATGCTAGAGTTTTAGAGCATACCAACTTTATTCACTCTCTCACACCTTTGTATTATTATTATACAATTTAATCCCACACATTTTAAACACCCAACATTATCTATTGTTTTCTACAGTCAGCAAACATTTAAATTTACAAACATATTTCCTTTCCATGGGTCTTCATATATTGGTACCTTTCTCTCTGGAATTAATTTTCCTTCCACTGAACTCCTCTTACAATTTAGTGTAGGTCAGCTGGTGAAAGACCTCACCTTTGTTTAAAAATGTGATCATTACTGAAAGGATGATATGGTTCTATAATAGACATTGGGAAGGGAGTGAGGGATAAGAAATTACTTAATAGATACAATGTACACTATTTGGGCGATGGTTACCCTAAAAGCCCAGACTTCATCATCACACACTACATCCATGTAACAAAAATGCACTTGTACTCCTTAAATGTATAAAAATTTATAAAAATATCATGATTTTTCCTCTGGCTTCTTAGTGTACGGTAAAATCAGTTTCCAGTCTTGTACTTATTTTCTAAAGTTAATATGCCCCTTTTCTGCACAGCCATTTAAGATTTCTTTTAGTCTTTCATTTTCAGCAGTTTAATTGCTGGTCTTTGGTGTGGTTTTCTTTATATTTGTTCTGACCGAGGCTTCAGGAGCTTCTTGATTCTATGGATTGATGTTTTTTATCAGCTCTGAAAAATATCTGGCTGTATCTTCAAATATTATTTCATCCTTATTCTCTCTTTTCTCTCTTTTGGGGACTTTATCCAATTTTAAAGAATTTTTACTATGCTTCACGTATCTTACTTTCCTTGTCTTTTTCTTTTTGGACCTCAGTAGGCATATTTTTACTGACTTCTCTTTTAGTTTACTAATTTTATCCTTTATATATGTTTTTGGTGAAATGGGGTTCTTTTCCTCCAAAAGCCTTTGCTTTTTTATTTAATTGAGTTGATTGTTTTCTTATTATTGCATTTTGGGAATTTCTTTTTATGCTGGATGGAAGATCTTTATCAGATGTGTATTTTGCAATATTTTCATCCTATTTCTGGCTTATCTTTTCATTCTGTAACAGTGACATTTAAAGAAGAGAACTCTTAATTTGATGAAAACCACTTATAATTTTTTTTCTTTATTTATTGTGTTTTGTTATCATGCCTAAGGAATCATGGTCAACCCAAGGTCACAACATTTCTACTTGTTCTTCTATGATTTTTAAATTTACATTTTACATGTATGTTTATGATCTATTTTATAACTAATTTTTGTATATGGTACAGGATAAGAACCAGGATTTATGTTTTGCCATATGAATAGCCCATTATTTCAGCACCATTTATTACACTAAATACCTTTTTTCCATTGAATTCCCTTTTCCTGTTTGTTGAAAACCCACTGACTATACATGTGTGATTCTATATCTGGACTTCCTGTTCCACTGAGCTATATGTCTATCCTTTCATCAATCCCAGGCTGTCTATATATTTGTATCCTTATAGTTAGTCTTGAAATCAAGTATTAGGTATTTTATGATGTCTTTCTGCTATCAATTTTTAATTTGTTAGGTTTTTAAAAATTACTTCACATGATTATAATTCTTGTAAATTTGCTTTTTTCTTTTATGGCTCAGAATATCTTGGATATGTGCTTGAGAAGAATGGTTAGTCTGCTATTACTAAACGGAGTGTTGTGTAAGTGTCAATTAGATAAAGTTGGTTCGTAGTGTTATTCACGTCTTCTATATCTTTGCTGACTTTCTGACTGCTTGTTTTATTACTGAAAGAGAAGCATAAATTTTGTTATGATTGAAGTCTTGTCTATTTCTCTTATAAATTTTGTAAGTTTTTGCCTTGTATATTTTGAAGCATTGTTAGTTGAATACACATTTTGGATCATTGTATCTTCTTGGTACCTTGACCCTTAATTGTTAGATAATATTATTCTTTCTCTCTCATATTCCTTGTTATGAAATAAACTCTGTCCAATAAAAATATAGTCACTTTAGTTATATTTTTATTTGAATTTTTTTTATTATTATACTTTAAGTTCTAGGGTACATGTGCACAACGTGCAGGTTTGTTACATATGTATACTTGTGCCATGTTGGTGTGCTGTACCCATTAACTCGTCATTTACATAAGGTATATCTCCTAATACTATCCTTCCCCCCCACCCCCTCCCCATAATAGAACCCGGTGTGTGATGTTCCCCTTTCTGTGTCCAAGTGATCTCATTGTTCAATTCCCACCTATGAGTGAGAACATGTGGTATTTGGTTTTCTGTTCTTGCGATAGTTTGCTGAGAATGATGGTTTCTGCTGCATCCATGTCCCTACAAAGGACACAAACTCATCCTTTTTATGGCTGCATAATATTCCATGGTGTATATGTGCCACATTTTCTTAATCCAGTCTGTCACTGATGGACATTTGGGTTTGTTTCAAGTCTTTGCTATTGTGAATAGTGCCACAATAAACGTATGTGTGCATATGTCTTTATAGCAACATGACTTATAATCCTTTGGGTATATCCCCAGTAATGGGATGGCTGGGTCAAATTGTATTTCTAGTTCTAGATCCTTGAGGAATCGCCACACTGTTTTCCACAATGGTTGAACTAGCTTACAGTCCCACCAACAGTGTAAAAGTGTTCCTATTTCTCCACATCCTCCCCAGCACCTGTTGTTTCCTGATTTTTTAATGATTGCCATTCTAACTGGTGTGAGATGGTATCTCATTGTGGTTTTGATTTGCATTTCTCTGATAGCTAGTGATGATGAGCATTTTTTCATGTGTCTATTGGCTGTATGAATGTCTTCTTTAGACAAGTGTCTGTTTATATCCTTTGCCCACTTTTTGATGGGGTTGTTTGTTTTTTTCTTATAAATTTGATTGAGTTCTTTTTAAGTTCTGGATATTAGCCCTTTGTCAGATGAGTAGATTGCAAAATTTTTCTCCCATTCTGTAGGCTGCCTGTTGACTCTGATGGTAGTTTCTTTTGCTGTGCAGAAGCTGTTTAGTTTAATTAGATCCCATTTGTCAATTTTGGCTTTTGTTGCCATTGCTTTTGGTGTTTTAGACATGAAGTCCTTGCCCATGCCTATGTCCTGAATGGTATTACCTAGGTTTTCTTCTAGGGTTTTTATGGTATTAGGTCTAACATTTAAGTCTCTAATCCATCTTGAATTAATTTTCATATAAGAAGTAAGGAAAGGATCCAGTTTCAGCTTTCTACTTATGGCTAGCCAATTTTCCCAGCACCATTTATTAAATAGGGAATCCTTTCCCCATTTCTTGTTTTTGTCAGGTTTGTCAAAGACCAGATGGCTGTAGATGTGTGGTATTATTTCTGAGGGCTCTGTTCTGTTCCCTCGGTCTATATCTCTGTTTTGGTACCAGTACCATGCTGTTTTGATTACTGTAGCCTTGTAGTATAGTTTGAAGTCAGGTAGCGTGATACCTCCAGCTTTGTTCTTTTGGCTTAGGATTGTCTTGGCAATGTGGGGTCGTTTTTGGTTCCATATGAACTTTAAAGCAGTTTTTTCCAATTCTGTGAAGAAAATCATTGGTAGCTTAATGGGGATAGCATTGAATCTATAAATTACCTTGGGTGGTATGGCCATTTTCACAATATTGATTCTTCCTATCCATGAACATGGTATGTTCTTCCATTTGTTTGTGTCCTCTTTTATTTCACTGAACAGTGGTTTCTGGTTTTCCTTGAAGAGGTCCTTTACATCCCTTGTAAGTTGGATTCCTAGGTATTTTATTCTCTTTGAAACTATCATGAATGGGAGTTCATTCATGATTTGGCTCTCTATTTGTCTGTTACTGGTGTATAAGAATGCTTGTGATTTTTGCACGTTGATTTTGTATCCTGAGACTTTGCTGAAGTTTCTTATCAGCTTAAGGAGATTTTGGGCTGAGACAATGGGGTTTTCTAAATATACAATCATTTCATCTGCAAACAGGGACAATATGACTTCTTCTTTTCCTAACTGGATACCCTTGATTTCTTTCTCTTGCCTGATTGCCCTAGCCAGAACTTCCAACACTATGTTGAATAGGAGTGGTGAGAGAGGGCATCCCTGTCTTGTGCCAGTTTTCAGAGGGAATGCTTCCAGTTTTTGCCCATTCAGTATGATATTGGCTGTGGGTTTGTCATAAATAGCTCTTATTATTTTGAGATACGTTCCATCAATACCGAATTTATTGAGCGTTTTTAGCATGAAGGGCTGCTGAATTTTGTCAAAGGCCTTTTCTGCATCTATTGAGATAATCATGTGGCTTTTGTCTTTGGTTCTGTTTATATGCTGGATTACATTTATTGATTTGCATATGTTGAACCAGCCTTGCATCCCAGGGATGAAACCCACTTGATCATGGTGGATAAGTTTTTTTATGTGCTGCTGGATTCGGTTTGCCACTATTTTATTGAGGATTTTTGCATCGACATTCATCAGGGATATTGGTCTAAAATTCTCTTTTTTTTTGTTGTGTCTCTGCCAGGCTTTGGTATCAGGATGATGTTGGCCTCGTAAAATGAGTTAGGGAGGATTCCCTCTTTTTCTATTGATTGGAATAGTTTCAGAAGGAATGGTACCAACTCCTCCTTGTACGTCTGGTAGAGTTCGGCTGTGAATCCATCTGGTCCTGGACTTTTTTTGGTTGGTAGGCTATTAATTGTTGCCTCAATTTCAGAGCCTGCTATTGGTCTATTCAGGGATTCAACTTCTTCCTGGTTTAGTCTTGGGAGAGTGTAAGTGTCCAGGAAATTATCCATTTCTTCTAGGGTTTCTAGTTTTTTTGCATAGAGGTGTTTATAGTATTCTCTGATGGTAGTTTGTATTTCTGTGTGGTTGGTGGTGATATCCCCTTTATCATTTTTTATTGCGTCTATTTGATTCGTCTCTCTTTTCTTCTTTGTTAGTCTTGCTAGCGGTCTGTCAATTTTGTTGATCTTTCCAAAAAACCAGCTCCTGGATTCATTGATTTTTTGGAGGGTTTTTTGTGTCTCTATCTCCTTCAGTTCTGCTCTGATCTTAGTTATTTCTTGCCTTCTGTTAGCTTTTGAATGTGTTTGCTCTTGCTTCTCTAGTTCTTTTCATTGTGATGTTAGAGTGTCAATTTTAGATCTTTCCTGCTTTCTGGTGTGGGCATTTAGTGCTATACATTTCCCTCTACACACTGCTTTAAATGTGTCCCAGAGACTCTGGTATGTTGTATCTTTGTTCTTATTGGTTTCAAAGAGCATCTTTATTTCTGCCTTCGTTTCGTTATGTACCCAGTAGTCATTCAGGAGCAGGTTATTTGGTTTCCATGTAGTTGAGCGGTTTTGATTGAGTTTCTTAGTCCTGAGTTCTAGTTTGATTGCACTGTGGTCTGAGAGACAGTTTGTTATAATTTCTGTTCTTTTACATTTGCTGAGGAGTGCTTTACTTCCAACTATGTGGTCAATTTTGGAATAAGTGTGAAGTGGTGCTGAGAAGAATGTATATTCTGTTGCTTTGGGGTGGAGAGTTCTGTAGATGTCTATTAGGTCCGCTTGGTGCAAAGTTGAGTTCAATTCCTGGATATCCTTGTTAACTTTCTGTCTTGTTGATCTGTCTAATGTTGACAGTGGGGTGTTGAAGTCTCCCATTATTATTGTATGGGAGTCTAAGTCTCTTTGTAAGTCTCTAAGGACTTGCTTTATGAATCTGGGTGCTCCTGTGTTGGATGCACATATATATAGGATAGTTAGCTCTTCCTGATGAATTGATCCCTTTACCATTATGTAATGGCCTTCTTTTCTCTTTTGATTTTTGATGGTTTAAAGTCTGTTTTATCAGAGACTAGGATTGAAACCCCTGCTTTTTTTTTGTTTTCCATTTGCTTAGTAGATCTTCCTCCATCCCTTTATTTTGAGCCTATGTGTGTCTCTGCATGTGAGATGGGTCTCCTGAATACAGCAAACTGATGGGTCTCGACTCTATCCAATAAAAGACACAGTCTGTGTCTTTTAATTGGACCATTTAGTCCATTTACATTTAAGGTTAATAATGTTATGTGTGAACTTGATCCTGTCATTATGATAATAGCTGGTTATTTTGCTCATTAGTTGATGCAGTTTCTTCCTAGATCTTTACATTTTGGCATGTTTTTGCAGTGGTTGGTACTGGTTGTTCCTTTCCATGTTTAGTGCTTCCTTCAGGATCTCTTGTAGGGTAGGCCTGGTGGTGACAAAATCTCTCAGCATTTGCTTATCTGTAAAGGATTTTATTTCTCCTTCACTTATGAAACTTAATTTGGCTGGATATGAAACTCTGGGTTGAAAATTCTTTTCTTTAAGAATGTCAAATATTGGCCCTGACTCTCTTCTGGCTTGTAGAGTTTCTGCCAAGATATCTGCAGTTAGTCTGTCTTTTTCTGCCTTCTAATGTATTGAGTATTTTATGATTCCATCTTTATGTTCACTATTAACTTATTATTTATAGCTCTGTAAAAAAAGATAGTCATTTCCTTAGAGTTCATAATATACATTTGTGATTAATCACAGCCTATCTTCAAATAATATTATATAATTTCACATGTCATGTAATGACTTCACAACCATATACTCCCAATTGCTCATGTACATCTTTTGCCATAGCAACCATAGTACATAAGGCTTTTTTAAAGAAGTTCACTACACACAATATACAGAAAGCTAAAACACAATGAATTGCTACTTATTTGTTTCAAAGAAATAATTTTCTATTAGAGCAATTTAAATGAGAAAATAAATTTTATACATACCTTTACTCTTGCCATTTCTAGCACTCTTCATAGATCATAGTTTCTGTCTAGTATCATATTTTTTCTGCTTGAAGAAATTTCTTTAACATTTCTTGAAACACAGATATTCTTGTTGTAAATTTTGTGACTTTTGTTTGTTTGAAGGCTTCTCAGTTTTTATTTGAAGACATCTTTATTTTCCTACTATTATTGAAAGATATTTTCATTGCATGTATACATTGGGGTTGACAATTTCATTTTAAATTTCAACACTTTAATGATCTCAGTCACCTGTCACCTGTGTCAGTTTTTTCTACTGCTGAGCCCAGCAAAGACATTATTTCTGTTATGTTTTTTATTTCTGCATTGCCATTTGATTGTTTTCTTATGGTTTTATTTCGTTTGCTGGAACTCCCTATCTAGTCACATATGTGGTGTATCTTATTCACTATTAATCATATTAACACATTAATCATAGCTATTTTTAATTCCCTATGTGACTTCCAACATCTGGAGCATATTAGAGTCTGGTTTTGTTGGTTTTATTGACAGCGTGTATTTTCTTGCCTCTTAATATTTCTCATAATTCTTGTTTGAATGTCAGACACGTTGCATAAAACAACAGTGCCTGATATAAATAGCATTTTGGGCCTGCAAATGGCCACAAAATGCTAATTTGGTAGATAATCAGCATGGGGGTTGAGTCAGTGTAGCCATGACTTGACCTGGATTTTAGTTTTCTTTTTGCTGTGGTCACCATGAGTGCACCCTAGAATTCAAATTCCTCTAGTGACACTTTGTGCTTAGGGTTGTGGCTGCACTGATGCAATGTTTTTTTTGTTTGTTTGTTTGTTTGTTTTTTTGTTTTTTGTTTGTTTGTTTTTTTTTCCTCTGTTATTTCACCACTCTCAGCTTTAGACTTTCCTTGTGACTTAAGCTCTCTAATGCATTCAGGAAAGTTTAAAATTTCATATACATTCCATCCTGTTATTGTAAGGGTGCTGAACATACTCTTTTTAGCTTTCTACATCTTAAGCAAAATCTCTGAATACTTGGTTTTTAAGTTTCTTTCAAACTACAATATTCTGATACAATATCAAGCACAAAAAAAAAGGTCAAGAAAAGATTGTCCAGAGCACTTCAAGAGAGATGGCAGAATGGATTGATGACCTGTATTTTTACAACTTTTTGTTGAGTGGCCATAACTCTAATATGCCACCATGGTTTGCAGAGATCTGACAAGAAAATTCAGCTATTAACTAAAAGTGATAATAATGTCTAATGTGTATCAAGTGCTTAACATGTGCTAGGCACAAAGCAAGGGGTCTTATGTCTATCCCATTTAGTTTTCTTACCATCACTATAGGATAGCGAGTGATATGATCTCTACCTTCTACAAGAGGAAACTGAGGTTCAGAAAGCAGGAGACCTGCCCGAAGTCACAGAACCGTGAAGTGTTCTCTCAGGTTCCACAGGTCCTAGTCTTGACCGCTATGTTGTACTGTTTCCTTCTGGTGCTATAAGGATAGTTTTTCTCCTGTGAAGGGTAAACTCATTTTTATCTGTTCCTTTTGTGATATTTTTTAAAGGAGCAAATGCTTAAGAGTTTGGCAAAGTCTCATATCTGTCACTGGTTTTGACTTTATTTTTCGTTACAAAAGATTGATGAGTTGTCTACCATTTAAAACATATATTATTTCCTGTATGATATAAAGTTTGTGAAAGTTTTGAGACTGGAGTACAGAAAAATTCTCTATTTTTATCTGAAACTATCATGTTTATCTTTCAGTTTTAGGAGAGTTTGTCCGGTCATAAATTCCATCAGTCTCTTGCTGCTATTTCTGTCTAGCAAATTATTTCTTTATTCACGAAGCAATAAAAGGTCACTGGAAAGAAGAATATAATATTCACTCTCATAAAATAAAGTTAAACAGTATTTAGCATTTATATCTTTCCAGTGTGGTAAACAAAATATGTTTTATTTGACTCAATGAAGACCTATGATACCAAAAGCGATAAATCTAATGATTTGTTTGAACGCGGAAAGATAAATCTTTCATAGCATGCCCTCAGTGATGACATGTTGCCATTGTCCTAGTTTTCTGTAAAATTAGATAGAAAGGCAAAGCAGTCTAGGCTTCTTGTTACAAAACATTCAGATCTCAGTCCAGGACTATGGTCTAAGACCATCAGCTGAATAAGTACAATTCGTGTTTTGTTTATTTGGTTTGCTTTTCAAAATGCTCCTTATTGAAATAATATTGACCTGATGTTTTATATTTGCAATGGAGACTAGAAGAAGTAAAGGCCAATTTTTCTTTTTAATTTGCTTTAATTTCAGTGGATATCTGAGAAAATGTAAAATTTCCTGACCTTTCTTTAGGCATGTCATGAGATAATTGTTTTCCTTTTTTGTAGGCAATCAGATCTGTGGTTAAAAAATTTAGCAAGTGCATTATTAAAACTGAGTTGGGATTTAATATAAATGCAAATTTCTTATTTTTATAAGTTTCGATGGATTTTGTTTATAAACATAATGTGCACATAATTGGCTTAAGAAAATGGCTCTTTATAGCTTCCAATTTCTTTTGTTGCCATAATTAAAATAATACAACTAAAACACATTAAGTTAGTGTCTTTTAAAAATTCAGATATAAAAGCAATGTGTTCCTCCTTATGAACTACATGGCTTGACATCTTTTTATGCAGTCCTTTCTTGTGGGAAAACAGTGAGGAGCAAACTAGAAAAGAAAAGCAAAAGAAGCATAGGTTACAAACTATAGAGGGGCCAGTTTCTGTACCGCTGTTTCTCAATCTAGTCACTTCCAAGAAGTTTTGATACTTTTCTATATAGAAAAAGTCAATATAGTTACCAAATGAGCCAATTGTCTCTAAAGGTATTTAGAAAAAAAGAATATTCATCTAGTACCACTCCATTGCTTAGTCCTTTTTACAATTACATTTTTACACATTGTGTTTCTCATTATCAAATAAAAATCTGTCTCATGCTGTTATAAGCCTTTTTATAAAAGATTCCCTTCACTGAACAGCAGAATCTGGCCCTATTATCTCTCTAATTAAAACATTACAACCTAGGGAAGCCATCAGTTAGTTCTCAGTAAATGGCACTTATTTCGATCTCCTTTTGTATGGCAAGAAAAATGGTGAAGAGAACAGAAATGTCCTGATCCCTAAAATTAGATATAAATCTGCAAATATTCAACCTGCAGAATCCTTTGGGTCTACAGAAATGGCACCCAGTAATTTATTTCGACATAAATCAACTTGCTTTCACTCTATAGCTCAGCTCTGCTCAGCTCATTTTTCAAAAGAACTTAACAGTTCAAGATTGTTGATGCCTTCTGGAATCCTACATCTGTATTTTCTTTCTTAACAGATTCTCTGAAGTTGGAATCAAAGATCATACATCATAATACAACTCCACTACTCAGTAGACTCATCATTCTGGCTACTATTTTGTGTGTGTGTGTTTTTTGCCCGTTCAACTAAGCCTTATTGTTAAGATAATTTTAAGGGATTATAAGAACTTTTAAAAAATTTTTTATTTGTAATTTTTGTGGGTAAATGGTAGGCACATGTGTTCATGGGTACGTGAGATGTTTTGATCCTGGCATGCAATATACTAATATAATAAAACAAGCAGATCATACCCAAGAGAATTGGGTATCCATCCCTTTGAGCATTTATCCTTTGTTTTACAAATAATTCAGTTAAACTCTTTTAGTTATTTTTAAATGTATAATTAAGTTCTTATTGACTATAGTCACCCTCTTATTCTATCAAATAGTAGGTCTTATTCTTTCTATTTTTTTGTACCTATTAACCAAAGAATTTTTTTTTTTTGGCTTTAAATAGAAAAACCTTATGTTCTATTAGCAAAGGCATCGGTAATATTTTAGTAGCTGTACAAACTAGTGTCTCTGTTTTTTTTCTATGTCCCAAGGATACCAATAAGGCCACGAGTACTGGACACATTGACCTGATAATGGGTTGCTTGTTACAAATTGCTTTTCCATGACACAAGTTTACCTATGTGATAAACCTGCACTTACGTACACCTGAACGTAAAATAAAAGTTTAAAATTTTGCTCCTAATGCACGTTAGCATTAATAAAGAATATCAAGCAAATGGCATAATCCAATCATATTTAATAAGCATCTGTAAATATTAGGACCATTTGAGCCTCTATAAATACAGGGTAATTAAGATGGACTGTCTCAAGAAATTTAGTTTCTGGTGTAAAGAGGCCAAGCAGATGTTCAGGGAGGGAATATGAGTTTGGATAGCTCAAATATACAATTCACGCTGAATTTTTTTATAATTTCATTTTTTAAAAATTTTAGATTTGAGATACATGTGCAGATTTATTACCTGAGTACAGTGCATGAAGCTGAGGTTTGGAATACAAATGATCCTGTCACCCATGTACTGAGCACAGTAGCCAACAGTTAGTTTTTCAACCCTCACCTCCCTCCCTCCCTCCCTCTTGTAGTAGACCCCAGTGTTTATTTTTCCCATCTTTATGTCCATGAGTACCCAATGTTTAGCTCCTGTTTATAAGTGAGAACATGTGGTATTTGGTTTTCTGTTCCTACATTGATTTGCTTAGGATAATGGCCTCCAGCTACATCCATGTTGCTGCAAAGTCACGTCAGAATTTTGGCTAGACTATGTACAAAGGATATGTACTATATGTGTGAGAAAAACAGAGTAAGTCACAGTCATACTGGAAGTAGTCAATTCATAAAAGAAAAGTGGCCAAATTTACTTTATGCAACAAAAGCATGAGTCCTAGTTCAGAAACCAATAATTTCACTGATAATAAGGCATGGGATATAGAGTAAGGAAGCTTAGATGTCATTCCTAACTCTGCCAGTAAGTGCTGAGTGATCTTAATCAACCTGGTTGACCTTTCCAAAGCTTTTTATGGGTTGCTTATGCATAAAATAAGTGGTTGGTTCTTGTGACCTCCAAGGTCATGTCCAACTCCACAATCTAAGGAGACAGGAAACTCAGAGAATCCTTTGGATAAGAATTGACCCTCCAACCAAAGGAAGAATGCTTTTCTACTTTCCAAGAAGCTTATGAAGACTGCTAAAATACAGAACTTAATTACAGAAAATCTTAACTCTGCAGACATCTGCAGAAAACACTGAAAATAATTTCAATTACCCCTTATGTGATAATTTTTAGCATAGGTTAGGAGCTGTTTCTGATGCACAACATACTAGAACTAACTAAGCAAGGCCTATGTTTTAATTTTAGGACAGTGTATATTTGTAAAAAGAGCTTGGACTTTGGAATCAAATAGACCTGGCCCTCCCATTTCTTAACCATGTGAATTTTAACAAGCTACTCAACCTCTCTAAATATGAGTTTCCTTATGGAAAGGGAGTTTAATAATATATATTTCAGACAGATGCTAGGATCAAATGGAATAATGTATGTGGAGTCTAAGG
The DNA here is from genome assembly GCF_009764315.1 of Trachypithecus francoisi. NCBI lineage: Eukaryota > Metazoa > Chordata > Mammalia > Primates > Cercopithecidae > Trachypithecus > Trachypithecus francoisi. Next base: position 18,262,922 of record NW_022681474.1, on the reverse strand, counting down.
CTGTGCCTGGCACTCAGTAGACAATAAATGCTAATTCCTCCTAAGAGAGTTAAAGATTAATATGTTGAAAATAGGCACTTTGTTTACGCGACTAGTCACCCAACATATTTCTTATGGGTCGGGGTGAGTTCTACTGATACAGATCGCTCAGACAAAGCAATGAAACACAGACAAACCTATTAAGAAAACAATAATATTTACAATACCATGAAAAAATGAAATATTTAGGAATCAATTTTACCAAGCAGGTGAAAGACTTGTACACTGAAAGTTATAAAACACTGATGAAAGAAATTTTAAAAAGACACAAATAAATAGACATCCTATGTTCCAGGATTGGAAGACTTAATCTTGTTAAGATGTCCACATGGCCCAAAGCAATGTACAGATTCAATGCAATCCTTATCAAAATCCCAATGACGTATTTTACATAAATAGAGAAACAATCCTAAAATTCATATACAACCCCAAAAGACCCTGAAAAGCCAAAGAGATCCTGACAAGGAACAACAAAGCCGGAGGCATCACACTTGCTGATTTTTAAATTTATTACAAAGCCACAGTAATTAAAACAGTATGGTACTGGCATAAACACAGATACATACACAAATGGAACAGAATACAGAGCCCAGAAATCAATCAACACATGTACAGTCAACTGATCTTCAATAAAGTGCCAGAATACACAATGAGGGAAGGATGGTCTCTTAAAAAAAATGGCACTGAAAACAGTGGGTATCCATATGTAAAAGAATGAAATTGGAACCTTACCCTACACCATATGCAAAATCAACTCAAAATGAATGAAAGTCTTAAACATAAGAACTGAAACAGTAAAACTTGTAAGAAAACACAGGGGAAAAGCTTTGTAACTTTGATCTCGGCACTGACTTCTTGGATATGACATCAAAAACATTAGCAACGATAGCAAATAAAGACAAGTGGGAGGGGCCCGGCACAGTGACTCACACCTGTAATTCCAGCACTTTGGGAGGCCGAGGCAGGTGGATCACCTGGGGTTAGGAGTTTGAAACCAACCTGGCCAACATGGTGAAACCCCATCTCTACAAAAAATATAAAAATTAGCTGGGCATGGTGGCATGTACCTCCAGCTACTCAGGAGGCTGAGGCAGGAGAATCGCTTGAACCCAGGAGGCAGAGCTTGCAGTGAGCACCATTGCACTCCAGCCTGGGCAACAAGAGCGAAACTCCGTCTCAAAAAAAAAAAAAAAAAAAAGACAAGTGGGACTATATAAAACTAAAAAGCTTCATTTTTATTTAAATAGGTGGCTATGTTTATTTTATTTTTATTTTAAGTTCAGGGATTTGTTGCAGGTTTGTTACATGGGTAAACTTGTGTCATAGGGGTTTGTTGTACAGATTATTTAATCACCCAGGCATTTATAGCAAACTCATAGCCCCTTCCTTTGCCATTCGTAGCAAAGGAAACAGTTATCCAAGTGCAAAGGCAACCTACTGAATGGGAGAAAATATTTGAAAGCCATATATCTGATAAGGTGTTAGTATATAAAATATATAAGAAATTTCTACAGCACAATAGCAAAAAAATTTACTGGATTAAAAGGTTGGCAGAGGACTTAGACATTTCTCCAAAGAACATAAACAAATGGACAACAGGCATTTATAAACATGATCAACATCACTAATCATTAGAGAAATGCAAATCAAACCCATAATGAGATGTCCATGCACACCTGTTAAGATGACTGTTATTCAAAACACAAACAATAGTAAGTGTTGGTGAGGATTGAAAGAGGAGAAATTGAACAGGTATGGAACACTGTTGGTGGAAATGCAAAATGGCGCAGCCACCATAGAAAACAGTATTGAAGTTCCTCAAAAAATTAAAAATAGAACTACCATATGATCCAGCAATTCCATTTCTGAGTATACATCCAAAAGAACGGAAAAGATCTCAAAGGGATATCTGCATACCATATTTTTGCAGCATTATTCACAGTAGCCGAGATATAGAAACAACTTAACTGTCTATCCACAGATGAATAGACACGGAAAATGTGGTGTATACATACAATAGAATGTATGTATGTATACATTCTATGGCCTTCAAAAAGAAGGAAATTCTGCCATATGCAACAACATGGAGAAACCTGGAAGACATTAGGCTCAGTGAAATAAGCCAGTCATGGAAGGACAAATACTGTATGATTCTACTTATATGAAGTATCTATAATAGTCATATTCACAGAAACAAACAGTAGAATGGTGGGTTCCAGGGACTGAGAGAATGGGAGAATGGGGAGTGGCTTCCAATGGACATATAATTTCAGTTACGCAAGTTGAATGAGTTCTACAGATCTGCCATACAATAGAATGATTATAGTTAACATATTGTATGGTGCACTTAAAAGTTTGTTAAGAGGGTAAATTTCATGTTAAGTGTTCATATCACAGTATTTTAAAATGGGAAAGAAGTGTATGCAGCCCTGTTTTCATACTCACCCATGACTGAATAAGAAAAAAATCCTTTACTAATCTATGATTTGACATAAATACCATAACCGTCCACCCAAGCATCAGCCAGAAATTTCTACCTGGATGTCCTAGGCAGATTTTGCTTCGACTCTGTACTTGTCAAAGTCTCCATCTACTCAGGAGAGAGTAACTGTCAGTCCTATTGTAACGAAGAGTATTGCTGAATCTCAATGTCATCTCATCAAATAATTTAGTGCCCCCTGAGAGGAAGCAAATTACCTGGCTTCTATGAACTGTTTGGATTAGCCAGGAAGGCCACTCATGAAATGCCAGTTTGGTTGCTGAATTCCATTTGTGGGTTGCCACAGATGTCTGTGAAAAGATGTTGAGGTCGCTAAAATATGATGTTTCTATCAGGTGAACAGTTATCATATGAATAATGTGTGTAATTTTTTTATGCCTGATTAAATTTCAAAGGCCACTTCATTCATGCCTGGGAAAACACAATTTGAAATAAGACCTGCCAGAATGTGCCTATTAACCCTGCTAATGAACAAATATAGTTTTTGTCACTTGCAGATGATACTCAGTGTGGCTTTGGGCTCATATTTCAGACAATACTTCCACATGAAGCTCATCCTAGCAGAAGAAATGGTTCCTGACTACTGACCTGAAGTAGTTTGCCAGGATGCATGTATGCTGCAGCAGATGCCAGATTGGCCTCCATCCCTCCTTGGGGGTTTTTCATAAAAGCAAATCCCTTATCTGAGAGACTAATCGCTTGTGATGTTTGACCATTCTTACACATGGCAAGGGCATAGATAGCTTTGCCCTGCCTGCAGTCTCTCCTGCAGAGTCATCAGGTTTCTCCGTCTTATCCAGATAGTGCTTCTATTAGGTAAAGACTGAAGTCTACCAAAAAACTCCTTGCAATGTAGAGCTACACCATTGAACTTCATGGAAGCATTTGTGATCATGATGTCATTGATAATGTGGGAAGGGTTCATTAAGAAAGATCAGGGTGGCCGGGCGCGGTGGCTCAAGCCTGTAATCCCAGCACTTTGGGAGGCCGAGAATGGGCGGATCACGAGGTCAGGAGATCGAGACCATCCTGGCTAACACGGTGAAACTCCGTCTCTACTAAAAAATACAAAAACCTAGCCGGGTCAGGTGGCGGACGCCTGTAGTCCCAGCTACTCTGGAGGCTGAGGCAGGAGAATGGTGGGAACCCGGGAGGCGGAGCTTGCAGTGAGCTGAGATCCAGCCACTGCACTCCAGCCTGGGCGACAGCAAGACTCCGCCTCAAAAAGAAAGAAAGATCAGGATACACATGAGTAAAAGAAAACTTCAGAAGAGGTGAAAAATAAGAGTGTCTTAGGCCGTCTCAGGTAACTTTTTGCCCTCATTCAGATAAGGTACTGACACCTCCATATTACCAATGAGGTGGCTGCCTTCTCAAGAGGTGAGATGAATTTTCCTAGGTCACATACAAAATGAATAAGTGGGAAAAAAATATACAGACCCTTGATTGTTATACTGTAACACAGGTGCTTATTTATTTAAGCAACAAATATTTTCTTGAGCGCAGAATCCAACAGAAATAGTCGTTATTGTGAACATGATGGAATGGTTATTTCCTTTGAAAACCTTATGGTATATGGAGAGTTTGAAACTGAGGACAAATGTCTGAAATACTAAACAACCCTCATTGGTTTTCTAAATGCTTTAGCCACTGTATTTTAAAATCAATTTTGAACATAGGAAGCATGTTTAATATTCATGATTCTTATTTATTATAATATTTTAAGGACTGCATAAATTTCATGCCCTGTTCAGTTAAGCTAATCTTCATTTTTTATGAGTTAAAGAAGTTCCTATTCCTGAAGGAGAAAAGCATCAGCAAAGTAGCCACTAGCTTTCTGGGTGTGCTCACTATCCATGTATTTTTGGATAAAGAGTAAAATGTATAACTCACCGTGATTTAATGCTTAACACTAAGGCTTTATATATTTGATTTATTAACATTCAATTCAACAAACATTTATCGAACACATATGGGCAAGGCAGTCATGAGAATACAAAAATGAATAAGATCTGTTCTCACCTTATCACTGAATTGCAAATGCAAAAATATCCTTAACACAAGGTAAGATATAACAAGTGCCTAAGAAGGCACAAACAAAGTGCTTTGGGAACACAGGGGAAGGAAACTATTTTGTTCCCCTGGGGAGCCAGGGCAGTATTTATGGAAGAGTGGCAATTGAACTGAACCTTGAAGCACAGCTAAACTTTTATTAGAAGTAGAAGAAGTATATTCTGAAGGAGGAGAACGGCATAAACAGAAAATCATGGGCAAGGTAGTCTGGTTACTGGAGTGGAGATTAGTAGAACGAGACTAATGAGAGATAAAACCAGGAAACTATATAATTACTGCCTGCAGAAATTCTCTAGGAGTGTACGAAGGACTTTGACCTTTATAGTATGAGCAATGAGGAATCATTGAAAATTACTTAGCAATAGCAAAGGAGTGACATGATCAGAGCTGGGCCGAATGAACATTCTGCAGGTGTGTGGGAGACAATGGAAGGAAAAGACCCTGAAACAGATTAAACAAGAGATGATAACCAAGCACTAAGAGATCAAAGAAGACTCAACAAGATAAAGGCCAACAGGAAAAGAAAGAAAAGGAGTGTTGACAGTGTGAGTAGCCTTGTGGATCAAATGCTGCATTCATTCATGAATAATGCATACAGTCAATCAGCAAATACTCACTGAGAAACTGCTAAGTGAGACTCACTGTAGTAAGTGATGAACATACAACAGTAAAATGATACATAATCTTTTCTTCTAAAAGCTTACAGGCTACACAAATATGTAACAATAACATATTCAATGTAAGTATGAATAATAAGAATAAATATGGAAGAATGTCACAGCAAGTGAGAAAAGCATATGCAAAAGTCAGAGGTGAAACAGAATAAGCCTGGTATGTTTGAGGAACTACAGGTAGTTCAGCTTGGCTAAGGCATGGAGTATAAGGTAGCAGGTGGAAAGAGATAAGGTTGGAGATGACAGAACAGGAGTCAGATCATGGCAGACCCTATAAATGACCTCGAGAGTCTCTACTCGATATTGAGGCTGAAGGAGACAGCAGGGAAACGACATGAACTAGTTGCACTTTAGAAAGATCTCAAAGTGGATGAGTGGGTAGAATTTTTACAAAACACAAGGAAGAAAAGTAGAAAGTTGGAAAGTCAATGATATTGAGAAAAGCAAGGAATCCCAAAGAATTTAGCAATTAAGTACTCATGATTTTTTTTTTTTCCACAAGATCTTGTTCTGTCACCCAGGCTGGAATGCAATGATGCTATCTTGGCTAATTTGTATTTTTAGTAGAGATGCTGGTTCACCATGTTGGCCAGACCAGTCTCGAAATCCTGACCTCAAGTGATCTGCCCACCTCAGTTTCCCAAAGTGCTGGGATTACAGGCCTGAGCCACGGCACCTAGCCAGCACTCAGGATTTTTGGGACAGCAGTTTCAGTGTAACCACTAGAGAGAAGCCTGGTTGCAAAGAATTTAAGAAGAAAAAGGAAGATAGTTGGTGTCACATTTTTTAAGAAGTTAGAAAACCAAAGGGGGGAAGATGGATTAAATAGTTGTAAAAGAAGTAGCAGGATCTAAGAAAGGGTTTTTCTTTGTTCATAGAGTTGAGAGACATGAAAATTTTATCACAAGAATGGGAGAAATTCAAAGAACAGATTGGAAATGCAAGGGAGGTGAAAGAAACACCAGCAGAGTGAGGAAAGGATGGGGTCAATGTGCAATTAAGACACCAAAACCGTGGTCCTGAGCTAAACGATCCCTATCATGATGACTCATGCTCATTTAGAGTAAATTCAATAAGTATAAAGTATTTTTTTCAGAAAGCCATGATGTAAATAAAGAACTTGATGGCTGAGCGCAGTGGCTCACACCTGTAATCCCAGCACTTTGGGAGGCTGAAGTGGGTGGATCACGAAGTTAGGAGATCAAGTTCATCCTGGCTAACATGGTGAAACCCCGTCTCTACTAAAAAAATACAAAAAATTAGCCGTGCGAGGTGGCGGGCGCCTGTAGTCCCAGTTGGGAGGCTGAGGCAGGAGAATGGTGTGAACCTGAGTGGCGGAGCTTGCAGTGAACCAAGATCATGCCACTGCATTCCAGCCTGGGCGACAGAGCAAGACTCCATTTCAAAAAAAGAAAGAAAAAGAAAAATAGATTTTGATGAGAAATCCATGACATACAAGATTTGTTTATTCTCAGACCTTGGTGTTAGATAGAAGCCAAAATAACTTCTTAGGGCCTCCCACTTCTAAAAGAAAGTAGCTTCAGCCAGGAGTATTTAATGCTCTAGGGATAGAAAAATAATTCTATAGATGAGGGTTTTTTTTTTTTAAGTCGATGAAAATCATTAATGCTTCCTTCCATCCAAAAATGGCTCTTAAGGGTTAGATCATGGTTCCCGGTCTATTACATTTAATTGGACAGCAAGGTTCTCTTGCTGGATTTTCTCTTTCTAACAGGATACGAAAGAGGCATCATGCCAAGTAGAATAAGACAGTTAGCTGAAAGCCCAGCTGGAGGTTTGGACTATCTGGTCTGGCTGTCGGAGACCAAAAGTCCTGTCTTTGGACCAAGCAAGCACTCAACCCTTGAAAAGACCATAGTGTTTTGATGGAGACCCAACCACCATGATGTTAAAGAAGCCTTCTAACAGCCATATATTGGTTGAAGCATGGAGTATCAGCATCACAGGATTTACTGGGGACTTAAGAGTAGTTTGAAAAAAAAAAAAAACCCAACATAATTTGTATTCACTCATATTTGCCTCCCTACTTTTAATCTCAACCATCAAGATTCATGATGAATCTAGGGACGATACAAAGTTTAGACTATTCAGAAAGCAGGCTGAAATAAAGGGTTGAAATTTGACTCTTCCAAGACACACAAACTCCATCAGATAATCAAGCATTTTTTTTTAAACAAACAAAACAACTTCATCTTCCTCTGAGGAAACAATGTATAGGGGAAAAAAAGGAATCAAGTTACTAATAAGCCATATTTCATTGAATCTAAAGCCTAATTGATTGGAACACATATTCCAACTTAAAATACATTAAACCACAAAAAAAGTGTCTTAGGACCAAAGAAGCACAGTATTGTGTGATGATAAGATTAAAAGTTGATGAAATTCAGTATCAAATTGCCTTGATGTTCTCTGTAAGGAAACTATGTTGTCAGTTGAGGACAGTTTGACCTTAGGATATAATGAGGTTTGAAGACAGCAAGAAGTGCTCAGAAAAGTCACTGATAAATATGATAAAGAATAAGAGAAAACTTGTTTTCACTGCAAGCTGTTCTTTCTCCTGATTTTGAGGTATTGGCCTCTACTCAAGTATTCAAGCTGAGAATCCAGGGTTCTCTGTTCTCCCTCTTCTCTCTTCCCCACACGTTAGCAATCACTATTAATTTCATTTCCTACATGTTTATCAAGTCATTCTCGACTTTGTTCCTCTCATTGTGATTTCTTTTTATTAGGGCCGGATCATTTTTGGCTTTAAGAATTGGTGTAACCTCTTGGGGTAGCCAATCTGCAAGCTGGCCCCCAGCAGTCCCTGACTCCTGGTGTGAGAACTTCCTACTCCTGTATCTTATCAGGTTAGCCGACGTGACCAATGGAACGTGGCAGAAGTGATAGTACGTCACTTCCAAGGCCAGGTCATGGAAGACATCATAACTTCCATCTTGCACTTTCTCTCTCTCTCTCTGGAATCAGTTGCCAGTCTTAAGGATACGCTGGCAGCCCTATGCAGAGGCTCATGTGGTAAGGAACTGAGGCCACAGTAAAGATCCAGTGAGGAACTAAGGCCTGTTGTCAACAGCCACAAACCTACAATGGGAAGTGGATCCTTTATTCCCAGTCAAGGCTTTGCATGACTGTAGCCCTGCTAGCATCCTGATTACAGTCTCATGAGGGAACTCGAATGAGGCCATGCAGCTAAGCTGCTCCTGAATTCGTGGGCCACAGAAATGATGAGATAATAACAATTTCTTGTTTTATGTCGCTAAGTTTGGGGATAATTTGTTATGCAATGATATAGTTTGGCTGTGTCCCCACCCAAATCTCATCTTGAATTGTAGCTCCCATAATTCCCATGTGTTGTGGGAGGGACCCGGTGGGAGATAATTGAATCATTGAGAGTGGTTTCCCTCATACTATTCTCATGGTAGTGAATAAGTCTTACGAGATCTGATGGTTTTATAAGGGGAAACCTCTTTTGCTTGACTCTCAGTCTCTCCTGCTGCCACCATGTAAGAATTACCTTTCGCCTTCCACCATGATTGTGAGGCCTCCCCAGCCATGTGCAACTGTGAGTCTGTTAAACCTCTTTTTCTTCCCAGTCTCAGGTATGTCTTTATCATCAGTGTGAAAATGGACTAATACATACAAGAGAAAACATACTTCTTCAAATAGCTATCCATTATACAGTCCTACAGCCCTGATACTTCCCTATTGTAAAATGAATTGTATTTGTGATCTTATTCAATGACCATTTTCCTTCTAAGTTATCAACTGTAGGAGGTCACAGGCTATGTGACCTTAAAAGTTACTTTACCCTTCAGTTCTTTTCAATAAAACAAAAGTTTCTATGAAGTTTAAATGCATATTAATAAAGCACATGAAATGATGCTAAAGACTAAAAAATACTCAGTGATTGCTAAAAGTTATTATTCTTTTCTCATTGTTACTGTCATTTTCAGAGGAACTCAATGAACTTTTGTTATAAGATTTGGATGACTACCTGTAGCTCACTTCGTCTTTCCCTCTCAACTGCCTTTTCACACCACTAGAATGATTAGTTATCTTAGGTGAAAATTTCATTATTCATTCTTTTAAAACCAAGTAGTTTTAAAAGAACTCAAAACTCATACTTATGGTGTTTCTCACCATCCTACTTCTTTTAGCATTATTTATTGTTATTGCAATTACATATATATATATATATTTCTTTCTTGTCTCTGTCTTAGAACTATTTAAAAGGAAAACAAACAGTAAAGTGATTTATGCCAAAAAAGAGAAGGGAAAATACACAGAATCTGTCCTTGATGATTCAAAGAAGAATAGGTTGTCACTTATTTTAAGCTAAAATGATATTTTTTTAATCCAGTGGTCTATTTCTGCTTTGTTAAAAATAGTATCTACTAGACATGTATGGTAGTTAAATTTAAATTATTTAAAATTTTTAGAAAATTAGGTTCTCAGTTGTGTTAGCTACATTCTAAGTGCTCAGTAGCTTTGTGGCTACTGTGCACAATTATCGAGCATGATAGAATTTTAGATAATTTCAATCATTACAGAAAGTTCAACTTGAAATGCTTGTCTATAGTAAATATGGATCTGGGATTCTTCCATGTGGTAAATTTTTCTTCCTTTTTCCCTCTCCCCTGACTTATAAGCTAGACTCTTTACTATTTTTAGTTGTTTTTATTGTGAAATATATCACACGTGCAAAATACTGTACATAACTTACATGTACAGTTTGAAGGGTATTAACAAAGAGAATATCTATTACCTAGCTCAAAAAAAAGTATTGCTAATACCTTTGGAATATCTTATGTGACCTTCCACAATCACATTCCCTTTCTTTATCCTCAAATTAAACACTAAGAGTACTAATAGTTCTCTTTATAATTTTATTTCCTATGTATACACCTGTAATCAAAGTATTTACTAGTTTTACCCATTTCTAAACTCTAAAAAAATGTATAAACTTTTATGAATTTCTCTTTTTCTTAACATAAGATCCATGTATGATGAGGATCTGTAGTTTATTTCACTTTTGCATAGTATTTCTTGGTTTGGATATTCCACAGTCTATTTACCCAGTCTCCTGTCATTGAGCCTTGTGGGTTTTGTTTTGCTTTGTTTTACTGTTACAAACTATGCTGTCATGAATTCTTGAGATACATTTCTCCAATAATCTCTCCCATGGCCAAACATCTAGGCACTAATGGCAATTTGCTTTAGTCTATCATTTTAGAAATATTTGAATAAGCAAACAGCCCTGCAAAGACGGAAACGGTGGCCTGCCCTGGAGCTAACTTATTTACCTTCCCATAGAATAAAGACAGAGGCATCTCCCTTCCCAAAGATATCCCAGGATTATGAAGATGGAGATGCCTCTTTCCTCTCCCAAGAGAGATTTGCTTGCCTGTCAGCCTAATGAGATAATGGCACACTCCGGAAGGGAAGATGCTGGTTTCCCAGCAGCTCTTGTATAACATCAATCTCTCAATCTCAGGGTTCCTCTCAATGCATTCTCGCTGCTTGTACAGGCAACACCTGGCCCTCGCCACATCATCCTGTGGGATTTGGGGCTACAATGTTACTCTGACTGTTGCTTTGGCTGTGAATAATAAACTATATTTTGTTTCTAACCCTGACACCCGTGTCTTCCTGCCAGTAGCTATGAAACTCTGGCTAACTTGTTAGCATGCAAGAAGGATGAAGCCTCATACTTCTTCACAGCTTCCGACTTGATAGTTGAACATTACATAGCATGTCTCCTGGAGGACGTGTTCAAGAATTTCTTAAAGGATATGCTTAAAAGCAGAACTGCTAGGTTATAACTTCCCTAGATCATGCCAAGTTGTTTCTTAAAATGGTCAAGCCAGTATACACTCCAGTTAATAATGTTGAAGAGTTTTTGGTTCTCTATCTTCACCAATACAAGACATTTTCAGCTTATTAAATTTTTCTTAATCCATTTGATGTGAAATGGTGTCTTATTATAGTTTTAATAGGCAATCCACTGATAAAATACAAATGAGAGATTTTATAAGTGTAATTTATCTATAATTATATATAATGTAATAATATATTTAAAAATAAAATAATTTAATAATTGTTAATTTAATTATTCATATTTTATAATTATTAAAGTAATTATTTTATTATTAAAGATAAGCTATTATATTTTCCTCTTCCAAGAGAGACCAGTTTGTGATTTTGTTTCATGGTTCTATTGGGTTGATTGTCTTTGTTTAGTTAATTTCTAGGAGTTTGTTACATAACATGGGGTCTAGTCATTTATTAGTTACACGGAGTGCAACTAACATATACACCTGTAATCAAAGTATTTGCTAGTTTTCCCCCAGTTTTACTTTTATTTCTTTATAATATCTTCTGATAGATAATTAGAAATTTTATCAAAGTTGTTGTGGGAAGTCAGGGACCCTGAATGGAGGGACCTGCTGGAGCCATGACAGAGGAACATAAATTATGAAGATTTCATTTTAATATGTACATATATCAGTTCCCAAAATTAATACTTTTATAATTTCTTACACCTATCTTTACTGCAATCTCTGAACATAAATTGTGAAGATTTCATTTTAATGTGGACATTTATCAGTTCCCAAAATTAATACTTTTATAATTTCTTATGCCTGTCTTACTTTAATCTCTTAATCCTGTTATCTTCGTAAGCTGAGGATGTACGTCACCTCAGGGCCACTGTGATAACTGCGTTAACTGTACAAATTGATTGTAAAATGTGTGTTTGAACAATATGAAATCAGTGCAAATAACAGTGATTTTAGGGAGCAAAGGAAGACAACCATAAGGTCCGACTGCCTGCAGGGTCGGGCAAAAAGAGCCATATTTTTCTTCTTGCAGGGAGCCTATAAACGGACATGCAAGTAGGAGAGATATCACTAAATTCTTTTCCTAGCGAGGAATATTGATAATTAATACTCTGGGAAAAGAATTGCATTCCTGGGGGAAGGTCTATAAATGACTGCTCTGGCAGTGTCTGTCTTATGCAGTTGAGATAAGAACTGAAATATGCCCTGGTCTCCTGCAGTACCCTCAGGCTTATTAGGGTGGGGGAAAAAACCCACCCTGGTGAATTTGAGGTCAGGCCAGTTCTCTGCTCTTGAACCCTGTTTTCTGTTGTTTAAGATGTTTATCAAGACAATATGTGCACAGCTGAGCATAGACCCTCATCAGTAATTCTAATTTTGCCCTTTGCCTTGTGATCCTTGCCCTGTTTCCTCAGAAGCATGTGGTCTTTGTTCTCCTTTTGTCCTTTGAAGCATGTGATCTTTGTGACCTACTCCCTGCTCTTACACCCCCGCACCTTTTGAAATCCTTAATAAAACTTGCTGGTTATGTGGCTCAGGTGGGCGTCACAGACCTACCAATATGTGATGTTACCCCTGGTGACCCAGCTGTAAAATTCCTCTCTTTGCACTCTTTGTCTTTATTTCTCAGGCTGGCCAACACTTAGGGAAAATAGAAAGAACCTACATTGAACTATTGGGTGTGGGTTCCCCAGATACAAAGTAAAGCTTATTGTTTTTCTTTTTTCTTTGTGCTTTGGGATCTTATTTAAGAATCATTCCCTACTCTCAATATAGTAAAAACATTTTTGTATATTGTCTTTTGAAATTTAAAGTTTCGTGTTTAACACTTAAGTCTCTGAACCTCCAGAGTTGATTTCTATGTGTAGTATGGGGTAGAATTCACTTCATTTATTACTATGTACATAAAAAATTGACAGAGTACAACTAATTAAATTGTCCATCCTTTCTCCACTGACCTACAATGCCTGTTCTATCAGATAGCAGACTTTGACACAGAGATAAAGCCTGTTTCTAGGCTGTCATGTTCCACTGGTTTGTTTGCTACTTCCCACCCCAATGCTAATTACTATTTACATGATTGCTATAGCATTACAATAAGACTTGTTAGGTGGTATGGAAGATTTAAATCCCTAGTTCTTTGTCAAATATGTATTTGCTTTTCTAAACACATTTTAGAATTAGCCGTGAAGTTCTACGAAGAAAAGCAACCATTTTAATCAGATTTCAACTAGAAATATATTACTCGGACTTCAGTTTAAAGAAAATTGCCATGTTTACACTATGGAGTGTTTCAAACCATTAACAGGTTATTTTTCTCCTCTTATTTATTTAGAAGTAACCAAAACTATCTTGCAGGTCATTAGCTTTACATCAGGTATTTATTTTTGATGGTGTCATTACTGTTACAAATGGCATTTTCTTTCTAAATTGTGTTTTCTAATTGCTTGTTGCTATAGTATAGGAGTACATTGAACTTTGTGTTATATTGCTAATGTTAAACTATCTTATTTATTCTAATAATTGATCAATTATTTTAGATTTTGATGTAAAAAATTGTATCACTGGCTGGGCGTGGTGGGTCACACCTGTAATCCCAGCACTTTGAGAGGCTGAGGCAGTCGGATCACGAGGTCAGGGGTTCGAGACCAGCCTGGCCAATATGATGAGATCCTGTCTCCACTACAAATACAAAAATTAGCTGGACGTGGTGGCATGCAGCTGTAATCCCAGCTACTTGGGAGGCTGCAGCAGGAGAATCGCTTGAACCCAGGAGGTGGAGGTTGCAGTGAGCTGAGATCGCACCATTGCACTCCAGCCTGGGCAACAAGAGCAAAACTCCATCTCAAAAAAAAAAAAAAATTGTATCACCTACCAATAGTGACATTTGTTTCCAATCCTTATGATTTTAATTTATTCTTCCTGTCTTAGATCACTGAATAATGCTTCCTGGAAAAAGCCTATAAGTGGTGATAGCAGGCATCCTTATCTATATTTTTCAGTTTTAAGAAAATGCTTTAAAAATTTCACCTGTAAGTGTGATGTTAACCTGGTCTTTGACAAGGTTGAGAATATTTTCTTCTATTCCTAGTTTGCTGAGATACTTATATAATATCTGAATTTTATAAAGTAATTTCTCTTGTCTAAGTGAGATAATCATGTAGTAAATTAATAAACTTACTAGTATTGAAACAACTTCAGATACTACACTAAGATTTTTACACATTGGAGATGTATTAAAAACTTTAGATTTTTACACTTCAGATTTTTACATATTGGAGAATTTAAAATGACGTAATTTTCTTTGGAATTTTTACATCTATTTTTATAAATGAAAAGGACCGGTGATTTTTTTCTCATGCTGTCCATTTTTTTATTTGGGCATCATGATTGTTCTATATTAATTTAACTTACCAAATTTTTTTGAGTGGCTTTGATATGTTAAGCATTGTTCTGGTGCTTTGGTGAAATCAACAAACAAAACAGTCAGAATCTTCACGCTTGTTGAGCTTACCTTTTAACATAGCAAAACAGAAAATAAATGTAATAAATGAACTGTGTAGTGTATTAAAAGGGATATATCCTATGGAAAGAAGAAGCAGAGGGAAAAAAAACGATCAGGGATGTAACTGAAGGGCAGGTTACAATTTCAAATAGAGAGGTTACAGTACTTGTCATTGAAAAGGTGACTTGTGAGGAAAACCTTGAAGAAGGTGAGGAAGTGAGCCATGTGGGTATCTGGGACAAGAGTGTTTCAGAAAGAGAGAAAAGTTACTGAAAACTTCATAAGGTGGGGTTGTCTATTAATGTGTTCCAGAAACATTGGGGTTGATGGTGGCTAGAAGGGATAAGTGAGGGAAAGAATGCGGTGAGAGAGGTGGTCTAGTTGAATCCCATAGGACCTACTGAGGATAGTTCTTGTCAGTGGTGCCGACTTTGAATGACAAAGTCTTCACATCAGAACTTGACTTGACTCGGAGTGAAACCAGGAATGACTGTAAGATGTGAGTAGAAAAATGATCTAATTTACATTTTAAGGGGATCACTCCAGCAACTTACTGTGCTGAGAATAGACTACAGAGAGGCACAGGTAAAAACAAAAACCTAGTAGGATACTATTGCAAGAATCCATATATACATATAATATTATATATTATATGTATCTATGCATATATAAACACAATATTATATATTATATGTATCTATGCATTTATATATACATATATATATATATTTGTGTGTGTGTGAGACAGAGTTTCACTCTTGTTGCCCAGGCTGGAGTGGAATGGCGTGATCTCAGCTCACTGCAACCTCCGCCTCCCAGGTTCAAATGATTCTCTTGCCTCAGCCTCCCAAGTAGCTGGGATTACAGGCATGTGCCACCATGCCCAGCTAATTTCGTATTTTTAACAGAGACAGGGTTTCTCCATGTTGGTCAGGCTGGTCTCAAACTCCCGACCTCAGGTGATCCGCCCAACTTGGCCTCCCACAGTGCTGGGATTACAGGCGTGAGTCACCACACCAGCCAATAATAGATATTTTAAAGGGTAGATCCCAACAGAATTTTCTAGAAGATTGGATATGGATGTGAAAAGAAGACAGGAGTGAAGGATGATCCAAGGTTTTGGTCTGAGCAACCGAGGTGGGGAAAACTGAGTTGTAGCTGGTTTGGTGGGGAGTGAGGAGAAGTGAGAAATGCAGTCATGAAACTCAGGTATGAAACACCCCAAGACATCAAGTGAAGATGTCTAGTGGCAGGTGGATATGTGAGTCTGGAATTTAGGCCAGAGGGAAACATAAGTCTATGAGTGAATCTGCACCAAGGAGTGAATGTAGGGAAAGAGAACTAAGTGCCCAGATTCTGCAACACTAAGTGTTCAAGGAAGAGAGGGTGAACCAATAAAAGGCACTGAGCAGTGACAAAAATTTTGCTTGATTTTTTTGGGGGGACGATACATGTAATATGATTTCAGACCCCAAACCCCTCTGAATACGAGCTCACAGTAAAGAATTCCTAAGAAATTTTTTTATTATTATTATTATACTTTAAGTTCTAGGGTACATGTGCATAATGTGCAGGTTTGTTACATATGTATACTTGTGCCATGTTGGTGTGCTGCACCCATCAACTCGTCAGCACCCATCAATTCATCATTTATATCAGGTATAACTCCCAGTGCAATCCCTCCCCCCTCCCCCCTCCCCCCTCCCCATGATAGGCCCCAGTGTGTGATGTTCCCCTTCCCGAGTCCAAGTGATGTCATTGTTCAGTTGCCACCTATGAGTGAGAGCATGCGGTGTTTGGTTTTCTGTTCTTGTGATAGTTTGCTAAGAATGATGGTTTCCAGCTGCATCCATGTCCCTACAAAGGACGCAAACTCATCCTTTTTGATGGCTGCATAATATTCCATGGTGTATATGTGCCACATTTTCTTAATCCAGTCTGTCACAGATGGACATTTGGGTTGAAATTTTTTTTTAATTTAATTTTTGTTTTCTTGAGATGGAGTCCCTCTTCATCACCCAGGCTGAAGTGCAATGGTGCAATCTCGGCTCATTGCAACCTCTGCCCCCCGGGTTCAAACAATTCTCCTGCCTCAGCCTCCCCCAGTAGCTGGGATTACAAATGCCTGCTACCTCACCCAGCTAATTTTTGTATTTTTGGTAGAGACAGGGTTTCACCATGTTGGCCAGTCTGGTCTCGAACTGCTGACCTCAGGTGATCCGCCTGCCTTGGCCTCCAAAAGTATTGTATTACAGGTGTGACCCATGGTGCCTGGCTGAAGAATTCCTAAGAAATTCTTTATGTTCTCCTTCTTCACCTAGATTCCTGCCCTGTAAGAATATGGGGCATCTCATGAGCCAAGTCTTCAGTCCAGTCTCTCACCATTCAGAGGTTTCTCATTTGACTTTTCTCCACTGCTTTTATAGTTGCTTAAAATGCAAGCTCTCAGCCAGTGAGCATATAGACACTTACCAAGGGACAAACTTCACACTCAGAATTTGTGTATTCCTTTCATTATTGGCCTATAAAGAATTGATTTACTTTTCATCAGCTCTACTCTACATTTAAAAATATATATTTTCAGAGACTGGGAAGGGCGAGTGGGAGTTGGGGGAAGCACGAAGGAAAGTGGGTTGAAGGATACAAACATACAGTAAGATGGAATAAATTTAGTGTTTGACAGCAGAGAAGGATGACTACACTCAGAAAAAATATTTTGTACTGGGGTGATGGACACCCTAAATTTCCTGACTTAATCAATATGCATTATATTATGTAGCAAAATGTTTCATGTACCCCATAAATGTGTACAAATAAAAAATTACATGTTAGCTTTAATTTAGATATAATGGAGAAATTCCCATAAATATCTAAAGTGCTACATTGTACTGGAGAGATTTGCTGTTAAAGTTGCTGTAGAATGATAAAAATTAAAAGGAGTCAGAGATAACTATTAGGTTTTTGGATTTTTGTTTGTTTGTTTGAGACAGAGTTTCACTCTGTCACCTAAGCCAGAGGGCAGTGGCGCCGTGTTGGCTCACTGCAACCTCTGCCTCCCAAGTTCAAGAAATTCTCCTGCCTCAGCCTCCTGAGTAGCTGGGATTACAGAGGGGCACCACCACACTAGACTAATATTTGTATTTTTGGTAGAGATGAGGTTTCGCCATGTTGGCCAGGCTGGTCTCGAACTCCTGGCCTCAAGTGATCCGCCTGCCTTGGCCACCCAGAATTCTAGGATTACAGGTGTGGGTCACCCTACTGGCAACTATCAGGTTTTTGGACTGACAGACTACTAGAGTAGCCATTTACTGACATGGTGAAGATTAACAGATGAATAATTCTATTTGTAGGGAATGAGTGCAAAATCAAGAGTTAAGGCTATATAAGGTAAAACATCTAATATCTGATGAAAATTTCAAAACTTACTAATGCAAGCATATGCAACACAAATGAGAGTTGTCTAGTACAAAATAATCATCTTGGGAATTCTTTCATTATTCCAATGATGGTGGCATTTCAAAATAGCTTTGGGACTCCTGTTTTAGAGACTGCTATCAAAACCTGTAGAATATTTTTTCTTAATATCCTCTGGAGCAGTAAATCTCTGGTCCATGAGGGTGAATTTGATTTTTAGAAACAGCCGAAAAATTATTTAGTACTGGGTCCATTGAAAATGGTGGTTGATCAAACCAGGGAATTATTGTTTACTTCTAAAATGAGTATGACCATAATTTAATAACTGGTTTTCTTTTGGGATGTCTACAGTGGCTTGTGCATATTTTGGCACCTGTGATCATTGTGTATTTATTGATGATAGACCGTCTTATAGCATGACCAGTGACCCTGGCCAGAGTGAGTCAAAAATCACACACCATAAATCTGAATGAGTAATGGTGTGGAGGCAGAGGGCATTCACATGTTTTCTAATATATCTTGCCCCTTTGTTTATCCACTGGAGCTCAGCGTAACCCTACTGAGGATAGTTCTTGTCAGTGGTGCCGACTTTGAATGACAAAGTCTTCACATAACCTTCAAGCAAAGTCTCAGTTCAAGCCTATCACGGGTAGTCCAGGGAATCCCCTGGCAGCAATAAATGTCTCATATTCATTTTTCACTGGATAACAGTGTGGCTCTTGGTCCTGGAAGAAAATCGCACACAGTTATATTACATTTTAAATGCCCCTGATTCCCTTTCTTTCTGGCTGCTCTTTAAGAAAAAAAAAAAAAATCAGGTGTTCTTTCATTATTTATTTTTTTCATTCGTTTATGTTCTTTTTGTTTCCTTTTCTGTTCAAGCCTCCTAGGTAATTGTACTGTAAATAATCTTAAGTGATTCTCATGTCCACTTTCTTTTTTTCTTTTCTTTTTTTTTTTTTAGAGAATGGGGTCTCGCTGTATTACCCAGGCAGGTCTCAAACTCCTGGGCTCAAGCTATCCTCCCGCCTCTGCCTCCCTGAGAGCTGGGATTACAGGCGTGAGCCACCGCGCCTGGCCTCATGTCCACTTTCATATGACTTTTCATGGATTTCTTCATTTAACAAACATATTTGGCATTTGTTACACATGTTAATAATTTTGCATTTTACCACTAAAGTGTGACTTTAGCAATTAAAATATTTTTACTTCTCTGTATATTTTAAGAGAAAAACTAGATTTTTATGACAATAAATTTCTGATACGAAAACAGTTAAGAAATATGATATCTGACTTTCTGTACCACAAAAATCATCTATTTGTGGATAGCTGAATGATTATATTAGGCTTAACCATGTTGTTTCTATTTTTCCCACGAGAAGTCACAGGGGTTCTGAGTTGGATTAAGAAATATAAAATCAGACCAGGCGCGGTGGCTCATATACGTAATCATATCACTGTGGGAGGCCGAGACGGGTGGATCACAAGGTCAGGGGATGAAGACCATCCTGGCTAACACAGTGAAACCCCGTCTCTGCCAAAAACACAAAAAAATAGCCAGGCGTGGTGGCGGGCGCCTGTAGTCCCAGCTACTTGGGAGGCTGAGGCAGGAGAATCACTTGAACCCAGGAGGTGGAAGTTGCAGCAAGCTGAGATTGCCCCACTGCACTCCAGCCTGGGCGACAGAGTGAGACTCCGTTGCAAAAAAAAAAAAAAAAAGAAAAGAAAAGAAATATCCAAAGTGACCATGATTTTATTTAGAATATAATTTTTAAAAGAAACTAAAGTTTAATAGCTAAAATATTTTTATATTAGGTTGTGTTTAATTCTCACAACTCTTTTAAATTATTTAAATTTAAGGATTCCCACTATATAAAGTAGAAAACTGAGCAAAATTCACCTCCTAAGTTGCAGGGAGATTCCCATGCCAAACCAACGAGACTGTCTAAATACACCCTTTTCAGTAATTTGCTTTGTAATTTTAAATAGTCTCTGTAATAAGCTGTGAAAGCAGAAGGGAGTGTCCAGGTACAAATCCAGTTTAGGAGGACTCACAAGGAGGTATGGAACTCCTAAGCCTGGGTTCAGAAAGCAATTCTTCCTCTTGACCTACAGCACAACCCCTCAACAAGGGGAAAAGGAAATAGTGGACTATAGGCAAAGAGAGATGAATGCCACGGCCACCCTGGTAACTAGGATTCCTGGCCTGTGCCAGCACACCCAGCTAATTTTTGTGTTTTTGGCACAGATGGGGTTTCGCCATGTTGGCCAGGCTGGTTGCTAACTCCTGACTTCAAGTGATCTGCCTCCCTCGGCCTCCCAAAGTGCTGTGATTGCAGAACTTTTTAAATATTTAAAACGAATACAATTTGTGAATGCTGGTCATGCTCAGTCTTTTTGCTCCAAGTGTATAGAAATGCCTGCCTTGGATCAAGCCTGCCTCTCCATCACCTAATGGATTTAGTACAAGATGTGATGGTCTAATCAAAGTTTTTTCAAAAATTTGCATGTACAAATTAAAAAAATGAAAATGTATTGGCATTAAATGTTCTGAGACAGAAATGTTTATGCATACGTACACACACACACAAATACACTGCCTAGTGTGCCTTACACATGGCAAAAACAAAAGTATTATAGATTTCCTTCAGTTTAACATTACATAGTAACTCAGGAAGGAAAGAAACAAAAGATAAAAAGGATTTTGAGACATTCTTCAATGATGAACTATTATAGAGTAATAAAAAATAATTATGAAGCTGTATGAAAACACAAACATTATATTAACTATAAATACAGGATAAGTGTGGTGGTTTATACCTGTAATCCCAGCGCTTTGGGAGGTCAAGGTGGGAAGATTGTTTGAAGCCAGGATTTGGAGACCAACCTGCGCAACAAAGCAAAATCCTATCTCTACAAAAAAGTTAAAAATTAGCTAGGCACCAGTTGTGTGGGCCTGTAGTCCCCAGCTACTCAGGAGGCTGAAGCAGGAGGATCGCTTGAGCCTCGGAACTTGAGGCTTCAGTGAGCTATGATTGCATCACGGCACTTCAGCCTGAGCAACAGAATAAGATCTCATCTCAAAACAAAAGTAAATACAAAATTTAGAAAGCCTCATCAATTTGAGTGAAATTCTGTAAAATATAGTCACATATGGACAAGGACTAAAACGTGATTTTTAAAAATAAAAAATTACAGAATGATTATACATATTTATTATTTGACCCAGCAATCCTATGTTTAGGAATCTATCCCAAAGATGCACAGGTAAAAATGGCATCTGTATGAAGATATTCACGGTGGTCTTATTTATAAAAGCAGAAGACTAGAAACAACCCTAATGTTAAAAAATAGAGGACTTTTAAAATAAACTGTGAGATATTCACGAATTGGAATACTATGTAGCTGTAAAGAGGAAGGGTGATGATCCTCTATATTATTATGAAGAGATCCCCAAAATGTATTGTTAAGTAAAAAAGCGTGGTGCCATCGTTTAACTCATAGCTGCCCAGATTAGATGGTCATTTGGAGTTTTAGATATAATTTATGGAAAAAGTCATTTTCAGTATTTTGGGGAATTTTTTAGAATCATCTTAAATTATTGAAAATGATTTTTAGTGGGCCTTTATCATCTGTGCTGCATTCTGTGCAACATTGATGCTCTGCCATGATTATCTTAAAACATTATATAAAGTGATAAAAACAGTCATTGAAAGTATACTTTTAAAAAAACAATGGCCTGTAATCCTAGCACTTGGGCAGGCCAAGATGGAAGGATTGCTTGAGGCCAAGAGTTTGAGACCAGCCTGGGCAATATGGCTACAAAAATTTCAAAATATAGCCAGACATGGTGGCATGTGTCTGTAGTCCCAGCTATTCAGGAGGCTGAGATGTGAGAATCACCTAAGCCTGGGAAGTTGAGGCTGCAGTCAGCCATGATAGTGTCACTGCACTCCAACCAGGGCAACCAAGCAAGACCCTATCTCTAAAAAGTAAAAATAAAATGAGCTAAAACCAAATATTTTTTTAAATACTCAAAAGAGAGAACAAAAAAGGACAAAATAATAAACCCAGTTTATAATAAAGAGTATCGAACTGAACTTTCAAAAAATATCTGAAAACGATAGTAAATACAATGGGTATTTTTTGAGACAGTGAAATTCGTTTGAGCAACAGAACTACTAGTTTTGAAGCCTATGACATTTCAGATTATGACTTAAAATTTCAGGGTTACAAGAGCTAGCACCTTAGGGTAAAAGATCCAAGTGAATCTCTGGACAAAATCCAATTAAACCAAGTTCTAACTATTGTTACCATGTAATCCCCTCCTATTGACTTGGCACCTAAATAATTTCCTTCTGGAACAAAACAAGCAATCTCCTTCCCACCCGCTAAAATTTTTGACTTGCCAACACATTTAATTTTCAGACATTCACATGATATGAGCAGAAAAAGAAGTCATTTAGAAGAATAGTAGGTAGTCCACAGAATAGCTAAGAAGACTGAATATCTAAGCTCCTGTCTATGCAGCCAGGAACACTACCAAACATATTTGGTGAGGACGTGGCTGCTGCACTCTCAATGCCCCTAGTGCTAAATACTATGTTTCCACTACCACCTCTACCAACTGCTATCCCTATGAGGCTCCTATTGCAAAATAAATAACAGAGGCATTCAACTAGAAGAGCCTAAGTCATGTACTTACAACTTAGCTGCAAGGGAGGCTGTTAAAGGAAAGATCCACAGGTTTAACATTTATAGTGGGAGAAGGGCTCTCCCTCCTCCTGAGACTTGTGAGAGATGGATTTCAGATACTGGGTTTTAAAAAGGAATGACAAATATTCACTCAAAAAGGATTCAGGCCAGGACTGGGACAAGACATCCAGATACAGAGTCATAATAGCCTCTTATCAAATTGTATCATTTTGTTATTTCCTCCACTAAACGTGAGCTCTTTGAGGGCATCTGCTATGTCTTAACCACGTATGTGTTATTAGTGCTTGGTACAGTCTGACATTCTCAACAAATGTTTGTTAAGTAAAGAGAAAAATGAACAAATTAGTTAATGAATAACATAACTGAGCACTTTTACTTCACAGTGGCAGTATGTCTGGTGTGGCCTGATGATATCTAACTACTTATTCGTTAGAAGGATAGCAGGTAATTACCTATTAAAAGAAAGATTAATAGGCCTAGTGTAACCTGATGTTAAACTAATTTCTCTGTGAAGTTTCCTCGCCCTGAGCAAAGAGTGAGCCTCAAAAATCCAAAGACGTTTTGAAATATTTAACGGTAATAACTATCTCTTCTGTGATGGGACAAACTCTGGGATGTGAACCTAGAAATTCAGACATAGAAGAAGAAGAATTAATAAGATAAGGGCCTCTCAAACAGGTAGCATCTAGAAAACATACAGATCTTCTTTCATTTTTGGTCGAGACTGCTTCATGCTGTTCCATCTGAAATGATCCATCCCAATTTGTATCAGAGTTGGCTGTTTGATAAAAATTAATGATTGACCAAAAAAGATTAATTACACATTTAAACCAAGAATTCTGATTAACATATGACCAGAGAAACAATGTCTGGAGCTATAGCCAGATTTCACTGAAAGTGAGAAGCTAAAGGGAACATTCAGAAACACAGCTGAAGTCATGTGGGATTTTGTGGGTGATGACTGTGAATTCCATAGTACACAGCGGAAAGGCTTTGAATGTCAGGAATGTATAGACATATGGTCAGATTAGAGGGTATGTTAGTCCATTCTCATGCTGCTAATAAAGTCATACCAGAGACTACATGATTTCTAATGGAAAGAAGATTAATTGACTCACGGTTCTGCATGGCTGGGGAGGCCTCAGGAAACTTACAATCCTGACAGAAGGGGAAGCAAACACATCCTTCTTCACATGGTAGCAGGAGAGAGAAGTGCAGAGCAAAGCAGGGGAAAAGGCTCTTGTAAAACCATCAGATCTCATGAGAACTAACTCACTATCATGAGAATAGGATGGGGGAAACTGCTGCCATGATCCAGTTACTTCCTACTGGGTCCCTCCTATGACACATGGGGATTATGGGAACTACAATATAAGATGAGATTTGGGTAGGGACACAGCCAAACCATACCAGAAGGTGTACAGAACCATACTGGGGATAAAGGTCCAAATAACAAGGAAAGATGTGGGAACCTTGAGTCCCTGTTGTGCCTGGAGTAAGTGGCTGAAGTGCATGATGGCCGTGGCTATGCAGCAGAAAGCTCTCTAGGTAAACCAGGCTGCTACCCACTCCTCACGACTCAAGAAGCCTTAGAGTGTGTGATCTCTTTGAAGTAGATCAGGTATAGTGTGTGTGCTATGGTAAATCCCAACAAAATAATTACAATGGGGCCACTGGATTTGAAAGGAAAACACTAAGACTTCTTCAATGCATTGCTGCCATCCTTTGGAGAAACAGTTCTTGCTCATGACTAGGCTCTGTTAGAAACGGAATTACTGCTCAAGAGATACCTGGTATCTGTGCAAATTGAACTGTGCTTCATGCAGTGGGAGCTTCTCCATCTGCCCTCCATCGGGCATGCTTAGTGTTAGGAGTAAGTAGTATTTATCGGATCAGATCCTCGGGGACTCAAATGCAAATATATATTACCTATAACTTGCTACTTCTGATAGTTAATTTTATGTGTCAACTTGACTGGCCATGGAGTGCCCAGATTAAACATCATTCTGGGTGTGTTCGAGCAGCTCTTTCCAGATAAGCTTAGCATTTGAATTGGTGGAGTCAATGAAGTAAATCACCCTCGCCAATGTGGGTGGGCACCAAGTGAGAGCCTGAATAGAACAAAAGGCAGAGAAGAAATTTGCCCCTTTTATTCCTGCTTCACTTCTTGAGCTGGGACATCTCATCTCATCTCATACCATCTCTGGACAGGGCTTTATACCATCAGCTGCCCTAGTTCACAGGCCTTTGGACTTGGACTGGATTATACCACTAGTTTTCTTGGGTTTCCAGCTTGCAGACAGCAGGTCATTGGACTTCTCAGCCTCCATAATCACTAATTCTTCATAGTAAATCTCCACATAGAAATATATTTGGATATATGCACATATATTCAAATAAATACATGTATCAGTACATATTTTCAAACAAATGTTTTGGGCTCTCTGTGGCCATTGACAGTAAGAATACTGATAGATTATGAAAATATTTTATTTCTGTTCAGTGAAGTCAGTAAAATCTGGCTCTATCTACCCTATAGTTCATGGAAATTCCTACCAGCCCCTAGAAAAGGGTTAAATGTTAGCCTTAATTCCATATTCTGTTACTGTGGTTTTTTTTTAATTTTATATGTCTTCCCAGATGATTTAACAGAAACTTGAAAGAAGCTACAGTCAATTCTCATTATTCATACTAGTTATGTTCTATAAAGTCTCCAAGAATACTGAATTTCTGAATACTGAGCCATTTTCCTAAGGGAAATACAGGAGAGGTTCCAGTGAGCCTCCAGTCTTAACATTTTCATCATGACCTTTTTATAAACTGATTGGTACATAACACTGGTTTATGTGTGTCTCTGTTTAAAGACATTTTATTTAGTCTGTGTTGTTGATTAGTTATCATTGAACTCAGAGCCACCAGCACTGTCACTAAAGCCGGAAGAAAGCTCATCTAACACATTTTTTCTGTAAAGCACGTCGCAGCCTTCTTGCACTTAGGAACGCTAGACAGCACTTCAGTGCTCTGCTTGGTGGCCATTCTAAGCAGCAAAATCACCAACACAAAGCACAAAAATGCAAAAACCATGGCACAAATAGACTGCAAAAGGATACTTGTTCACAGAGCTAAAACAGGAAGATGGAGCGTCGCCTTGTTAATCTCAGCTGGCAACGTGTGCATCTGATGACTCACATTTTCTGCTACCCTGCAATGTGCGTGAATGACTGTGAAAGCACCACAACTGTTGATTTGGGGGTTACAACTAAATTTTAGTGAGTAGGCAATTTCACAAATAGGGAATCTGAAAAGAATGAGGCTCAACAGTATATTGGAGAGAATCCCTGATGATGTTTTGGTGCCGATGGAGATGTCTTCTCTAGGCAAGCTAGACTTATAGACTTATAAATAAGGTACCTTCTATAGTCACCCTCCTAGGTTATTCACAGGGAATAAATGATGTAGACACTCGTGGTATCACACTGATTTAAAAAAAACAAAGATGAAATTATTCTATTTCCTGGTATACTGGGCAAAAAGAAAAGTGAAGGAAAGCGAGACCACAAATTGTTCATGCTTCCTGATCTCCTGCCACACGGCCAAACTAAAATATTCTGAAGATCTTCTTTGAGTTGGGCATGCTTGGAGATGGATACAATGTTTTTGTCCTTTTGAATAATGACTTTAGTTACTTGTTCTAAAGAGAAAGTGATAGAATGAAGTCTGGTCTCAACTTCCAAATACATCATCTTAGGATCGGGCTTCAGGTCTCTCAGAATTTTCCCCACCCACATACTTCCACCTGTTTTCTGTTGCAAAGAGGTATAGAGAAATGGTATTTGCAATGAGGCATATAGAAGCATGGGAAAGGTCTCTTTTTTAAATGGAGAAAAAAGAGCTTGTGGTGGTGGTGATGTCCTTGGGTAGGCAAGAGGAGATAGGATCTAGAAAAGAAGTGGAGGTGTTGGCTTTCGGTAAGAGCATAGACACTTCTTCCATGGAAACAGGAAATGAGGCCTAACAGTAGTTTGCAGAGAATGCCTGCTAATGTTTTGGAGCTGTTTGAGATGTCTTTAAGCAAGCTGGGCTTAGAGACAAGATACCTTTACAGTCATCCCCCGGGTTACCCACAGAGGATAAATGGTGTAGGGACTCCTGGCATTACACTGATTTTTAAAAAATGAAATAACCACATTTCCTGGTATATTGGGCAAAAAGTAAAGGAAAGTGAGTGCATGAATTGCCTGAGCTTCCACCAACTCCAGCTGGGGTACTAATAATATTATAGCTGATGTCCAGTGAAAGTATTCCATGTACCAAGTATTATGCTATTAACTAGAACCATGTTATTAATTATGTTCTAGTTACTGATCATTGTGATAACCCTATAAAATAGTATTATTAACTTTATTGTATGTAGGTAAGGAGGCTGAGGTTTATAATTACATTTAGGTCATTTACTTAAAATCACAGAACTTTTTAGTGGTATAGCCAAGATAACGACTTAGATGGGTGTATCCCAGTGGACACTAAGCTTGTTACTTCAGAAAGAGGGTGTAATCAGCAGGGAGACGCAGGATTATGTACCAGTAACATGCAACCCCTAAATCTCAGTGACTTGACATCATAAAGATTTTTCACGTATGTTACATATCCATTGTGGATCAGCTATGGGCCTGCACTGTGCTGTCTTCATTCTGAAACCCAGGCTGAAGGAACAGTCGCCCTCTGAAATATTGCCAGTCGTCAGGTAGGGGGAAAGAAGAGATTGCTGGTTTGACTGATTTTTTGTTGTTGTTAGAAGACGGATTCCATTTAGCTAGGAACTATAAGATTTCTATGGTTAAATCCGGATGACCATAATATGCTTTTACAATAGTGAATCTGCTTCTATAACCTTGTTTAAAAGGTTGCGGCCAGGCATGGTGGCTCACACCTGTAATCCCAGTACTTTGGGAAGCCAAGGCGGGCAGATCAGGTCAGGTTGAGACCATTCTGGCCAACATGGTGAAATCCTATCTCTACTAAAAATACAAAAAATTAGCTGGATATGGTGGCATGTGTCTGTAATCCCAGCCGCTTGAGAGGCTGAGGCAAGAGAATCGCTTGAACCAGGGAGTTGGAGGTTGCAGTGAGCTGAGATCATGCCACTGCACTCCAGCCTGGTGAAAGAGCGAGACTGTCTCACCAAAAAAAAAAAAGTTGCATAATATTCCATACTATCACTATTCCATTCGTTATTCATTAAACAATCCCCTATCAGTCCGCCCCTATCATGTGAACGCTGGTGCTAATCTTTCACCCTTTTAACACAGAGCTGTTGTATATATCTTCTACTGGGGGCAGCTCCTATTTTTTTTTCTTTTCAGTCTCACTCTGTCACTCAGGCTAGAGTACAGTGGTGTGATCTCTGCTCACTGCAAATTTTGCCTCCCAGGTTCAAGCAATTCTCCTGCCTCAGCCTCTGGAGTAGCTGGAATTACAGGTGTCTGCCACCATACCCAGCTAATTTTTGTATTTTTAGTAGAGATGGGTTTTCACCACATTGGCCAGACTGGTCTAGAACTCCTGACCTCCAATGATCCACCTGCCTTGGCCTCCCAAAGTACTGGGATTACAGGTATGAGCCACTGTGCCTGGCCTGTTATTTTCTTATTGGTTTCAATATGTGGACATTTACAGTTACCAAGAGGCTTTTTCTATCATAAATGTTGCGCATTGTTTTCATAGCTTTTCTCTTCGCCTTTTAAGTGTAGTTACGGCAATTTTGAACAGAGAAATTTTCAAGAGCTTTGTTGGAACAACCACATATGAGTAGATCAATACCCCATTTCCAGCCTTGTGCGGCATTTCCCTCATCAGAGCAAATGAAATCTGATTATGAACTTTGGGGTCTGAACATTCCGTAGCCGTCCTTATCTTCTAGCATTTTTTTTAAAGCGACTCCTTGCATACTCTGATATGTATCTCTATAAACAGTAAAGAATAATAAATGAAACACATGAGAAAAGAAAAATACGATTCCATATTATTAAAGGAAAAAGAGAACACTAGATTAGAAAGACAGATAGGGAAAATAGATATCCCTAAACAATGGCAGAGGCACTAAGATACAAATCATATTATATTTCTCTAGGTCATTTCTCTAATGCTTTTTTTCCCTCATTCGTTAGCCTCTAGCATTCAGGCATACTTGTTTTTCAGCTCCAAGGCACAAATTTCAAATGCTTCTATTTGCTCGAGTTTGATGACATCCAGGTACAAGTCTAGCATTTTGCTCTTTGGTGGAAAAGCAAGTTCATTATCCTCTGCTTATGCAAAAAGTTTTATATTAAGACTTCTTTCACTATCAATATATCCATCAAACACTGAGACATTGTGGGATTTTACTTTACCTTAGGTGTTTTTACTTCATGCACTTGTGAACCACTTGAAATTTTTATGTGCTTGCAATTATTTTTATAAGAAAAAATTAGTATGTGGTTAAGATTTGTAAATGAACTTAGGAAATATTGTAAAAAATCAAAAGTTTAATGTTTTTAGCCATTTTATACAATGCTAAGGAATGTCTATAGATAAATACACCGAGCTTTAAAGTATGATGGTATTTTAGAGCAAAGTGGGGAAGATGTTTCTATATTACTCTTTAATAATATAGTTAAAGGGTTTCAAAGTTAAACGAAATCTTGATTTCACCACAATTCACATGATTTCTTTGAAACGCATTACTTGTCATCACTGTGTTCACTTTTTTCCTCTAGAAAACTACACATTGAATTAATCCAGAGTCTCTATTCAAGAATTACATTATAGAATATAAGTTAAAAGTAAATTTGACTTAAAAGAGGGAGAATAATTTTTTTCAGTTAACTTTGTGGAATAAAATAAAAATCATATATTTGTAAATCACTGACATCAGAATGTATTATGTGAATACCATCACCACAGGAATTTATTATAAATTATATCCTCATTTTAACAAAATATCCCGGCCAAGCATGATGGCTCATGCTATAATCCTAGCTTTTGGGGAGGTTGAGGCAGGAGGATTGCTTGAGGCCAGGAGATTGAGACCAGCCTGGGGAATGTAACATAGCAAGACCTTGACTCTTTAAAAAAATTAGAAAATAAGCCAAACGTGGTGGTATATAACTATAGTCCTAGCTACTCAGGCAGCTGAGGCAGGAGGATTGCTTGGACTCAGGAGTTCAAGGCTGCAGTGAGCTATGATAGCACCATTGCACTCCAACACAAATGACAAAGTAAGATTCTGTCTCTAAAAAAAAAAAAAAGAAAAGTCTCTTAATGTAAGAGAATAAATACCCCATAGGAGTCTTGAATGTTACTGAACAGAAAACTTTCTGA
This sequence comes from Trachypithecus francoisi, assembly GCF_009764315.1. Taxonomy (NCBI): domain Eukaryota; kingdom Metazoa; phylum Chordata; class Mammalia; order Primates; family Cercopithecidae; genus Trachypithecus; species Trachypithecus francoisi. The sequence goes on along the minus strand of NW_022681474.1, from coordinate 18,232,784 downwards.
ATCATTCTATGAATAAGAAAGATCTACAAAAAAATAGCATTGGAAGTGTTTCCTTTAAAATAAGTCATCTCCTGAGAACTGTTTCATTACTTGATTCAACTTCTCCTGACCTTATGCTGATTATATGATAAAGTTTTATGAGGATGTATAAAATTGTAGCTGCTATCTTGGTGGCAGAAAAAAAAAAAACCAATAGCAAGTTGACTGCCTAAACTGCTCTATTTTAAATAGTAACACAAAATTATGGCAAAGGTTTCCAAATGATACAAATCATAAATATTTTAAGACCCTGATTGATGGATATTTTGCAATATTTTGAGATATTTCAAAATGAGTAGTATATTTTTCTTAGGTGAAAGCTATAACTTAAAACTTAAATGGCTGTAGGCTTCAGTTCTGAACTAAGTTAGAATAGTATTAGGTTAAGGTGTCTTGAGAAATCATTTTTTTTTTTTTGGTGCGCCACCCCTAAAGAAAATGTAATGTACACTTTGTTTTAATAGAAACCCATTTACTGTGTAGATTAACTTGACACATTCTACTGAGGCCACTACGGTCAGAACTCACCATGTATGATAGCAATACATACACATGCTGCGTATACACTTAGGTCATTAATCTAGAAACTCCATCTTTCTGGAATATAGTGAATCTCAGGAAATAATAAAAACAGTTGACATGCAGACCAAGGCTTATGAGCCCTATGCTCATTAAAAATATCTTTAGGTTTTACCTTGGGTGTTTTTTTTTAAGACAGGGTCTTGCTCTGTTGCCCAGGCGTGGGTGCAATGGTGCAATTATAGCCCACTGCAGCATCGACCTCCTGGGCTCAAGCAATCCTCCTGCCTCAGCCTCCCAGAGTGCTAGGATGACAAACCTGACCCACCACACCTGGCCAATATTTTACTTTAGACACAATTTTACCTGCTTTGTTTATGTGCTTTCCCTGTCTATAGCAAGTTAAAAGCAATGAGTTAGAAATTGGAGATATTGAAGGCAGCAAATTGACAATGGGAAAAACTGATAACATGAAACTTGTCTATAAGAGATGAGACAAAAACTTAAAGCATAGATTTAAGAACTCAGTAATAAAAACCTGAAGCCATTTAGTATGCCACAAATAGCCCTATGTATTGCAAAATAGCTTCAGAGAGTCACTCTATCGTGGACAGGTACAACTGGTGTCCATAATAGTTAAAAGTTAACATTAAGTTAAAGATGTTGGTGCAAGCAAAGACACCTCTTACCCTCCAGGTCCCAGGGACGTGATCAAAGATTGCAAACTCTAAGTGCTAAAGAAGAATGCTGTGTATTGCTAAGAATCTTTGCAGAATTTCTCCTAGATGTAAAGTGGTTGATGCTGAATTGAGGGAGGCAGAGAGGGCTGGCTGGGAAATTTCTTCCCTTTAGAAGAGCATTTACCTCCAGCCTCATGACTATAGAGAGACCCAGCTTACTCTATTTGTTAGCTCAGCAAAGTAAAGAGGGCATATTTACCTAGTATTTAAGGAAAACGCTTTTCGTTCTAAGCTAAATATAAATAAGTAACTTAAAAGAAGCATTGATTTAATTCCATAAAAACATAGAGAGAAGCTGAGTAAAGAACAGAGAAACTACTACTGCTTAGCACCGATGGACAGTGAATATTATTTTAAGCCCTTTATATACATTACTTCATTTAATCTTCAAAATCTTCATTTAATCTTCAAATCAACCTTGTGAAATAGAGCTAGGAAGAGGAGTTTTCCAGAGGTTATTTGCTAAATTTCCAATAGCTGGTAAGTAGTAGGACAGATACGACCTGTGTTTTTTAATTAAACAACACTACAAATAATACGAAATACAAACCACAAGTAGGAAAAATAGTTTTCAAAAATATTTCTGATAAATGGTTAATATATTTAACATAAAAATAATTCATATAATTGAAAATAATAGCACTACTATCCCACAGAGAAAATAAAAGAGAAACAAATGACTAATACACATGTGAAAAATATTTATCCCCACATTTAAAAACCTCTAATATTCAGTGATAGCAAGCAAGCAGTGAACCTGAGACTCATGTTGCTGATGGAAGTGTGAACCCATACATCTTTTCTAGAAAATAATTTGTTAAAATATCTACCAATTCTTAGCTCAGTTATTTTGTTGTATGATTTATCCCAAGGATATAATCTGTAATGCAGATTTTTAAAGCATAATTTAAAAAAAATTAGGTCCAATGCTTGTATAATTTATATAAACCAAAAAGAATATTGTGGCATTCTTTTTAATAACAAAAAAATAGTAAACAATAAAACCTTATAATAGGTGAATACTTTAATAAATTATTTTATTCAATTTAATCATATACCATAACTTAAATAGTAATGAATAATTTTGATAGCATGCTTTGAAAAATGCTTATAACATGAAGATAATAGTAGAATATAAAATTTTCCATGTGTGATCTTGTGTCAAGATAAAGCACATATGCACAAAAAATTAGACAATAAATTCATCATATACCTCTCTGTTCTGTGCAATTTTTTATGATAAACATAGATAAGTTCTATAATATGAAAAATGATTTTTAAAGATTAATACTTGCTAACTATAGCATTCATATACTAAAATTAAGCTTCCCATAAATTTGTTACTGGTTGACTTTTTTGGTTTGATTTATTTCCTTAACAATTTACTGGGCTCCTATATAGTGCAGGAACTTTGCCAGATACTAAGGACACCAAAGTGAACAAGACATCATCTCTGCCCTGAAAGACATATACTCTAATAGGGAAATCAGCCAGCCAGGTAAACAAATAAGAATAATTTATAAATGTGGTATGTCTTGTAGAAGAAAAAATATTAAGCATAAAGGGGGTCATGTTCATCTGCTTAGGGGAAAAAGTAAGTTGTCAAAAAAGAAGGAATACGTGTGCTAAGGTCTGAAAGGGTGTCTTCCAGCCTAAAACCAGCCAAGTCTATTTCACGTGGAGAACATACGATGCATCTAGACCAGGAGGCTGAACAGGCTTCTCATCAGGGAATGACAAGAAACTCCGTGAAGCTGCAGTGCAGCAAATGTAGAGTAAAGTGAATTACCCGGAAACAAAGCTGGAGGCAGAGAACAAAGGGCCATGCATATCAATATAAAGTTTGAGCTTTATTCTGTAAAGTCATCGGAAATTGAAAAATTTTAAAGTGTCATTTAAAATGGTGTCACAATATAGGAACTCCCTAGAGGTAAATCTGACAAAAGACATGAAAGATCTGCACCCTGAAAGCTACAAAGTTATTGCTGAGACAAATTAAAGAGGACATAAGTAAATGCAGAGGTAAGCCATGTTCATAGGTTGGAGGATAGCTGAGATGTCAGTGCTTCCCGAATTGATCTGCAGTATCAATACCAAATCAAAACCCTCATAGGTTGTTTTTTTGTAGAAACTGACTTTTTAAAATTCCTTATTTTATTTTATTTTATTTTTTGAGATGTAGTCTCGTTCTTGTTGCCCAGGCTGGAGTGCAATGGCACCATCTCAGCTCACTGCAAACTCCGCCTTCCGGGTTCAAGCGATTCTCCTGCCTCAACCTCCTGAGTAGCTGAGATTACAGGTGTGCACCACCATCCCTGGCTGATTTTTGTATTTTTTAGTAAAGATGGGGTTTTGCAATGTTGGGCAAGCTGGTCTCGAACACCTGATCTCTGATGATCCACCCGCCTCGACCTCCCAAAATGCTGGGACTATAGGCGTGCCCCAGTGCGCCCAGCTGAAACTGACTCTTAAATTCGCATGGAAATGCAAGGGGCTTTGAATAGCCGAAACAACTGTGAGAGATAAAGAAAAGTTAGAGGGCTAACACTACATGGTTTCAAGTATTATTATAAAGATACGATAAGCTAAACAGTGAGGTATCGGCATAAAGACAGCCAAATAGATCAATGGAGCAGCATAGAAGATCCATAATTAAACTCAGGCTTATATGACAACTGATTTTAACAGCAGAGCAAAGGCAATGTGGTAGAGAAAGGATCGCCTTTTTAACAGATGGTGCTGTAACACTGGATAGTAATATGCAAAAATGAAATTAACTTGGATCCTTTTCTTGCACCATATATAAAAATTAACTCAAAATGGGTCACTGACCTAAATATAAGACCTACAACTCTTGAACATGTTGAAAAAAATCAGGAGAAAACTTTTACAGGCTTGGATTAGGCAAAGATTTCTTAAATGCAACACCGAAAGCACAATCCATAAAAGAGCAAAGTGATAAATTGAACTTTATAAAAACTAAAAACTTCTGCTCTTCAGAAGGCACTTATGAAGCAAATGAAATGCCAAGTCACAGACTGGGAGAAAAATCTTTGCAAAGCATATATCTAACAAAGACCTAATATCTAAAATGTATGTAAGAATGCTTAAAACTTAATAAAAAATATATATATATATATATAAGCAAGCAATTTGAACAGACACTGCATCAAAGGAGATAAATGGATGGCAAATTAGCAGATGAAAACATACTCAGTATCACTAAGGATATGTACATTAAATCCACAATGACATCCCCACTAGAATGGCTAAAATTTAAAAGATTGACGATACCAAGTGTTGACAAGTGTGGAGGAACTAGAACTCTCACATACTGTTAATCAAACTGTATAACGGTACCACCACCTTGGAAAACAGGTTGGCAGTTTCTTACAATGTTTAATGATCTAGACATTCTACTCCTAGCTATTCTTACCCAAGAGGAAAGAAAGCACATGTCCTCAGAAATGACTTGTACCTGATGTTCATAGCAGCTGTATTTGTAATAGCCAAAAATTGGCAACAGCCCAACGTCTATCCGTAAGTGAAGAATAGCAAATTGTGGTACATCCGTATGATGGAATACTACTCAGTGATAAAATGAACTTTTGTTACTTGCAACAAAATAGATGAACCTCAAAATAATTATGCCGTGTGAAAAAAAAACAAAGAAATGGATACCGTATGATTTCATTTATATAAAACTCTAGAAAATGCAAACTCACCTACAGTGATAGAAAGCACACTAGCAGTCTCCTGTGAAGTGAGGCATGGCAGGGAAAAAAGAGGTCTCACTTGGAGGATGAGGGGTGTGTTCACTCTCTTGATCATGGTAGTGGTTTCATGAGTGTATCATATGTCAAAACTTACCAGATTGTGTATTTTAAATAAGTACAGTTTATTGTAAGTCAGTTATACCTAAACAAAACTCTTTTTCATTGACGTTCTAGTTTCCAGTTCCATTAGAAATTGAATGGGACTTTCAACTTTGTCTATTCTAAACACACATGTAAAGAACCAATGTCCAACTAATGAGGTTGGCTTACGTAGAAAAAGTGTATTTGGAAAATAAAAATGTGAACTTTTGGTCTAGCATAGTATAGGTGGGAAAGAGGCTGAATCTGACATGTGCAAGTATTCCTGTATAAGAGAACTTACCTCTTCCGTACAGAATGTATATTACCATAAACTTTCACCATGAAACATGCCTGAAGGTTTGCACAAATCCATGCTCACTAAGGAAACTTCTGCCTGGCTTCCCAGGAATCTTGACAGGGGAAAAAATATGACCTTAATAGGAAATATATGCATCCCAGTCACTAGAATTTTAAATTCCCACATTCAAATTAATAAATTGACTTCTTGATTTATGTATCAGTCTCACATAATATAAGTTCATTATCCATCAAATCTTCTTTGATTTTACTAATGAAATCCAGATTCCAGACCTGCAAGTTTAAAGAAACAAACCTTACTTTCTAGTGAAATTACTAAGCTGTGCCACCACCTGTGCTTCTGAGTACAGCCTTCTCCCATAACCCCCACTACAACAATAATTTCTCTTCAGGCAAAGCTTCAGCAAGAAGATTCTGATTTAAAAGCTTTTGCTATATTTCTTTGAGAAACTAATCATTTTCTTAAGAAAATCCTAAGAGTCTTTCTCCATTTGCATAAGGGAAAAACATTCTGTAGTAAGGCACAGGCTGTGATATTTTTACAAATGACCCAATTACTCCTCTTTTAGAATCTTTAAGCATTCACCATTAAAGAATTTCTGGTCACACATACAGACATTTTTTATAATTATGGAGAACACTCCAAAAACAGCTTTTAGAAGCAAAAATAAGACTTTTAGTTTGAAGCAGAAATAAAATTATTTAGGATTTCCATGTGCTTTTATGGATTTTCAGGCAATGTGGTGGAGGTAAAATTCTGAGGCAGTATTGAAAGTGCTCTTTCCAGAATAAAACTGGACCTGCAACCTGTATGTGTAAACAGACATCAACCGAGGTTGAGGTTCTGGTCATCTTCTGGCTTCATAAATATTAGTAAATGCATTTTCATGATTTCTCATTCAGGGCACATTTCTAGGCACTATGCAAAATTATATTAAATCATCATGGTCTTTCCTCATCACTGAAGAAATAGTTTACAAATACAATCACATTTAACAAAAGCAAGCCTGCAGAGAGGCCAAGAGGGCATCTGCTTGTCTTATTTATCTCTGTACTTACGAGAGCTGCATTTTTTTTCTTTCCAACTTTTATACTTTTATTTCAGGTTCAATGGGGTATGATATGCTTTGGCTGTGTCCCCACTCAAATCTCATCTTGAATTGTAGCTCCCACCATTCCCATATGTCATGGAAGGGACCCAGTGGAAAGTAATTGAATCATAAGGGCAGTTCTTTCCCATGCTGAATAAGTCTCATGAGATCTGATGGTTTTATCGAGAGAGTTTCCCCGCAAAAGCTCTCTCTCTTGCCTGCCACCATGTAAGACGTGCCTTTCACCTTCTGCCATAATTGTGAGGCCTCCCCAGCCAAGTGGAACTGTGAGTCCATTAAACCTCTTTTCCTTTATAAATTACCCAGTCTCGGGTATGTCTTTACGGGCAGCATGGGAACAGACTAATACAGGGTACATGCACAGGTTAGTTACATGAGTATAAATTGCATGTCATGGAAGTTTGGTGTACAGATAATTTTGTCACCCAGGTAATGAGCATAGTACCTGATAGGTATTATAGTTTTTCAGTCCTAACCCACATCTCACCCTCCACCCCCAGTGTCTACTGTTTGCTTCTTTGTGTCCATGTGTACTCAATGTTTAACTTTCACTTATAAATGAGAACATGCAGTATTTGGTTTTGGTTTTCTGTTCCTGTATTCATTCACTTAGAACAATGGCTTCCCGAGAGCTGTATTTTTATATAAAGTCAGTCCAGTAGGAAGTGATTTTCTCTTTTCCAATTGATCATACAAGACTTCATGGTGATGTTAGCAAGAAAGAAAAGGGGGGTAACTTGATGAGTAAACTCCTTGCTGTTTTTATATATGAGTCTGCAAGTCAGTCCACAAAGATAGGACTGCACAGAGCCACACATGATAAGAAGCAAAGAGTGGGTGTCGTTCTCTGAATTCAAGTATATAGAATCACAGCTTGAGAAAACATGCCTGCATAGACAACTACATAAGCTGTAAGTCCTGCACTTAAGCTGAAATAAAAGCTAATCAGAAAGAAAATCAAGTAGGTTTAACTGCCTCTTCCAACAAACCCTCCTCCCTGCAAAAAGTTCACTCATCAGGAGACATGCTTAGAAAATAATCTCATGTGTAATCATCTAAATGAGTCCTGTGGACACAGTGCTGAGTTGTAGATCTAGAGACTGATACCCCATGGCAGCCCCGCATAGGGTTGCAAAAGGATGGAAACCCAATGTCAGTGTCCCTTTGAGTTTTCATTAGTTTTGCTCATTTGTCAAACTCTTGTTTGACAACTATAGACAGTACAGTATGTTTTGCTCAGATCTTTTGTTTTGTTTTGTTTTTGTTTTTTTGAGACAGTGTCCCTCTATCGCCAGGCTGGAATGCAGTGCCGCAATCTTGGTTCACTGCAACCTCCACCTCCTGGGTTCAAGTGATTCTCCTAGCTCAGCCTCCTGAGTATCTGGGACTACAGGTGTGCACCACCATGCCCAGGTAAATTTTTTGTAGTAGAGATGGGGTTTCACCATGTTGGCCAGGATGGTCTCAATCTCTTGACCTCGTGATCTGCCCATCTCAGCCCCTCAAAGTGCTGGGATTACAGGCATGAGACACCGCGCCTGGCCGGATCATTTTTAATGGTGAATAAAGCACTGTTTGAATCCTGGCTCAGTCCTTCACTACCTGGGCACCAACTTCCCATGCATCACTTTTCTCATCTTTTAAATGGGTATAATAAGACATAACCTCCTGGGTGACAGGCAGTACTGGAGATATTATAAAGCACCCAGCAAAGTCCCTGACAGACAGTAGGTTCACCATAAATGAAAATGGTCACGAATAACCTTTTAGTGAGACTTCATCCCCAGCCTGTTTTTGCTATCTAAACAATGTATCCTGACTAAATAAACATGTAAAAACACGCTAAATTTCCTTTTTTGATGGTTTATATACCTGTAAAGTGAAGCTAGCCAGGCAGAGTACATATTTAAATCAGAAATTAAAAATACGTTTGTAAACTGTTTATTTGGAACCTTTTGAGAGAAGACATTCTGAATTGCACCCTTGATACTTTAGTGGAAATGCTACTTTGAGAGTCCGTTACTCCTCATTCATATAATATAAAACATTCTTCTGTAAGATGTAGTGTATTATGGAAGCAACAAAGGCTTCCTTTATTGCTGAGAGACTGTTAAAATAACATACAAAATCCATGTCAGGGAAATAGAGCATGGCACTATGCATCCGTGGCTTTAGAGAAGGATTCCCCGAAGAAAACCTGTGAAAAAGTTCGCAAATCAAAGAGAAAAAAAAAACCCTCAAAAATAGGAGCTTTAAATAAGTATTTTATTATTTGCTTCACTGTTTGTTATATAGGACTCAAGGATTCGAGAAACTTATTGAGAAATACTATTTTTTGGCAGTTGTATGTTGCCAGATGGAATATCTGTCTAAATATCCTTATCTGAGTAGTTAGTAGAAACTCATGCTTATAATAATGAAAAGAAACTCAGCAACAAAATCGCTTTATAGTCAGCATTCTCATATTTATGATTCATAAAAGTATTTCAACCCTTCAGAATACATCTAGTAAATTAGTCTTATAAAAACAATTTCAAATGGACTCAGAACTCTTTCTAAAAATTAATTTTAAAATATGAAGAAATAAAACTGATACATTAAAAGATCTGGGGACTTGAAAATCAGAAGACAAAGTCAGTGTTTGCCATTGTTTAAATGAAATTTAGAGACCGCTAAAGGGAATTTTCCACCTTATCTACCCTAAATGAGAGAACAAAAGGGTGGAGAGTCCAGACTACCAGCAGTGACCTATAAGATTAAAAAGAAGTCTCGTTGTCGCAATTTTATCATCACTTGTAAGTGATAAAGTATCAAAAGACAGGCTTGTGGCAGTAGCAATACATTTTCTTCGAAGCAGTAAAATCATCAACAAGGTGTCTGTGTATATGTAGCCCAGCTTGAATATGAAAGCAATTTTCCAATGCCCTGTAGTTTAATTTCATTGTTTTCGTGAAGAACGAATATCCTAGATCACAGTTTTCAGTGACTGATTGTAATGGACACAGCTTGAAAAATGAACGGGCGAGCTCCCCAAATGATTACTGGACAAGGCTTCAATACCATCAGCAGCAATATCTGCATTTCTTTAAACGGAGATTAAATGCTAACGGGACTGCTGTACATTTGTCGGCATGTTCTCCTTGCATGATTTTTCTATTAAAGTAGAGAAAGGACAAGATTAGAATAGGACAAAAGGAAGAAACATTTAAGGACATGTACTGTAATATAAAAATTAACGTATACACTATACGAAAGCACTTAATTATTTTTAAACACCCATTATTTAAAAATAAAATAATTCCGCTAAATATATAAATGTCATTTAATTATATCACTTTCAAAAAGTTCATTTTAGGGTAGTTTTTCAAGTCGAAGACAAACACAAAGTTAGAAAAAATATTAACATATCACCTTTGAGTATTTAATCCAGCTATGACCAAAGGCAGTTTTAATTATTCAGATTCCTCAACAGCTTTTATGGATAATTTTATGGCAAATAATTACTTGAGTAGGAATGTTGCTTAGAAAAGGGTAATAACTTTTATGTGTGAAGAAATAAGCAGGTTGTCATGGGTCAAAAATTCATTGCTCTCTCTGTTCTTTTGTACGTGTTTGTGTGGTTGATTAAGTTTATGCTTCGGGAGGTTTTCTTTTTCTTTGGAGATTTTCTTGGAGGGATCTTTTTGCTGCTTAGTGCCACAAGGGGACATATATATCAGATGATCCCAAATCAGGGCTTGATGATACTCATTTTACAACTTGCATAAGTGTGTGTACTTAAGAAATTGGCAAGGGTACTCGAGAGGTTGGTTTAGAGACACACGAGGGATAGCAAACGACAGGGAAGTGAAAAAGATTGTAGTACACAGGGGAGAAGGAATAGCAGAGTATTGATGGCCTGACAACTTTAACTCCAATGCACTGGAAGACGCTAGGGAGAAAATAGTAGCATTATTCTCAGTTAATAATATGCAGAATTATTATTCAGTAGAATTCTCAGCAAACGATATATTTTCTGTTGCATTTTTAGAACAATTACAAGAAAGACCTTTTTATTTCAGTCTTTACCTTTCAAAATGTTTCCAACATAAGATGGCTTTTGTTTTAGTACGTGGTATAGTGAGTAGTAGAGTTCCATATGGTGATTTAAGGTCTTGCAGAAGCTCATTGGGTACCTCAAATGTTACTGTCAAATTTTATAGATGTAGAGGGGGAAAAGTATAAACGACTGCATTTAATGTGAGTAGACTTAGAACATCCTTAAGGAGTTGACTATTTAATCAAAGTCTAGTATTATTACTACCGATGATATGCTTTCTGACTTTTTAAAAACAATATTGAGAAAATACTCTTATTTATTGAGTATTTCCTTCAAAGTTTCACTCTTCTAGAAAAATATGAAACAAAGAAGCAAGAAATTTGATTTCGTGGAGCATTTGCTAACCACACATTTAATAATTCTTGCTTAGATAAGGAACAGGTCATAATGGTAAAGCCAAAAGCATGGCATGTTTTTTCAACATGTCATCTAAAGAAATCATGAGATCTCTAAGGATACAGATAGAGATTAGGCAGCCACCTGGTTAGAATGGGTTAGTTTTAAGTGGTCCCAGAAACAAAAGCATAGAGCTACGTCCGATTCTATGAGTTTATCCTTCATACAACAGGATTTAGATGTCTTTACATTACTGGAAAAAAATCTAAATTCTCCATTATTTCTTTCATTTGCAAAACAGTTCTTCATACCCACTCTAACTCTGACATTTTAATTACCCATTTTTGTTGGGAGTGATTCTTCCACATTTAAATGTAGTGCACAAATGCAAAAATGGAAAGGAAGCCACTAAGTACTCTTATCTACCCTCTTCCTTTTGATAGTAAAATGAAATAAGGCAGACAAAAATCAGATGATTTGTTCAAAGATCACACAAATAAGGCCAGGCATGGTGCCTCACATGTTTAATCCCAGCACTTTGGGAGGCTGAAGCAGTAGACTTACTTGAGCCCAGGAGTTTGAGACCAGCCTGGGCAACAAATGGAGACCCTGGCTCTATAAAAAATTTAAAAATTGGCCTGGTATGGTGGTGAGCACCCGCAGTTCTGGCTACTTGAGGGGCTGAGGCAGGAAGATGGTGCAATCCCTGGAGGTCAGGGCTGCAGTGAGCTATGATTGCCCCACTGCACTCCAGCTGGGCGAGACCCATGTCTCCAAAAATAAAATAAAAACAAAGATCGCACAAATAAATCACTGTATAGCCAGAACTAGAATCCCAAGCTTTCTCTACTTAGTATATGAGTCCTTCATATTTTACAAGAAAAGTGGTTCTGAGTTCATCTATAACCAAACTATGCATAATAGTTTAGGCGAAAACTATAAAAGTGTCCCTGCATTATGTAACATATGCTACTTTACATTGTAGCTTTCTTATCCCTCCCACCATGCAAAACCCACTCCAAAAATGAGGTTGAAAAACCTCATTATATCACAATATATCAGTGAAGGATTTGTCTTTCTGGAACCACAATATAGACATACTCTAGAAGGTGAGTACGTCCCTGGAAGGAAACGAATGTTATTTCTGGCACAAAAAAATGACATATAGAAACCCCTTTAGGCTGGAAGAAGAAAAGATTTGCTTCTCTCTGGTATAAATATTCTAATGTAGAACTTGCTAGTATGTATATATTTCAGTTTATTAAAAGGCAAATGTAATTTTAATTGATTTTTGGCTTGATTTAATATATTAGTCTCGGCTGGGTGCAGTGGCTCACACCTGTAATCCCAGCACTTTGGGAGGCCGAGGCGGGTGGATCATTTGAGGTCAGGAGTTCGAGACCAGACTGGCCAATATGGTGAAACCCCGTCTCTACTAAAAATACAAAAATCAGCCGGGCGTGGTGGTGGGTGCCTGTAATCCCAGCTACTCGGGAGGTTGAGGCAGGAGAATTGCTTGAAACTGAGATGTGGAGGTTGCAGTAAGCCGAGATCACACCACTGCACTCTAGCCTGGGTGACAGAGTGAAAATATGTCTCGAAAAACAAACAAACAAACAAAAATTGTCTTAAGACTTCGAGAGAGGGCGGAGCAAGATGGCCGAATAGGAGCAGCTCCAGTCTCCAACTCCCAGCGCGAGCGACACAGAAGACCGGTGATTTCTGCGTTTTCAACTGAGGTACTGGGGTCATCTCGCTAGGGAGTGCCGGACAATCGGTGCTGGTCAGCTGCTGCAGCCTGACCAGCGTGAGCTGAAGCAGGGCGAGGCATCGCCTCACCTGGAAGCGCAAGGGGGAAAGGAATCCCTTTTTCCTAGCCAGGGGAACTGAGACACACAACACCTGGAAAATCGGGTAACTCCCACCCCAATACTGCGCTTTAAGGAAACAGGCACACCAGGAGAATATATCCCACACCTGGCTGGGAGGGTCCCACGCCCACGGAGCCTCCCTCACTGCTAACACAGCCGTCTGCGGCGATCTATCCGCAAGGCAGCAGCGAGGCTGGGGGAGGGGCGCCCGCCATTGCTGAGGCTTAAGTAGGTAAACAAAGCCCTGGGAAGCTCGAACTGGGTGGAGCTCACAGCAGCTCAAGGAAGCCTGCCTGTCTCTGTAGACTCTACCTCTGCGGACAGCGCACAGCTGCAGTCCATTAGGGGAAAGAGCGGGGGCTGTGCAGACGCGAACGACTCTGTCTGACAGCTTTGGGGAGAGCCGTGGATCTCCTAACGCGGAGGTTGAGATCCGAGAACGGACAGACTGCCTGCTCAGGTGGGTCCCTGACCCCTGAGTAGCCTAGCTGGGAGACATCCCCCACTAGGGGCAGTCTGACACCCCACACCTCACAGGGTGGAGTCACCCCTGAGAGGAAACTTCCAAAGAAAGAATCAGACAGGTACACTCGCTGTTCAGCAATATTCTATCTTCGGCAACCTCTGCTGCTGATACCCAGGCAAACAGGGTCTGGAGTGGACCTCAAGCAATCTCCAACAGACCAACAGACAGTCCTTCTGACTGTCAGACGGAAAACTATCAAACAGGAAGGACACCTATACCAAAACCCCATCCGTACGTCACCATCATCAAAGTCCAGAGACAGATAAAACCACAAAGATGGGGAAGAAGCAGGGCAGAAAAGCTGGAAATTCAAAAAATAAGAGCGCATCTCCCCCTGCAAAGGAGCGCAGCCCATCGCCAGCAACGGATCAAAGCTGGTCAGAGAATGACTTTGACGAGATGAGAGAAGAAGGCTTCAGTCCATCAAACCTCTCAGAGCTAAAGGAGGAATTACGTACCCAGCACAAAGAAACTAAAAATCTTGAAAAAAAAGTGGAAGAATTGACAGCTAGATTAATTAATGCAGAGAAGATCATAAACGAAATGACAGAGATGAAAACCATGACACGAGAAATACGTGACAAATGCACAAGCTTCAGTAACCGACTCGATCAACTGGAAGAAAGAGTATCAGCGATTGAGGATCAAATGAATGAAATGAAGCGAGAAGAGAAACCAAAAGAAAAAAGAAGAAAAAGAAATGAACAAAGCCTGCAAGAAGTATGGGATTATGTAAAAAGACCAAATCTACGTCTGACTGGGGTGCCTGAAAGTGAGGGGGAAAATGGAACCAAGTTGGAAAACACTCTTCAGGATATCATCCAGGAGAACTTCCCCAACCTAGTAGGGCAGGCCAACATTCAAATTCAGGAAATACAGAGAACGCCACAAAGATACTCCTCCAGAAGAGCAACTCCAAGACACATAATTGCCAGATTCACCAAAGTTGAAATGAAGGAAAAAATCTTAAGGGCAGCCAGAGAGAAAGGTCGGGTTACCCACAAAGGGAAGCCCATCAGAATAACAGCAGACCTCTCGGCAGAAACTCTACAAGCCAGAAGAGAGTGGGGGCCAATATTCAACGTTCTTAAAGAAAAGAATTTTCAACCCATAATTTCATATCCAGCCAAACTAAGCTTCATCAGTGAAGGAGAAATAAAATCCTTTACAGATAAGCAAATGCTTAGAGATTTTGTCACCACCAGGCCTGCCTTACAAGAGACCCTGAAGGAAGCCCTAAACATGGAAAGGAACAACCGGTACCAGCCATTGCAAAAACATGCCAAAATGTAAAGACCATCGAGGCTAGGAAGAAACTGCATCAACTAACGAGCAAAATAACCAGTTAATATCATAATGACAGGATCAAGTTCACACATAACAATATTAACCTTAAATGTCAATGGACTAAATGCTCCAATTAAAAGACACAGACTGGCAAACTGGATCAAGAGTCAAGACCCATCAGTCTGCTGTATTCAGGAGACCCATCTCACATGCAGAGACATACATAGGCTCAAAATAAAGGGATGGAGGAAGATCTACCAAGCAAATGGAGAACAAAAAAAAGCAGGGGTTGCAATCCTAGTCTCTGATAAAACAGACTTTAAACCATCAAAGATCAAAAGAGACAAAGAAGGCCATTACATCATGGTAAAGGGATCAATTCAACAGGAAGAGCTAACTCTCCTAAATATATATGCACCCAATACAGGAGCACCCAGATTCATAAAGCAAGTCCTTAGAGACCTACAAAGACACTTAGACTCCCATACAATAATAATAGGAGACTTCAACACTCCACTGTCAACATTAGACAGATCAACGAGACAGAAAGTTAACAAGGATATCCAGGAATTGAACTCATCTCTGCACCAAGCGGACCTAATAGACATCTATAGAACTCTCCACCCCAAATCAACAGAATATACATTCTTCTCAGCACCACATCGCACTTATTCCAAAATTGACCACATAATTGGAAGTAAAGCACTCCTCAGCAAATGTACAAGAACAGAAATTATAACAAACTGTCTCTCAGACCACAGTGCAATCAAACTAGAACTCAGGACTAAGAAACTCAATCAAAACCGCTCAACTACATGGAAACTGAACAACCTGCTCCTGAATGACTACTGGGTACATAACGAAATGAAAGCAGAAATAAAGATGTTCTTTGAAACCAATGAGAACAAAGATACAACATACCAGAATCTCTGGGACACATTTAAAGCAGTGTGTAGAGGGAAATTTATAGCACTAAATGCCCACAAGAGAAAGCAGGAGAGATCTAAAATTGACACTCTAACATCACAATTAAAAGAACTAGAGAGGCAAGAGCAAACACATTCAAAAGCTAGCAGAAGGCAAGAAATAACTAAGATCAGAGCAGAACTGAAGGAGATAGAGACACAAAAAACCCTCCAAAAAATCAATGAATCCAGGAGTTGGTTTTTTGAAAAGATAAGCAAAATTGACAGACCGCTAGCTAGACTAATAAAGAAGAAAAGAGAGAGGAATCAAATAGACGCAATAAAAAATGATAAAGGGGATATCACCACCGACCCCACAGAAATACAAACAACCATCAGAGAATACTATAAATGCCTCTACGCAAATCAACTAGAAAATCTAGAAGAAATGGATAATTTCCTGGACACTTACACTCTCCCAAGACTAAACCAGGAAGAAGTTGAATCCCTGAATAGACCAATAGCAGGCTCTGAAATTGAGGCAACAATTAATAGCCTACCCACCAAAAAAAGTCCAGGACCAGATGGATTCACAGCTGAATTCCACCAGAGGTACAAGGAGGAGCTGGTACCATTCCTTCTGAAACTATTTCAATCAATAGAAAAAGAGAGAATCCTCCCTAACTCTTTTTACGAGGCCAACATCATCCTGATACCAAAGCCTGGCAGAGACACAACAAAAAGAGAGAATTTTAGACCAATATCCCTGATGAACATCGATGCAAAAATCCTCAATAAAATACTGGCAAACCGGATTCAGCAGCACATCAAAAAGCTTATCCACCATGATCAAGTGGGCTTCATCCCTGGGATGCAAGGCTGGTTCAACATTTGCAAATCAATAAACGTAATCCAGCATATAAACAGAACCAAAGACAAGAACCACATGATTATCTCAATAGATGCAGAAAAGGCTTTTGACAAAATTCAACAGCCCTTATGCTAAAAACGCTCAATAAATTTGGTATTGATGGAACGTACCTCAAAATAATAAGAGCTATTTATGACAAACCCACAGCTAATATCATACTGAATGGGCAAAAACTGGAAAAATTCCCTTTGAAAACTGGCACAAGACAGGGATGCCCTCTCTCACCACTCCTATTCAGCATAGTGTTGGAAGTTCTGGCTAGGGCAATCAGGCAAGAGAAAGAAATCAAGGGTATCCAGTTAGGAAAAGAAGAAGTCAAATTGTCCCTGTTTGCAGATGACATGATTGTATATTTAGAAAACCCCATTGTCTCAGCCCAAAATCTCCTTAAGCTGATAAGCAACTTCAGCAAAGTCTCAGGATACAAAATTAATGTGCAAAAATCACAAGCATTCTTATACACCAGTAACAGACAAGCAGAGAGCCAAATCAGGAATGAACTTCCATTCACAATTGCTTCAAAGAGAATAAAATACCTAGGAATCCAGCTTACAAGGGATGTAAAGGACCTCTTCAAGGAGAACTACAAACCACTGCTCAGTGAAATCAAAGAGGACACAAACAAATGGAAGAACATACCATGCTCATGGATAGGAAGAATCAATATCGTGAAAATGGCCATACTGCCCAAGGTGATTTATAGATTCAATGCCATCCCCATCAAGCTACCAATGACTTTCTTCACAGCATTGGAAAAAACGGCTTTAAAGTTCATATGGAACCAAAAAAGAGCCCGCATTGCCAAGACAATCCTAAGTCAAAAGGACAAAGCTGGAGGCGTCACGCTACCTGACTTCAAACTATACTACAAGGCTACAGTAACCAAAACAGCATGGTACTGGTACCACAACAGAGATATAGACCAATGGAACAGAACAGAGTCCTCAGAAATAATACCACACATCTACAGCCATCTGATCTTTGACAAACCTGAGAGAAACAAGAAATGGGGAAGGGATTCCCTATTTAATAAATGGTGCTGGGAAAATTGGCTAGCCATAAGTAGAAAGCTGAAACTGAATCCTTTCCTTACCCCTTATACAAAGATTAATTCAAGATGGATTAGAGACTTAAATGTTAGACCTAATACCATAAAAACCCTAGAAGAAAATCTAGGTAGTACCATTCAGGACATAGGCATGGGCAAGGACTTCATGTCTAAAACACCAAAAGCAACGGCAGCAAAAGCAAAAATTGACACATGGGATCTAATTAAACTAAAGAGCTTTTGCACAGCTAAAGAAACTACCATCAGAGTGAACAGGCAACCTACAGAATGGGAAAAAATTTTTGCAACCTACTCATCTGACAAAGGGCTAATATCCAGAATCTACCAAGAACTCAAACAAATATACAAGAAAAAAACAAACAACCCCATCAAAAAGTGGGGAAAGGATATGAACAGACATTTCTCAAAAGAAGACATCCATACAGCCAACAGACACATGAAAAAATGCTCATCATCAATGGCCATCAGAGAAATGCAAATCAAAACCACAATGAGATACCATCTCACACCAGTTAGAATGGCAATCATTAAGAAGTCAGGAAACAACAGGTGCTGGAGAGGATGTGGAGAAATAGGAACACTTTTACACTCTTGGTGGGATTGTAAACTAGTTCAACCATTATGGAAAACAGTATGGCGATTCCTCAAGGATCTAGAACTAGATGTACCATATGACCCAGCCATCCCACTACTGGGTATATACCAAAGGATTATAAATTACTCTACTACAAAGATACATGCACACGTATGTTTATTGCGGCACTATTCACAATAGCAAAGACTTGGAATCAACCCAAATGTCCATCTGTGACAGACTGGATTAAGAAAATGTGGCACATATACACCATGGAATACTATGCAGCCATCAAAAAGGATGAGTTTGCGTCCTTTGTAGGGACATGGATGCAGCTGGAAACCATCATTCTTAGCAAACTATCACAAGAAGAGAAAACCAAACACCGCATGTTCTCACTCATAGGTGGGAACTGAACAATGAGATCACTTGGACTCGGGAAGGGGAACATCACACACTGGGGCCTATCATGGGGAGGGGGGAGGAGGAGGGATTGCATTGGGGAGTTATACATGATATAAACGTCATGCACATGTACCCTAGAACTTAAAGTATAATAATAAAAAAAAAAAAAAAAAAAAAAGACTTCGAGAAATAGCATACCTGAGAAGATAATCTGTGTCAATTATAAAATAAATCATTTTAAAAATATGTAATTTATAAAATTTACCAGTTGGTAGAAAATACGATAAAACCCAACATCAGCTTTTGCATGTATGAACAAACTTTCTAGGATTTTACAAAACTATATACCAACTGGATGTAACAGATGTCACCACCTAACAACAAAAGAATGAGCATTTTCCTAAAGTGTCCTTGGAACTTTCTCTAGGATTAACTCTAAGTTCGTCCATGAAATAAGCCTCATTAGATGTATAAGGATCGAAAGCATATATATTCTACAACAACAAAGGAATGAAATTAGAATTCAATAACAGCAGGAAATTTGGGGAATTCACAAATATGTGGGACTTAAACCTCTTTAATAACCAATGGATCAAATAAGAAATCACAGTGAAAATTAGAAAATACTTTCAGATGAATGAAATGAAGATGCAGCAAACCAAAACCTATGCATCCATGGCTAAAGCAGTAACTAGAGAGAAATGTATACCTGTCAATGCAAGTAACAAAAAAATAGGAAACATCTCAAATAATAATCTAGCCTTCCAACTTAAAAATCAAACTAAACCCAAAACAAACAGAAGAAATAAGATAATAAATAATTCAACCCTAAAAAAGAGCAAGGTCTTGCATTTGCTGGAGCGTGAATGAGACCAGATGATATTATGCTAAGTGAAATAAGCCAGATACAGAAATAAAAATATTGCATGATCTCACTTATATGTGGAATCTAAAAGAAAACAATTTAATACAGGGAGATAGAAAACAGGTGTTACCAGGAATGGGCGGGAAGGAGGTAGGTAAGAGGCAATGGGGAGATGAAGGTAAAAGAATATAAAGTAGCAGATATGTAGGATGATCAAATCTAGAGGTCTAATGTGCAACATGAGGACCATAAGTAATAAAATTTTACTGCATATGGGGTTCATGCCAAATGAGTAGATTTTTGCTGCTTTTGCTGTAAAAACAAAACAGGTAACTATGTGAGATGATGGATATGTTAATTTGCTTCACAATTATAGTGATTTTACTATCTATATTATAACAACACATTGCATGTCTTAATTGTACACCAAAATTTATTTTAAAATAAGCTAATGAAGAAGAGAGCAGAAATAAATGAAATAATAAAAAAGCAATACAGAAAATTAACAAAGCCAAAAGTTGGTTCTTTATAAAGATCAATAAAAATTATAAACCCTTAGTTAAACTTAAAGAAATACAAATGATTATTTAAAATGCCATAAACAACTTTGTCATTAAATGTTATAATGTAGATGAATGAAAAAATCCTCGAGACACAAACTGCTGAAACTGACTCTAGAAGAAATGGAAAATCTGAATAGATCTATAACAAGTAAAGATATCGAATTATGAATTTGAAACTTCCCACTAAGAAAAGCTCATGGTCAAATGGTTTACTGCTGAATGCTACCAAACACGAAAGAATTCCTAACAACTCTTCACAAACTCTTCCAAAAAGTAGAATAGAGAATGTTTCCTAACTAATGCTATAAAGCTGTTATTTAACCTGACACTGAAATGAAAGACATCACAAAGATATCACAAACCCATATCCCTTGGGAAAACAGATGCAAAATTTTACAACAAAATACTAACAAAATGAATCCAACAACATATAACAAGTTTTAAACACTGTGACCAAGTGGCGTTTATCCCAGTAATGTAAGGCAGGTTTAATATCCAAAATTCAATTAATGCACTATACCATGTTAATAGAATAAAGGGAAAAAACCATGATCATCTCAATAGATGCTGAAATGGCAAAATGTAATACTATCTCATAAAAACAACTCTCAACAAACTAGGTATAGGCATCAATTGAAAAAAAAAAAAAAAAAAAAAAAAAAAACACCCACAACTAGCATTTTACTTAATCCTGAAGGATGGAACATTTTCCTCCTAAGATTAAGAACAAGACAAGGATGTCTGCTGTCGTCACTTCCATCCAATATTGTAATTCAAGTTTTATCCAGGGCAATTGAGGAGTGACTGCTAATGGTTATGAAGTTTTTTTAAGAGAAGGTGATGAAGATATTTTTAAATTAGACAGTGGTGAGAGTTGTAAAACTCTGTGAATGTACTTATTTTTAAAAAAACACCAAATTGTACATTTTTAAATGATTACTTTTATGGCAAGTGAATTCTATTTCAACAAAGCTATTATTAAGGAAAAAAAAAGGATTTAAGCTAGATACAGTAGCTGATGTTTGCAATCTCAGCACTTTGGGAGGCCAAGGTAAGAGGATCGCTTGAGCCCAGGAGTTGAGGGTTATGGTAAGCTGTAACTATGCCACTGTAATCCAGCCGGGATGACAAAGTGAGAACCTGTCTCTTAAAAAAATGGTTAATTAAAAAAATTAAAAATGATTTTTAAAAATTACACCCCAAACCTAGGACCTGAATGAACAAAACAAAAAATAAACTGGGCAATGGGCAATTTGAAATGTTTATGAAAAGCATATATCACCCCAAAAATAATATAGTATACTAATAGTAAAATCATAATAACACAAAACAACATAACACAACATGAACCATTAGAATACTATAATAAAATATGGGTTGAGTAGACTAGAGTATAATACAATATAATCTGAAACAAAATGACTCTAGAGTGGCTATTGAAAATATAGCTGGAAAGAATACTACCAGTCCACTGGGAAATAAAGCCCATGACCAGTGGCCTGTCAGTCAAAGGTGTGAGAACGGATGTCTAAGTTTGTCTTCTGCACTACTCTGTTTCTTTCCCTTGGTGTTATCATGTGATGAATATATGCAGAACTACCAGCCATTTCTCTGTAAGAGCCCAGGTCTTAAGAAGCTGAACATGGTGTACTGGAAGGATGGACCTCGGACTGCCTTCCAGCCCTGCTACAATCAGTCTCATGGATTTACCCATAACAAAATGGACACGACACCTTTGAACTCAATCAGCTATTACTCTTCTCTTTTCTTTTTTTAATGAGATACAACAGTAAACCTGGAGTCTACCTAAACTACTCTTTTGTATTTAATTTCTTTGTACATACTTAGCATGCCTAACATATATACATATACTTAATACACACATAATTTTACGTAAATGTGCAAGCATCAGCTAAGACAGTATTTTTTTTCTTTTCAGCTTTTCTCCTTTTCTTATGCTTTTCTCTTAATTGACATCAGATACCCCCCAAATAATCCACATTAAAAAATCTAATACTATTCATATTTTTCTATGTACTCCTGTAATCCTATACAGTTATGCCTAGTTATATGTTGGAGCTTGTCTTGGTTTTTTGATATGAGGTCATGATGTGTTACTTCTCTGTATTTTGATATTCACTCTAAAATACCTTGTGGAAATTGGTCATGTAATATGGCTTTACTCATTCTCTTAAAGCTAGATAATGGTCTTAGCTCCCTGTGGTGTGACTGGGCTGTCACACATACACCATTACCCCACTTTTGGGCATTCATTTTGTTTCCACCTTTTTGCTGCTATGAAAAATGCTGCGATAAAAAACTTCAATTCTTAGAAATTTATGATCTATGTTTGTTGTTGCTTCTAAGATATAAATTCTCAGGAGCAAGATGAATGCTAATGGATGTTGCCAGAAAGCCTGCAATACTTTATATTTTTACCTCAATGTATACATACATTTTTTCCCACATCCTCACCAATAAGAGGGTTGTGGTTCTTTTTTATTTTTGTCATGTATTTGGTTAAGATTCTAGCCGTTATAAATTTAGAAAGAAAGCTACTAGGCTGCTTAACCAAAATGGGAATGGATTTGCTCACAAAGTTCTGCAATATTACCAATATTTGGTTTATCCCCTTTCCCTCTCAGCTTCCATGATTGGCTCATTCCCAGATCGGCTCTCCCCTTCCTGTCACAAGATGGTGGCTAGCAACTCCTAGAGCCATATTCTTTCAGCATGACAACCAGAAAGAAAGAGGCGTAGACTTTCTCTTACCATTCTCAGAAATCATTCTGAGATGTACTCCTACTGGATCAACTGCATGCATCTTTGAACATTACACTGTGTAGTTGGGAAAACATGACTCCTTGATTGGCTTACGTCTGGATCATATGTTCCACTTTAGTATTAGAGGTGGAGCCTCCACCAGACTGAGGAGGAGAGGAGCAGCTTCCCAAAAATATCATGGCTTCTTCCAGAAGAAGAGAGAATAGCAATGGCAAATATCCACTCCATCTTTTCATAATATGTGAAGTCTAGTTGCTTCTTACATTGCAATCACTAAGAAGGATGTGTTCATCCTAATTATAGTCCACTCTTTTAAATAGCTTTAAATGTCACAATAATTTATGATTTTAAACGTAGAATTTTGATTAAAATTATACTAATGTATATTATATCTTAAATGATAACCATATCATCTTGTATGTTATTATTCCTTCAGAGTTATTAGGAACCTCTGTTATGCCATATTCTAATATACTTATGGTCTATGAGAGGTCTACAGCTATTGGATTTTAATGCCATTATCTTAATTTCTTATGTATTTCTTTCTTAGTTTCTCCTTTTTCTTGATACTACTCCACCCATCTCTAGCTTTTTCTACTCCAGCTCTCCCATCCCTGAAATCTGCCACTTAGAGTAGACAAGTTGTTCGGGAAATAAGAGACAGTTTATCCTAAGTGAAAAACCCAAGGGGTTCCTCCGTAAGGAAAATATCCTAACTTCAGTACAAAAGCTCTGGGTCAGGTTAAGTCAGTCTTGATCACAATTGTGTATGAGCACAAAGGGGCTCACATATTTTATTGAAGGAATTAAAGTTATTTAGGGTATTGTACTCAGAAGTCTTATTTACTCACTTTCTGATTCTTTGCTCTATTAAAGATAATTGAGGTTGTCAGGTAATTGAACTGAAGATAAGTTAGCCTTTAAAGTATTTAGGTTCTATGGTCTATATGTGTCCCCCAAATTTCATGTGTTGGAAACTTAATCCCTAATGCAAGAGTGATGGTAGACGGAATCTTTTGAAAGGTTAGCTCAGGAGGGGTCTACTCATGAATGGATTAATGCTTTAATAAAAGAGCTTGATGGAGGGATATTGTCTTTTTTGCCCTTCAAGCTTTTGCTATGTAAGGACACAACAAGAAGGTCCTCACCAGATGCCAGTACCTTAATCTTGTTCTTCTCAGGCTACAGAATTGTGAGAAAATAAATTTCTGTTCTTTAAAAATTTGTTTTAACAACACAAATGGACTAAGACAGTAGGATAAGCGAGGTTTTAATGTGTGTGTATATATATGTACACAAACACACACATGTACACACATGCACACACACACATGCATACACACACTTTTAATTTGAATACTTCAAGAATGGCTCAATTTTATTCAAATTTTTTCTGATCCTAGACTATATTTTTCTATCAATAATAAGCTGCAATTTCTTCTACTTTATGAAGTACCTTTATTAACTTAGGGAATATAAAGAATATTTTCTCACTTAATTTGGAATAAAAACTATACATTTTTATTTTCTAATCTCTTCTTCCATCCTACTTCCCTTCCCCCAACACCAATTTTTATTTTGCCCATTTAGTAAGCATGTAGAAAGAAGCAAAGAACAACTAAAATAAAAACAAATATGAAGGGAAAAACTAAAATGCCATGTTCTATTACAGTTGCTAATGGTATTTAACATGGTGAACCACTTGATACTTGGAACCCCTTACAACCTTACAAGTTTTCCTTTGCTGAGTAACTCTCTCTATTCTGTAGCTTGCTTCTCAGCTCCTACCCCATATTCCTGACAATTAGACACAACCTCCTTCATGCCCTTGTAGTTTCCATGTGCTTCTATTCCAGCTGTATTATATTGTGTAGCAAAATATCACAATTAAGAGCACAGACTGGAATCTGGGTTCAAACCCTGATGTCAGCACCTACTAACTGTATGATCTTGGGCAATGCACTAAATCTCCCTGTGCTTTAGGTTCATATCTGTAAAATAATGTGTCTATAGCAGATAGCTGTTGTGAGTATTAAATGAGATAATCTATGTGAAACTCGGCAAGGTTCCTGGTATTCAGTGTGTTCAATTAGTGACAGTATTGTTTGCTTGTTTTTCTCCCTGCTGAGCTGTGAACAACAGTATTCCTAATGCCTAGCACAGTTCTTGCTCCATGATATTCTACACCTAAATCTTGAATAAATTGCTAGAAACTAGAACGTAATTTTTCTGTATGTTCATAGAAATATACATGCAGGTTTACACCATTTCAGAAGGAACAACTAATATTAAATCTTGTTGGAAAAGGAATCAGTGGGTTCAAAATGCTATGAAACTGTATATGCCTGGACTTATAACAAAGTCATCGTAATTTCTGAAAATTGTACAGAGGCATCCCTGAACTGGAATTATGTTTTCTTGTTTCCTTTTAACAGGTTACTCATTTTCCTGGTCAAAAAATTCTTCTTACAGCAATATTTTGCATAGAGAGACCATAATTTTCAAAAAGATAAGGCAATTAAGAGGGAAGAGAATGTTTAACAGGTGGAGAGGAGAAATAGCAGAGTTTTTTTTTCTTCTTTTTTAAGAGGTATTCAGATTCTGATTTGAGAGCTGTCCAGATTTTAAATAACCTTTGCCCAAGTTACCCGAGGAATCCTGCTTGAACACCCTGACCGTGGACTATCATTGGGATGTCTCTACCTCATTTTATACTGTACTTTCTTCCCCCATAGCCATGATCCCCCCCATCCCTCAAAATTAACAAGTCTTAATTTTAAAGAAATCAAACAAAAACCAAATCCAGGTTATACACATTTTAAGAATCAAAGCTTTGACTTCGCCTTTCAGTCCTCTTATTAATACCCACATCATGACTCTTGTCGAGAAAAAGGTTTAGTGTCGCGGTCCTCAATCAGTATTTCTACATTCACTTTCATTAGGAGCCATGTTTTTCTGACAAAGGATAACAAATGGATACTCTTGGTCCCTAATGTGCTTTTGACTACAGATCCTGCACCATTTCTCTGTTAAGCAATTGCAATTATTTGTCATTTTAATATGACTTGGCAAGGAGGTCTGAAAAACATGGCTATTACTCATCAATATGTATATTTTGTACTTACATTAATATTAGAATATCATTATTACTCACCTCACATTGTATGAGCAAAATAAAATTATACCATGTAAAAAAAATGCATTAAATTCTTCTCAGCTGCACTCTATAGCAAAAGTAAAGGTAATTTAAGAGTTTGCACCATTTATATGCTAAATGCTACCATTTATTATTATTAGTGAGGAAATACTTATAACTTTATGCTAATGGAAAATATATCAATGTGTTTCCACTATTAATTGGAAAATAATATAGCTAATAGTAAAACCCAAACCTTTTAAAGAATAGCCATCCTTTCACATCCTGAAATGTTATAGTGCCTAATTTTTTTATCATACTAGCATAATATAATTTTGATATTAGAGTAAAATTCTTTAATTATTTACTTTTGCATTCTTCTTCTGGAGGCTTTTGCATGTAGAATTAGTTTTAGTTTTGAAAGCTTTGAAATTCAAGAATGAGCATTGTAAATAAATATTAATAATTTATCAGCCAACTTTCTCTCAGTGGATATAGTTAATTTTGTATCATAATAAAGCATGTTAAACCCCTATGCTGTCCTGCATACTTTTAAATTATTTCTGTAATTTCACCAATCTTTCTACTATTACAAATCTACATCAACATGAAATTCAAGTATGCTGCAAATAAATACGTGAATTTTAAAAGTTGCTACATGCTAAGATAATAGAAGGGAAGGGCAACTTTTTTAGAACCTGTTTCTCAAACTTAGGATCATCACACACACAGAGAGAAATAAGAACCAAAGGAAAGCCAATCAAGTCATTTTCATGTTTCTAACATAAACAGGCCCTGTATCCTCACAGTTCAAAGTAAAATTAAAATTTTATCCATTCAACAAGTATTTTCTAAGTAGGTTGTAAAAGACCAGGAACATTTTTAGAGCACCTACTATGTGCAAGAGACTATACTAAGGCCTGATTTCAGCTCATAAGACTTAGAAAGATGGGGAGTCAGACAACAGCCTCTTGTCTAAGAAAGCAAATAAAGGGCAAAAACCAAAGCAAAGCATCACGGTTATTTATGTTAGTGGATGGAATGGTTAGAGTGGAAAGAAGAAACCTAGAAATACTTAAGAGAACAATGACATTATCAGGGCAAACCTCTGATCCTTCCCTCAGAAAACATACCTCCCCCAAAAGAATTTGAGGTCATATTAAATTTTAGAGAAATGTTTTAAAAAGTAGATACAACTCTTCTAAAACTACATACAAATGGGAGGCGGTAATGTGCCTTCTTATATCTGTCAAGGTATTCTAATGACCTTTCCATTTTCTTCAAACAACCCCAACTGTACAAATAAATACTACCTCCAAACACCAGACAACCAAAATGAAACAAAATAAAATAACTAATGTGGCATGGCATCAGGAAACCAGGATAGACTCTGAGCTGAATTTAAGTCCAGTACATCCATTTGTTAATGTGTGACCTTGGGTATTATCTTTGCACAGTTTCTGTTTCCTTATCTATTAAAGTCGGATAAATACCTGCCATCTGGTATTGTAAGAATTCAGTAAGAGAGGTATAGGAAAGTGCTGCACTAAATCTAAAGACATGGCCAGGCACAGTGGCTGACGCCTGTAATCCCAGCACTTTGGGAGGCCCGGGGTGGGTGGGTCACTTGAGGTCAAGAGTTCGAGACCAGCCTGGCCAACATGGTGAAACCTTGTCTCGGCTGAAAACCAAATACAAAAATTAGCCAGGTGTGGTGGCGCACACCTGTAATCCTGGCTACTCAGAAGGCTGAGGCAGGAGAATCGCTTGAACCCGGGAGGTGGAGGTTGCAGTGAGCCAAGATCGCGTCATTGTACTCCAGCCTGGGCAACAGAGTAAGACTCCATCTCAAAAACAACAACAACAAAAATCTAAAGACATGTAAGATGTCATTTATTATTATTTTCTTACAAATCCAGAAGCTGAGGAGGGTCAGGAGACAGAAGTTGAAGTGAGGATAACACGTAGGTTAAAACTTGCTCCTCCAAAAGGAGATCTGGAGCGCTGGTATCCATTCATTTATTTCAGAGCAGTTGACTCTCAGAGCTCTGTTCATAATATAGACCCACTTTTCCTTTGGAAGTTATTATATACGATTTTTTTACATATAGTGAGAAATTAGTCATGAGCATTTTTTAAAATACAAGATTGAAAAATCTTGGCAACCAATTTTTGCCTCTAGATGGGTTTATATAAGAAACATGATAGAGTTAATGACATATGTGAAAGAACCATGCAACACCTGACTTCTATTCCTGGCTTTGTCACTAATTAAAATGGAACTAATCCCAGCGATAATTTTTCAATACCATTTTCTTCTCTATAATATGTGGATGATAAAATCCACTTCTTATCCCTTTAAGAATATTAGATTACCAGGTATCTGTTGAAATGATAGAGTTCTCTAACATGAGAGGGAAACCCTACATTTATACTGGAAGCAAGAGAAAAGGACTATCTGCATCAGAGAAAGGTTGAGGAATAACTGACAGATTTAGAGCCAATTGGGCTGGATTAATGTGAGACCTTGCCCGGGGCTCGAATACTGTCCTCTGCTCAACAAGAGAAATCAGAGCAGTATTTTAAGGAAATGAGTTTCTTCCAGGACATTCTTGAGGAACGTAAGTAACATCCATTGATTTGGAGGAGTTTGATCTGACTGTGACGGCAGCAGTCCCTGTGAGGATCACACCAATGGAATTCCTTTGATAGTCTGGAGGTCCCTGTGTCTGTAAGCAGAGCCCTGGGACTTACACAGAATTACACCCATCAGAGAGGAAACAGTGCTGCCATGAGATACTTGCATAGTGAGGTAAAAGTAACATCGAGCTAATTTTTGTTAGAAAATAATTAAATGGTTATTAATTTATCCTTGCTTAAAATTTTTAGAGAATTCTCCATGTCTTAAAACAAAGCAAATAGTAGAGACACAAAACAAAGCAAATAGTAAAGACACAATAAGAGAAAGGATAAGTCAACTAGGAGCAAATGGAAGGATACTCTTTGTATTCACTAGATTTATTTGGTTGCAACAGAAGCCAGTTCTGGCTAACTCAAGTAAAGGTAAGAAGAGAAGTTTTCAGAAGAAGAGTCTCTGGGAGTTTCTCTGGTTGGAAGGAAGGGCCGAAGGACCAGGTAGAGGCAGACAAGATCAGGTCACGACAAAAGGTCTCCCAAGAATACACTGTTTGGCAGTCCTATCCAGACTCCACTTGAGAAGTCTGAAAGAACTCTAAGCATTGATGTTTGTTTCTAGTGTCCACAGCTCAAGATTTCAAAGTCCCAGGAATCTGACTAGTCAAGAGATCATATGTGTGCTTTCTCATGGCAGAACCCAGTCACAGGAAGAATCTAATAGAAGAATCTCCAAGGACATGTTTGGATCCTGTTATGTGAGTGCTGACACTTGAATGTATTATCACATTAAGGCTGCACAGCACCTGGCGAAAAACTTTTCCAAAAGAAAGCTGAGATGCTGTATGAAGTGGAAATGGACACAGAAGATAAGAAATGACAAATGTTTATGACAGTTTCTAAGCATGAAAGCAAAGAGAGGAGGTGAGGATGCAGATATGGCTAGATGCATGTGTCTGTATCCAAAACTAAAGAAAATTAGTATATATTTGTTCCTATTCACAAAAACTATGGTGAAGACCATTCCTTGTAGTATCTTCAGAATAGCAAAAGACTGGGAGGATGGGAAGTAATTCATATAGAAGTAAACCGGTCAAAGGAATTGTAGTATATATAATAGAACACCATGATCTATTCTTTTAAGGCAGTATGTTTGCATGTGCTGATAATGAGTATACTCCAGGATATATTGGAAAGTAATAAACTGTAGAACACAGTATATGCGTAATCTACGTCTATGGAAGAGAGAGGGAGGTGCAAATTTTATGCATGCACAAATGGAGTAATGGAGTTTGACTTTGGGATTAGGAAAGGAGGCCAGGAGTTTGGAAGATATAAAGAAAAATCTTAGGTTTTTCTCTCTCTCTTTTGCACTCTTTGATTTTTTAAAAAATGTGTACCTATCACCCTTCACATAAAAATTTGGTTATTGAAAAATTGTTTACATTTTTCCCAATGATTACTCTTCTGAGAAGTTATCCTAATAAAATAATTGTTTACATTTTTCCCAATGATTACTCTTCTGAGAAGTTATCCTAATAAAATAAATTAGAGGGAAATGTGTACATTCAAGGATATTCATCTCATTATTATTTATAAAATAAGAAATTAATTAAATGAAAGAAAAATTATAAAGAATTATCTGAAATTATCTAAAAGTAGCTATGAAAACATTTGAAATCATGCTTTAGAAGTATACTTGAAATGTGGAGAATAAAAAGAGATTTTTAAAACAACATATACACATACAGAAAAACAGATATATATATATGTGTATGTATGAAACAATATGCTACAACATACTTACTGGATGACAAGATTATGGGTGATTTTAATTTTCTTTTTTATACATTTTTATGTTACCCAGATTTTCTGCAATAAATGTATTACTTTGTCAGAAAAACAGTCACTTAAAAGGCACACTAAAATATTAATTAGAAGATGATTTTTTAATGTGTAGAATTTAAAACTTTTATCTTTACAACTTAATACTAGATTAAATTATGGATTTCTCTTGAATTTATTAGCAAGCTTAAATATGTGCTAACTAAACTTTTGGCCCTTCCTACCATTATTGTCAATATTAACGCTTAATACTTTAAAGAATGCCTATAGGAAAAATTAACTGTTATGGGAGGTATATTAAAGCCTTTCTCCTGTCTTAAAGAAATCACGGAACCTCTGGGAAATACAAAACCAATCATTATTTTTTAAGGTAAACATTGATATCATAACCCAGATTTTAAAAATTTGGCCCACTCACATGAATAGATACTTTTCAAAAGAAGACATACATGTGGTCAGCAAGCATATGAAATAATACTCAACATTATTAATCATTAGAGAAATGCAAGTCAAAACCACAGTGAGATACCATCTCACACCAGTCAGAATGGCCATTATTAAAAAATCAACAACTAACACATGCTGGTAAGGCTGAGGAAGGAGAACACGTATCCACTGCTGGTGGGAGTGCACATTAGTTCAGCCAGTGTGGAAAGCAATGTGGCAATTCCTCACAGAGTTCAAAACAGAATAACCATTCAACCCAGCAATCCCATTATTGGGTATATGCCCAAAGGAATATATTTTTTTTTGTCATAAAGATGCGTGCATGCATATGTGTGCATTGTAGCACTATTCACAGTAGCAAAGACATGAACCTAAATGTCCATCAGTAGACTGGATTAAGAAAGTGTAGTACATATACACCACAGAATACTATGCAGCCATAAAAAAGAATGAGATCATGTCCTTTGCAGGGACATAGATAGAGCTGGAGGCCATTATCCTTAGCAAACTAACACAGGGATGGAAAACCAAATACCACTTCTCACTTACAAGCGGGAGTTAAATGATGAGAGCACACGGACACAAAGAGGGGAAAAACACACACTGGGGTCTCCCTGAGGATAGAAGGTGAGAGAAGGGAGAAGAGCATCAGAAAAAATATCCATTGGGCACTATGCTTAGTACCTGGATGACTAATTAATCTGTACATCAAATCCCTGTGACACAAGTTTACCCATACAACAAACCGTCACATGTACCTCTGATCCTAAAATTAAAATTAAAAGAAAAAAAATTGGACCACTCAATGACAGACTTATCCTAGTGTCAAATCTGAAACACAGATGCATTCAAAACGTCATGAAAAGCAATGTTATGTTTCACTGAACAATGAGAACAATGAAACATGAATTACACTATACAACACATGGTACAATTTCTTCCCCAAATGCTCTTTGAGCATATCTTCCTCTCCTCAAATGTCTGCACCAACTCTCTCCTCTCCTAGGCATCTTTATAGAGTACCAGCTTCTGCACACCAGGATCTCTGCCTAAGCTCCTCCAACCTTTTCTTTCCTTTCAGATCATCCGTCTTCTATCAGCTCTGGGAATATCCATCCCATTTCTAAATGCAGATAATTTTTGCTCTTGTAGGAGTCTTCCAGTTCTTTTGTACACTTTTCCTCCCAGCCAGCACCACAGTTTACTCATCTATAAAAATGTGGAATTTTTTATTTATTTATTTATTTATTTTGAGAGGGAGTCTTGCTCTGTCACTCAGACTGGAGTGCAATGGTGGGATCTTGGCTCACTGCAACCTCCACCTCCTGTGTGCGATTCTCCTGCCTCAGCCTCCTGAGTAGCTGGACTACAGGTGCCGGCCACCACACCTGGCTAATTTTTGTATTTTTAGTAGAGAAGGGGTTTCATCATGTTGGTCAGACTAATCTCAAACTCCTGACCTCAGGTGATCCACCCACGTTGGCTTCCCAAAGTGCTGGGATTACAGGCATGAGCCACGGCACCCCGCCAAAAAGGTGGATATAAATACCAGCCTCTGATAGGTTAACTAGGACAACTACAGGACAATACCTGTCATACGGTTTATATAAAATACATATTCATTCAGTTCTTCAACTTTAACAGTTCTGTTGAAGCTCTGTCAGCCTCTTCTCAATCATTTTTAGTCAAAATATAAGATGGTGCATTAAAAGCATTTCTACCTCATTCTCCTCTGTGAAACCGAAGCGCAATCATAAGAACAGCGAATAAAATTCTAACCTCAATAGAAATAGGAAATAGCCACAACACTAATCCACAATTCTGAAGAGTAGTTATCAGACAGTAACATTTTAAGTGAGGAAAACGTTGTATCATCATAAATTTTCAATATCACATGTGTCTTGCTTGTCAAAATCTTTTATTAGAAGTGGTATTGTCTGAAGAGAAATTATTTTTTTCCTCCAGAAAGACATGGGAAACAAGAATGAACTGTGTTCAACATTGCAAAATGCCAGAAAAGGCAAGATTGAGAGAAAAATTTCACACATGTTTCATATGAAACATGTACAAAATCCTTAAAGAAGGCATGATGCGCACATTTAATACCAAGCCAGGATGCCATGCACATTTAAAAACAATAGAAAAAGACATCTACATATTTATAGCCAATTGATCTTCAACAAAGCTGTCAAGAACATACACTGAGGAAAGGACGCACTATTCAATAAATTGTGCTGGGGAAATTGGATAACCGTATGCAGAAGAATGACTCCTACCGCCCACCGTATATGAAAATCAACTTAAGATGGATTAAAGACTGAAACGTAAGACCTGAAACTATAAAACTACTAACAGAAAACATAGAGAAGACTCTTTGAGACATTGATCTAGGCAAAGATTTTTATGCCTAAGACCTCAAAAGCATGGGCAACAAAACCAGAAATAGACAAATAACAGTTAAACTAAAAGGATTCTACAGAGCAAAAGAAACAATCAACAGAGTGAAGAGAAGGTGGTGTTTGTTTGCATAATTTATTCTTCATGAGATACACAATGAACTGCATGCATTTATAGAGCAATAAGAGGATGTATTTCATGTGCCTTGTTTTTGACTGAATAATAACTGGAAGTATTAATAAATAAAACTAATTTAAATGGTAAACACAAAAAAGCATGCAAAGGATCTGAGTAGACATTTCTCCAAAAAAAAGATATGCGAATGGCTACTAAACTCATGAAAATATGCTCAACATCATTCGCCATGAGAAAAATTTAAATCAAATCCACAGTGAGATCCCACCTCATGTCCACTAGGATGATTATAATTAAAAGAGAGAGAATGAGTGTTGGGCAGAGTACGGTGAAGTCAGAACCTTCATGCACTTGATGAGAATGCAAAAATGGTGCAATCGCTTTGGAAAACAGCCTGGCATTTCAAGAGGTTCTCTGTCTACATAGAGTTTCCATATGATCCAGCAATGCCACTCCTAGGAATATACCCAAGAAAAGTAAAAACTATGTCCACACAAAAACGTGTACATGAATGTTCAAGGCAGCATTATTTATAATAATCAAAATATTGCAACAACTCAAATGTGCATCAACTGATGAATGGATGAATGAAATGTGATATATCCAGACAATGGAATATAATTAGACAATAAATATAAACAAGATGCTGATTCATGCTACAACATGGATGAATGTTGAAAGCATTATGCTAAGTAATGCTGAAAGGAGCCACAGATCATATGCTTCCATATATACAAAATATCCAGGATAGGTAAATCTATAGAAACAAAATGTAGATTAGTGATTTCCTAGGGCTGGGGTGCTGGAGGGACTGAGCGGGTGACAGCTTGGAGTGTTCCGTATCTTTTGGGGATGATGAAAATGTTCTAAAACCGATTGTGAAGATGGTTACAGAACTCTGAATTACTTACATCCAATTAAGCATCTATTTTAAGTGTGTGAATTGTATGGTATATGAATTGTATCTCAACAAAGCTGTTAAAAGCAAACAATGTCAATTATTCAAGATCTCAGGGGTTGTAAGTATGAATGAGGCTTTCTTGGGGGAAAAAAAGACACTAACAAAATCTCTCAATCCACACAAGTTACTTCTGTGTTGTTCCTGCATCCCACTAACAAAACCCCTCTGGATCTGGCTTTCTGTAACAGTTTAGTGCCCTCAGGATTCAACATGTCATCCCCAGGTCAGACTGGAGGCAGAAAACTCCAGGAGCTGCTGTGCCAAGCCACCTCCAGTGCAGAAATATCATTTCACTGCACTGACACCATGCTGGAAAGTGTTTTCAAGTCTTCTGCATTGCCCAGCCACGCAGCCCTCTCAGTGCTGTCTGCATGGCAACCTTATGAGGCCCCGAGTGGAGAGCCTACCTCCACTGTGCCCAAACACCTGCCCCACAGAAACTCTGGGATCATAGATGTGTGTTGTTTTAAATTGCTGAATTTGTGACGATGTGCTACACAACAGTAAAAACTAACAGGGTGTTTTCTCTTGGAAGTACTGACTGAAGCTCTTTAGATAACCTTCTGTGTTCCCTTGACTTCCCAATTTGTTGCTGAAGCCTCAGCTTGGGTCACAACCATCCAAGGTCTCCAGAGTAAGTTCGTCTGCCAAGTGTGTTGGTGTTGGCAAGGAGTTTTGATACAGCTCGGGTGTCTAACAACAGTCAACACATTTCTTCAGTTCCTCTGCAGAGATGAAATTAGGGCTCCATCTCAGGCCAAGAAAATAATTTCCCACCTGTATATAATAAAGCCTGGGCTTGTACATTCAACTACATGGTGTTAGGAAATAACCTCAGGCTACATTAACTTAATAAAATAAATGCGGAATATGGGAAACAAATCAGGGAGTAATTTTGGCAGCTTAAAATCTTGAGTTGTGCATGCTAGCTCTTCCCTCATTTAAATGACATAGAAAGCAACTTCTTAAAAAGATCTCACTGTCCAAAAAATATTATCAAAAGAATTGTTAATCTTACTACATGGCTTATGTTTCAGAGCTGCTTGTTTGGGGGAGGTCAAAGGGGAAGAGCTACAAAGGAATTCTTATTTTCAGTTTTATTTATTTTATTTAACTTTTAAAGTTCAAAGCCATAAAGGAATTTTACCACCTGAATGTCCTTTACTCCTCTTCAGTGCAATGCAAACTGAAAATTAGAACAATTTACTTCAATTTTACTTAAATTCTCCTACATTCTTGTTGAAGTACTTCAAATCCCAACAATTTTTAGCTTATTCTTTTGCTTTATTAATTTTATTGATATGTAATAGTTATACACATTTATGGGGTGCCTATGATATGTTGATACATGTATATAATATATAATGATAAAATCAGGATAATTGGGGAATAAAATCAGGATAGACATTTATCTTTTCTCTATATTGGAATATTCATACTCATGCTCCTACTTTGAGTATGAGTAGGCGGCAAAGTAACATGGGAGACAAGGGAAAACCTGTGGATTAAACAAAAAAGAACAAGTGAAAAAACTGTTTGGTAGTCCCATAGAATGTGGGATTATATATTCATTAATAAACTAGAATTGAATGTCATAACTGTCTAGGAATAAAAAAATCAGATTTTTTATACAGCAGAAACAAATGAATACTACAAGGATAATCAAAATTAAATAAAAGTAAAAAGCAAAACTCAGGTTGCAAACAATCAAAACAATTATATAGACAATAGTTATCCCAAATGCAAAAGGAAAAAAACAGTGAGTATAATGGGGAGGGGGGTGGAAATGCAGTATATTTTAATGACAGACATAGGCAACCTAACCAATAAGAAGGCAGAGGAGAGAGGACTCCTTCCCCTTGCTGATGTCCCCTGCAAGGAAGAGCTCCACTCACAGAGCACCCTGGCCTCTGGGGTCCCTCCTCCTTCCCAGATGAAAGGGATAGTAAATTCATTTCAGAGTGGTATTATCATTTAATGCCTTGGGCAGGGAACTCTGAGAAATAGGTAAGGATTTGAATGCAGGAACTAAAGTAGCAAGATGGACAGGACAAACAGAGCCAGGGAACACAGTTTCATTTTTAGACTTTAGTTAAACAGGCTTAGCAGTCTGTAGAGACCTCACTGAGCCATGGGTCTGAGTTTTTACGGTCATTGATATGGTTTGGCTGTGTTCGTACTCAAATCTCATCTTGAATTGTAGCTCCCACAATCCCCACGTGTCATGGGAGGGACCCAGCAGGAGGTAATTGAATCATGGGGTTGGGTTTTTCCCGTGCTGTTCTCGTGATAGTAAGTAAGTCTCACAAGATCTGGTGGTTTTATAAAACGCAGTTCCCCTACACACACGCTCTTGCCTGCCGGTAAGACGAACCTTTGTTCTTCCTTTGCCTTCCGCCGTGATTGTGAGGCCTCCGCAGCCCTGTGGTACTGTGAGTCCATTAAACCTCTTTTTCTTTATAAATTACCCAGTCTCGGTACGTCTTTATTAGCAGTATGAAAAAAGACTAATACAGTCACGATTTTAGATTTTATTCTGTCTTTAGCACAGTACTATGAAGTTGTGCATTTGATGATCACTGAATCTTTTTTTTTTTTTTTTTTTTTTTTTTTTTTTTTTTTTTTTTTTGTTGAGACGGAGTCTCGCTCTGTCGCCCAGGCTGGAGTGCAGTGGCCGGATCTCAGCTCACTGCAAGCTCCGCCTCCCGGGTTTACGCCATTCTCTCGCCTCAGCCTCTAATTTTTTGTATTTTTTTAGTAGAGACGGGGTTTCACCGTGTTAGCCAGGATGGTCTCGATCTCCTGACCTCGTGATCCGCCCGTCTCGGCCTCCCAAAGTGCTGGGATTACAGGCTTGAGCCACCGCGCCCGGCCGATGATCACTGAATCTTAAGGCGGCTTTATCCAGACAGTGGCTGCTTTACTGAGGCGGGGCTGCATTTGCCAGACCATAAATGCACAACTGGTGGCCATAACCTGTCTTATGCAATACCAAAGCCCTTACCTGACGTGTGGGCTCTAGAAGCAACATGGATCACAGCAAAGGTGGTGGACACAATGAGGCTTCACAGATGTTGGCCAGCAGGTATCTAAAAAGCAAACCCTAATGCACAGGTCGGAATACCAAGGCTGGCCACGATGGCGTCAACCAGACCTCAGGTAGCCTTAGAGTGGAGACTTGAAATTCACAGGGACCGTCTGGCATTGCAAGCTTGGCAATACAGTTTGCCTGATATTACGAGTCCTAATGAGGCAGAATTATATATTTCTAGATGTGGGTAAGCAGACAAATATTTATTTTAATGCAGCTGCGTTCTATACGTACTATGAAACATTTGTGATGTTCTGAAGTGAAACTATTAATGTTGGATTTGGGAGGATTGGGATCCCCTGAATACATGAGTAAGGACCTCACTATAACAGAGAAAAAGATGGACGGCATCACAATTTCTTATACAAAACAAGAATAACCTTGCTTTAAAAAAAATCAGACAAAGGTAGAAACGATAAATGAGTGTCACCTGTGGATATATATGCAAA
Organism: Trachypithecus francoisi; assembly: GCF_009764315.1. NCBI lineage: Eukaryota > Metazoa > Chordata > Mammalia > Primates > Cercopithecidae > Trachypithecus > Trachypithecus francoisi. The sequence goes on along the minus strand of NW_022681474.1, from coordinate 18,194,889 downwards.
ATCTTAAGTAAAATATTAGAAGTTAAATGAAAACATGTGTTTTTCATGAATGTATATACACTCAGCTGTGGCATCATGTTTTGGTCAATGATAGACCATGTATATGATGGTGATCCCAAAAGATTATAATACTGTATTTTTACTGTACCTTTTTTATGCTTAGATATATTTAGATACACAAATACTTACTGTTGTGTTCACAATTACCTACAGTATTCAATAAAGTAACCTGCTGTACAGGTTTATAGTCTAGGAGCAATAGGCTATACCCTCTCGCCTAGCTGTACAGTAGGCTGTACCATCTAGATTTCTGTTAAGTACACTCTGTGATATCCTTACACTGACAAAATCTCCTAGCCATGTTTCTCAGATATATCTGTGTCATTAAGTGATCCATAAGTGTACACATTTATGTGTATATATAAAAATTTATATGTAAATACATACAAAATGTGTGTAAATATATATTTTAATACATATAATGTATAAAAATCATATATATAATATGTACATGCAACATGGTCATACAGAACTATTCTCATTCAAAGAAGATATAGTAATAGGAAATCTATTAATATAATTAAACATGTGAGTGAAGGAAAATAATAAAATTAATCCAATAGATGCCGAAAAGCAATGGATAAAAAGTCAAGATTCATTTCTACTTTTTAAAATAAATACTTTAAGTAAACTGGAATTAAAACAATAATTTCTTGAAAGGATACATAATATCTGTCTGAAGGCCTTTTATTAAAGATGGTGAAGAGAATTCACATGGAAATATTGCTTCCATCAAAATTTACAGCAAGGGTAGATAAAGTATGTTTTAAAGATTAAAATTATGTAGTTACCCTCAAAAACACATCTGGACCAAAGCCAATAGCACCAAGTTGTAACTGGAGGCTAAGATTGAGGGTCAACTGGTTTCAGGGACCAATAGTGGTACTGGCTGTCTGGAATTCATCTTCTGTGAAGAGCAAAGACCAGAAGTGCTTGTTGTAGAAAAATCTGTGCACAAGAATTCCAAATAATTTATGTAGACATTCTGCCTTCAAGTGGGGAGAACACAATTCTCCTGTTTCTTAAGTAAGGGCTAAACATAGTGACTTCCTTCCAAGAGCACCATATGGAAAGAGGGAAAAAAGGGACCAGGCACAGTGGTTCATGAAATCCCAGCACTGTGGGAGGCCAAGTCATGTGGATCATTTGAGTTCAGGCGTTTGAGACCAGCCTGGCTAACATGGTGAAACCCTGTCTTGACTAAAAAACAGAAAAATTAGCCAGATATGGTGGCCTGCATTTGTAATCCCAGCTACTTGGGAGACTGAGGCAGGAGAATTGCTTGAACCCAAGAGGCAGAGGTTGCAGTGAGCCAAGATCATGCCACTACACTCCAGCCTACATGGCAGAGTGAGAGTCTGTCTCAAAGTAAGGAAAACAAGAGGGGCGGGGGAGAATAACCTTACAGTGAAAAAACCTGACAAACAGGACCTCAGCCAGGTGACAGAGGTAAATATCAGCAATGACAGTGGCAAGCTGTGTTGATAGTATATGTTCTTGACAATGGGATAGAAATGTCTCTTTACTTCTATAGTCTTCCACCCACCAAAACTCATAACCCAGTCCAATCACAAGCAAAACAGCAAACAATCCCAGTCAAGTGACGTTCTACAAAACAATTGACCAGTCCTCCTCAAAACTATCAAAGTCATCAAAAACAAGGAAAGTCTGAGGGACTGTCACATCCAGCAAGAGTCTAAGAAGACATAACTAAATATAATGTGGTATTTTGATGAGATCCTGGAACAGAAAGGGGATATATTAGATTTAAAAAAAAAAACTCAGGAAATCTAACAAACTATGGATTTTAGTTAATAATGTATCAATACCATTTCATTAATTGTGAGAAATACACCATCATACCTGTGAGTACCAGGAGAAGCTGTGTATGAGGTACGTGGGAACTCTCTGTATTATTGTTGCAAGTTTTCTATAAACCTAAAACTATTCTAAAAGTAAAAGGTTTTTTTTTTTTTTGAAGAAAATTTCCCCACAGTTTGAGACAAGCTGGATGACCAAATGATTTTTTTAAAGTGTGCTTTCCATCTTGCAAAACACACTAGCATTGTTTCCAGGAAATTCACAAATTAAATGTCAAGATTGAAATTTACTGGATAAAATATACATAGATATTTGTAAAATATGGGAAAACATTTTTAAAAAATAACACCAATCACAGCAATTAAAAAATGAATATATAAAATAGCCATGTTTGACCATGTAAGAAATTATGCTAATATATATGTGAAATTACAATGAACAGATTGAACATATTTACCCTATAAATGACAAAGAGTTTCTTTAATATATGATGAGCTCTTATGAATCAGTTTTTTTAAAAAGACACCTCCACATACAAAAGTGGACAAATTTTAGAACACAAATATACTACTTACTGAAGTAGAAAGACAAGTGACCACTGAGTATACTGTAAAGATTAACATCATGAATTTAAAGAATTTAATAGGGAGCGCAGTAAAAATTTTTCCACTTACATTAGCAAGGATAAAAAGTGATAATAAGCTGGGCATAGTGGTGTGCACCAGTAGTTCCAGGTACTCTAGAGGCTGAGGTGAAAGGATATCTTGAGCACAGGAGTTTAAGGCTGCAGTGTGCTATGATCACGCCTGTGAATGGCCACTGCACTCCAGCCTGGGCAACATAGTAAGACCCCATCTCTAAGAATAATAGTAAGAAGAATCATACCCACCAAGGAAATAATCATTCTCATACACTGATGATACCAACTTAACGTTCAAGACCTTCACAACCATTATTAGACCTAATCTGTCTGAAAAAGACATTATTTCTAGTTTTAGTGCAGTTACATGACTAAATCAAGTTACAGAGTGATGTTCTGTATCAAATGCTTAACACTATTTAAACACGTATTAAAGTCTATTAGAGAAAGCCACTAAAGAGGTTTTAACCAGTTTCCTTTAATTAACAGTGTTGTCTCTGGTTACAGAAGATACTTGTTCTCTAGGTATGCTGCCCCTCAAATACAAAATAATTAACATTTATACTATGTGTTTTCATACTTCCAAAATTATGGTGGGCTTTACGGTTTTCTGTTTTCAAAGTCATTCACCAGGAAAATAAACATGTCTGGCAAAGCAGATCTCAAAAACATTGGATGGCTGATGGATGAATGGGTGGGTGGATGGATGAGTGGGTGGATGGATTAATGGGCAGGTGGATTAATGGGTGGATGGATTAATGGGCAGATGAATGAATAAATGAGCCAATGCACCAAACGTGTTTCTTTAAAACCACTATGCTCCTATCTTCACTCAAATTCATTAGCTTCCAATTGTGACATGATCGTTAGACCATTGATGGCTGGAAAATTCTCACCAAAAAAAAGCAGTAAAAAAAGAAAGACAGAAGCAAAACATTTGTTAATTTTATTACCAAAAAAAAAGTAACAGTTCTATTGTCTGAAACTAAATGAAAAATATAATCTAAGAGTAAAATTAATATTAGCAAGGTTTTGCATTGAACACTAAAAAGTCTTGTGATAAAGGCAGTGCAAAAAATGTTTTAAACATTAAGACTCTAAAATTAGTTAAGTAGGATTCCAAATAGACTTACATACATCTCTAAATCAATATACATCTTAATTCATAATATATCTAAATATAATATGACATGTTTTAATATTTTGAGGACTATTTTATATATTAAGGGAATTTAAAGTTTACCTTAGAAGAAATAACCAATACTTTACAAAATAGATCATGAAAATAATACCGGCATCCTTTTGATCCTCATGGGTATACTTTATTCATCCTTGAAAAAATATATATATTCAATGTACCTTTCAGAATGATTTATTAGGTGTTATTGTTATAGTGTTCAATATTGTTCAATACTGAACTACTATACTGATTACCACTCTCCACTCTGTGTTAGTTCTATCATGTGCTTTTATTTACCTCCTGAGGCAAAAACATTTTAATTGGTTTGGAGAAGCTTGAACTCTCTTTTATCAATGACAGATTTCATCAAAATGAAACTAACCCAGAAGCCATAGTCCCGGGGCAGAAAAACCATGATCTACTTTGAGTTTCCAAGGTTTAAGACTTATAAGCCAACAGTTTAAAAATAAATAGGAAAATAAAACCTCTTTGTAATCTAAGAACTTTATTGTAATCTAAGACTTTTACACTTGCACATATACATACAAGTGCACACAGATGTGAATAGCACTCAGCTATAATTTTAAAGAAATGTTAATATGTGTAAAACAGAATGTCTATAAAAGTACTTAACATAGCAAAACTAACTGGTCTATAATTCTAACTTAGGAAAAGTAGATGAAACTAAGTTCTTCTGCTTTGCTTTGTTAATGGACTGCTTGCCAAATTATCCACACAGTAAATTTATGAAACACTGCAGTCAGTTTTGAAATAACTTACAGTTACAGTAAATCTTGCTAAGTGCATAAACGTAGGCAAATGGTGCATTATTTTAATAGATCTATATTTCTTTGAGTATTCATTTCACAGTGTTCCATTATTTATGAACAATAGCACAAGAAATAATTTGCTCATTGCACAGAAATTGTATTTATTTAACAGATTTTACTCCCATACAGGTTTCACTATTTCAGAATCTGAAGCTGAGTTGTAATTTGCACAGAGCCAGATATTAATTATAATGCATGTGCAAAATGCTAACCACAGTGATAGACACCTACCTTTGCTGTCACTTAAAAAAAATACTTCTTTTATTGAGGTAAAAACACTTAACATGAGAGGTACTCTCTTAAATTTTTAAGTGTACAAGATGGTATTATCAGAAAAATCCCAAAAGATACAAGTATTGGCAAGGATGTGGAAAAAACTGGAACCCTTGTTCACCGTTGGTGGGAACACAGAATGGTACAGTGGCTATGGGCTATGGAAAACTGTATGGAAGGCCCTTAAAAAATTAAAAATAGAAATATTTTATGATCCAGCAATCTCACCTCTAAGTATTTTCCCAGAAAAATGAAATCAGGGTCATGAAAGAATATTAGCACTCCCAAGTTTATTTTATTTATTTATTTGTTTATTTATTTATTTATTTTTTGAGACGGAGTCTCGCTCTGTTGCCCAGGCTGGAGTGCAGTGGCCGGATCTCAGCTCACTGGCAAGCTCTGCCTCCCGGGTTTACACCATTCTCCTGCCTCAGCCTCCTGAGTAGTTGGGACTACAGGCGCCCGCCACCTCGCCCGGCTAGTTTTTTGTATTTTTTAGTAGAGACGGAGTTTCACCGTGTTAGCCAGGATGGTCTCGATCTCCTGACCTCGTGATCCACCCGTCTCGGCCTCCCAAAGTGCTGGGATTACAGGCTTGAGCCACCGCGCCCGGCCACTCCCACGTTTATTGCAGCTCTGTTCACAATAGCTAAGATGTGAAAATAATGCCCTTTGACGCATGATTGGCTGTCATTTCTGCCAAGCAAGTTGACAAGAATCAAAAGCCACTAGACACAGAAAAGCCCATAGAGATTAAACCAAGCTCTCCCAATCAACCCATGGCAAAGAAGGACAGCTCTTCCTTGCACTGAATTCTAGAGAAATTGGTAATACATATAAACCCAGTGGGAGTGCAGCACATAGGGAAAGTAAAACGGGTTGCTTAAAGTGGATCTCTCTATGTCAGAGAAAAAGCTCTTGAGAAACACAGATGTTGACCTTAATATTCTCCCTGAAAAATTAGAGGCTTTCCAGCACAGAAAGTTTATTCCAAAGATTAAAGTCAACTCATATTATGTAGTTGCGTTACAAGAAACACTACATTATTTCAGTGAATTGTTGAAAGAAATTATTCTCTTCTATAAGGCACATTAATGGTTAGGTAGAAATGTGAGGTTGTCTCTGTAATGTAATATAAAGGATACAGAAGGTCCACCCTCACAATACATATTGCTAGTACATTTATATATCATTCAAATGCACTGAATATACACCTGTATCCAACACTTCATTATTCAGAGTTAGTAGTCTCTATTTTTAAAAAAAACTTCTGTGAAGGTATACTTCACAGAAGGCATCCATAGTCAAAAGTGTCTAAAACAGATACTTGGTTGATTTTTTCCTATCGATACCTATGGATACCTATGGATATCGATAGATAAATCAATCAAGTATCTGTTTTAGATACTTTTCAAAAGGAGACATACATGCAGCCAACAATTATATTTTTAAAAAGCTCAACATCATTGATCATTAGAGAAATGCAAATCAAAACCACAATGAGGTACCATTTCACACTAATCAGAAAGTAAAAAAATAACAGACTTATCAAAAAGTCAAAAAATAACAGATGCTGGCGATGTTGCAGAGAAATAGACATGCTTATACACTGTTGATGGGAGTGTAAATTAGTCCAACCATTGTGGGAGACCATGTGGCAATTCCTCAAAGACCTAAAAACAGAAATATCATTCAACCCAGCAATCTTATCACTATAACCTAAAGGAATATAAATCTTTCTGTCATAAAGACACATGCATCCGTATGTTTATTGTAGCACTATTCACAACAGAAAAGACATGGAATCAACCTAAATGCCCATCAGTGGTAGACTAGATAAAGAAAATGTGGTATTACACATGTATACCATGCAATACTATGCAGCCATAAAGAAGAATGAGATCATGTCCTTTGCAGTAACATGGATGAAGTAGGAGGCCATTATCTTTAGCAAATTAACACAGGAAGAGACAATCAAATACTGACTGCATGTTCTCATTTATAAGTGGGAGCTAAATTATGAGAATACACGGACACATAGAGGGGAACAACACATGCTGGGGCCTTTTGGAGGCTGGAGGGTGGGAAGAGGGAGAGGATCAGGAAAAAGAACTAATAGGTACTATGCTTAATACCTAGGTGATGAAATAATCTGTACAACAAACTATGACACAAGTTTACCTACCCTGCACGTGTACTCCTGAACTTAACAGATCTTTTTTTTTTTTTTTTTTGAGACAGAGTCTCCCTCTGTTGCCCAGGTTGGAGTGCAGTGGAGCAATCTCGGCTCACTGCAAGCTCCGCCTCCCAGGTTCACACCATTCTCCTGCCTCAGCCTCCCGAGTGGCTGGGACTACAGGGGCCCGCCACCACGCCCAGCTAATTTTTTCTATTTTTAGGTAGATACAGGGTTTCACCGTGTTAGCCAGGATAGTCTCGATCTCCTGACCTCGTGATCCACCCACCTCGGCCTCCCAAAGTGCTGGGATTACAGGAGTGAGCCACGGTGCCCCGCTGTTAACAGATTTTTTAAAAAATCTGTGCCATGCTAGCTATCTGTCTGAGCATTGTGAAAGATATTGACATTCCTTCTCTTAACAGAAGCTAATAATTTGGTTGGAAAAAAAAACAAACCCATGAAACAACATCAAACAAAAAAAAATAATATTTCATAAACTTTTAAATTTTATGGTCCCAACCCCAATTCAGCAAACTTCTTTGGCAAAAAGCCGGATAGTAAATATTTCAGGCCTTACAGAACACAAAGCTTTTCTCAGGAGTGCTCAAGTCTCCTGTTGTAGAACAGAAGCAACTGTAGACAATCCTAAATGAATGAATGTATCTATGTTCCAGTAAAACTATATTTATTTATAAAAACATCTAGTGGGATGGAATTGTGACTGCCATAGTAGTTTATTGACCCTAGGACTATTTTATAAGTGCTTTTTCATTATGTTAACAGTGTCTTTGGAAAGGCAAGAGTTTGTTTGACTTAATAGAGTCCATTTTACCAACTTTTTCATTTTAGAGATGTGATTTTGTGTCCTTTTCAGGAAAACTTTTCCTAATCAATACCTCAAGGAACAGACATCAAAATTACCAAGGGCCAGGTTGAAGAGTCTTCCACTTGTCAAAATTGTTAGTGTTTGAGCATTAAAAAAATAGGTTAATGATATGATTGTTGAACATTCAATGAAATATTGAATTAATAAAAATCTATGAATCCCTAATAATCAAAAAAGGAAAACAATCAGAAAAAAATGCATTTTCACCTTTTTCACTATTAAATCAATTTCTTTCTTTGAAAATTAGAAATCAAAGGAAAAAATTAAATGCTTGTATCTCTGTCTTGCCAATAGAAATTGTTTTTCCAAGTAACCAAATAAACCCAGTTTATGAAGGAAAACTATAGAAGTCTGCCAACTAAAATAACCCATAAAAGGAAGGAAAAAGTTAGGAAAAATATTATTATTTTGCAATGGTTAGTGAAATTATGTATTCAGACAATGGTTACAAATTGATTTTAAGACCATTATGTGAATATTTGGGAACTAGATGCATATATGATGCCAAAGTGTGCCACACAGGCTATTTTCTGGTTGTAAATGGAAGTTCTAATGTGCAGTGAAGGGACAAGGCTATCATCGCTCTAATATGATGGTCAATGTTGAGTTTCAGTGATGGCTGTATGACTAATATGTATTTACAGATATAATATAGTATGAAATATGAATCACTTTTGATGTATTCTATCTAAAAATGTTTAGAACCTAATCAAGACTTTCAAACTAAGTTTCAAGTTACAGAAAATGCAAGGTATCAAATTGTAAGTTAAATGACATCATGAGAAAGCGATGAGACAAGGTCCAATAGGTGGACTATTCAACAAGACAATTGGTCAAGTCCCTGTGTTATGAATTGCTTTTGACCAAAAGAGACGTAAGGGATGTGACAACCAGTTGCAATATAGGACCCTGGATTCAATCATGTTTGCACAAATGAACTGTGAAGGACATTTGGAGAATAATTGGAAGAAATTTAAATATGGATCAGTTATTAGATTACACTGAGGAATTATAGATTTTATTAAATATCATACTGTTATTTTGTCTATATGGTAAGATGTTCTTTGTAGGAATGCATATTAACTTTTTATTGGTGAGATGTTGTAACATCAGTAGTTTCTTTAAGTGCTTTAGAGCCCTTTTTAACCTTTTATTTTTTTTATTTTTTTTTTTATTTATTTATTTTTTTTTTTTGAGACGGAGTCTCGCTCTGTCGCCCAGGCTGGAGTGCAGTGGCCGGATCTCAGCTCACTGCAAGCTCCGCCTCCCGGGTTTATGCCATTCTCTCGCCTCAGCCTCCCGAGTAGCTGGGACTACAGGCGCCCGCCACATCGCCCGGCTAATTTTTTGTATTTTTTTAGTAGAGACGGGGTTTCACCGTGTTAGCCAGGATGGTCTCGATCCCCTGACCTCGTGATCCACCCGTCTCGGCCTCCCAAAGTGCTGGGATTACAGGCTTGAGCCACCGCGCCCGGCCCTTTTTAACCTTTTAACAAGAGTTAAAGAAAAATCAAAATGTCCTCTCTCCAACTTTGCCAAGTGCTCCCATGCTGAAATCCCTATCCCACTCTCTAGCTCACATTGTATTTTCTCCATGACAATTATCATTAACTGGAAAGACTTTGGTTGGTTGGTTGGTTGGTTGGTTGGCTGGCTGGCTGGTTGGTTTTCCATCTTCCTCCTCCAGAATGTAATCCCGACGACAGGTAGGATCTTACCTGTCATATTTACAGTTGTATTCTTGAAGAAATACACGACAGATAGTAGATGCTCAGTAAACGTTGTTGGATTTTTTAAAGGTGCACTTGTACTAAATCTCAATTGACACTGTATTTGTGAAAATTTCATTTAGAAGATTTCCTTTGCTTATTAGACATGTGGTTTCCTGTGGAAATGTGTTGACAGAATTGGGAAGGGATGCTTTTTTATTTAACATATGAATGAAGCTTACACTGTGTACTGCCAGTTAACAAACAAAGAGAGAAAAATGATGGAAAGATGTGGGATCCTAATTCAATGTTATTTGAAATCACATGTGAACAGTCTGCTGTGCTCAGCTGGAAGACATCCCTATGAAGTTCAAGAGCTGAGCCTTTCAGCACCTGTTTCTGAGCTATAACCTGTTTACACTTTTCATAATAAGATGAAACGCAATGTTTTCAGAAAGCCAGTACAAGAGAGTTCTAAACATATCCTGTTGGAATTAAATCTTCAGTCCTAAAAATAAAGCTTGCAGTGCTCAGATGAAAGAAAATTAAAACATTTTATTTAAAAAAATATAACACTGGAAATCATAATCTGAAGTAACTGTACCAGTGTGAATAGGAACATTTTTCTATCTACAGGAGGCATATATTATATTCAAGATCAGATTTAAATTTATAGACTACAGAAACTCTGAATCAAAAAATACTAGTAACATATTTTTGTCATAAATAGAGAGACTGGATCTCAGAGGAGACTAATAGGAAAATCATATGCTTATTGTTTTACAACTTGACATTGAAAAATCTGCCTTAATAAAGGCCACCCAAAGAAGTCCACTAGGTGATGTGTCTGATAGCAGCATCTCCAATGAATTTCTCTTTATTTCTTACTTTAGTCCAAAGATAGAGAATTAGGAGTAAGCATCACTGGTACCAACACTGCAACAGGAAAGCAGTGGTTTCATAACCATGTTTTCCACGAGGCTAATTTTTTACAGTTAGAATTCTGCCTCCCTTCTGGGTTTGTCATTAAAAGGGAAGATAAAAAGGGGTATAGAAACAGTGTAAGATCTAGTCAATAATAAGAACTCAAATCTATCTTCTCACCCAAGTCACAGTAACTACATCTATTCAAAAAATATTTAATAAGCTTTGACTACTCATCAAATACTATATGGGAGCTGGAGAAAACAAAGAATGAAAGGAACATGGTATTTGTCTTCAAAGGGAAAATATTGTAGTAGAAAGTGTCCTGTTCCCATTGTAAGTCCCAGAAGCTTGATGGAAGAGGTAAAATATATCCTAAAACTATGTTGAATTAGAGTAGAAGGTCAAGGTTTTAATAGTGATGTTTTTCATAAAAGGTACAAGGTAATCTGTTAAGTAACCTAATAATACATTAATGTGTGTATCATCTGGAGCTTGATAAGACAAAGTAAAAAAAATTATCAAAATTTAAGGCACTATGCAAAGTGCTTTAATTAATTAATTTCTTAATAGCGGTGTTTTTCGTAAGAGGTACAGGGTAATCTGTTAAGTAACCTATTAATACATTAATTTGTGTATAATCTGGAGCTTGATAAGGCAAAGTAAAAAACTTTATCAAAATTTAAGACACTACACAAAGATAATAAAAGTATCATTAGAGTCACCACTCCACTTACTCATTGATATTAGTGTAATTTTGATCAAAAGTGTACACCTTAAAAAAACTATACAAGTATCTAAAATATGCAAATGAATAAAGGTAAAATTAAGCAACTATCATACCAAGATCAAACAGGGTTTTCTTCAGAAGTACAAGGAGAGCTCCATATAACTTACCATATTAGTATAACGATCTATATGGATGCCACAAAGTTTCCGAAAGAATCACCACCCATTTATAACACAAATAAATTTTCTTGACTTGATAAAAAGTATCTGAAACAAATAGCAAATTCTAACAGTTTTCCCTCTGTCTCCTGTATAACAAGCAGCACCTGTCTTCTGCCTTCTCTGTGAAGATTAAATAAGTTAATACATACAAAGCATTTATAATAGTGCTTGATACATGAATAATAGTCTTTGTACACAGCCTGTGGGAGCCAGCATGCGCAAAAAGGGACCTTGTCCTCCGAGTGTTGGGGATCTGTAGTTTCTAATTGGTGTTTCTAATCACAGAGATACAAAGAGGCAGTGGCCATTGGGTTTGCAGCTTCACATATTGTTGCAGGTTCCTTCTCCTCTGGATGAAGTGACTGCTGGGTGACTTAAAGGGATAGTACCCATCCTCCCTACCTTTATTATTTTTGTTTTTCCCTTTGGAGAGCCAGACATGAAAAACCAGAATATTCAAACACAATGGCATATATGGGGAAAATTAAAAAGTGAACACACATGCCCATGGAAAGGTGTAGGCTCAGAAAGACTTGAGAAGACCCTTACATTTATGCCTCAGGCATATTTATCCATGGCACAGAGACAGCCACAATAATTAAACAAAAAAAAAAAAAAAAGCAAACCCTAGGGAAGGTGGAGTATCTGATTCCCAGAGTTACCAGATTATTACATTCAAATGCACAGTTTTCAACAGCAACAATAACAAAAAAAACACAAAGTATACCAAGAAACAGGAAAGTATGACCCATTCAAAGGGAAAAAAAGTAAATTAACAGAAACTGTCCTTAAAAGACCTGGTAGCAGATCTACTAGACAAAGACTTTAACTGTCTTAAATATGCTCAAAAACTAAAAGAACATGTGGAGAAAGTCAAGAAAACAATGTATGAACAAAATGAAAATATCAATAAAGAGATTTTAAAACAGAAAAAACAAAGGGAAATTCTTGAGCTGAAAAGTACGATAACTAAAATGAAAAATGCACTGGAAGCATTCAAAAACAGATTTGAGTAGCCAGAATAAAGAATCAATGTACTTGAAGATAGAGCAATGGGAATTATCAAATCTAAGGGATGGGGGAAAAAAGACTGAAGAGAAGTGAGCACAGCTTAAAAGACCTGTGCCTATGGGACACTATCAAGGGGACCAACATACAGATTGCGGGGGTCCCACAAGTAGAAGAGAGAAGGAAAAAGGTGGAATATTTAAAGAAATAATGGCTGAAAACATGCCACATCTGACGAAAGACATAAACATAAACCTGCAAGAAGCTCTACAAACTCCAAGTAAGATGAACTCAAGGAGACCCACCTCAAAACACATTAGAATCAAAATTTTAAAAGCCAAAGGGAAAATCATGAAAACAGCAAGAGAAAATGTGATTTGTCACATACAAGGGATCCTCAATAAAATTATTAGCATATTTTTCATCAGAAATTATGGAGACCAGGACCAGGGGTGATGGCTCACACCTGTAATCACAGCACTTTTGAGAGGCCAAGGTGGGCGGATCAGGTCAGGTTGAGACCATTCTGGCCAACATGGTGAAACCCCCTCTCTACTAAAAATACAAAATTTAGCTGGACATTGTGGCCCACACCTGGAATCCCAGCTACTTGGGTGGCTGAGGTATGAGAATCGCTTGAACCCAGGAGGTAGAGGTGGTGAGCCAAGACCACACCACTGCACTCCAGCCTGGGTGACAGAACGAGACTTTGTCTCAAAATAATTTTTAAAAAATTTTTAAAAAGAAATTATGGAGAACCACAAGGCAGTGATCCAATATATTCAAAGTGCTAAGTAAAAAAGCCTGTCAAACAAGAATCAAACATCTAGCAAAAGCATTCTTAGAAAGTGCAAGAAAAATTAAGAGATTTTCAGATAAACAAAACATGAAGAAGTCCACTACCACTAGAACTGACCTACAAGAAATGCTGAAGGATGTCCTGCAGGAAAAGATACATTGGACAGTAACTCAAAGCCAAATGAAGAAAACACTCTCTCCATAAAGGTAAATACATGAGCAATTATAAAATCTAGAAGTGTTATAACAATGCTATGTAATTGCACTTTTATTTTCTACATGATATGAGACTATTACATTAGAAAGTAATTATTCTAAAAGCTAGAATTATTGTAACTGGTTTTTAGTTCTATATCTTGTTTTCTAAATAATTTAAGAGGCTAATGCACTAAAACAATTTATGTTTTTTAGCACACAATACATACGTAATTTTTACCTCAACTGAAACGGGTGAGAATGGAGCTGTTAAAGGAGCAGAATTTTGTGTATTATTGAAGTTAAACAGATATAAATTCATATTAGCATGCTATAACTTTAGGATATTAAATACAATTTCCATGGTACCAACAAAGGAAAACTATAGAATATATACAAAGAAAATAAGAAAGGAATTTAAACGTTTCACTATAAAAAAATCAACAACATAAAAGAGAGTAATGCAGAAAATGAGGGACAAAATTGCTATAAGGCATGTAGACAAATAGCAAAATAATGAAAGTATCTTCTTATCAATAATTACTTTAAATGTAAATGGATTAAACTCCCCAACTAAAAGATATTGGCAGAATGGATTTTAAAATAAGATCTAACTCTATGTTGTCTATAGGAAACTTACTTCAGATCAAAAAACATAAATAGATTGAAAATGAAAGAATGAAAGAAGCTATGTTATGCAAATACTGACCAAGAGAGAACAGGGGTGGGCATAGGAAAATCAAACAAAATAGACCTCACATCAAAACAGGTTATGAGAGCCACAGAGGACATTATATATCAATAAAAGGATCAAGACAGCAAGAAGATATAACAATCAAAAACATGTATGAAGCTAATGGCAGACCATCTGAATATATGAATCAAGAACTGACAAAACTGAAGAGAAGAATAGGCAGTTCTAATAGGTGAAGATTCCAATACCCTACTCTCAATATAATAGAACAACCAGAAAAAAAGATAAGTAAGATAATAGAGGACTTAACAACAACAACAAAACCTAGATCTAACAGATATATAGAGAACTCTCTACCCTAAACAATAAACACATACTTCCCAAGCGCATGAGAGATTTTGCAAAATAGAGCCTGTGTCAGGCTAAGAATTAAGTGTCAGTATGTTTTTGTAAATACGTATAACACAAAATACTCTCTTTGGCCACAATGGAATGAAGTTAGAAATCAACAAGTGAAACTGGAAACTTTACAAACTTCTCAGAATTAAACAGTATGCTCTTAAACAATGGATCAACAAAATAAACTAATTGAAAGGGAAACTAGAAAATCCTTAGGCATTACATAGCACAACTTATGGAACACAGTAGAAGCAGTGTCAAGGGTTAAATTTATAAACACTTATATTAAAAAACAAGAAAGGTCTCAAATCAACAACCTAAGTTTGTAACTTGAGGAACTAGGAAAGGAAGAGCAAACTAAACCCAAGGGTAGAAGGAAAGAAATAATGAAAATTAGAGCAGAGATAAATAAAATAGAAAATAAAAAAGCAATGGAGAAAATCAACAAATCCAAAAGTTGCTTCTTTAAAAAGATCAACAATCAGAGAAATGCAAATCAAAACCACAATGAGATACCATCTCACACCAGTTAGAATGGCAATCATTAAGAAGTCAGGAAACAACAGATGTTGGAGAGGATGTGGAGAAATAGGAACACTTTTACACTGTTGGTGGGATTGTAAACTAGTTCAACCATTATGGAAAACAGTATGGCGATTCCTCAAGGATCTAGAACTAGATGTACCATATGACCCAGCCATCCCACTACTGGGTATATACCCAAAGGATTATAAATTACTCTACTACAAAGACACATGCACACGTATGTTTATTGCGGCACTATTCACAATAGCAAAGACCTGGAATCAACCCAAATGTCCATCTGTGACAGACTGGATTAAGAAAATGTGGCACATATACACCATGGAATACTATGCAGCCATCAAAAAGGATGAGTTTGCGTCCTTTGTAGGGACATGGATGCAGCTGGAAACCATCATTCTTAGCAAACTATCACAAGAAGAGAAAACCAAACACCGCATGTTCTCACTTATAGGTGGGAACTGATCAATGAGATCACTTGGACTCGGGAAGGGGAACATCACACACTGGGGCCTATCAGGGGGAGGGGGGAGGAGGGAGGGATTGCATTGGGGAGTTATACATGATGTAAACGTTATGCACATGTACCCTAGAACTTAAAGTATAATTAAAAAAAAAAAAAAAGCCGGGCGCGGTGGCTCACGCCTGTAATCCCAGCACTTTGGGAGGCCGAGGCGGGCGGATCACAAGGTCAGGAGATCGAGACCATGGTGAAACCCCGTCTCTACTAAAAATACAAAAAAATTAGCCGGGCGCGGTTGCGGGCGCCTGTAGTCCCAGCTACTCAGGAGGCTGAGGCAGGAGAATGGCGTGAACCCGGGAGGCGGAGCTTGCAGTGAGCCGAGATCCGGCCACAGCACTCCAGCCTGGGCGGCAGAGCGAGACTCCGCCTCAAAAAAAAAAAAAAAAAAAAGCACACAAAAAAAAAATCTAAAAAAAAAAAAAAAGATCAACAAAATTGAAATGCTTTTAGTTAGACTAATTAAAAAAACACAGAGAAGACTCAAATTATTAAATAAGAAATGAAATTGGAGATATCATCAATTCTAAGAAAGAATAAGGATTATAAGCGAACACTCTAAATAATTGTATGCCAACAAATTGTATATCCTAGATGAAGTGGACAAACTCCTAGAAACACAAAACCTACCAAAACAAAATTAGGAATAAATAAAAAATCTGAAAAGACCTATAACTAATAAGGAGATTGGATCAGTAATAAAAAAAAATCTCCTGACAAAGAGATGCCCTGGACACAGTGGCGTTGCTGGTGAATCCTTCCAAACATTTAAAGAACACAAATTCTTCTCAAACTTTTCCAAAAAGTTGAAAAGGGGGGAACATTTTCTAAGTCATTTTGTGAGGCCAACATTACTCTAATACTAAAGCCAGACAAAGACACTAAAATTTAAGAGAACTACAGACCAATATCCTTTGTAAACATTGATGCAAAAATCCTTAACAAAATACTGGCAAACTGAATTAGGCAGCATGTTAAAATAATTTTACACCATAACCAAATATCTTTTATTCCTGGGATACAAGAAGAGTTAAATATAAGAAAATCAATCAATGCAATGCACCACATTCACAGAATGAAGAAAAAAAGATCATCTCAACTGATGTAGAAAAAGCACTTGACTATATTCAACACTCTTTCATAATGAAAACACTCAACAAACTAGTAATAGAAGAAAACTACCTCAACATAATAAAAGCCATATATGAAAAAAACCACAATGAACATTTTACTTTATGGTGAAAAACCAAAAGCTTTTCCTTAAGATCAGAAAGAAGGTAAGAATCCCAGCTTTGACCACCTCTATTCAATATTGTACTGGAAGTTCTAGCCAGAGCAAAGAATCAAGAAAAATAAATAAATGCTTCCAAATTTGAAAAGAAGATATAAAATTATCTCTCAATATAAGTTTGTATGTAGAAAACTGAAGATTCTACAAAAAAAAACTGACAGAACTAATAAATGAATTCAGCAAAGGAGCAGAAATTAATACATAAAATATCAGCTGTATTTCTATGTACTAACATTTCAACAATATGAAAAAGAAATTATAAAAACAATTTTATTTACAATAGCATCAAAAAGATCAAAATACTCAGGGACTAACTAAGGAGGTAAAAGACGTATACAATGAAAACTACAAAATCCTGCTGAAAGAAATTTTAAAAGATAAGTAAATGAAAAACATATTCCATGTTCATGGATTGAAAGAATTAATATCGTTAATATGTTAATTCTATCCAAAGTGATTTACAGATTCAACACAATCCAATCAAAATTCCTATTTTTTCAGAAAAAGAAAACCTTATCCTAAAATTCATATGAAATCTCAAGGGATGCAGAATAGCCAAAGCAATCTTTGGGTGCAGCACACCAACATGGCACAAGTATACATATGTAACAAACCTGCCTGTTATGCACATGTACCCTAGAACTTAAAGTATAATAATAATAATAAAGAAAAAAGAACAAAGCTAGAGGACTCATACTTCCTGATTTCAAAATTTGCTATAAAACTGCAGTAACAAAATAGTGTATTACCGGCATAAAGACAGACGTATAGAGCAATGGAATAGATTAGAGAGCCCAGAAACAATCCCTAATATATAATCAGTATTTTCAACAAATGGCCCTGGAAAAATAATGTATATCCACATGCAAAATAACGAAGTTGAACCCTTACCTAACATTATATTTAAAAATTAACTCAAAATAGGTATGTAAATGTAAGACCTAAAACTATACAACTCTTAGAAAAGTAACACAGGGAAAACTTTATGAGACTGACTTTGGCAATGATTTGAATGTGACATCACAGTATAGGCAACAAAAGAAAACAGTAGAAAAATTGGGCTTCGTGAATTTTTTAACATACATCACAAGACACTATCAACATAGTAAGTAAACAACACACAGATTGGGAGGAAAGATTTCCAAATTACGTATCTGATTCTGATAAGGGATTAAAATCCAGACCATATAGAAAACTTCTAAAACTTTCTGTTGTCAAAAATGACAACAAAAAAACCAATTTAAAATTGGTCAAATAAGTAATATGAAATAATAAAAATTATGTACAAATTATCTCAAGAAATAGAGGAGGCAAAAAAAATCTTCTCAATTCATTTCATGAAGCCACATGGTTTTTTTAAAAAAACTAATTAAAACATTTCAAAAATATAATTACAGACAAATAACCTACATGATCATAGACACAAAAATCAAGATACTGCGATTTAAACCCAGGAACATATCAAAAGAATAATAAATCCATCATTACTAGGAGGAGTTTTCCTCCCCAATCCCCAAAGTGTAAGATTGGCTTAACATTCAAATATCAATCAATGTAATTCAACATATTAACAAAATGAATGAGAAAAATTATGTAATTACCTCAAAAAATGTAGTAAAGTTTTGACAAAAGTCAGCACTCCTCACTGATTAAAAAAATTTCTGCTGCTACAATTATACCAATAGTTAAATATTAAGCCCTGCCCCTTACAATCAGGAGAAAAGCGAGACTGTCAATTTTTACCATGTTATACAACAATGTAGTAAACGTTCTAGCCAAAGCAGTAAGAACAACAAAATAAATATTTTAAAATTTCGTAAATATTGGAAAGTAAAGAATGAAATTGTCACTATTAGCAGAAAACATGATTATGTGCTTAAGAGAATTCAGCAAGGATTCAGGATGCCAAATCAATATATGAAATCAATTGTATCTCTATATAAAAACAATTAATAATTGGAAAATGAAACATTAAAATAGAATACCATTTACAATAGCATTTTAAAAAGCAAATACCTAGTAATTAATCTAACAAAAGACATGCCAGATCTCTATGACAGATTTCTACGAACAGTGTTCTTAGAAAACTATTGCTGAAGGGTTCAACGTCATTCTTTTGCATGTGAATATACATTTTTCTATTTGTGATAGAAATGAAAGATCTAAATAATAGAAAGATAGGCCAAGTTTATTGTATGTGTATGCTGTTTAGACACCTAGTCTCCCCTAATTGATCTTTGGATTCAGCACAATTCCAATAAAAATTCCCACATGATTTTTTGAAGAAATTAACAAGCTGTTTCTACAATTTATATTGAAGTGCAAAGAACCAAGTGTATTAGTCCGTTTTCACATAGCTGATAAAGACATACCCAAGACTGGGCAATTTGCAAAAGAGAGTTTTAATGGACTCACAGTTCCACATGACTGGGGAGGCCTGACAATCATGGCGGAAAGAGAAAGACACATCTCACAGAGTGGCAAACAGGAGAGGGGAACTTCTGCAGGGGAACTCCCCTTTATAAAACCATCAAATCTCATGAGATTTACTCACTGTCATGAGAATAGCACAGGAAGGACCCACTCCCATAATTCAATTACCTCACATCCCTCCCACAACACGTGGGAATTGTGAGAGCTACATTTCAAGATGAGATTTGGGTGGGAACACAGCCAGTCATCTCACCTAGAATAGTCAAGATATTCTTGATGTAGTAAAACAAAGGTGGAGGAATTACCCTACTGTGATGATTGATTTTACCTGTCAACTTGAGTGGGCTAAGGGGTGGCCAGATAGTAAGTAAAACATTATTTCTGAGTGTCTACATGAAGGTGTCTCTGAAAGAAATTAGCATTTGAATCAGTACACTGAATGTAGAAGATCACCCTCACCAATTCAGGTGAGCATCATTCGATGTGTTGAGGACCTAAAGAAGCAAAAAGTCAGAGAAAGGGTGAATTAACTCCCCTGTTTGAGCTGGGACATCCATCTCCTCCTGATGTCAAACATTGGTATTCCTGGTTCTTGAGCCCTTGGACTCAGGCTGAATTGTACCACGAGCTTTCCTGGCTCTCCAATTTGCAGATAGTAGACTGTGGGTCTTCTCAGCCTCTATAACTTAGTGAGCCAGTTCTCATAATAAATATATATCTGTGTTCTCTTTTTCTGGAGAAACTTGACAAAAACAACTATTTTATTTCAGAAGAGTTACTGGTATTATTTAGTTACTGGTATTAATCTAGACTGCACATTGCCTTAAGAATAGATAAATAGGTTGATGAACCAGAATAGATACATCAGATATCTCCATGCATTTGGGATCATTTGATTTTCTACAAGAGCACATGTCATTTCAATGGAGGAAATAAAGTCTTTTTGAAAAATGGTGCTAAGAATAGAATAATCATCACTCCATATACAAAAATTAATTAGGGTGGAATTATATGCATAAATCTGAAAATATAAAAATCTACTGGAAGAAAACATAAGAAAATGTATTCACAATCAAGGATGGGCAAAGATTTAGAAAATAAAAAGTATTAACCATCAAAAAGATAATTTAGACCTCATTAAAATTAAAAATGTGTGTTTGTTGGCCGGGCGCAGTGGCTCACGCCTGTAATCCCAGCACTTTGGGAGGCCGAGGCGGGTGGATCACGAGGTCAGGAGATCGAGACCATCCTGGCGAACACTGTGAAACCCCGTCTCTACTAAAAATACCAAAAAAAAAAAAAAAAAAAAAATTTAGCCAGGCATGGTGACGGGTGCCTCTAGTCCCAGCTACTCGAGAGGCTGAGGCAGGAGAATACTATGAACCTGGGAGACGGAGGCTGCAGTGAGCTAAGATAGCACCACTGCACTCCAGCCTGGGTGACGGAGCAAGACTCTGTCTCAAAAAAAAAAAAAAAAAAAAAAAAAAGAAGAAACTAAATGGAGAAGTCCTTGACTGGAAGTGCTTGACTTAACTCTCAATGCACATATCCAGAAAACGCATACCCAGAACGTCTAAAGAACTCCTTCAAATCAAAAATAAAGATATGAACAACTCAAATTTTTTAAACAGGTGAAAGATTTGAACAGACATTTCACACACACACACACTACCAAAAGCCAATAAGCAAATGGAAGGCTCTCAAAATCATGATTAACTGGGGAAACACAAATTAATTTTTAAAAAAATGAGACACTACTACACACTCAGCAGAATGGCTAAAATTTGAAAGACCAGCAACACTCTATGTGAGGATGAAAACAATTGGAATGATCACGCATTGTCAGTGGTGGTGTAAAGTGGAACAATCACTTTGGTAATTTTGTATAAGGTTAGATATTTGGCCACCCATGTTCCAGCAATTTTACTCCTAGAAATTTAACCACAAAAATAATAATGATCAGAGCAGCCTTATTCATAATAACCAAAATCTAGAAACAACCTATCAAAGGCGAATGGGGAAACAAAGTGTGGTATATTAGTATCATGGAATACTATTCAGCAATGAAAAAAGTGAACAACTGAAATATGCAACAACGTGGATGAATCTCAGAAAAATTATAAGCAAAAGAAGAGGACACAAAAGAATAGATACTTTATGATTTCATTTATGGTAAGTTCTAGAACAGTTACAGTTAACCTTTAGTGATGCAAATCAGAACACTGCTTGCTTCACAGGTTCTGGATCTGAAAACCTGGGTTTGCAATTGTCTGTGATGCTATTTTTTAAAAAAAATTCTACAGATTGGGTAATTTACAAATAATAGGAGTCTATATCTCACAGTTCAGAGGCTGCAAAGTCCAAGATCAAGGCTCCAACAGATTGAGTCTCTGGGGAGGGTTGGTCTGTCTGCTTCAAAGATGGCACTTCTTATCACATCCTCCCACGGTGGAAGGGACAAACACTGTGTTCTCACATGAGCAAAGGGGGCAAAGTCATCTTTTTCAACCCCTTTAATGAAGGCACTAATCCTACTCTTTTTTTTTTTTTTTTTTTTTTGAGAAATGGGTTGTCAATGTTACCCAGGCTAATCTTGAACTCCTGACCTCAAGGGATCCTCCCACCTCTGCCTGACAAAGAGGTAGGATTATAGGCCTGAGCCAACACACCCAGACTTAATGAACATGTTTGAAGTAAAACTTCCTGCAGTGAGAAGGCACTGCCAGGTGAGTAGCTTTTGACAGTGTTGGGCTACGTTTTATCACAGATAAAGAGTAAAGCATATAAGTATCAAATATATGCTTTATATCTGTGCTGTGATAAAATCAATATGTATAAAGTCTTCTATTCTCAAATTTATTTAGACGTCAATATTCTTTTTAGCCAGATATGTGAAAATCGGCATCTACTTAAGTCCAATATAGAGCATAAAGAGAATTTTCAGAGAACTAAAGCACCATTTACTAAAATTTAAATTGAAGGTGGTGGACAAAGATAATATAGCACTTAGAAAACAAATTGCATTTTGCAGGCAACACAGAGTGAATCGAGTTGGAGAAATCTCTCTACATTATTTTAAAAAAAGACTGAGGCAAAAGGAAAGCATTTTAGTGCATTGAGAAATGCATTCTCTTATGGGATGAACTACCTCATTAGTGCAAATGTGGTGAGGCCAAAGGCAGTGCCATTGATGGGACACAACTCACTCACATTTGGGATAATATTATACAATTGAAGGCTTTCTTGGGCTCATCATATCTTGCCACCCAGTGCGGTTCCTGAAGGCCAAGATTGCTTTAAATGCACTCAAAAAAGAAAAAACAACAACAACAACAGGCAGATCCTACTGCATTGAGCATTTGTTTTCTGGTTTTGTGTCTTTCTTTCAGCAGGATGGCTATTCCACAGAAAAAGTACCTTCAGTATAATAAACTGTGATAACTGTGCCCCAGATCTGTCATTCCCCTCCAATTCCACTCTCTATCCTCCGCCATCTTGTTTCTTGCTTGGGAGGTCAACCCCTAAGGCCCATAGCAACAGGTGCTCCTTTCCTCAGGCTTCCTTTTGGGATAGCAAATAGAGAGTCCCAGCAGACCATCAAAGGGAGAGAGGAAAGCATAGTTGGTTGCCTCAGGCTGGTCATGTCCCTCCCCAGAAGGTCATAGTTCTCAAAACACATGATTTTCTCCTTTCAGTTTCCAATACCATTATCTCCACTCTTCCTTTTGGTCCTAAAGTTGGCCATGCCTGGTATATTAGCCCCAAGGCACTGCACCATCTCGGAATTTCTCTTGGCTCCCTGGCTACCCCTTTTACGTAGTCCCCTTACAAAACACCACTGCCCCTTCATGAATTATCCTAACTTGAGTGTGCCACCAGATTTTACTTGGGCTTGATTGATAAAGTTAACAGCATCAGGAAAAAAAAAATGTTTTAAGCTCTTAAACGTAATAAATAGCGCTTAGAAATTGTGTTAAATTCTTCTGCAAATCAAGAATGTATAACTTTCCTTTTGCTTATAAAATAAATAGTTAAAACATTTTTAAGTAAAATGACTAAAGAACTTACTAAAGCCTTCCTTTATCCTTTACTGGACAATAAACGTGATGCAATATAAACCTCTGACTTAAGAGACCATCCTTCATTTTTCACTTAGCACCTGTTATATATCAGACACTCTGCTAAGCAGTGGAGTTGCAGCGATTGATAAGAGACAATCGCTGCCTTGAAGGAGCTCACATATATGCACTGATTATTATAATGCTGTGTGACAAGGGTGATGAGAAGAGAAAGTGTGTTATAACTCAACTCGAGATACAAGCAAAACTTTCCAGCAAGAAGAGGGATTTTTTTTTAACTGAAAGAAATTGAACCCTTTTGTACCTGGAGGGAAGGAACAAATTTCTGGAAGAGATGCCAAAAAATAAAGTTAAGAGTAAACATGAAATTAAGGTGTTAGAAGCTAATTACATGTCACTTTTAAAAAAAAGAAAAAAATAAGAGACACCTTTTGTTTACGTGGATGATGCAGGGTTGAGTATTTTAAATTATGAAAATCAGTTTCAGGCTGCTATCCAGAAGGACTCTATCTCCACCTGAGGATTTATGATTACTCAGCCATCTGTGACCAACAGTCCCCACAGAATTGTTCCAAATTTATTCTCCAAAGTTAAGCTTAGGATGGAAAAAAAGATCTGGCACCCATGCGGTACGTGAACATCTGGATTCATTTTGAACAGATAAGAACCAGATACCTGATATTTAAAATTTTTAATGACCATAAGGAATAATGTGGAAATATATTATTCTATTGTAATAAAGTAGAAAGAATTAATTGAATATATTAGAAGTGTACTGAAAGTGGTTCGAATACCAAAAGGTCTATGAAATTGCAAAATACTATTTTGAAGATTTACTTTTAGAAAACAGAAGGCCACAGGGAAAAGATACTGAATCCTAAAAGTCAGTTGAATGTAGGATTCATTGTCCCAAATTTTGTTTAAATTGGAAGATCAGTCACTTTAACAGTTTTTCTTGAAAATGTATTTCAAATGTAAGTATCTGTAAGTTAGATAATACATACATGATATGACTGGCAAGGGATAGAGTGGACCTTGTTCCCAGAGAACAAAATAAAATTCTAGAAAAATTAATTCTAACTTGAAAAGCTACGGCTTTAATTACAGCCTTCTTTAGACCAACACACTAACAGAGGAAGGATAATCAGAAGCACCGGCAAGCAGTCCTGATCACTGGGAAAATCTATCCCAATGTCTGCTTTATCCACAGCCCTTTGTGCTTCTCCAGATTCACAGCAGAGATGAACATATTAATAGATGGAGATGGGCTGGGCACGGTGGCTCAAGCATGTAATCCCAGGACTTTGGGAGGCCAAGGCAGGCAGATCACAAGGTCAGGAGTTCAAGACCAGCCTGACCAAGAGACCAGCCTGGCCAATATGGTGAAAACACATCTCTACTAAAAATACAGAAACTAGCAGGGCATGGTGGCAGGTGCCTGTAATCCCAGCTACTTGGGAGGTTGAGGCAGGGGAATTGCTTGAACCCAGGAGGCAGAGGTTGCAGTGAGCTGAAGATTGCACCATTGCACTCTAGCCTGGGTGACAGAGAGAGACTCATACTCAAAACAAAGAAACAAACAATCTAAATAGATGGAGAGGTAGTTCTTAATCTTTAAAGCTCACATCTATCTTGATTGCTTTCTGTTATAGCAGCCTAGACTGAGTAAGACACCCGTAAAGTAAGAAGCCTGGACAAAGTACCAGTTCTAAGCCAAGCACAGATGAATCAGGGATGGATATGTCCTGGCCTGAAGACACAATGTAGTGTAGAGGTAATAGGGAGATTCAATAAAGCAAAGCAATGAGGCTGCTATGGAACACAGAGAAAAGGAACTTAATCCCAGACTTTTTGTGACTCCATTTCTTCACACCAGATAAGGCCATATGAACAACGGGATCATTTGACCTTGAACCCATTGACTCATTCTAGAGTTAGACACAAAGCCAGAACAAGAAGTAGAATGATAAGAAAAGTTACCCTTACGTATTTACAAAATGTAAAAGCCTATGGAGGGAATATACAGAAATATCAGTGAACAAATTGAGAGTAGAAAATGTTCCCCAAATGGTGATCTCATTATAAGTTAAAGGTAGCACTTCAACTCAATAAGGAAATATTATTTAATAAATATTAATAGCCAACTATACAGCCACTTGTTTTCATTAAACATTTAAGTATTTACACGAAAACGACAAATTCCAGAAATGTACCTGGAAAAGGCGTGGACGTAAAGAGGCCTGTCTTTCCAGGCCACAGGAATAAAAGCCAAGCAAGGCCTCCGACTCTACTCCTTTGCGAAATACTAGGACCTCATCAGGCTTTCTGTGCAGAGGGCTGGGGATTAGGGTGGTGGCGGGGGGAGAGAGATCTCAAGAAGAGGCAATAGCAGGGCCAGAAATAAAAGGTCCTATGTGATAAAGCAAATCTTGGGCCAATAGTGCCTGTCCCCCAAGAAGCAGACCAGCAAGGGGAGCTGCTCTACCTTGCCACCAAGAAGGATGAACATCCCCTCCTTCCTCCAAATGTAATGAGATTATCTGCACATATTCCTTTATATGAGTTTCTCTATGTTTCTTTCCTGAGAATTTATAAAAAGGCTCTTACTAGGTAAAGTGTATATATATATATATATAATATATATATATATCCGTGTATGTGTATATATATAAAACCAAGATACTTTCTAGAAAGAATATACCAATTTTTACTCCCACCAACAGTGTGTGAAGTGCTGCCAGTATTGAGTAGTATCTTTTTTTTTTTATTTTAGCAAATAGGTGAAGAATTGTATCTCACTGTTATAAATTGTATTTCCTTGTTGCTAATCAGATTCAAATTGCGTTCAACTTTCAGTCACCTGTGATTGTCCTGGCGCGTGTGCATGTGCACACACGTGTGTGTATCCTCTGCTTTAGACTGCTAGTCCTTTATATTGGCTATGTCAGTATAATTTCATCTTTCTACATACCAGTGTTGTGTCAAGCTGACTATGATGGAACTTGGACACAAGATCACCTAACATAAGACTCCTAACTGTCAGAGGAAGGTTTGACAGACTGTGCAGAATTTACCTGTTGATAGAGGTTAATTATAATGGTTTGTTCTTTTCTAAATCTTTCCCAACATCTAAGTGGCTTGTGGAGAAATGCCCGAGATTTGGTTTAAGGTAGTTAGACTTACAGATATTTTAGATTAAGTATACAAAATATATTTATTCAATCAGGGTACTACCCCGATTGTAGAGCACCTTTTCTTTCCCTTTCAAGTCCAAGTATGGGAACAAACTCATTATTCTAAACAATGAATATTACTGGTACCATCTTTTTATAATGTATGTCTTGATTCAACACATAATGCATCTTTTAAAATCATACATTTTTTCTTGGATTCATTTGGCAAGAGAATTTTCTTAATCACATCATGTTTCTTAACAACTCAAAGAGATATTTTAAGACACTTAAATATCTTTCAAATGTTCCCTCCAATTTTTATTTTTAAATCCTTAAATTTCTACTTAGCACAAAGTTTTTCCTTACAACTATTTCTTTTTTAGAATGAATAATAATTCACTGTCAACACATTAATGTAATACTAGTGGAGATCATTTAAAAGCAGTTATTCAAAGAAATAATGCTCATTCTACAATAACTTGGCCACATGTTACATCTTGACCCTTTCATTTATTGAGCAGCTACTATAAATTGGCACTATGCTCTGTGGTCATGAATGTGAACAAGACAAAGACTCAACAACCAAAGTGTTTATAACTAAGGTTGCCAGGTTTAGCAAATGAAAATACTAAATTTTCAGTTAATGTGAATTCTAGATAAGTACTTTTTATTGTCAGCATGTCTCAAATATTTCATGGGATTTAGTTATACTAAAAAACATTTAGTGGCATGAACCCAGGAGGTGGAGCTTGCAAGGAGCCGCAATCGCGCCACTGCACTCCAGTCTGGGCAACAGAGCGAGACTCCATGTCAAAAAAAAAATTTACTTCATCTGAAATTCAAACTTAACAGGGCATTTTGTATTTTTTCTGGAAATTTACATATGATCTAATAGGAGAATAATAAAAAATCATGATGTATTTAATAAACATAAAATAAACAGTTGTATTAAGCACTAGAAAATAGCTTAGGCTAGGCGTGGTGGCTCACACCTGTAATCCAGCACTTTAGGAGGCCCAGGTGAGCAGATTACTTGAGGTCAGGAGTTCGAGACCATCCTGGCTAACACGGTGAAACCCCGTCTCTACTAAAAATACAAAAACTAGCTGGGCAAAGTGGCGGGCGCCTGTAGTCCCAGCTACTCGGGAGGCTGAGGCAGGAGAATGGCGTAAACCCAGGAGGCGGAGCTTGCAGTGAGCTGAGATCCGGCCACTGCACTCCAGTCCGGGGCGACAGAGCGAGACTCCGCCTCATAAAATAAAATAAAAAAAAAATACAAAAATTAGCTGGACATAGTGGCACACGCCTGTAATCCCAACTACTCTGGAGGCTGAGGCAGGAGAATTGCTTGAACCCGGGAGATGGAAGTTACAGTGAGCCGAGATCACGCCACTGCACTCCAGCCTGGGCGACAGAGTGAGTCTCCCTTTCATTCGATCAATCAGTCATCATCAATAAAATAGGAGTTTAATCACTATGCAAATTGAGAAGTGGAAGATAAGAGAAGGATTAATTAAAGAGTTGTTGCTGAACTGGGTTTCAAGCAAGCAAGTTATATTCAAACAAATGGTAACCACTGGTGTTCCAGAAAAGGGGGAAGGCAGAAGTAATGTTGGATGCAAGAAAAGAGCCACATTTATCCTAATAATTGTGGTCTGTTTGGGCCGGCAAAGAAATTTATACTGGGAGATATAAAACAAGCGGTGCCATAAATAATGTATGTAAGTCTAAAGTGATAAAGTATGAAAAATATGCACCACATTATATTTCT
Source organism: Trachypithecus francoisi (assembly GCF_009764315.1). Lineage (NCBI taxonomy): Eukaryota > Metazoa > Chordata > Mammalia > Primates > Cercopithecidae > Trachypithecus > Trachypithecus francoisi. The sequence goes on along the minus strand of NW_022681474.1, from coordinate 18,166,532 downwards.
AGTATATTAATTATAAATTCAAGGGTACAATAGTTCAACAACAGTACAGGTCGGTGATGTAATTTCTGTCTAGAAAAAAGTTATTTATCTCAAGAGTTATAGCCCCCTCTACTGGTCAGAAGGAGAAAAATCCTCCGTTGATACCAAAATGCAATGGTTGGACAGACTGGATGATTCATTATAAACCATTTAGTAATATTGGCAATTTCGTGGAATGTCTTATTTTAAGCTGCACAAGTCTTTTTATAAATACCGCAATTCAGAAACGAATTAATAATACAAAACACTCCAAAAGTTGGGGGATTCGTTTAAAGCCATTAAATGGAAAATGTTAGATTGTTCAAATGAAGCTCACTCAAGTTCTTGCTTTCCTCACCAAGATTAGGGGTTTTTTTCTGTCTAATCTGACCAAAAGTCCCCAGATGGCAAACACTAAGTCTGTTATAAAATATATTTTCTAACCACCTATAAGAGAACTATGTGTAAATAAGAGTTACTCTGTGAGCCTATAGAAATACTGCTTTCATCCCAAACCCATGGAAATGAGCGCTGCAAGAGTGGCTTAGCAATCTTCAGTTGAAACAATTGGCCCCGAGTGCTTCTTATTGGACCAGTTTGGGAGCAGTTCTCCAAAGGAAATACTCTTCAGTACACTAAACTTCTTCAGCTGCTAACTTGCTGATTGACTCCTGGGTACCCTCAATTAATTAGCATCACCTGTTTAACAAAAGCAACTCACTCCCTATTGTCTGTTAGATCAACTCTAAAATCTCTCTCTGGCAGGAATTTAATCTCTCTGCCAGCTGGTCTTGACTCACCTGCTCACATTCCTGTCCAAAGCCTGGATTCCAGTGAGGATTCCCCCTCATTGGTCCCCGCTCTGCCATGGGTCTCCCTGCAAAAAAAAAATAATAATCACTCCTGCGGGAAAATGTAACTTCTCTCTTTTCAGGGTCTACCTCAAGTCTCGGTATCTACTGTACTGTGCAGCTACCACCTACTGTGTCTTAACTCTCTAAATCCTTCATGTTCATTATGTTTTAGACTTGCTCCTATGTGTCATGTTGTATTTACTGTTTTCTTGTCAATTTCTGAGCCAATACATATGTAGGACCCCCGCAAGGTTAGTAATTTGGTACCTTTCTAGTTCGTGTTAGTTACCTGTTAATCCGGAAGAGATTCACGTGGTATGAGGAAGCACATAGGGCAGGGACCACAGAGCTCAGTCACTACCCTACTGTTTCCAAGACCTTCCTACTTCACTCCGTACAACACACGCCCTGCAGCATGGCGTGTCTCTAAGGGTCTCACCGTCCTCTTCCTCATCCTCAAGAAGCTAATTGAAAGCATTCATTCCAAACACATATAGTGCATACCCTCAGAAATGATTTGTTTATAGGATCTTCCCGGTCTTGTTCTTTTTCTACTGTTATTTGGCATGCCCTGCAGACTGAGACAGAGCAGTTGCCTGGCTAGCCTACTCTGTGGCCAGCTCTGTATATATTAGAGTAGTCCTTGGCTCCTCAGCTACCATGTTTAGATATTCTATTTTAGTCTTCTGTATGTGCAATGGGATCTGTCATAATTCAGCATACACTAAAACTGTTTTTCTTTTTTTTTTTTTTCTTCACCTTTTAAGTTGAGGGGTACATGTGCAGGATGTGCAGGTTTGTTACATAGGTAAACATGTACCATGGTGGTTTGCTGCATAGATCTTCCCATCACCTAGGTATTAAGCCCAGCATCCATCAGCTATTCTTCCTAATGCTCTTCTTCCCTCCACCCCTCAACAGGCCCCAGTGTGTGTTGTTCCCTGCCATATGTCCATGTGTTCTCTTGGTTCAACCCGCACTTAAGAGTGAGAGTATGTGGTGTTTGTTTTCCCATCCCTACATTAGTTTGCTGAGGATAATGGCTTGATCTCATTCCTTTTTATGGCTGCATAGTATTTAATGGTGTATATGTACCACATTTTCTTTATCCAGTCTATCATTGATGGGCATTTAGATTGATTCCGTGTCTTTGCTATTGTGAATAGTGCTGCAGTGAACATACATGGGCATATATCTTTATAACAGAATGATTTGTATTCCTTAGGGTATATACCCAGTAATGGGATTCCTGGGTCAAATGGTATTTCTGCCTCTAGGTCTTTGAGGAATTGCCATACTGTCTTCCATAGTGGTTGAACTAATTTACACTCCCACCAACAGTGTAAAAATGTTCCTTTTTCCTTTCCAAAACCTCACTAGCATCTGTTGGTTTTGACGTTTTAATAATAGGGATTCTGACTGGCATGAGTAACTCACTGTGATTTGATTTGCATTTCTCTAATGATCAGAGATGTTGGGCTTTTGTTTCATATGTAAAACTCTTGATAAATATTTGAAAAGCTGACCATAATCATAGACAGTCATCATTATACTACTGTCTACAATCTCTGGTTTAAGGGTACTAAAGAGGTTATATGTCAGTATTTTGAATGTGTTTGTTTTTAGGCTGCAAAAGTACAATTATTTAAAGTATACATATTACTTCAATAGATGAATGCACTACATAACATATAGTTACTTTAGCAATTCCAGACAACCTAAGAATTTCATTTCTAGCTATATGACTGACAAATTAACGTGACAACACCAACACTAAAGCATTAGAAAAGCTAAATACACGTTAGTAAACATTCTTCTGGGGCAGAGTACTTAAAAATACATCAGAGAAAAAGGATATTATCCAAAAATGTCAAGCATATTTGACAAAGAACCAAACATAAAATTAGAATATTTATTAGAAGATAAATGTACTTGTTATAGCAGAAACCCCCTAAATATTCAAACTCTAAGACTATTACATTCACTTATTTGACATAAAATTTGTGTCTGCCATTATGTCTCAGCCATTGTGATCCAGAACATCAAGGTATTTTGTATGTATTATATTCAGGATTGAATTTCAGCCAGGACACAGGGTAATACAGGAGACATGGCAGATACCCAATAACAGTTCATTACATCATTTGAAATGAACAAATCACCTTAGACTAAGTACTCTGATTTAATTAGCAAACATCAATTTGATGTGAGGGCACCTATTATCTATTAATTAAACAAAAACAGCAGAATATACACACACACACACACATATACATACATACACAATTTATCTGATGAAGTAGCATACTAGGTATACCAGTTGTTCATTGCTTCAAAGCAAATTGCTACAAATGTTGTGGCTTTAAGCAATATTAATTTGTTATATCACAGCCAGGTAAGTAAGAACTCTAGGATGACATGACTCATTCATGGCTGGATTATTTTCATCGGGTGTCCCAGTACTGAAACCAGGGTATCAGCAGGTTGGTCTGTTATTTGGAGGATATGGAAGAATCCACGTCTAAACTCATCCAGATTGTTGGCAGGAGTGGAGGTCCCAATTTCCTTGCTGGCTATCAGCAGGGAGCCACTCTCAGCTCCTAGAGACCTCCTGCATTCCTTGGCCTCTAGGAGCTGGGAGTGGTCCCATTCATCTTCGAAACCAGCAAAAATGCATCAAATCCCCTCCCAAGCTTTGGATCTCTGATTCCTTTCACCAGTCCATTAAAAGTTGGCTTTTAAAGGGTTTCATGTAATTAGATTATCTCCTTTTTTGCCACATAATATAATTTGCCACATATATTTGCCACATAATATAACCCTTTATAATAATATAAAGGGTTTCATGTAATTAGATTATCTCCTTTTTTGCCACATTGTCTGTAGTCATGGGAGTGGTATCTCCTCATATGCAAAGTTTCCACCACACTGAAATGGAATAGAATTACACAAAGGTGAGGGCTATCGGGGACTTCTATAGAATTCTGCCTACTGCATGCCAAGTGTGTTACTTAGTTGGTAGTTATGCTATATGTTAAGATAGAACATGGCCAGGTGCAGTGGCTCACACCTGTAATCTCCACACTTCGTGAGGCTGAGGCGGGCGGATCACCTGAGGTTGCGAGTTCGAGACGAGCCTGACCAACATGGAGAAACCACGTCTCTATCAAAAATACAAAAATTAGCCAGGCGTGGTGACACATGCCTGTAATCCCAGCTACTTGGGAGGCTGAGGCAGGAGGATTGTTTGAACCTGGGAGGCAGAGGTTGCAGTGAGCTGGGATCGTGCCATTGTACTCCAGCCCGGGCAACAAGAGCAAAACTCCATCTCAAAAAAAAAGAAGAAGATAGAACATATGCTTACTAATTTAACAAACATCTATAGCACTCCATGTACCAGATGCTATTACTACAAAGATTAATAAACCATAGTCCCTGCCCCCAAGGAGACTGACTTATAATATGGCTTTACTGTGGTGAGTGCAAGAATGGAGAACTCTTGAATATATAGGAGATGAGTCTGAAACTTGACCTGGGACCTAGATGGGTACTAGCATGAGACAATAAAATCTAAGCAGCTTCTCAGATGGCAGAGGGCCTTGCACATCATGCTAAGGGATTTGGTTGTATTCTGTAGTTGATACAGAGCCCTTGGTAGTTATTAAGCAAGGGAATGGCATGAGATTCCTGCAAACAGCAGTCATCCAGACATTGACAATGTCCCTAGCAATAAATAGTATAATACCAGCTTCAACATATGCAAACTGAGTCACTATTATCGTTACTGCTTTGGGGAGAAGCAAATTCTAGTGACCTAGTGGCCAAAAATATTAGTGCAATTTTCAAAGGAAACTAATTTGTAATCGACCATCACCTCAGCACTGAGAAAATCTGACTCAGCCTGGCATCTCCTCCATCAATATTCTGTGACAAATTTCTAATTTGCCATAATCTACTATGTCATCCTTCCAAAATTTCATGACTTTCCCACCCACCCTCTGCCAGGCTTTTCAACTACCCACAAAAAAAGATTTTTTTATAGACTAGAATTGAAGTTTTGCACACATTTTTTTTTAAGCTGCACATTTTTTACCTGCTGTTGCTTCCTGAGAAAAGGTTACAGGAATCTCAAGTAAATTTTAATGAGTTGGCTTCTTGGGTCTCAGAACTGATTTATGTAGGGAAGCATTTGAGATTTTCTAGTAAGTGCATGCTTGACATGAATTATCACGCAGGTGTACACCATTCCACATACATAGTCCTCTTAGTTTAAAGAGTATCCAAGTTACAGAAACAGAATAATTTTTAAATGTCACTGTTGGATCTCTGCTAACTACAAAGAACTAAGTATTTAGAAAATCAAATTTCTGCCTCCTAGAAGTGACTCATCATTAACTTCTTGTCAGAGGAATATATTGTTTAAAGAAATAATAAACGTGGAGGAGGAACGACTATTTCCTGATTAAGAGGAGAAGAAAAAAAAGTAACTCCTTTTGCATGACTGTCCCTACTCGTGCGTCCATCCTGTTCTCCCTCCTGTTAGCAGATATGTGTATGACTCATGAGATTCTATTTGAAGTTTCAGCTCCACTACTTTCCTCCCAGAGTAGCATTTTCTGGCAAAAATCTATGAGGTAATAAAATGGAGAAGCCTGAGCTTTTAAGATTCCTGACTACCAAGAAGACAGGTCAACATTTTTACACAGGAAGGCTCAAAAATCAAAATGGTAATATTTAAAGGAACATAATGTCATCTCCCCTAAATATATTATTTTAAAAATCCATACCACGATAAGGTAATGGGAAGTTATAGGGCTTCTATAAATTAACTTCTGAAATATCTAAATTTCTCAAAAATAATTTTGTTTTATTCAATACAAAAAAATGCTTCTGAACACCTACTATGTTGAGGCAGGATACCCTGCACAGGAAATACAATGTCGAATGAAGCGCCTTGTCAAATTCTATTTTAACCGTAGGGTGTTGGGAGTTTATATCTTTGGAAACCTTCAAATATCAACCCCCAACCCACACATTGCAACCATGGAAGCTTTAGTGATCTTCCCAACTGAGGTAGAAGGTAGTTGGGGCTTGACTCTGGACCAGACTGCAGACTGGCCAAAACCTGGAAGAGTCACCAAAAGCACCTTTCCATAAGACACACCTACCAGCACCATGACAGTTTACCTTTGCCATGGCAACACCCAAAAGTTACTGCCTATTGTCTAGCTATTTCCTGAACAACTCACCATTTCATTAGCATGAAGTGGGTATTAATATGAGTGCCAAACTGCCTCTAGGCTGCTACTCTCTGCACTCTGCCTATGGAGTAGCCCTGCTCCAGAGGGTCAGTCAAGGAACTGGAACACTGCTGACACCTCAATAAAGCTATTTTCTTCTACCACCGGCTCACTCTTGAATTCCTTCCTGAGCAAGGCCAAAAACTTGAGCTAAGCCCCATTTTGGGAGCTCACCTGTCCTGCAACACAACTGGATGTTATAACTTCTTCCCGCAAGGAATCAACCGTATTTAGAGCCTTTAGCTAATTCTTCTTCATATTCAAGTTATTTATTCAATTGTCTTTTTAATCACCATTATCAAAACAACACAGTTCACCATATTCGAACTCCCCCAACACATCACTTTATGAACTACAAATCCTCCGAGACAAAGACTTTCCGTTACTTCTGTAGCCCTCAAAGCAGAAATGTTAAGAAAATATTTGACAAATTGAAATATTTCAGTTAATTGCCTTTCATTTTCTGTAACTCCAACGACTCAATGAAGAGTCCAGTTGTATAATGTGAGGTCATAGTCACAGCACCTATTCCTGTGGTCTTGTAGAATTATGGAAGAATCTATTATTTTGCCATTCTTAGGGTTAGCAAAATTTCCTAAAAACCTAAATTTGGTTGAATAGTACTAAGAATATGTTACTTTCTGATATAATAGTAGACAATAAATTTTGTATAATTTAAGGGATGTCTTGTCCGATTTCAAGAATAATTCCCAGTCGGTTGGCATCTACAAAGCAGGGCAGGCAAAATTCTACAGGAAAAGAGCCTTGTGAAATTTCACAGGTGGAAAAGTCAAGCTCTCCTTATCTTACAAAAATACAGTAATTAGATCATTTTTCTCAATATATGTAAGGATTCTTAAGTCTTCATTTGAATATCAGTCAAGATATTGGCTATTAACAAATAGATGCTTTCTGTATCTTTGGAAGATTAAATAATAGGCTTCAAAAATAATATTCAATTCATTTAGTCTATGAACAGGGTCCAAATGCATGAATGTTTGGGGCAGACTAGAACACCTGTCTTTTGACTGGAATTCTGCTGATTGGTAGGTAGATGCCACGGTTGGTACCAACAGCTATGGGAGATAGACAGGTTGTGAGTCATTTTTTGCTGGTAAGTATCTAGTCTTACATTTTGCATGAGGTATAGACATATTGAAAATAACAATATAATTGCCACACTGAACCACACTCTACTATTCTAACACTCAACCCCTGAAATCAGAATCCTTGCTGCACTGACAAACTTTTTAACAATGTTCTATTTTAACTTTATTCCCCTAATATTATTAATCATTATTCATATTTTGGAAGAAAAATCTACCAGAACACTGTCAGCCTAATCCTCTCTTCAGCAATGTCTGGTAGGAGACGTTTCCCAAGAGGTGCTCCTTCTTGGAAAGGAAAGTGGAATGTTTCATAAGGTTCTGGCAAGAGAGCATCACCAAAGTCAGCAAGTGCAAATTATTCTTGCCTCTTAGCAGCCATTACTTGGGCAGCTTGGTTTCATCAAGAAAAATGAAGAGAAATAGTCACTGGATGAATTCAAGTGAAGGCAAGGTGGGAAAGGACAGCTGCCAGGGACAATGATATGCAAATACCACAGTGGGTAACTCTTTTTTTTTCAACTTTTAGTTTAGATTCGGGGGTACATGTGCAAATTTGTTACATAGGCATATTGTGTGTTCCTGAGGTTTGGGGTACGAATTATCCCATCATCCAGGAAGTAAGCATAGTACCTAATAGATAAGTTTTCTTTCTTCTTCTTCTTTTTTTTTTTCTTTTTCTTTTTTGAGACAGAGTCTCGCTCTGGTACCCAGGCTGGGGTGCAGTGACGCAGTCTCAGCTCACTGCAACCTCCGCCTCCTAAATTCAGGCAATTCTCCTGCCTTAGCCTCCAGAGTAGCTGGTACTACAGGCACCCTCCACCACGCCCAGGTAATTTTTGTATTTTTAGTAGAGAAGGGATTTCACCACGTTCGCCAGGTTGGTCTCGAACTCCTGACCTCAGATGATCCACCCACCTCGGCCTCCCGAAGTACTGGGATTACAGGCATGAGCCACTGCCCCTCGCCAGGTAGTTTTTCAAACCTTGCTTCCCTCTGTCCCCACTCTTATAGTCCCCAGTGTCTATTATTCCCATTTTTATGTTCATATGTACTCAATGTCTAGCTCCCACTTACAAGTGAAAATATGTGTTACTAGGTTTTCCATTCCTGCGTTAATTCACTTAGGATAATGCTGCATCCGTGGTGCTGCAAAGGACATGATTTTATTCTTTTTCTGGCTGCCTGGTAGTCCATGGTGTATATGTTCCCACAATGGGAAATTCTCAAGTCTCAAGTCCTGCAAGGTTTCTCACAAGATTAAGTTGATTGAAATTAAAGGCTAAAACAAAATAAGAAAATTGGCTTTTAGCAATAAGTAACAACAAAACTCCACAATAAGTAGATAGCTTCTAGCTCAGGACATTACATCACTATAGTACTGTGCATACTGTAGTACATATATACGATATATGTATATGTACTATATGTGTATGTGTACTACATATGTATATGTATTATATATAGTACACATATGTAGTGTACTATACACATATACACATAGTACTATATAGTACTATAGCATACATGTATATACAAATGCTATATATAAAATACAGAGTATACACATATGTATACTATCTATGTGTATGTAGTATACATACACACATATATGTATAGTATATACTATCTCTAGTATACACATATGTGTATATATAGTATACATATACTATAGTATATACAGTACTACAGTATATACATATATACTATAAATAGTATACACATATACATATACTAACTATATATACAAATATACTATCTACATATAGTATATCAGTATATACTATTATAGTGTATATATATAGTATACATATATAGTACAAAGTATAGAATAGATCATCATATAATAACTTAATGGATTTTGTTAAATATTTATTCAACTCCTGCTGAGCAAAGGATATTAATTTTGGTCAGCATGTTGCAAAATGATGCAGTTACTTCTTGGTAGGAAGCAATTTGGTATAATGGCTACACTGGGTCTTTTTATGATTTGGAAAAATACTAGCCTTAGTTACATGATTTTATAGATTTTTCTGTTCTGATAGTTGTTAAAACTACCAAATTAATATTACTTTATTTGTATATTTAGTTATTCATTTAAAAATGTATTAGTACTGTATATAAAGTGTTTTGCTAAGGCATTATAGAAAATGAAGTATTTGATTTGGAGGCTTTAATATGCTTGGGACAAAAGTGGTAAGATAAAAATATGTTAGCAATATTAATGAGAATCTTTGGCACAAGATAAGTAACTATATGTTTATTTTCCATATCATGTATCTTTACTTCTTTACTTACAAGTAATAACAAATGAGAAAGTATAACACCTTTAAAAATCATCCATAATTTCACCTGCTGGTAATAAATGGTATTAAGACTTTATATCTTTCAGCCTTTTTTCCATGCATGTAAGTGAATTATATGTGATGAGGAAAAATACAGCATCATTAGTTCTGTGCTGGCTGGGAATCCCATGGCTGACAGCAGAGTGCCTTGGTGTTTACTGTCCAGAATGAGGTTGTAGGGGATGGGGAGATACAAGAGGAAGCAAGGCTGGTTTGAATAAGCTACATAGAAAAGAGCATAGCATAATAAAATAGATCTGGAATGTGGAAGGAAAAGAGAAAAGACCAGCCCAGTAAAGACTGTGGTGTGAAACTTTAGGTGATCTGGAGAGATGGGATAAAGGGGATAAAGCTTTGAATAGAGGAGAGAGAGAGAGAGACAGACAGAGACTGAGAGAACAGAAGAAAGTTTAAGAAATGTATGCCATTTAAATTTACATTGCTTTTCAAATTTTGGGAAGATGTCACACTTCTTTTTTTTTTTTTTTTTTGAGACAGAGTCTCGCTCTGTCGCCCAGGCTGGAGTGCAGTGGCCGGATCTCAGCTCACTGCAAGCTCCGCCTCCCGGGTTTACGCCATTCTCCTGCCTCAGCCTCCCGAGTAGCTGGGACTACAGGCGCCCGCCACCTCGCCCGGCTAGTTTTTTGTATTTTTTAGTAGAGACGGGGTTTCACCATGTTAGCCAGGATGGTCTCGATCTCCTGACCTTGTGATCCGCCCGTCTCGGCCTCCCAAAGTGCTGGGATTACAGGCTTGAGCCACCGCGCCCGGCCGATGTCACACTTCTAATTATTGAATGAAGACCCATAGGTGATTCAACTTAAATGAATATGTTTCCATATTTTTATGACACCTGTTGGATTTGTACCCAGCTCTGCGCATTCCCTTTATTCCAGTAACAGCATCGACTCCACAAACCTATTCCTGGCAGCCACACTTGAAATGACATAATCTATTTCTCTGGCCATACTTCATACACTAAGGATAGACCTCATATATGTATATGTTATTGGTCCAAGTCTCTCCAGAAATTTGAAACTGGAATTTACAGAATGCCTAGCCATTTCTAGATATAGCTGGACTGTAATGCATAAAGTTAGGACTCCTGGGATAGACATAACCCACCACATGGATCATGGAATTAGAAGAGAGAGAGACGAAAGATGAAGAATACTGACAACTTTTTAATACATGTAATACATGGGTGAGACTTTTCTTGGGACATTTCTCATAAGAAGTAGCCTTGGGATCCTTGAGATCTCTTTGTTTTGTTAAAATAAATTCTCTTTTTTTTTTTGTTTTGACTATTCAAGTTAGTATCTTTATTTTTTTGCAGCCACACATACACACACACACACACACACACACACACACACACAGATGTTGGGTAACCTGTCTTTTCTCATTCAGTAATATCGTAGGAATCTTTGTCATATTAATAAATATAGACTTACCTCTTCTACATTAATTACTGCATCACTTTGCACTGAAAATGCCCCATAACTTAATTAATCCCTATTTTGTACATGTTTTGCTTTAATTAATCTTTACACATACATCTGCATAGTTTCCTTAGGATAAATTTATAGTAGCATACATGCTGGATCAAAGAGTGAGTATTTCTTTTAAGACTTTTGAGACATGTTGACAAATTATTTTACAAATATGTAACAATTCATCAAAAACAGCGATAAGTGTTGACTAGTTAAATAGGAGGTGAGATCCTGTTTTAAGGTACAGCCCTTTGATTGCTAGAGCAGTACAATATTTATTCACATGTACGTCATTTTCTTTCTTTGTTAATTATACTTTTACATCCTATACATTCTATTCTTAACTCTTTTTTTTTTTTTTTTTTAAGATAGAGTTTCACCCTGTCATCCAGGCTGGAGTGCAGTGGTGCAGTCTCAGGTCACTGCAACCTCCACCTCCCAGGCTTAAGCGATTCTCCTGCCTCAGCCTCCCGAGTAGCTGGGATTACAGGTGCCCACCACCGCGCCCAGCTAATTTTTTGTATCTTTAGTAGAGATGGGGTTTCACCATGTTGGCCAGGCTGGTCTCGAACTCCTGACCTCGTAATCAGCCCACCTCAGCCTCCCAATCTTAACTCATTTCTATAAAGGTATATGGTTTTGCCTCCTTGATTTGCAAGTATCTTTTAAATATATTAAAAGTAAGGAGTTCTGAGATAGACCTGGATCATGGAATTAGAGAGGAGATGAAAGATGAAGAATACTGACAACTTTTTAATATTTTAAATATATTAAAAGAAATTTTAAATATAAATATCAGTCCCATTTTAGCATATGTGCTACACATACATTTCCCTAGTTTGTTATTTGACTTTCATTTTTCTGTCTAGTGGGTTTATGACCATTTTGTTTTAAATTTTTCTTAATTTATCATATAGCAATCTTAACCTTCTACATTTCTGTGTCTGAGAATACACTTAGAAATTCCTCTTGCATTCCAAGATTATGTAACCAGCCAATTGGTTCTCTTAGTTTTTCCAGGAAGCGAATCATCTGATCATCTCTGTAGTATTATTTAAAACTGTTTTTCCTTTCTTCTTCCTTCCTCCTTTTTCTTTGTCTGATTACATTGACTAGAATTTCCAAAACAATAGTCAAAAAAGAAAAAAACCAACATAGATAGTAGGCATCCTATGTCTTGTTCCAAACTTCAGTGGAGAAAGCATGTAGTGTTTTTCTGTTAAGTCGTTCGGCAATTGGATTCTGAAATACCCTGTTTATACTACCAAAGTGACTTGCTGTTCACAGCTTCCTGGGAGGTCCTGTGCAAACTGGAAGTTGACTTTGCTCAAATGCCACTTCAGCATCTCTAGAGCTAATTTTTTCTCCTTTGACCTATTGATGAGATAAATTATATTAATAGATTTTCTGATTTTGCACCATCCTTAAAATCCTAGAAAAAATTTAATTTGGTTGTGATGGCATTATATGTTTTAATTCCTCTTTGAAAACCTTAAGATCTATATTCATAAGTACTACTTATCATTTTTATTTTACTACATCTTTTTCTAGTACTTATAGTATGAATATACTAGCTATAGAAAAAGAATTCAAAATGGAATTTCCTATTACTGTCTAATAACAGTTAACTGTGTAGAGGAGGTCTGTTCTATTATTCACCCTTTCTCTGGTGATAGTAACTACCCCTCTCTCTATTCTTAACCATGTGGTTTTGTGGGGTTTTTTTAAACTTTTTTATTATGGAAATTTTCAAGCATATGGAAAAGTAAACTGAAATACAGTGAATCCATCATTTGGTCCCAGCTTCAAAACGACCAAATTCTTCACAATTTGTGTGTGTGTGTGCTTTTAAGGAACAGAGAGTTTAATAGGCAAGAAAGACAAGAGAAGGCAGAAAGAAGAAACTCCCCCATAGAGAGACGGGGTGGCAGTGGTGGGGGGAGACTCCAAAGCCAAAAGAAGAAGTCCCTCCCCAATTTTTTTCATCTATTCCCCCCTCATGTTTTAAAAATTTAATGCTTGGCATCATGTGATTTCACAGTAAATTCTTCATGATATATCTTTAAAGGATGCGGTGAAATGAACCAATAAAGTGCCTTAGTTCTCTAAGCTTATAAGTTTTTTGTTTGTTTTTTACTTTAAGCAAAACATTTTATCTAAGGTAGATCGCACAGTTTGTGTGTCTAGAACATTTCACAGGCCTTGCTTATACATTCCTGGGTCTAATATGTTTGGGGGACCACTCTCTAATGTAATCTTTGCATTTCTTCTATGATTATTAATCTAATCAGAGTTCCTCTCATATGCCTTATGTGTTGTTTCAAAAATAAACTTCTCTATTCACTGCTTTTGGTTTATTATTTTCTCCTTTTTTTTCTATTTCTCCTATACCTTTCTCCTATAGCTCTTCAGTATATTTTAATATTCCTTTATTAGTTTTCATTGAATGGTACTTTAGTTAACTTATATCTATGACTTGTTGCTTAATAATAAACAATGAGGCCGTGAATTTCTAATATTTTGTGAAGTAAATAGTTTTACTTTGGCCCAGAAGTCATACAGGAAAATATTTTACATGTTTCTAAGTAGTTAATTTTTATTATTGACCTTTTGTTATTAATATCAATGTGATAGCTTTGTGATTAAAAAATGTGTTCTGCAGACTTTACACATTTACTGAGAAATATATTTGTGGCCGAATACACCATTGATTATGATAAATGTTCAAAGGCACCGCTTAAGAGAATGTATATCCTCAGTAATAAATGCAAAGTTTATAATATTTATACATGTGTCCTAATCTGCTTTGTGTTGCTATAATGGAATATTTGAGACTGGGTAATTTAAAAAGAAAAAAAGCCTTATTTGGCTCATGGTTCTGATGGTTGGAAAGTCCAGGATTGGATATCTGCATCTGGTGAGGACCTCAGGCTGACTCCACTCATGGCAGAAGGTGATGGGAGCTGGTACGTGCAGAGATCACATGGCAACAGAAGAAGCAAAAGGGAAAGTGGGGAAGTGCCAGGAGCTTTTTCACAACCAGCTCTCTTGGGAACTAATAAAGTGAGCATCACTAACTCCAAAGGAAGGGCATTAATCTATTCATGAGGGATCCTCCCTCATGGCCCAAACACCTCCCAACAGGCCCCACCTCCAACATTCGGGGTAAATTTCAACTTGAGGTTTAGAAGGATTAAACATCCAAACCCTAGCAACATGTATGTATGTAACTGTAAAATCAACATTTTTTGTTGTTATATTAGTCACACCTGTATTTCCAGAAATACGGCAGACCATATATCCTGAAAAATTATCCCAAACTACCTAGAAATGAAATACGCCTGTAATCCCAGCACTTTGGGAGACCAATGTGGGCGGATCACCTGAGGTCAGGAGTTTAAGACCAGCCTGACCAACATGGAGAAACCCCATCTCTACTAAAAATACAAAAAAAAAAAAAAAAAAAAAAAGGTCGGGTGTCGTGGCATATGCCTGTAATCCCAGCTGCTCAGGAGGCTGAGGCAGGAGAATCCCTTGAACCTGGGAGGAAGAGGTTGCTGTAAGCTGAGATTGTGCTATTGCAATCCAGCCTGGGCAACAAGAGCGAAACTCCATCAAAAAAAAAAAAAAGAGAGAGAGAGAGAAAGAAAAAAAGGTAGGTAGATAGATAGATAGATAGATAGATAGATAGATAGACGAGTCATCTTTAAATGAAGAGCTAAGCATCCAAGAATAGGAAACATTCTTAGAAAAAAAATGGGATGTTTAGAAAGCTGAAACCTGAATGGTAGCTGAAGCTGAAATGTATGGATCATGTATTTTGAGAAACTTCTAGGGAGCAGGCAACAAGGCCTTGTACCTACTTAAGGGAGCTGGGACTGCGGCACCCACCACCCACACTTATTAAAGGTTGCAGGGTTTATCACATGCATAGAAGTGAAAGGACTGGCAATAATAGCCCAAAGAACAGCAAAGATGAAATGTAAATACAACATTGTGAGATTTGTATACTCTATGTGAAGTGGTGAAGGTAGATTGTAATTTATTCAAGATATATAGTAAACCGGCCAGGCGTGGTGGTTCATGCCTGTAATCCCAGCACTTTGGGAGTCTGAGGTGGATGGATCACCTGAGGTCAGGAGTTTGAGACCAGCATGGCCAACATGGTGAAACCATATCTCACTAAAAATACAAATGGTAGCCGGGTGTGGTGGTGGGCACCTGTAATCCCAGTTATTCGGGAGCCCAAGGCAGGAGAATCTCTTGAACCTGGGAGGCAGAGGTTGCAGTGAGCCAAGATTGGGCCACTGCTCTCCAGCCTGGGCAACAGAGTGAGACTCCATGTAAAATAAAATAAAATAGATGTACAACAAACCTAGAACAGCCGCTAAAAGCTAAAGCCAAGAAAGGGGATCAAATGGAATTCTGAAAAACACTCATTTGTTCCAAAAGAAGGCAGGAAAAAGAGGGAGGAAACAAACAAATACAGGACAAATAGGAAACAAATAGCAAGAGTGAAAGATATAAAACACAGCAACTTGATAAATACACTGACTGTAATTTAAGTGAACCCAGTGGACTCAGAGTGAAACAGACCTGGGCCAGGACTTCCTCGATTTCCTTTCCCCTGTATATACATGTCTGGGGCATGGGATGGGGGCTGTGTGGGGACATGATACCACTTAGGGTCCTTGGATATCAGTTCCAACTTGAATCTATCAGTGTCCAACAGCTTGCAAGACAGCTGGGTCTTGCCCTTTCTCCAGTGTACATTTATCCAAATAAATGGCTCTGGGGGTCTTCGTTGAAGGATTAAGACAATCACTATTTCAGACACGTGCTGTGGAGTTGCGGAGTTCTTTACTGTGAAGACTCTAGCTCTTCTTCAGTCGATGAGTTCAGAGTGAGAAAGCTCAAGCCTAGATACTGGACAAGGGCTAATTTAGTTATTGATTTATCTGATACAGGATCTTTCTCTGTCACCCAGGCTGGAGTGCAGTGGTGCCATCATAGCTCACTGCAGCCTTGAACTCCTGGACTCAAGCAATCCTCCTGCCTCAGCCTCCCGAGTATCTGGGGCTACAGACATGTACCACCATGCCTGGCTAATTTTTGTTTGTTTGTTTTTAATACAGACAGGGTATCACTATGTTTCCTAGGGTGGTCTTGAACTCCTGGCCTCAAGCAGTCCTCGTGCCTTGGTTTCCCAAAGTGCTGGGTTTACCCACATCAGCCACTGTACCTGACCTATTTGCTTTTTCCATGTCAGATGAGTAATGTGCCCATGTTGCAATAAGGTTTGAGAGTGACACATCTCACACATGCATGTGAATACTCACTCATCACACTTACGAACGACCAAAGGATCTCATCATTTTCTGTCGGAGCACCCACCTCAGCCTCTGCTCATCCATGTTTTGTTTTTTTGGTTTTTTGTTTTGTTTTGTTTTGTTTCAGATGGAGTCTCACTCTGTCTCCCCTGCTGGAGTGCAGTGGTGTGATCTTGGCTTACTGCAACCTCCACTTCCTGGGTTCCAGTGATTTCCTGCCTCAGCCTCCCGAGTAGCTGGGATTCCAGGTGCATGCCGCCATGCCCAGCTAATTTTTGTATTTTTAGTAGAGATGGGGTTTCACCGTGTTGGCCAGGATGGTCTTGATCTCTTGACCTCATGATCCACCTGCCTCAGCCTCTCAAAGTGCTGGGATTACAGGCATGAGCCACCATGCCTGGACTGCTCATCCACTCTTTGTATCTTTTGACGGCATAGAGTAAGCAAGGCCTTTACTGACAACTTCTTTGGACACTGTGATGCACCACTCAGGTGCCTCTTCTATGAAAGACTTGAAGTCCCAGATGCTGGGATGCTCTCTGAAGGCATCTTTGAACTGCCAGCATCCTTAGGTATCACCCAGCTGTAGAGACACTGTCTACTAAGGTCATGCTCTTTCCCAGAATGGCCTACATCCAGTGACTGCTTGGTGCAGAAATATAAAGGGCTAGCATCCCCACTCAACTCAGGACAATACTAAAGGGCCATTTCGGCTCCAGGGCTTCCCTGCAGTTGGCCAAGACTGGTGTTGGGTCTGCCACAAAGCTGGATTTCCCTCTGCCCAATCCTGCTTCCATAATCTGCCTTCCACAGGTATTGACTCCAAGTACACCCTAAATTCTGTCCTAGAACCTGCAACAGTTGATCCCAGGAGTATTCTGTGGAAGCAGGAGATAAGATGGGGTTTTGAAGATAGCACCTGCCACTGGCTGCAGTAAGGACTACATCCATAGGGGTAGGCAGAACACAGGTGCTCCCAGAAACTTTCGCTGGTGGTAAACTGGGATGGCAGTACAGTGTAGTACATAGTACAGTGTGCACTAGCTGATGTATCAGAAATTTAAGAAAGATGGAGGGAATCGTAGCTGCAAGGTCAAGAAAATTGGATGAGTAGGGTTAAACTGTGTTAAACTCTGGAAATATGTAACAAAAATCTGAGACTTATTAATGGAAAACTATGTCTGAAAGCCAGATGGTGTTCTTTGTCATATACCTCGCATTGGGAGGGCAGTGAGAACTGAGGGCTGTGTCTAGGTATGAATTGTGGAGGTGACTGAGCTCCACAATTAGTTTAGTTAAAATAAAATCAAAGACAGATCCACTATACTGAGGTCAGGTTTTGGTTTAGAAAGAACGTGTCCTGGCCAGACGTGGTGGCTCATGCCTGTAATCCCAGCACTTTGGGAGGCTGAGGCAGGCAGATCACTTGAGCCCAGGAGTTTGAGACCAGCTCAATATGGGGAAACCATGTCTCTACCAAAAATACAAAAATTAGCCAGATATGATGACCCATGCCTGCAATCCCAGCTATTCAGGCGGCTGAAGCAGGAGAATCGCTTGAACCCAGAAGCAGAGGTTTCAGTGAGCCAAGATCGTGTCACAGCCTCGGTGACAAGAGCAAGACTCCGTCTCAAAAAAGAAAAGAAGGGAGGAAGGAAGGAAGGGAGGATGAGAGGGAGGGAGGGAAGGGGAGGAAAGGAAAAAATGAGGAAAGGAGGAAAGGAAGAAAGGGAGAAAGGGAGAAAGAGAGAAAGAAAGGGAGAAAGGAAAGGAAGAAAAGAAAGAGAAAGAAAGAAGAAAGAAAGAAAGAAAGAAAGAAAGAAGAAAGAAAAGAGAGAGAAAGAAAGAAAAAGAAAGAAAGAAAGAGAAAGAAGAAAGAAAGAAAGAAAGAAAGAAAGAAAGAAAGAAAGAAAGGGAAAGAAAGAGAAAAAGAAGAAAGGAAGGGAAGGAAGGAAGGAAGGAGAAAAGGAAAAGGAAGGAAAGGAAAGAAGAAAGAAAAGCAAAAGAAAGAGAGAGAGAGAGAGAGGGTCCTGACACATAGGAAGGGGGTGTCTGGTTTGATGCTCTCCCCAAATCTTAAATTCCTAAATGTCTTTGAATCCTTTGAGCCTGCACAAATGCCCATTCTTTCTATTAAAAGCTAGCATGCTCCACCTTGCCTGAAGACAATGCTAGAAATCTCTCCCTTGCAAGTCAAAATGTGCCCCACCTGAGATCTGCCTTTAAGTCCTTTCCTGGCCTCTCCAGGCCTATAAGTCAGGTAAAGTCATAACTTAGGCCAGTCAGGAATGTGCTGGGCCTGATAAGGAAAGAAAGGAAACTATACTTCAAAACGAGCTGCAAGACTTAGCCTGTGCACACTAGAAATATATATGCGACAGTGAGCTCTGTAGTTGGTCCCACTAACCTTCCTCTTCTTGGTATCCCACAGACACACCAGCTGAAAGAGCAGTTCCTAGAAAGTGTGTGACAAAGTAGACACAAGAGGTAGACTGTACTGAACACTCTAATACATCACCCAGGTCCTCAGTCAATAAAGGGCTCATTGCTCCAGTTTTTAGGGATGTTATTGTCAGATAGGCTTCAGTTGACAAACCCTTTTGGGATTTGTCAGTGACAGAGAGCTGCCTTACCCAACATTATACCCCGTGATGGGTCATTTTATGGTTCAACCTGCCTGGGCCAGGGGATGCCCAGATATCTGGTGACACATCCTTTCTAGATATGTCTAGGAGGATGTTTCTAAAAGAGATTAGCATTTGACAAAGTAGACTGGGACCTGAATAAAACAAAAAAGGTGGAGAAAGTTTGAATTCCCTCCTTATCTGATTGCTGGAGCCAGGACATTGATCTTCCCCTGCACTCAGCCCTCCTGCTTCTCAGGCCTTCAGTCTTGGAGTAGGATCTACAGAACCAGCTTTCCTGGGTCTCCAGCTTGCAGATGGTGGAATCACATCTGCCTCCAGAATCAGCCTCCATAAGCCTGTATAGTCATATGAGCCTATAGCTTACAATAAATCTCTCTTGAGAGAGAGAGAGAGAGAGAGAGGAGAGAGAGAGAGAGAGAGAGAGAGATTTAGATATCTGTCCCATTGATTCTGTTCCTCTGCAGAATCCTGACTAATACCTGCCCCTTCCCAAGGTGGTCAACATCTATTCATTGATCAATGTGGGACAATAAGGCCTGGCCATCCCAACCCAACTTGGAACACTGCTAAAAAACCATGTGAGTTTCCCAGCTCACCCTGTGGGTCAGCCAGGCTTGTATGAAGTTCTTTTCCCTCTGCTTAATGCTGCTTTCTTTCCCTCAGTTTCACAAGTTTCAATCCCAAGGACATACCTGAGTGAACAACCTACTTCCTAAACACCAGCCCGTTTCTAGAGAACCCAGCCTGTGACAGCGGCTCAACACTCTTGCCCTTAGGAAAACCAGATGCCATCTCCCAAGTCCCCTGCAGATCAGGTTCCCCTGAATGCAATTCCAGTCTTACTACCTGTTATAGGAATTATGTTCATCTTTCTTCTGATTCTTAAAGGCTGCCTCCTGGCCTCCGCTATCCTGGGATCTACTATCCTCATTGCTACTAAAAAGCTCAGTTCTGCAACACCATCAGCTACCTTCAGCCCCAACCTACAGAAGACAGACTTTCCTGAGGTTCTCAAAATGCTGGTGCCCCTTCCCCTCACCAGGGCATTTCTTATCAATTTGGCCAATGTCATATTTTCTGGACCCTCCTGAGGACGGTCAGCTGGTGGGTTTTCTGGTTAGGTACAGTAGACTCATTCTAGCATTTTCAAGTCCTTAAACACCCCTTCTTCCACAATCTCTCATGGGTTTTCTGGCATCTCTACTTCTGTTAATGAGGGGTATCAGTTTTTCCAAGCTAAAAGCCATGCTTACTAACTGTTATTTAGCAACACATCAAGAAACTTTATAACAGAGAAGTCTTGAGAGTCACCACTTTGGTCACTCAGGTGATCAAAGTAAACACCATTGGACAAATTAAAATCACTTGAGAGGATGCAGTGAGAACACAGTATCCCCTGTAAGAGACTCCCACCCAAAATCCCTAACCTAGATCTCTTCATGAGGAAACATAAAACTCAGATCGAGTGACATTCTGCAAAACAACTGTCCTAGTGTTAAGGTCATTGTCATGCGCTGAACTGTGTCACGCCCCCAAATTCATATGATGAGGCTCTAACTCCCCAATGTGATTATATTTACAGATAGTGCCTTTAAGGGGGTAGTGAAAGTGAAGTGGTCATAAGAGTGGGGCCTCCCATAGAACTGGTGACGATCCAAGAGGAAGGGAGAGTCAGTGTGCTCTCCAAGCTTGCACAGAGGAAAGGCCGTGACCACACAGAGAGAAGGCAGCTGCCTATTAGCCAAGAAGGGAGGCCTCACAAAAACCAACCCTGACTGCACCTTAACCTTCGACTTCCAGCTTCTATAACTGTGAGCAAATGAATGTCTGTTGTTTAAGCCACTCCATCAGTGGTATTTTCCATGGCAGCCCAAGTTATCGCAGCCACAACATTTATGGAGATCTGCATTTTTCTACCATCCCTCTCTCTTTTCTTCCCTACTTATAGACATTTTAGCTAATATTTCCTAGCTTTATGATTCTTTTTTTAAATAAAGAACATTTCTTCTTGTATCATACTAGGGCTGTAAACAATGTCCAGAGATTTACTTCTTGGAGTATTTTCCAGGGGAAGTGTGTTGTATTCTTGCAGCTCCAAATCTGTTTTCTATGACCTTCAACAATGATAAATCAAACCCTCTATTTTTATCAGTTCTAAGTTAAAGAATATGATGTAGGCTGGGCACAGTGGCTCACGCCTGTAATCCCAACACTTTGGGAGGCTGAGGTGGGTAGATCATGAGGTCAGGAGATCAAGACCATGCTGGCTAATATGGTGAAACCCCATCTCTACTAAAAATACAAAAAATTAGCTGGCAGAGTGATGGGTGCCTGCAGTCCCAGCTACACAGGAGGCTGAGGCAGGAGAATGGCATGAACCCAGGACGGGGAGCTTGCAGTGAGCCGAGATCGTGCCCCTGCACTCCAGCCTGGGCGACTGAGCGAGATTCTGTCTCAAAAAAGAAAGAAAAAAAAATATGATGTAATATAATATATGACCACTTTACATAAAATTTCTGTAAAAACAAGAGCTACAATTTTTAACTAATAAAAAGCATGTTTACTGCTATCAAGAGGTATAAAGTCTCAAAATTAAAAGTTGATCCTCATTAAAAAAATCATTATTCACTTCCCTGACATAAAGGAAAAAGGGCAAAAGTGTACTCTGTTATGTCTCACAGAATGGATAAAAAACTGCAAACAAACTTTAAAAGAGTGTAATGGCAGATGGGAATTGAATAATAACAAAATAAGGCTTGGATCTGCCCTCATTCTCTTTTGTGCCAGGCAAAAGTATATTTTCCACTCTTCACTTCCTACTCCAATTAGGGAAAAAAATGCCAGATCTGAAAGTCAGAAAGGTTCTGCCTGCACAATTCAAACCTTAATGAAGATAGAACCATATGGTAACACAATTCATGGAAAGGATGGGTGAAAATATCTATTATCACAATTTAATAAAAACAACATTTGGCCAGGGGCGATGGCTCATACCTGTAATCCCAGCACTTTGGGAACCTGAGGCAGGCGGATCACGAGGTCAAGAGATCGAGACCATCCTGGCCAACATGGTGAAACCCCGTCTCTCCTAAAAACACAAAAATTAGCTGGGCATGGTAGCTCACATCTGTAGTCCTAGCTACTCGGATTCTGAGGCAGGAGAATCACTTGAATCCGGGAGGTGGAAGTTGCAGTGAGCTGAGATCGTGCCACTGCACTCCAACCTGGTGACAGAGCAAGACTCTGTCTCAAAAATAAAAAAATATATATATATATTTGTTGTTATATATATTAAAATATATATACAAATATATATATTTGTATCCAGATGCAGTGGCACATGCCTGTAGTTCCAGCTTCTTAGGAGGCTGAAGCATGAGGATCACAAGCACAGCAATTCAAGGCTGTAGTGCGGCATGATCATGCCTGTGGATAGCCACTACACTTCAGGCTGGGCAACCTAGTGAGACTCCCATGTCTAAAAGGAGTAAACAAATAAAATTAACAGTTGTACTATTCTATACACTGTCTTTGTCCTCTAAAGTTGTTCACTTACTCTACAACAGAGCAACTATAGTTATAGTTAAAATTTCATCTGTTCAGTCTCCATTGTGGAATAAAAAAGAGAACATAATTTAGAGAGATCTGGCTTTTAGTCTGGGCTGCAATTCTTATGTTCAGTGTAACTTTTCAAAATGTATCTTAATTGTGAAATGGGGATTGTGACAGAGTTGCATAATAAGAATGAACAAGAATAAACTCGAGAATAAATTTCAGAATGTGTCTATGAACCACAGATAAATGCTGTGTAAACGAAAACTATACATTCAAACTTAAACCAAAGGAAAATGATTTTAAGAATATTTATTAATAAAAGAAAAAAAAGTTTGGTGTATTGATAATTGCATCATTTAACATATAGCCCCTAACTTGGATGTCTGCTCCCAAATAAATTCTATTTTGTCTACTTTGAAACTGAATTTTTCATCTGCTGACCTATTCGTCTTATTTATCCAAATGGTTCTAAATGTTTGTTTCATTTCTTGATATTTCTGTTGTTTACAGTTTTAGCATTACTAAAGAACTGTATCATTTTCAATTACTGTTTTTTCTGATCATCCATCACAACAATGTCGGACTAATTAGCTTAGAAAAGCTGGCTGTTCCTGAAATCCCTGAGGAGAATCACCAGAAGCCTGAAACTAATTTCTCTGTCAGTGGCTCATGCCAACTTCCTATTACCACCTCCCGTGATCATGCTGTGACTTTGACAGCTACCCTTGAGGAAATAGCTTTGCCAGTTTACATAGTGAATTGCAGGCAGAACAAAGAGTGGAGTAGAGTCTGATGTCATCCTCTCTTCCTTCACTTTATGACAGGGCATATGAGGTTACCCAACTCAAGCTGTCCCCACATGACTTGCCACAACACGAAAGGGAGCTCCACAGTGTTGTTTCTGGCAACACATAGCTACAAAGAGATCTTTTGGCAGAGCTGTGACCCTTGTCCCGTGTTATAGTTAATGGTATATGTAAAGAATATTTAATGGTATATGTAAAGAAAAAAACACAAATATTGTCTTGCTTTTCTTGGTATTACAAAAAAGTGAAGCTTTTTTTGTTTTTTTTCTAATACCTAGCGGTTTTTTAAATTTATAAAATGAAAATAAGATGAGAATTTTCAGGATCAAAAATATTACAGCAGATATTCTCTATATATTGGAATATATAACTACCTACTATGAATTTTAGTTTTGGTTATTATGACTTTGTAGGCAAAATAGACATACAGCATGCAATTTCTAGACTTAATATACATGAGAAGAATCCAGCCAGTTTTGCTCTGCCATGTTACTTTAACCATGTAACATTTTTTAAAACCCTAAAGTCAAAATTTCTCAGGGTGCAAAATCAGCTCTAAAAAAGCTGAGATGCTTATCAGTGCAACTAATGACAAAATATTCTTCTTTCACAACATTCAAATTATAGTACAATGGCACCACCTGTTGATAGAATGGCAGAATTGAATTCTAAGACTACAGCACAATATCAAATGTTTACTGGAATTTTAAATCAAGAGAAAGAACACAGGTCATTGACCACTGATCAGATAATATATCAGTGAGATGGCTAGCTTATATTTGATTTGGTTATATCAATTGCTACTTTGACTTTGTGGCATTCTGTAGAATGGCGCAGCATTTGCTTAAGGGCTAATCATTGCATGAACATAAGAAAATGTATAATTAAGATTAGTTTTCTTACATATATTTAAATGTAAGTTCTAGAGAAGCAGTTTTTCTAACATTAAGTTTTTTCTTCCAACACATAGTTACATTGGATTGAATATGACGGTTCTTCAGAACTCATTTTTGGAAAACTAACCTCATTTTTGGAAAATATGCTGGACTGGATTAATAACCAGTAAACACATTTAAAAATTACTCTTATAGCAAACAAACTCTCAAAAAAACAAACAAACAAGAAAAACAGCTGGAGGCTTCCAAGATGGCTGAATAGGAACAGCTCTGGTCTGCAACTCCCAGCGATATCGGCACAGAAGATGGGTGATTTCTGCATTTCCAACTGAGGTACCCGGTTCATCTCATTGGGACTGGTGAGACAGTGGGTGCAGCCCATAGAGGGTAAGCCGAAGCAGGGTAGGGCATTACCTCACCTGGGAAGTGCAAGGGGTAAGGGGATTTCCCTTTCCTAGACAAGGGAAGCCGTGATAGTCTGTACCTGGAGGAATGGTACACTCCTGCCCAAATACTATGCTTTTCCCACAGTATTTGCAACTAACAGACCAGGAAATTCCCTCCCGTGACTCACTCGGCAGGTCCCGGGGCCACAGAGTCTCGCTCACTGCTAGTGCAGCAGTCTGATATTGACCTGCAACGCTACAGCTTGATGGAGGGAGGGGCGTCCACCATTGCTGAGGCTTGAGTAGGCGGTTTTGTGCTCACAGTGTAAACAAAGAGGCCAGGAAGCTCAAACTGGGTGGAGCCCACTGCAGGTCTGCAAGGCCTACTACTTTGCTATAGATTCCACCTCTGGGGGCAGGGTATATCAGAACAAAAGGCAGCAGACAGCTTTGGCAGACCTAAATGTCCCTGTCTGACAGCTCTGAAGACAGCAGTGGTTCTCCCAGCACAGCATTTGAGCTCTGAGAACAGATAGACTGGCTCCTCAAGTGGGTCTCTGATGCCCTGTGTAGCCTGACTGGGAGACACCTCCCAGTAAGGACCAACAGGCACCTCATACAGGAGGGTGCCCCTCTGGGATGAAGCTTCCAGAGGAAGGATCAGGCAGCAATATTTGCTGTTCTACAGCCTCTGCTGGTGATACCCAGGTAAACAGGGTCTGGAGTGGACCTCCAGCAAACTCCAACAGACCTGCAACTGAGGGGCCCAACTGTTAGAAGGAAAACTAACAAACAGAAAGGAATGGTGTCATCGTCAATAAAAACCACATCCACACCAAAACCCCATCTGTAGGTCACCAACATCAAAGACCAAAGGTAGATAAAAACCACAAAGATGGGGAGAAACCAGAGCAGAAAACCTGAAAATTCCAAAAACCAGAGTGTCTCTTCTTCTTCAAAGGATTGCGGCACCTCACCAGCAAAGGAACAAAACTGGACAGAGAATGAGTTTGACGAGTTGACAGAAGTAGGCTTCAGAAGGTCGGTAATAACAAACTTCTCCAAGCTAAAGAAGCATGTTCTAACCCATTGCAAGGAAGCTAAAAACCTTGAAAAAAGGTTAGACAAATGGCTAACTAGAATAAATAGTGTAGAGAAGGCCTTAAATGACCTGATGGAGCTGAAAACCATGGCCAAGAACTTCATGACACATGCAAAAGCTTCAGTAGCTGATTCGATCAAGTGGAAGAAAGGATATCACTGATTGAAGATAAAATTAATGAAATAAAGTGAGAGGACAAGATTATAGAAAAAAGAATGAAAAGAAACAAACAAAGCCTCCAAGAAATACAGGACTATGTGAAAAGACCAAATCTACATTTGACTGGTGTTCCTGCAAGTGACGGGGAGAATGGATCCAAGTTAGAAAACACTCTTCAGGATGTTATCCAGGAAAACTTCCCCAACCTACCAAGGCAGGCCAACATACAAATTCAGGAAATACAGAGAACACCACAAAGATACTCCTTGAGAAGAGCAACCCCAAGACACAATTGTCAGATTCAGCAAGGTTGAAATGAAGGAAAAAATGTTAAGGGCAGCCAGAGAGAAAGGTCAGGTTACCCACAAAGGGAAGCCCATCAGAGTACAGCAGATCTCTTGGCAGAAACTCTACAAGCCAGAAGAGAGTGGGGGCCAATATTCAACATTCTTAAAGAAAGGAATTTTCAACCCAGAATTTCATATCCAGCCAAACTAAGCTTCATAAGTGAAGGAGAAATGAAATGTGAAGAGGTCCTTCACATCCCTTGTAAGTTGGATTCCTAGGTATTTTATTCTCTTTGTAGTAATTATGAATGGGAGTTCACTCATGATTTGGCTCTCTGTTTGTCTGTTATTGGTGTATAGGAATGTTTGTGATTTTTGCACATTGATTTTATATCCTGAGACTTTGCTGAAGTTGCTTATCAGCTTAAGGAGATTGTGGGCTGAGATGATGGGATTTTCTAAATATACAATGATGTCATCTGCAAACAGGGACAATTTGACTTCCTCTATTCCTAATTGAATACCCTTTATTTATTTCTCTTGGCTGACTGCCCTGGCCAGAACTTCCAACACTATGTTGAATAGGAGGAGTGAGAGAGGGCATCTTTGTCTTGTGCTGGTTTTCAAAGGGAATGCTTCCAGTTTTTGTACATTCAGTATGATATTGGCTGTGGGTTTGTCATAAATAGCTCTTATCATCTTGGGATACATTCCATCAATATGTAGTTTATTGAGAGTTTTTAGCATGAAGGGCTGTTGAATTTTGTCGAAGGCCTCTTATGCATCTATTGAGATAATCATGTAGTTTTTGTGACTGGGTCTGTTTATGTGATGGATTACATATATTGATTTGTATATGTTGAACCAGCCTTGGATCCCAGGGATGAAGCCGACTTGATCGAGGTGGATAAGGTTTTTGATGTGCTCCTGGATTTGGTCTGCCAGTATTTTATTGAGGATTTTTGCCATTGTGTTCATCAGAGATATTGGCCTAAAATTCTCTTTCTTTGTTGTGTCTCTGCCGGGCTTTGGTATTGGGATGATGCTGGCCTCATAAAATGAGTTAGGGAGGATTGCCCCTTTTTCTATTGATTGGAATAGTTTCAGAAAGAATGGTACCAGCTCCTCTTTGTACCTCTGGTAGATTTTGGCTGTGAATCCGTCTGGTCCTGGACTTTTTTTGTTTGGTAGGCTATTATTGCCTCAATTTCAGAATCTGTTATTGGTCTATTCAGAGATTCAACTTCTTCCTGGTTTAGTCTTGGGAGGCTGTATGTGTCCAGGAACTTATCCATTTCCTCTAGATTTTTTTGCATAGAGGTGTTTATAGTATTCTGTGATGGTAGTTTGTATTTCTGTGGGATCAGTGGTGACATCCCTTTTATCATTTTTTATTGCATCTATTTGATTCTTCTCTCATTTCTTTTTTATTAGTCTTGCTACTGATCTATTTTGTTGACTTTTTTCAAAAAAACACCTCCTGGATTCATTGATTTTTTTGAAGGTTTTTTGTGTGTGTGTCTCTATCTCCTTCAGTTCTGCTCTGATCTTGGTTAATTCTTGCCTTCTGCTAGCTTTTAAATTTGTTTGCTCTTGTTAGGGTGTTGATTTTAGATTGTTCCTGCTTTCTCTTATAGGCATTTAGTGCTACAAATTTCCCTCTACACACTGCTTTAAATGTATCCCAGAGATTTTGGTGTCTTTGTTCTCATTGGTTTCAAAGAACATGTTTATTTCTGCCTTCATTTCGTTATTTACCCAGCAGTCATTCAGGAGCAGGTTGTTCAGTTTCCATATAGTTGTGTGGTTTTGAGTGACTTTCTTAATCCTGACTTCTAATTTGATTGCACTGTGGTCTCAGAGACAGTTTGTTGTGATTTCTGTTCTTTTGTATTTGCTGAAGAGTGTTTTACTTCCAATTATGTGTTCAATTTTAGAATAAGTGTGATGTGGTGCTAAGAATTCTGTTGATTTGGGGTGGAGAGTTCCATAGATGTCTACTAGGTCCACTTGGTCCAGAGCTGAGTTCAAGTCCTGGATATCCTTGTTAACCTTCTGTCTTGTTGATCTGTCTAATATTGATAGTGGGGTGTTAAAGTCTCCCATTATTATTGTGTGGGAGTCTAAGTCTCTTTGTAGGTCTCTAAGGCGTTTTATTTATGAGTCTAGGTGCTCCTGTATTGGGTGTATATATATTTAGGATAGTTAGCTCTTCATGTTGAATTGATCCCTTTACTATTATGTAATGACCTTCTTTGTCTCCTTTTATTTTTGTTGGTTTAAAGTCTGTTTTATCAGAGACTAGGACTGCAACCCCTGCTTTTTTAACTTTCCGTTTGCTTGGTAGATCTTCCTTTATTTTGAGCCTATATGTGTATTTGCATCTGAGATGGATCTCCTGAATACAGCACACTGATGGTTCTTGACTCTTTATCTGATTTGCCAGTCTGTGTCTTTTAATTGGGGCATTTAACCCATTTACATTTAAGGTTAATATTGTTATGTGTGAATTTGATCCTGTCATTATGATCTTAGATGGTTATTTTGCCCATTAATTGATGCAGTTTCTTCATAGTGTCGATGGTCTTTACAATTTGGCATGTTTTTGCAGTGGCTGATACCAGTCGTTCCTTTTCATGTTTAGTGCTGCCTTCAGGAGCTCTTGTAAGGCAGGCCTGGTAGTGACAAAATCTCTCCACATTTGCTTGTCTATAAACAATTTTATTTCACTGACTTTCTTCACAGAATTGGAAAAAACTACTTTAAAGTTCATATGGAACCAAAAAAGAGCCCATAGAGCCAAGACAATCCTAAGCAAAAAGAACAAAACTGGAGGCATCATGCTACCTGACTTCAAACTATACTACAAGGCTACAGTAACCAAAACAGCATGGTACTGGTACCAAAACAAATGTATAGACCAATGGAACAGAACAGAGGCCTCAGAAATAACATCACACATCTACCACCATCTGATTTTTGACAAACCTGACAAAAACAAGCAATGGGGAAAGGATTCCCTATTTAATAAATGGTGCTGGAAAAACTGGCTAGCCATATGTAGAAAGCTGAAACTGGATCCCTTCCTTACACCTTATACAAAAATTAACTCAAGATGGATTAAAGACTTAAATGTAAGACCCAAAACCATAAAAACCCTAGAAGAAAACCTAGGCAATGCCATTCGGGACATAGGCGTGGGCAAATACTTCATGACTAAAACACCAAAAGCAATGGCAACAAAAGCCAAAATAGACTAATGGGATCTAATTAAACTAAAGAGCTTCTGCACAGCAAAAAAAAAAAAAAAAACTATCATCAGAATGAACAGGCAACCTACAGAATGGGAGAAAATTTTTGCAGTCTACCCCACTGACAAAGAGCTAATATCCAGAATCTACAAAGAACTTAAAAAAATTTACAAGAAAAAAAAAACCCCATCAAAAAGTGGGCAAAGGATATGAACAGACACTTCTCAAAAGAAGATATTTATGCAGCCAACAGACATATGAGATAATGCTCATCATCAATGATCATCAGAGAAATGCAAATCAAAATCATAATGAGATACTATCTTATGCCAGTTAGAATGACAATCATGAAAAAGTTAGGAAACAAGAGATGCTGGAGAGGATGTGGAGAAATAGGAATGCTTTTACACTGTTGATGGGAGTGTAAATTAGTTCAACCATTGTGGAAGACAGTATGGCGATTCCTCAAGGATCTAGAACTAGAAATACCATTTGACCCAGCGATCCCATTACTGGGCATATACCCAAAGCATTATGTATCATGCTACTATAAAGACACATGCACACATATGTCTATTGTGGCACTATTCACAATAGCAAAGACTTGGAACAAACCCAAATGTCCATCAATGATAGACTGGATTAAGAAAATTTGGCACATATGCACCAAGGAATACTATGCAGCCATATAAAAGGATGATTTCATGTCCTTTGCAGGGATACGGATGGAGTTGGAAACCATCATTCTCAGCAAACTCTCATAAGGACAGAAAACCATACACTGCATGTTCTCACTCATAATTGGGAGCTAAACAATGAGAACACATGGACACAGAGTGGGGAACATCACACACTGGCGCCTGTCGGGGGGTGGGGTGCTGGGGTAGGGATAGCATTAGGAGAAATACCTAATGTAAATGACGAGTTGATGGGTGCTGCAAACCAACATGGCACATGTATGTATACCTATGTAACAAACCTGCACGTTGTGCACATGTACCCTAGAACTTAAAGTATAATAAAAAAATTTTTAAAAATTTAAAAAACTCATGCAAAATAAAGAAAACCCTTATACTTACAAGAAAGTAAGGGAAACCCCATAGGCAAAACCAGAAGAAGAACCCAGAAAATAAGAGCAACAACCCAAAGAACTTAATATTTTTCAGCTGTCCTGGAGGAAAGAATATGAATTTTGAGTGGTGGCAACTGGTTTCAAAGTTGTTTGGTTTGAAGGTCTCAAGCCAAAATACAATAACTTCAACTTGACTCGTGATGTCACTAGTTGAGACTGAACCATTCAAATGGCTGTACCATTAGTGAAACTGTGGAATAGAAAAAAAGAAATATCTGCCAGCCCAGGAAAAAGGCATGGATGCTTGTATATCTTGACCTGGGAATCTAGATGGGTAAGTAAAATGTCAGATCTGATAATTTTTGATAATGGGGTTCCTGGCATGGGCTCAAGTTCTTCAGTCCATTATCTGTGTGGTTCAGGAATGTTTCAGCTGAGAAAGCAACATAAAACTGGCCTGTGGCGGGGCGCGGTGGCTCAAGCCTGTAATCCCAGCACTTTGGGAGGCCGAGATGGGCGGATCACGAGGTCAGGAGATCAAGACCATCCTGGCTAACACGGTGAAACCCCGTCTCTACTAAAAATACAAAAACTAGCCGGGCGAGGTGGCGGGCGCCTGTAGTCCCAGCTACTCGGGAGGCTGAGGCAGGAGAATGGCGTAAACCCGGGAGGCGGAGCTTGCAGTGAGCTGAGATCTGGCCACTGCACTCCAGTCCGGGCGACAGAGCGAGACTCCGCCTCAAAAAAAAAAAAAAAAAAAAAAAAAAAACTGGCCTGTGATTGCATCACTGCATAATATCACTGGAAGTACCTGGATGAAGCACATTCAAAACCTTTTTATGGGACACATACTCTCTTTAGATCATATAACCAGATAGGAATCCTGCAAAAAACAAACAAACAAACAAAAAACTCTCCATTGAACATGAGTTCATAACTCATAAATCAGAAAACTAACAAGAAAATATTTTATTGTAAGTGAGCTAGGAAATACTATCATGAAAGTTCAGTCAAATTTGGAAAACAATCAAATGGAACTTGTATAAATAAAAATATGTTATTGAAATTAAAAACCTAATAGGTTGGACAAAACAGATAAGACAGAGCTAAGCAGAGAATTAATAAATGGGAGACTTTATTGCAGATAATATAATGCTCCAGAGAGAAAGAAAAGTGGGAAAGAGAAGTTGAGCCATGGAAGATGGAAGAACGAAGGCCAATGTATGTCTATTCAGATTTCCAGAGATGAACAAGAAACGAAATAATGGAGAGAAAATATTAAAAACGAAATGGTTGAAATGTTCTCCAAACTGATGAAAGACACAAATTCCCCAACTGACAATGTATAACACTCCCAAGCAGTATAAATAGAAGTCAAATACCTAGGTAATCCAGTGGAATAGCAGAAACTTAAAGATGAGGAAGTAATCCCAAATGCAAAAAGAGAAACAAGACAGGTTTCCTAAAAAGGAATGGCAATTAGATAAACCACCAACCTTTCAAAAGTAATAATAAACAACAGACAACTGTAGAATGTTGTCTTTTAAGGAATGACAGAAAGCAACTCACACCTTATTCATTTATTTCATGTATTTTATTTGTAATTTAGAGATGAGGATTTTTTTTTTTTTTTTCCTATTCCACACTTTCACTAATGGTATAGCCATTTGGCTCAGTTTCAACTAGTAAAATCACACAAGTTCAAGTCATTATCTTCTGGCTTTAGCCCTTAAAACCAAACAACTTTGAAACTAATTGCCACTCCACAAAGCATATATATTTTCCTCCAGTGCAGCTGATAAATAATGAGTTCTTTTGTTTATTGCTCTGATTTTCTGGGTTCTGCTTCAGATTTTGCCTATGGGGATACCTGTTACTTTCTTGCAAGTATAAGTTTTTGAGAGTATGTTTGCCATGTTATACAAGTAATTTTAAAATGTGTTTACTGGTTATTTATCTAGACCAGCATATTTCCAGAATCAGTTTATTTTATTTTTAATTTAATCATCATAATAGAGACAAAGTCTCATCCCTAAAAAAAAAAAAAAAAAACTGTACCTACCTTATGTCAGTTAAATGAGTTAACATTTGTAACTATTAAACAGGGCTGGCTCATAGTAAATGCTATGCAAATGTTTGATAAATAAAAATAAAATACATAAAATCCACCCTCCACCTCTGCCTCCTGAGTAGCTAGGACCACAGGCACAAACCCAGTGGTGGGCATACTCTTAATTTTCATTTTACTGGTGAGAAAACTGAGGAAGAGTTAGGTAAAGCAACATTCTCAAAGGCACATGACTAGTAAGAATTTAGACCTTGGAATTTTATCCCACCTAAATTAACACATAAGAATAATGACAAGATAGGTCAGGTGTGGGGGTACACGCCTGTAATCCCAGCCCTCCAAAAAATTAGCCACGCATGGTGGCATGTGCCTGTAGTTCCAACTACATTGGAGGTTGAGGTAGGAGGATCACTTGAGCCTGGGAGTTCAAGGCTCCTATTAGCCAAGGTGGCGCCACTGCACTCCAGCCTGGGTTACAGAGTGAGACACTGTCTCAAAAAAAAAAAAAAAAAAAGAATGACAAAAGTAAGCACTCTCTTTACAAATCAATGTTTAGTGACAATAAAATTTCTCATTGGAAGAATTCAAAAACTATATGCTTTAGGAAATGGGAAATTAAATCCAAAAAGAAGGAAAGGTAAGCAAAGAAAGTGACAAGTAGGACAGTAGACTTGAACAAACGTTGACTATAAAAACATAATACATATGAAGACTAATTATAGAGATTACACAAAGGGGAACTAAATATTGGACACTGCCATTATTTATTCTAATATGATCTTACAGATTGAATGAATTATTTGTTAGGTATAACAACTCTAAATGTGTGGGTATCAGATATATAATATAGCAATATATAAAGCAATGCTCGATACAACAGCAAGAAAAATATTGACAAATCCACCTCCACGGTGGGAAATTTAACAGTCTCCTTTCTAAATGATTGATTAACTAGATTTAAACATTTTTTATGGCTATGGATGGATAAAACAATGAATTAATCTCTTAAACTGTTACCAATACATAAAACCCTATACCAAAAAATCAGAGAGAGCTGATATTCTTCTCAATTATGCATGAAACTTTTTAAAAAAATGACTAAGAACTAAGCCTAAAAGCAACTTTCACCGAATACCAAAGTATCAGGATTATAAAAGCAATTGTCCTCTGAACAAAATATAATTAAAACAATAATAAATAGATAACTCTAAGAGATGTCTGAAGGTTTAAAACCTACTTGTAAATAACAAATGGATTAAGAAAAAAAGGGAATCATAAAACATTTGAACTGAATGATAATTTTAAAAATATTATATATCAACATTTGTGTGAGATTTAGATTGTAACTTTATAGCACTAAATATTATATTAGAATGCAGTAGGAAGGTTGAAAAATAATGAATCAATCATCCAACTCAACAAGTGAGAAAAACAACCACCAAAAAACAGAAGGTGATCATTTTGCAACTCTCAATGGAATAATTGATTCAGGCAAGAATTTTTAGTGCTGCCAAACCATTAAATAAAAGGCTAACAGAGAATTGAAATGACACAGAGCTAAGGTAGAGCCCACAGGTTACTTGCATGCGGACACCTTGCATGAATAATCAATATTAGCAACACTAGTAATTAGATGACTGACCAGTTTTGGTATGATGCAATAAGAAAAACATAACATTCTTAAGATATTCTTGCAAAGAAGTGTTTTGCCATCTAATTAATGTACTCAAATTAAATCGAATCAAATCTTTCCATCTAAACTTCTGATTTACAGGAAATTCCAAAACCTAAGCAAGGTACAAATGAAATATTCCGACAAGGAAACAATCAGAGAAGGAAACAATCAGAATCAAATGTTCTAAAGGAAAATTGATGCAGTCTCTTCAACAAATTGTCATGAAAAAACAGGGGAAGAAGAATGTTCTACGTTAAAATATTCTTTAGAGAAATGCCATATGTTGTCATTGATTGTATCATGGCCTGTCAAAACTAGCGCTAAAAGGTGTTGTAAAACTTAATGGAGACATGCAGATAAAGACTGATAATAAATTATTTTAGGAAATTATTAATTTTGTTGGACGTGATAATGTGGTTATGTGGGAAAGTTTTAATTCTTAGAGATGCATTCTGGAATAACTAGGGAAACATTGTTATGACATCTATAATCAGTTATTTTAAAATTTACCAAAAATAGATGAAACAAATGATTTAATTATTAAATCTAGGTGTGACAGGTGTTTATTATCCCTTTCTCTCCATTTTTTCATATATTTGACATTTTTAATAACACATTTCAAAAATAAAAACCAAAGAATGTAGAAGCAGCCTTGGGGGCTCTACTGTTGTTTGCTTTTGAAGGTGCAAAAGACCTCTGTCTGTCCATCTAGGCTCCAATCCTGCCTAAGGCTGCTTCCCAAAGCCACAGAATGTGTCACACGATGCCCAGGGGCAGAGGTGGTTCATTCTTCAGCAAGCATGACCTTCTGCCTGGACAGAAGCCATGCTGGTGATCATGACATGAATCCAACCAGGGAGTTTGTTAATGATCATATATCTTTTCCTCCCCAGGTTTTATATGCAACATTCCAATATCGAGTTTTAGCCAAGCCAATCTGGACAGCTTCTAAGAGAACCAAGAAAATTGGGAGAGAGTCTGGGATAAAATTAAAAGCAGTTTCAACTCATAGAATCAATTTTGTTTTACTATTGCTGACTTAGTTCAAAACTGCCAGACGTTCCTTTCTGGGCATCCAATTCCATTCAGTTTCTGAGTTTTCCCCAACAGAAATTGTCATTCTTCTTCCAGACTATGGAAGAAGAGTTCAATATTGTACCATAATCCCCTGCCTTAGCCACAGTCTCTCTTTCCATATTTGTTACCCATGGTCAAGAAGCTTGAGTATAATACAATAAGATATTTTGGGAGAGAGAAAGAAAGAGACCACATTTACATAACTTTTACTACAGTATATCGTTATAATTGTTCTATTTTATTATTAGTTATTTTTGTTCATCTCTTACTATACCTGATTTATAAATTAAGGTTTATCATCAGTTTGTATATATATGAAAAAACATAGTAATTTTAGCATGAAGTACTATCTGCAGTTTCAGGTATCCACTGGGGGTTTTGGAATGTATCCCTCATGATTTTTTTGCCATATTGGCAAAAGTTAAGCTGCTGGATTTGATATGTTTTTATTGGAGTCTCAATTCATCCAGAGGGGATTTGATCATTGCTGTGAGGGAGTCAGAGACATGCAAAAAAGTAACAGTTCGAGAGAAAGGGCTTAAGGATTAAGGGCAGAGTGTGCTATAGAAGTCCAGAAAAATGCTAATTACAGAATTGAACATGAGACAGGCTATGAATCATGAAGCTTTATTTCTATTAGTCTTTTCATTTCTTCTTCTGGCCTTCCTTTATTATACTGAATAGAAGTGACAGTTGTAGGATGCCTTATATTGTTGCCAATCTAAAAGAGAAATTTTTCTTCATTAAATATGTTGTTGCTTAAGTCTTTTCGATTTTCGGTGTGCATATGGATGCGTGAGTTTCCAACTAAATTCCTTTCATTGAACCAGTCGGTATATCCATCCCCCAGCTACTGTAAATTCTTGGCAGTTAAAAATTTATAACTGTCTGTTTCTACAATTCGTAATTATCCTTGACCAAACTAGAGCCACAGGGACAATCCGTGGCTAATCACTGACTGATATTGAATTACAAAGACTGTCTGCATTTTAAGTACCATTGAAACGATAAAGAAAGAAAATGACAGGCTTGTATTTATTAATCAGCAACCTAAGATGAAACATGAGAGTCAAAAATGGTCCCTGGCAGCATTTAAAACAAACACACTAAACCAAACAAAACTTACTTCCTCCAGTGGCAGAAACAAACAAAGCTGAAGGCCAGGATATGATTTATTTTTTGAGAGCAGGAGAATTTCAGAAAAAGCTGAATTTTCTTTGTCTTGGTGAAGGTCCTAATAATAACTAAGGGGGATCTTAGAGACTGGGGATGGGAACATCTAGCTTCAATTTCTCTTTATGTGTGCCTGTCCATAGACAACTTGAGTACCCTCACAACATGGCAGCTGGCTTCCCTCAAAGAAACAGAGACACGAGACCAGGCAGAAACTGCAATGCCTTTGAAAATCATATCCCGTTACTTTCACAATATCCAATTGGTCAGGCAGTTGGGGTCTTTTCAATGTGGAAAGGAACTACCCAAGGATATGACTATCAAGAGGCATGGTCACTGGTTGCCACCTTGGATGCTGGCATTAAGAACATTTGTGATTCATGGGAGGATATCAACGTATCAGGAACAGGAGTTTGGAAGAAATTGATTCTAGCTTTTACAGATGACTTTGAAGGAAGCAAGACTTCAGTGGAGGAAGTAACTGCAGATGTGTTGGCAATAGCAAGAAAACGGGAATTAGAAGTGGAAGCTGAAGGTATGACTGAATTGCTATAATGTCACGATCAAATTTTAATGGATAAGGAGTTGCTTCTTATGGATGACCAAAGAAATCGGTTTCTTAAGATGGAATCTACTCCTGGTGAAGATGCTATGAACACTGTTGAAATGACAATAAGGATTTAGAATATTCCATAAACTTAGCTGATCAGCAGCTGGGTTGGAGAGGATTGACTCCAATTTTGTAAGAAGCTGATCAGCAGCCACCAACATGGAGGCAAGACCCTCCACTAGCAAAAAGACTGCAACTTACTGAAGGCTCAAATGGTCATGAGCATTTTTTAGCAATTGAGTATTTTTTAAATTAAGGTATATATGTCCATTGTCTTTATTAGACATAATGCTAGTGCACATTTAATAGACTACAGTCTAGTGTAAACATAACTTTTATATGCACTAGGAAACTACAACATTTGTGTGACTGGCTTTATTGCAATATTCACTTTATTGTGATGATCTGAAACTCAATCTGCAATATCTGTGAGGCATGCCTGTATTTAACATTTAATATTTTTAACAGACTGTATTAGTTTGCTTGGGCTGCCATAACAAAATAGCACAGACTGGGTGGCTTAAACAGCATAAATTTATTTTCTCACAGTTCCAGAGTCTAGAAGTCCAAAATCAAGGTGTTGAGAGGGTTGGTTTCTAGCGAGGCCTCTCTTCTGGGCTTGTAGATGGCCACCTTCTCACTGTGTCATTACATGGCCTTTTCTATATAGAGGGAGACATCATGCTCTGGTATCTCTTTCTCCTCTTTGAAGGAAATCAGTTCTATTGGGTTAGAATCCCACTCTTAGGACCTCATTTCATCTTAACTACCTTCTTAAAGGCTCTATCTCCAAACACAGTTTAATTAGGGGTTAGGGCTTCAATATATGGATTTCGGAGGGACAGAATTTTGTCCATTACACCCTCCATAGCCTGATATTCCTGACTTATCTCTCTTCACTAACACAAACGCTAAGATTCTGCCATGAGAGTATATCAAGCATAAAACGCGCATCCTCCCTTTCTTCTCTAGTCAAGATTCTATCCAGCTCAAACTTCTCTGGGTTTTTCCCCATTTCAATGCAGAAATAATTCATATGCCATCTTTGCTCCTTTATAATGTTTTGCCTAAATCATTAATAAAGCTAACACAAGAATAGTATTTTTCAATGCTCGTATTTCTTTCATGCCTAATGTTCCCTATTAAATATCACAATCAATGTAAGATGCAATTATTAGTAAGTCCCCTTTATGAATGTGGTAACTGAACCTCAAAGAGGGTGTTTATTCATTCTATCACAATTGAGAACATTAAGGAATGAGCTTTTTGTAGATCATGGCACCATTCACGGATATATGAAACATGGAGAGTAAACCATAAACAGGGTTTGTGGGAAGAGTC
This sequence comes from Trachypithecus francoisi, assembly GCF_009764315.1. Taxonomy (NCBI): domain Eukaryota; kingdom Metazoa; phylum Chordata; class Mammalia; order Primates; family Cercopithecidae; genus Trachypithecus; species Trachypithecus francoisi. Next base: position 18,127,980 of record NW_022681474.1, on the reverse strand, counting down.
ATGTTTAATTTGGCACGTATTGAGTTTGAGGTGCCTATGACACATCCAAGTGTGTAAATATGATATGCTTACTTTATACAGTCTTGTGTTAATGTACAAGTTGGAATTTTATCTTTTCATTTCATAATGTTAACACAAGTGCTAAAATGGCAAATAATCTCTTTTATTCTGTCTTAGTAAAGAATGCCATAATTATTTGTCTACTCCATATATGTTTTCAATATTCTTTTTCTCCCCATTATTCCCGTACATTTCAAGTTAAAGACAGCCACTTTTCAGAATCACAGAAGTGAACAGGACCTGTAGTGAATATGACCTTAAGAAATAATCTAAATTTAGTTCTCTTATTTTACAGATGAAGAAAGCAAGGTGCAGCTAGTTACATGATCCACCGAACATCACACTTACTGCCCATATAGGGACTAACGTTCAGATTTTCTAATTCCATTTCAAGTGACTATGTCATCAGACCCGTGATTCCCTAACAGTATTTTGCAGAACATAAACGATCTAAGAAGTTCAGTGAATGAAATGATTCAAATGTCTTTTAACATTAAACACGATCCCCACTCTTGGAGAGTTGCAAGGCTTGTTTAAGTTTACTTAACCCAGCATTTAATGACAGATCCCCTTTGCCACCATGTATTAATGTCGGTAGGAGATGCATTGGGAGTGATGCACTACGCTACCCTTGAATATGATGTTGGTGAGTTTGAAAGGGACTTGTATGCTCAGCTGGACAAGTATTATCCTGCTGAGGTAAGGTTAGGATGATGCAGAAGGAAGTAGTTTCATTTGCTTTGCTAGATTTATGCTGCTATTGGAAGGCAGAGGACATACAAATGAAAAAGTTTAATTAATAAATGAGTATGGGGTTGTTTTAATGACCCACCTAAAAGTTATTAATCTTATTACAGGGTGAGTTTTTGAAAGATTTGATTTCTTCTAGATAAGGAGTAATGTAAATACACTAAATTAGGAGTCCAGGGTTTCCAACTGGAGAATTGTACTTTTCATGTTAGTTGCTAGGAACTAGGTAATAAAGCTGTTGTGCTTTTATTTGGCAAAAAACTTTGAGGAAAGACAGGAAAATAATTAAACAGAGACTTAGAGTTTAATGCTGAGTAATTAATTTTGTTGCCTGAAATAGTAAAGATGGATAAAAAGAATTCATTATAATGGAAATCTCAGCCCAGTTTTATGGAAGCACCCTGACTTGAATTGGAAAGAAACAGAAGTATTATTAATAAAACTTACATATAAATAGGAAGTGAAAGATTATTAATACAACCTATATACACCTCAGTGATACAAGTTTAATCAAAACCATAGACAGTCCTGAGAAAAACAATATGCTAAAATATGAAGTGTTACAAATACATCAAAGAACATTTACATAATTTTCCAAGTCATTATAACAAGAGAAAGGCATTTTCATCCAGCACCAGGTATAGATGCAAAACGTGATTCATTTATTTATTTTATAGATAATTATTGAATAATAACCATTTTAATGAATATTAATTTCTATTTAAATGTTATACCTAATGAATAATTAAGCAATAAATTAACAGTAAAATATTCCTTGTTAAAGATATGTACTGCTAATTAAAAAATTTAAAAGATTTCAAATAAAAATTATAATGTGGGCCAGGTGCAGTGGCGCACCCCTGTAATCCCAGCACTTTGCAAGGCTGAGGTCAGGAGTTGAAGATCAGCCTGGCTAACATGGTGAAACCCTATCTCACTAAAAATACAAAAATTAGCCAGCATGGTGGTGGGTGCCTGTAATCCGAGCTGCTCGGGAGGCTGAGGCAGGAGAATCACTTGAAATCGGAAGGCGGAGGTTGCAGTGAGCCGAGATGGCGCCACTGCACTCCAGCCTGGGCAAAAGAGCAAAACTCTTGTCTCCAAAAGAAAAAAAAAAAAAGCATTATAATGTGAAAGTGGAAAGGACATTACTATAAATGTCTACCAAAATTTTACTAGCATCACTGTAGCTGGAAACTAAGAAAAATCATAGATCAAAAAATTTCTCATTTAAAAAAATACATTTTGAAAATACAATTTTTGTTTTTTCATAACTAATCAAACTTATAACTACTATCTGTATATTAATGGAAAGGAAACAAATGTGGTGTTATATATATTATACCATTAATATTTCCATACATTAATGGAGAAAGTCAAATGTGGAAACACCTCTGAACTTAGAAGTCTGTCAGTTATGAGCTCTATGTACATAGACTCTTCTGTGTCTTTCAGGAAGTGGAAGAATTATGTAAATTGTAATCAGCATGCAAATATTAGATATTTAACTGGAGCAGTCAGTACTACTTCCCCAATCTCTCACTTGCTGAGAGGCAATGAATTCTTAATTTCCAGTAAAGGCAAGTTTTGTTCCTTTGAATCATAATTAACGAGATCCAGTGATGTTCAAGGCCCCTTGCTAGGATTATGGACAGCTCTTTGCTTCCACAAATTTATATCCCAAGAGAAAAACAAATAATTCTTTGTAAATACAATGATGATAGGAACTGTCATAAGCAAGTTACAGATAAGGTACTATGAAGCTTCAGAAATTATAATTATTACTTTCAATTGTAATGATTGGAGAAAGCTTTATTAAAAAGTGGCATGCATACTATGACATGAAGGATAGGTAAGATTTGATTTGCAAAAATAAGGCAAGGAATATTCTAAAGGGAATAAAGATCAAGAGGAATGCTATGGCTCTAATACAGGCACTTTGGGCAAGTCCCCCTAATTACAGTAAAGAGTACTGAACAAATAAAATTAATTAAAATAAAATTAGAAATAACGTATAAATAGCAAAAAAATAGCTAGAAATAAAGTATAAATTAACCTTATTTGCAATCTAAAAGATTTTAAATTAGCCAAATGCAAGGGTATTCTACAATGAAATTGCATGTTTTTGGAATTAAAGAACATAACATATTATACTAAAATACAATTGGCTAGAATTTATGAGTAAAAAAGTCAGAACTACTGTTGCATCAAATTCCCACAAAATGGCTTCTTCAGGTAAAAAAATATCCACTGTTGCATAAATGCTTCCATGTGCTAGGAAGTACACCAAATCCTCTGCATGTGTTACTTTTTCCATTTATTCCTTACAATATATGAAATGTATGCAATCTCCCTTTTAGAAAGAAAAAAGTCTAGGTAGAGAGTAGGTAACTTGCTAGTAAGTGCAAAAGGTAGGAATGTGGGCCAGTATGACCCACAGCTTGGACTCTTAACTATGCATTACTGCATCCCAAAGTAATATGGTTTCCAAGGAGTATAAAAACCTTACAGAACCAAAATAAAAGCATATATATATATATATATATATTTTTTTTTTTTTTAATCAGATTTTGCCCTTTTGTTTTAAATTCAAGGCTTGGGCAATACAAGCCCTCTTTTTTTAAGCAGCACAAACATAAGTTTTCACATGAACTCAATTTAACTGCTAGTTAATTAGTAAAACCTAAACTTTAGTCCAGGTGTTGCCCACACACTCTGCAGTCTCAAAAACTGGAGATGAAAATGCTGTAACATTTACAAACAGGTTGCTTTGAATCTGTTTCCCTACAAATACCTTGTAATTCTGTGTTGCAGCTGGTAGAAGCATTTCTAATGCACGTTATGCCACATTCTTTGCCATGTTTTCAGGTACTAGTTGGTCTGACTTTGATTTATTGCAGTACAGAGGTGAACAGCCTCCAGCTTATGAGAAGTGCCTTAAAAAGGCAAGGATGTTACCGCACTGTGACTCAACCATTTCCTTATAGTTCTAGTTTTAAAAAATTAATATTGTAAAATACAAGCAAGGGGCATATGTTCTAGTTCCTAGGGCCTGGGCCTCAGAGCCTCCAGCGGAGCCCACAGCAGTACCTAGAGGAAGGAGGTATTCCTGGAGGTTAGAAATACGCCGACGCCCCCTCCCAATAAAACACTACCACCCCACCAAAGGGTCGCAGACGGTTCAGAAAGCAGAGAAGCTACTTCCACCGCTTTCCGTGGCTGTTTCCGCCTCCAATTTCACTTCCGGGGAGGGCACTTCCGGGCCCTCAGCTTCTAAGGGGCGGGAGTTAAAGAGAAGTCGGAAGTGGCACTAGCACTTCCGGCACGGAAAACTCGCTGCTCTCCGGACCTGGCTTGACAGGCGCGGTCTCTGCAAGTGGCTCTCAGCCCTTTCTCCTTCCTGCCTCACCTTCCAACTCGTTTGCCGCCGCCGTCCCACAGCCGCTGTCTCTGGAGTTGCCCCTTCCCCATGTTCCGGGGCAGGAGTCCGCAAAGCGAAGACCCGCCCGCTCGTTTCCCATCATGTCCGAACTGACTAAAGAGCTGATGGAGCTGGTGTGGGGCACCAAGAGCAGCCCCGGTCTCTCGGACACCATTTTCTGCCGCTGGACGCAAGGTACCCTGGCGGGGCTCTCTCACTTACAGCCGCTGCTTCCTTTGCCCTGCGAGATTCCGCGTGTGACGCCTCTCGCTCCAGCCCCTCGCGCGCCCCGCACTCTGTTCCAGTCGCCGTGCTCAGCGCTGAAGCTGGACTTTCTAGACACGCCCTGCCTTGCCTTGATCGGGAGAGGTTGAGTAGGAGAAAGGTTACAGCTGCCACTAAATACCCGCAGCGCCTCTTCCATCCTCCGGGCTGCCCTTCGGCTGGGGAGGAGGAGGGGGTGGCCCCTTGCTGGGTTGCAGGGCGTGACACGGAAGGTGCGCCCCGTGCCCCGGTGCCACTTTCTCAAAGGGTGCTGTGGCCTTCCCCATCTTTACCCCCTAACAGAGCTTCTATTGGTGGTGGTTGGTCTATTTTTGGTGAGAAGGAGGGACGTCCACGGGAAAGTCCAAGTGGCTAATTCAAAAAGCAGTTTTTTATTTATATTGTCATTATGTGGTAAGGTGTAGTACTCTGTGTAAACACTGTTGCTTGCTAAAAAGTGTACTCTCGGCCAAAAGTATCCCAGTTTTGGATATGGTTTATTATCTGTCGATGTTAAAAAAGGAATATGGATCATAGTACTTCCTATATCGGTAACCCAGACAGGATTTTTACTTATATAAAGAGTCTTAGTACAAATAATATTGAAATAAAAGAAGCATTTATTGAATTCCTGCACCATAACAGGCTGGGCGCTTTATACTGGTAACTATCCCTGTTTCTTAAATTTCGATAGGCAAACAACTGACACATTCCTAAAGGTGACTTAGGAAAGATGATGATGAGGTTAAAAGCATAACCTTGAATCAGAAGGGTCAATAATTTATCTATGTAAAACAATATTATTATTAAAACATCTATTTAGAGAACACCTGTTCCCTAAATAGACTGGGGGGAATTTTGGCATAGTAAATATAAACCCCTATTTCAAAACGTGTATCTTGTAAAAAAATTCAAGATTTACATAATCTCTCTTTCCCTCCCAGATATGTTTGTTTTAAGAGCTGGTAAAATTACAATTATGATGTATTATAAGTTGGGATATTTAGCCCCTCACTGTTGCTCTGCAGATGAAAACAATTAGTTGTGAAGGTAAATGACTGGGCCAGACTTGCACAAATTGATAGAACTGGGAATGGATTCCAGGTCTCAATTCCTAATACACCTCTATTTTTATTATCTTCCTTTGACTTTCCAAACCCTACATGTAATGACATGGGCTCTTTTTTTTCCACATTGAATTATGTCAGTTACCTAATCTTGGGCACCTTAGAGGGAGATTTTATTTTAACACTTCCCATTTTGACTTACTTATTCTAATAGTAAACAGCTCTAAAATACTGTGAAAGACTAAGAAAAAATTTACTTCCATTGTAATCAGTTAACATTTATAAAACATTTTACAGAATAGAATAAGATAATATTCAGCCCTGTTTATATTTATACTGTAATGCAAATGCAAGGAAGATTCAGGGCAGCAGTTCCAGTAATGGTTAAGAGCACAGGCTTTGGAATCGATTCAGGTTCATGCAGTTTAACTTATTTAAGCCCCAGTTTCCTTCTCTGTAAAGTACGGATAATAGACCTTATAGAGTTGTTGTGAGGATTAAAGGCCATGTAAATAATGTAGGCGCTTAGCACACTATCTGACATATAGTGAACACTCAGTATATGGTAGCTCTTTTTATATTATTTTAAAAAATAATTTTATATTTATTTTAAATTATTTTAATTGTAGACTAAGCCAAATTCACTCTTTGGCTTTTTCCCGACAATTACAATTAGTTGTTTATTTGATGGATAATCATTATTCTCAATAGGACTTTATAATGACTTACTAGAATGCTCTGCCACCTTTAATCATGCAGAAATTCTTTAACAGGATTAGTTCCGTCAGTACCATTTCAAAATAAAGGATTTCTTTCTTTCTTTTTTCGTTTATAGAGTGCAGTTAGTTATATTTTGAATATGTAAGTCTTCAAGGCCTTACAGTGATTAAGATTTTAAGGCAACCAAACATATATTTTTGAAGTTATCACCTCTGAATCAGAGGGGTCCTGTTATTGGTTTTGGTATGTTAACTGTTGTATTCATTTGTTTGTTCTTTGAGGCCATTGCTAAATATTGCTGTGGCAGTCCTTTGGGATTATGAGAATAGACACAAGACACTGCTTTGCTGCATTACTAATGTGACATCAACTCTGGCTTTATTTCATAGTCTGTGACTGTCTCCAGTTGACAACTGCAGTCTCATTAGTCTTCTGGAAGCAAGAGACAAGTGTAAGATGTTTGGCGTGAATATTTATACAATTATATCTAGAGATAGTTCATCTATGAAATTACATTGATTGATCAACTTAAATTCTTTTGATATGGTTGCTAAAACAATAAGCTGCAGGAGTGGCACATAGTTGTTTTTAATTGGCTTGACATTTTTAGATAATTCTCTTCTACAAATCCTGTTCGTTTTAAAAAAAATGTAGGGTGTTTTTCGTTTTCTTTTTTTGGGCAGTTTTAATTTTAAAGGCAATAAGCCATGTAATTTAAGGGCTTAAAGTTGGCAGGGTTTTATTTTAACTTGAAAATTTATTCTCCTCTCTGCTTCCCTCCTGCTCAATTGCCTATAGTACTTTTTAAAGAGTAGCATATAATTTTCACTTCCTTAGCTCATTAGCACTATTTATCCTCTCCCTTCCCACAAACTATACCAGTATTCCAAGCTCTTACAGTTGAGCGTCACTAGGGTGGGAGGGAAGACAAACAGTAAATATAATGTAGCATAAATTACACATGTACAATAAATAGTTTGAAGATGAGGAGATATGGAGTTTTGGGTGGGGTGTCCTGGGCAGGCCTTATTTTAAGATGAGGTTTGAGCAAACACTTGGAGTCACTCTGCTAGTCATGCAGAAGTCGGAAGAAAGAGTGCTCCAGGCAGAACAAATGGTAGTTACAAAACACTTCACACAAACTACGCTTGATCTGTTCCAGCAACAAGAAGGAAGTTAGTGTGGCAGGAGTGGGAATAAAGGAAAAGGAGAATAATAAAAGATGATGTAAGAAATAAAATGGCCCAAATCATGTAAAGCTTTCTAGGCTATTAGAAGGACTTTCGCTCATCTTGTACATGAAACGGGGGTCCTTCGAAGGTTTGGAGCAAAGGAGAGATACCACCTGACAAGCTTTTAAAGGATTGATCTGCCTGCTGTGTTTGAGGATAGACTGTAGTGGATTGGGACGACAAGATCAGAGAAGAGACAATTGCAGCAATCCAGGGGAGAAAAGATGCCATCCTGGACCAGAGTAGTGGTACTGGAGATGGTAAGAAGTGGGCAGACTGACCACAACCCAACAGAACCAAAATAAGAATCAGCTAGACCTGACAGAAGTAGTATTTCTTGTATAAATAAAAACATTTTGACTTATTTGGAATTTATTTTCTTTTCAATATTGATTGCTTAGCTCAGTGTTTGGCAAACTTCTTTAAAGGGTGAGTGGCCTTTTTATTGCCTCTCAGCTCATCAATGCTATTGCAGCAAAAGCAGCCATAGTTAGTATGGGTGTGGCTGCATTCCAAAACATGAAAGCAGATGAGGATTGTAGTTTGCTGACGCCTGATGGAGAGTGTAAACTCTTAGAAGCCATTTTTCCTTCTTCCAATTATTTTCCTTCTTCCAGTTATTTTATTGTTTCTCCTAAAGACTAGTCAGAAAGAGAGATACTTATTTTCACTATTTGTAGCAGTGCAGTGGGTGGATTTTTTTTTTTTTTCTTTTTCCCCAGGGGAAGAGGGGCGTGTAGGTGTAGTTGACTGAAATTAGAGTTTTGGGCTTTCAGTGTAGCACAATTTTTGTTACATAATATGAAAAAAAAATGAGATTTAACAAATAACTTAGGAAAAATGAGGGATCCATTAAAATATAAATATAAAATATATTAGGAGTTAATACACTTGGGTTAATTTAAGGTTTAAAGGCATGTTTGGGTATTGATTTTAATGTGGTTTACTATTCTATCAAAGTAATAAAATGATAACACCAGCATCGTTAATTTTTCTTCCGAAATGAAGTTAATACTGTGGATCACATCGTTTCAAATATTTTTTTGTTTTTGGAAGGTTTTAACATTCTGTTATGTAGGTTTTTCCTTTCTTCAACATACCTAAATTATGATTTGCATAACAGCCAATATTTTGTAATTCGTAATTGGTAAGCATATATGACAAAATTAATTCCTTGGTACTTTGAATATATAATTTGTTTTATTCAAATACTTCAAAGTGTCTATCATAATATATTTATACTATATTTTACAGCTTTTGAAAATCTTATCTTTGCAACAACCCTGAAAGATAGCAAAGAACAAATGTAGTTATCCTCGTTTTTTAAGATGAGAGGTCCAGTTGAGATATTTGACTCAGCCAGGATGTCAAACTAAGTCTTTCTATAGCCTTGTTTACGTGGAAGACTAGAATTGTAGAAGCTATAGTTGTCAAAATGGTGTGCATAATGTGTATATATATGTATATATAGTAAGTAATATGAAAACAAGAAATTGAAAAATTGCGATGAGGTTCATGGCTCAGGTTTACCCTGGTTCTGAGCTATAAAATGTGAAAATGAGAAAGACTTTTCTGTGATCTCTGGTACTGTGTAATGTGATATGAAATTGTATACATATGATTAGGTGTTTTAAGATGGATAGTTTCAGACCTAATCAGGAAAAACAGCCATTTATGGTAAGTTAAGTCCTTCTAAAACTAGGAAATAATTGAGTATGAGAACTCTTGACAAGAAAAGTAATGCTGTGTCCTGAGGAATTCAAACTTAAGTAAAACCTTACTATAAAAAGAGAAGTCTACTTAGCATAGTCCTGTTTTAGGATAGAATACTTAATTTTCATTTAGCTGACTTTATTTCATTTTGGCTCTAATGACCTTTGTCCGTTATCACTTAACACACTGAAACATGTATATTGGAATTAAACAGAAATTGGCATGAAGCATAACTGCTTAGAATTCTCTCCATGGATTTTTAATATTCAGAGTGCCAAAGGAACTCACTATAATGCAGTTCCAACTAAAAGCCCCACCCATGGATAATTGGGTTACATTATTTAAATTTTTAAGGAAGGCAAGATCCATTACTAATTCAAACTTTAATTTCATACACGAAAAGTTTAGCAGATCTTAATTTCACCTCTGCACTTGGGTACAACACTTGGGGCCCTTTCTTTATTCTCAGTAGGAGAAGAGCTGGCCAAACAGTGAGGATTTCATCTCTTCTTCCTAGGTTGGACCTTAAATTTGGTTGTTTTAACATAACCAGAAACCTTAGTTGTCACTTTCCTTATTAAATTTGTTCCATGCATCTTCTCTATTCTAGTTCTCCATTTGTCCTATTTTTGATCTTCCAGGCTGCTATGTATTGCTGGAGAAAATTGTGTCCAGCACCAATACTTAAATCTTAGCTGAGCCCTCAGTGCTTCTGTTAGTTCTTTCCTTATGTTTTTCGGAATTAACACTTTGCTCAATTCTGTACCTTTCTCATTCCTCTCACTCTCAATATGTAACACCTCTTCACTTTTTCATTTTTCCTCATATGTTTAACTTAAAAGTCTTCTAAAATTTACTTCTTCTGCTAGGCCAGTGGCTCTCAAGTTTTTGGAACTCAGGTCCCCATTACAGTGTTAAAAATTATTGAGGACGGCCGGGCGCGGTGGCTCAAGCCTGTAATCCCAGCACTTTGGGAGGCCGAGACGGGCGGATCACGAGGTCAGGAGATCGAGACCATCCTGGCTAACACGGTGAAACCCCGTCTCTACTAAAAATACAAAAACTAGCCGGGCGAGGTGGCGGGCGCCTGTAGTCCCAGCTACTCGGGAGGCTGAGGCAGGAGAATGGCGTAAACCCGGGAGGCGGAGCTTGCAGTGAGCTGAGATCTGGCCACTGCACTCCAGTCCGGGCGACAGAGCGAGACTCCGCCTCAAAAAAAAAAAAAAAAAAAAAAAAAAAAAATTATTGAGGACTTCAATATGAAAAAGTTAAAACTTAGTGAGACTTTGGCATTGTTTTACATTTTTGCAAATCTCTCTAATGTTTATCATATTGGAAGACAGCTGGATTCCCACATCTGCTTCTCCAATCTGTGGCAATATATTGTTTTGGTTGAAGTGGATGCAGAAAATCTGGCCTCACATATGTAATTGGAAAAGGTGTAAGAAGTATGGTAGTAGCCTTTTTGGATAATTACACGTAATCTTCTTTAATACCACACCAAAACTTGACACGTCAGAGTATTGTAGAGATTAGTTGCAATACGAAATCTAAAACTGAATCACATAACTTTTCATCCTCTGTTAAATTGAAATCCTTTGGTCTGTCTTGCAGTTCGAGTGGATCTCTTACCTGTGCATTAATTTGTAACAGTATGCATCAGTGACTTGGAAATTATTGGTCTACTGACCATCTTCCAAATGTTAATATATGTCATGATAACCACACTAGAAGTCATGTTTGTTTCTGTTACCAGTGAGCTCATCAGAACGATCTGTAAGCGCTGAGAAGCTGTCAGACTCACAGTGGTGGACACAAGTTTTCCGAGTTACTGCTTGAAAGCTGGAAATTTTATCACTGGCTATTTTCCTTGAAATGTCAAACTCTCTTATTTCTGAGAAAATGTCAGCCAGATACTCAAGTCTGAATAGTTGTAGCTTATTGGTAGTTATACTAGGTAAAAGTAACACTCCATTAAATAAAAAAAAAAAAAAGTAGCTAGTTCAGCTTGCAATTAAAAAAAAATTACACATATACTTTTCCTTGAGATAACTTTTGAGCATCATACCCAGTGTGTAGCGGAAGTGCTTTATGGGTAGCTTCCATTTTGTTCCACAGAATAGATTTTTGAAAAGACACTGTATTCAAGATCAAGATGTAATAAAATTAGTAGTTTTGACTGCAGCAGTAAGTGTGTTCCTAAATGGGCTCTGTAATTGTGTGAGGGTATGGGGGTGTTTTTTAGGACAGTGACCACTAGGACAGCTTGATGTTCCTGTGTTGATTTGTGCTAAGGAACCGGCAATGTAATCCACCATAGCTTTTGTACCATCACTGTGAATGTCAACGCAGCGAAATGGGCAAATCATGTCTTAGTTTTATCATTTAAATAATTGTAACCTCCAGTGGGCCCCCTGAAAGGTCTCTAGGACTTCCAGAGGTATCTGTGGACCACCTTTAAAAGTCTTTCTCAGCTCTTTTTCAGGACTTGGAGACCTTAAACTTCCTCTTTTCCATATAATCGTTCATTCCTTTTTCTAAGTCATGCCCTTCAGCCTACAAAATTAATAATTGTTGATCCAACTACCCTTCAAACTATCATCCTTTTTCTCTTCCGCCAAACTTGAATATAGTTGTCTGTTGGTGTCCGAGGGGTAGTGGGTTCAAGGACCCCCCTGCAGATACTAGAATCCATAGACGCTCTGCAGTATTTGCATATAACCTACACACAACTTCCCCTATGCTTTAAATCATCTCTAGATTACTTACAATACCTAATACAATGTCAATGCTATGTAAATAGTTATTACATTGTATTGTTTAGGGAATGATATGAAAAAGTCTGTACATGTTTAAGACAGACCCAACCATCTTTTTTTTTTTTTTTTTATCACCCTCAAATATTTTCCATTTGTGTTTAGTTGAATCTGTGGTCACCAAACCTATGGATATGAATGGCCAACTGTAGTTTGCTTTTACTATTTCTCTTTCTAATCCGAATTACACTTCAACCTTTAAAATTTGGCTACTCTCCCCAGTGCTGTAAATTTATATTTTTAGTATTCCCAGTGACATGCTTAATCTAGTATTTTAATTTGTATCTTTATTCAGCAGCGTTTGTCATAGTTGACTACCCTTTGCTTTTGATTTTTCCTAAGAGCTCAGTTAATGTACTTCTCTCTTATCCTTCTAATTTTTGTCAGTCTTCTTTGCCGACTCAGCCTCTGCTCACTTTTTAATGTTCCCAACTTCATTATTTTTGTTCTACAGGTTCTCATGCACTTTTAACTGACATGTTTAAGGTGATTGAAATTGCTGCCTCTAATCCTGAGTCCTGCCCTGAGCTACACACTTACATCTCCGATTTCTAAACGTTGCCAAATAGTTATCTCACATTTTTGAGACTGAACTTGGTTTTCCTAGAAACAAACACGGCCATTATCTTCCCTGCCAAAACGTCAACAGGCATTAATTGAGCAATAGCTATACAACATACTGCGGGAAAACAGTGATCAGTAACACAGATACAACACCGGTCAGGCAAGGCAGATGATTAACAGGTAAACAAACAATAACTACAGATTATGATAAGTACTGGTTGTGCTGGGGGATGACGGGAGAGACTACTTACATAGGTTTGTAAGGAAATATCCCTCTGAGGAATTAACACCTAAACTGAGACCTGACAAATAAGGATTTATCTATATGGAGAGTAGAGGAAAGAGCATTTTCATGTAGAGAAAACAGTAAGCATCGAGGCTACAGGTAAAGTCTCTGGGATGTTCTGAGGACCTAAGGTCACAGCAGATAATGACTGTAAGTGTAAACAGAGTCAGCTGGATTGATCATACAGTGTCTTCCAGACCACAAAAAGGAGTTTGAGTTTTATTTTAATTGCAATGAGAAGCCATTGAAATGTTTTAAGCAGGCTGTGTCAAAATCTGATTTCCATTTCTAAAATATTCTTCTGGCAACTATGCTGAATACTTGGGGACTGGACAGGAGGGAGGAAGGAATAGGGAGATGTGGTTGGAAACTCTTGACAGTATTTAAGGTCAAATATTATAGTGGTTTGAACTATAAAGTGAACTGGAGATGGGATGGAAAGGAACATGTTCAAGATATGTTTTGAAGCCTTGAAGCAGGAAGACCTTATCTTAGGGTGAAACCTAAAAAGTTTGAGTTTTCCAGAGAAATGGTTAGCAGGTGTTTTAAGCAGAAGAAACATCATGTACAAAGGGTAAGAGACAGAGAGAAAACGAAATATCTCAGGACCTGAAAGAAACTCAGTGTGCCCAGAGTCTGAAAGGAAGAATGGCAAAGGGTGAAGAGGGAGATGCAGGCAGAAGCCAGATTATACAGGACCATGTTAAGGGTCTTAGACTCTGTCTGTGTCTGGAGTGTCTAATCTGGGCTGTATTTGGGAATTACGCGGTTATAACCAGTAATGGAATTACTGAGAGTAGATGAGATTACTCAGGAAGAATGCATAGAATGAAATGAGCTTAGATCCTAAAGCCAAGACCTGGGGAACATTAGCACACTAGAAAAGCAAAACTTGGAATGAAAAGCCAAGGGACAAAGGTTTCTCAGATTTGTGGTCAGCATTTCAGATTGATTCTTTGGGAGATTAAATAAGATAAGACTTGGTAACTAGCCTGTACTGGTCACTGATGAACTTGGGTGAGAATGAGTTTGGTTCACTCATGGGTTGAAAACCAGATTAGTGAGGGTTAAGTAAATAGTTAGGTAAGAAAATTGAAACAGGGTATATATAGATGACTAGCTGGGCTTTGGGAGGACGAGAATGATGGAGTGCTGGTTGGAGTTTTTGGTGGAATCTTAAGGTTTTGTTTTAATATGTGAGATAAATGTTTATATGCTTTCTGGAAGAGATTGAAGATAGAGGAGGTGGGATGGAATGGCACCCTCTCCTTTGCTCTCATCTGGTGTCTCAAGCTAGAAACTTCATAAACAGCTCTGATTTCTTTTGTACCAAGCCATTGCCCCACTTAAACATACTAAATAAATCTTATTTCTACCTCAGAAATATTATTTGAATATACTTTCTCTTCTCCACACTAATGTTGCTTTCATTAGGTCAGCAGCATCTCTATAGGGATGTTGAAACAACTTCTTCCTGGTTCTGTTCCTTTAAAAAAGGAAAAAGGAAAAAAAAAAAAAAAGGCCAGTAAGATGATATTACTGTTTTACTGAAAGATCTCTGCTGGTTAAGTCCTGGCTCTTTGGCCCTTTGCAATATTAACCACTTGTCATCTTTCCTGCTGCCCGTTTGCTGACACCTCCATCCTACCCCCATGCTACTCTTTAGCTATGTTAAATTTTCTCTGATTTATAAACATTCTCTCCTCTTGGAAAACCTTTTTTCTTTAATTAAGGTATTTTCTGTAGCTGAATTTTATTCTTTCACCTTTACCTGTCTGGCAAATTGCTGTTCAAGATGAGCCTCGAAGTTACCTGTTATGATAGACTAGAGCATGCCTTTCTGTGTCCACAATACTCTGCATTCTTCTGTTACAACATTCGTTTATTCCTTTATTTTAGTAATTATCTGTTCGTATGTCTCTCTTCACCTGGACTAGTGGCTCCTCCAGACCAGAGACTGTGTCATCCAGGCATATATCCTAGATGTTTGGCATAATATCAGATGTTCATTAACGTGAAGTGATTTGGCTGAATGACTGAATAGTAACAATTAATGGTATTTATAGATGCTTAGCATTTTGGAATTTGGATTGATTATTTTAATGAGAACACTGAGGCCCAAGCAGGTGAAATGATCTTCAAAGGGTTATCCAGATGGTCACTGGGTTCTCCCAACTTCTCACCTAGGGCCCTCTGAAGAACTTCTACTAGTGGCTATCAGTCAATGCTGGTTAGGTAATTAAGCATTACCTAATCAATGCTGGTTAGGTAAATTAAGGTGGAGCCAATATAAGCACATGTACTGTCTGTGATGCCATTGTGTTGCTCTGTCGCCCAGGCTGGAGTACAGTGGCGCGATCTCGGCTCACTGTAAGCTCCGCCTCCTGGGTTCACACCATTCTCCTGCCTCAGCCTACCAAGTAGCTGGGACTACAGGTGTCCACCACCACGCCCGGCTAATTTTTTGTGTTTTTAGTAGAGATGAGGTTTCATCGTGTTAGCCAGGATGGTCTCAATCTCCTGACCTCGTGATCCACCTGCCTTGGCCTCCCAAAGTGCTGGGATTACAGACATGAGCCATCGTGCTTGGCCGATGCCATTTAATTTTTAGCTTATAGAATGTGAGTGAAAGATTGAAATGATACAGTGATATGGTATTTAAAGAGTTCTAAAAATTGTTTGAATTTAGTAGATTAACTAGTCCTCCTCAGATGAAAAGTCAGATTTAGTGTCATTTTACTAAAGTCCATACTTTATCCTCCTAGAGGAGTTCCTCGGTGCAACATTGTGTGGGTATATGTACTCTTATGTACATTTTGGGGTGGGGGAGCATAGGTTCTATTGTTTTTTTTCAAAAGGTTCCTTAATCTGCATCTCATGACTTGAAGGTATTTTGCTGTTGTGATAGGTGATCGTTCTCAAAGCAAAGTACATGAAAGATTCTTTTAGCTGCTACTTGAATTATATTTTTAATCTTTGCTACTTGCTTTCATTTTTAGGGTTTGTGTTTAGTGAATCAGAGGGATCTGCATTAGAACAGTTTGAAGGTGGCCCCTGTGCTGTTATTGCACCTGTTCAGGTAACATAGACTCCTTTACCAACTCCTTAGAGGGACATGTTGAAATCTTTCATACTTGTTGTTTTTTAATGTCTTTACTCCATATAGTAATTATGAGACATGATCAGTTAACTCTTAACTTTTACTCTTGTATATTACAATAAATATCCAAAACAAAAATGAATTCAGAATATTGATGAGTTGCACAACACTGGCCTTTTGACTATATTTTCAAGGAAAAATAATAGGTGTTTCGTGACTTTAAGAAAATTAGGAAGTTTCTTGACATCTTTAATATAGAGATCCTATTAAGTAATAACATGTTATACTTTAGATAGGTACAATCGCTGTAATTGTACTATTTTCATTTGTTCAGTCTATAAAAGTGATTTTCCTAAAGTTGAAGATGATTTCATATTTTTATGGCCTATAACTTTTTCAAATTTGAAATAAGTTGGCAGCTTATACTATTTTATGCTATAACTTTGACTTTTCTTATTGAAATTTATAACAACTGATTTCAAACAATTTCAAAAACCAAAAGTTTTTCTTTGCACAAAACTTAGGATTTATCAAAATGTCTTTATTTGATTTGGAATCTTGATGTGTTACATTGTTTGAATTTCAAAGGCTGATTCGCTATGAACTGTTAAATTGTTAAAACTAAGAATTGAATTCTCGGTTTAAGGCAATACTGATGTCTGTGAATGACAGTGTAACTTTAGAACTGTCATAAAAGAACGGTTATGAAAATTACAGCTAATTTATTGTTTTAACCATCATGTTTTGAAAATATATATTTAATGTGGCATTTATTATTCTTTGGGTATAAAGAATGCATTCTGGCCGGGTGCAGTGGTTCACGCCTGTCATCCCAGCACTTTGGGAGGCCGAGGTGGGTGGATCACAAGGTCAGGAGATCCAGACCATCCTAGCTGACATGGTGAAACCCCGTCTCTACTAAAAATACAAAACATTAGCCGGACGTGGTGGCAGGCGTACACAGTCCCAGCTACTTGGGAGGCGGAGGCAGGAGAATGGCGTGAACCCGGGAGGCGGAGCTTGCAGTGAGCCGAGATTGCGCCACTGCACTCCCCTGGGTGAAAAAGCACACTCTGTCTCAAAAAAAAAAAAAAAAAAAAAGCATTGCTAAACTGTTGGCTTCAAAGTAAATTGTTTCTCAGAAGTTATACTCTATATATTTACATTGCCAAAAATATATTTTTGTAAAGAAAAAATTATGGCTGATTCGAAAATATATCTTTTATAGATCATTTTTTAAGTTTTTTTTTTTTTGCATTAGGAGAATTTTTTTTAAATGAAGAAAAATTTGAATATCCGAATCTTGCCTTGGAATTATGGAATGTGAAGAATGAAATTTAACTATAAATTAGTAATTATAGCTGTTGTACTGAGTAACTGAAGCAAATTTTGGTTGTTAGTAGGAATGTTATCTGAATTTGAAGATTCCTTTGTTATATCCATATGTAAATTAGATTATATAAATACTGCCCCTCTTGGTCAGTAATAGCAAGGTTTTTATTGCAAGTAGTGCATGAATATAGTTAAATGGAGGGTATACCACAGGAGTTTCCTGTTTTGTAAAATACAGTATATTTCAGTAGTGGTAGTTATTTTTGCAGGTGGGGTGCTATGCAGTGATGGTTATATTCAAAATCCTGAACCTACTTTTCTGTATCTTTGAGGTAGTAATTAAGTTTAAGAATCACGGGTGGGCCACCACGGCTCACGTCTGTAATCCCAGCACTTTGGGAGGCCGAGGCAGGTGGATCACCTGAGGTCAGGAGTTCAAGACCAGCCTGGCCAACGTGGTGAAACCCCATCTCTACTTAAAATACAGAAATTAGCAGGGTGTGGTGGCAGGCGCCTGTAATCCCAGCTACTCAGGAGACTGATGCAGGAGAATCACTTGAAACCAGAAGCTGGAGGTTGCAGTGAGCCGAGATCGTGCCACTGCACTCCAGCCTGGGCGAAAGAGTGAAATTCCATCTCAGGAAAAAAAAAAAAAAAAGAATCACATAGGCCAGGCACAGTGGCTCACACCTATAATCCTAGCACTTTGGGAGGCTGAGGCAGGAGCATTGCTTAAGGCCAGGAGTTCAAAACCAGGCTGGGCAACATAGAGCCCTGTTCTAAAAAAAAAAAAATTGAAAAAATTGAAAAAATTAGCTGGGCATGGTAGTGCACACTTGTAGTCCTAGCTACTCAAGAGGCTCGAAGGAGAGGGTCTAAGCTCAGGAGTTCAGGGCTGCAGTGAGCTATGATCATGCCACTGCCCTCCAGCTTGAGCAATAGACTGAGACCCCATTTCTAAAAAGGAAAAAAAAAAAAGTCACGTAAAGTTTTATTTATTTACTTATTTTATTTTATTATTATTATGTTTTTGAGATGCAGTTTTACTCTTGTTGCCCAGGGTGGAGTGCAATGATGCAATCTCGGCTCACCGCAGCCTCCGCCTCCCAGATTCAAGTGATTCTCCTGCCTCAGCCTCCCAAGTAGCTGGGATTACAGGCACGCACCATCACACCAGGCTATTTTTTTTTTTTTTTTTTTGAGACGGAGTCTCGCTTTTTCTCCTGGGCTGGAGTGCAGTGGCGCGATCTCGGCTCACTGCAAGCTCCTCCTCCAGGGTTCACGCCATTCTCCTGCCTCAGCCTACCTAGTAGCTGGTACTACAGGTGCCTGCCACCACGCCTGGCTAATTTTTGTATTTTGTAGAGACGGGTGTCACCGTGTTAGCCAGGATGGTCTCGATCTCCTGATCTCGTGATCCACCCACCTTGACCTCCCAAAGTGCTGGGATTACAGGTGTGAGCCACCACGCCCGGCCACACCCAGCTAATTTTTGTATTTTTAGTAGAGATAGGGTTTTTCCATGTTGCCCAGGCTGGTCTTGAGCTCCTGACCTCAGGTGATCCACCTGCCTTGGCCTCCCAAAGTGCTGGGATTACAGGCATAAGCGACCGCGCAGCGCCTGGCTGAGTCACGTACACTTTGTAAAGAATTTTGTTTGTGTTAATATTTCAGTTTAAAAGTCAAAACTAAGTTATTAAGGATGACCAGAAGTGAGCAAGTACATATATTAAAACTTTCTTAAAGTATAAAAATTAGAGCATAATACTGTTTAAAAAGAATAGGCAAAATGATGGAACCAAATAGCTAATATAATCATAGACCTCATTACCTGTAACAATTTACCTGGAATTTATCACACCAGGAATAAAGAAGGAACTAAGATCAGTGGTGAAATAAAGTTTGATAAATCCCATCCAGATGACTTGTTAGCACTTTGAGGGGAAGATAAGTTTAGATCATTTTGTACCATATATCAAATATATTTTTGGAATAATATTTAACCATAAGAAAACTTAATGTATCATCAACACTATAAGAGAAACAGTGACTTCCAAACTAATACATATTTTCATTAAATATTAGCAATAAAGGGATATTGTCTTTCTTATATAAATAACTTGTAGAAGTTAATTAGAAAAACACTAAGATTCAGGGGTGAAATGGGCATAGATGTGCAGTTGTAACAGGTGGAATGATGCTTTACGGCCAAAGAATCAGAATGCTCACCCTCACTAGGAAGCCAGAAAAGTAAAAATAAAACCGTAACTAGATTCTATTTCTTACTTTTTCTCATCTTTAAAAATAAAATTACAAATGCCAGTGCATGTAAGGGTGGGACGATGCTGGCACACTCATATGCTGCCATGTAGTACAAATTTGTACTTTGATTTTGGGAAGGAATTTTAAACTATAATTGGAACCATGACAATGCAGATTCTGATGCAATAGTTGTGTTTCTGTGACTCTTTTCTAAAGAAATATTTAATATGGAAAAGTTGTATTTAAGAAGGAGCTTATATATTAAAGTAGCAAAAAAATTGTAAGCAATCTAATGCGCAATAGTGTAATTTAATAAGTAAATTTTAATAAATAGCTTGATAGACAAGTAGTGATTAAGAATTATACTTACGAATTCTGTAGAAAAACAGAAAATACATTCATATGCCCATTATGATTTTCACTTGTAATAAAATTAAAACTACGTATTAAAAAACATGAGAAGGAAGTATGTCAGAATGCTAACAGTAGTTGTATTGGCAGTGAAATAGTCAATCTCCCCATCTCACTTCTAAAATGTTGTGATGTGGTTATACTGTTCCACTTGATGGTTGTTGCCATTTTGGGGAAAAATCAGAAGCACTTGATTACAGTATTTGTAGACTTTATGCCTACGTAAATGGAATATTACTTAGTTTTTTGTTGTAATACCTTGAATTGTTTATTGGTGCCAGGTACTATGCTAAGTGCATTACATAGATTTTCTCATATAATCCTCACTGTAACCTTTTAAAGTTTGTACAGTTATTTTTAGTTAGTAATAGTGGAGCCAGGATTCAAACCTAAATTTGCCTGATTAAAAAGCAGTCTTCCTAATCTGTACACTAATACTTTCAAACACAGGTGAGGAAAAGTCATCACTGTAACCTGTTTTTCTTGGACCTGCCCTCTAGAGATTCAGATAGAGTAGGTGGAGCCCAAGAATCTGCAGTTTAAACAAGTCAGGTGACTGGGATGTAGCTACCGTTGAACTACAGTTTGAGAAGGAGACACTTCCCTATGCAGCTTTTTATCAACTAGCCAATGTAACATCATTGACTCGCTTAAGGGGAAGTTTAGAAATCCATTTTTCTTTTCTTCTGAATCTTGTAGCTTTTTTCGTTAATCTTGAGCTCCCGATAATAAAGTGGTGACTGTAATAGTGTTACTTTTGTGTCATAGATGAAGGCTAAGGGAACAAAACCACTTTTATATTTAGATTTCTTTTACCTGGAGGAATCTAAATGAAATGTAGACTTGTTCCTGTTCTATAGGGCTTTCACTTTGTGAATAGAGGAGTAAGTTTCTGTGCTTTTCAGTTATTCTGTTATGTGAGTTAATTCTTCTACTTGTCAGAAAATATGTACTGTGGAAGAAGAAGAATTTTATGAATCTAGAATCAAGTTTATAGTAGTATGCTCTGAATAAATAACTCTGCACAGTTTCTGTCAAATGTGAGGGGAACCCATTTGATATCTTTACAGAACTAATCAAAAGATTACAAAGGGGGTACAAATGATTTTTTTCCATTTTAAAATTGAAGAATGATATGATGTATAGTTATAATGCATTTCACTAATTATTGCTTCAATTGTGTAAAGGCATTTCTTTTGAAGAAGCTCCTGTTTTCTTCTGAGAAGTCTTCTTGGCGGGATTGTTCAGGTATGATAGCTGTCTTTTAAAAACTTTTGCTTCATCCTCTGCTTTAATAGAGATGATCTATGCAGGATTCATTAGCAATAGTTTAATTACAATTATCTGAGAAAATTAAGTATCAATGGGATTTTTTTTTTTCCTGAAGTTTCCTCTTAAAATGTTTTAGAAAGTGTTGTGAACAGTGACTTCATATTTCCAAATTTGGTTTTCTAACCAGGGGTTATAAGAGATGATGGTATAACTAAGAAAAACCTTTGGCTTCTTGCTAAAACATGGTGCATTTCCTAGAACTGTTAGGTGGCAGCATACAATAAAGAATAGTCATTTTTCTTTTTTGGTCTTATTTAGCTGTGGGCAAGACCTCAGAATTATCATTATATTCCTGCATGTTTTAGTATAATGCCTTACACAATGCAAATACTGCAAATAATTTTGGATGAAGTTGCAAATGAAACTGTCATAGCTTCTGTAACTTGAACTTCTGTACCCAAAGAGATGTGATGCCACCTTATAATAAGAATTTGCATTCCATGTGACAGTTTACAAAGATCTTTCCTTCACGTACACAATTTCCTGTGAACCTCACAATACCTTCTGGAAGAAAGTAGGACATATTACAATCCCAGTTTTATATCTAAGGATGTAACAGCTTACGTTCCAAACCATGACTATAGAATCTAATGATTTTGAATTCAAGAGGTAAGGTATCACTTCCATAAGTTTTAAATTAATAGGTGAAATAGAAAAAAAATCTTAGAGAAGAAACTATTTGAGATACTATTGTTGAACTTTTAATAAAATTATCATACTGTTTCTTACACAGAACTATATTCACTTTGATAAAATATTTGTAAAGCGTTGTCGTAAGTGTCATAAATGCTGTGGTGATTATAAAGGAACAACATTGTTCCTGCCTTTAAAGAACTGTTAATCCATTAGGAGAGACAGAAACCTCCTTACATCATACAATTTTTGAAAGCTTCAGAAAGTGATACTACTTCTTGAGAGTAATACTGCTTGAAAAGAGAGTGCGGCTAAGGTTCAGAAAGAGATGGTCTGAGCATTTGCGCTATTTTCTGTCAAATTTGGATGCTCAAATCTGTATTCTAACCGCTGGCATCTGCTGATGTAATGCATTGTGGTAACATAGGTGCTGACGGTATCTCATCTCACTATTATCCCTTTGGGGTGATCCAGGACTTCAGACTAATTCAGGAGTGAGGGGAGAAAATAGAGGTCTCAACAGACCTTTCCATTGTGCTCAGTTCTGCAGTAAAGGAAACCTCATGGCTTAAATGCTGCAGTTGCTAAAGGTTTAAGAAAGTGATGATCAGTGTCAGATTGTGATCTTTCATAATGTTTAATTCTGCATTTTTCAGGATTCTTTTTCTACTTTGTTTTGTTTGGATGGCTTTATTTAAAGTGATATTTCAATCCACAAACACATTGTTTTTCTAAAACATAATTTAAAATCTATTTAGAGATTTTTTCCCTGTTTTTAAAATGCTTGATTTTCATTATTAACACGTTCTTACTATTGTTATTCATGACAGAATTTTTTTTTTTTTTTCAGAGGAAACCGTTATAACTTATGCTTTGGTTATTTTTAGAGGAAGAGCAGAAGGAACTCCTTTGTCATACCTTATGTGATATTTTAGAAAGTGCTTGTTGTGACCACTCTGGATCATACTGCTTGGTTTCATGGTTAAGAGGAAAGACAACTGAGGAAACTGCTAGTATTTCTGGGAGTCCTGCAGAGTCTAGTTGCCAAGTGGAACATTCTTGTAAGATACATTTTTATTTCCTGAAGTTTTTTTCTTATTCCTTTGTTTTAATGAATCTATTGAATATTTTGAATAAAAAATTACATTTTCATAACATGTATTCTTTTCTAGCTTAAGCTTAATTACTGAGCCTTAATATTTTTTATTTCCATTTCATTTATTTTAATTAATAGAAGACGTTACATTTTTGCAAAAAAATGCATCTCTTAAAATAAACTTTTTAAAATGTTCTGGTTAACTTCTGCTTGATAACAATCTCTTTTGAGCTTTAGAACTCTTATTTAGAAATAATGATATACTTCAGTTTCAGATGCCTTAATGTTTTGCTTTGGTATTGCAAAAAAAGTTTTTTTTGACATCAGAAAATTTCATAAATTTATCTTTACTTGCTTCCCAGAGCAAAGATGGGGACATTTCTCTTCGTTGCAAGCTGTTGCTTTTCCTTCTGAATTATTTGGATTATTTTTATACATATAGATTATTTTAAGGCAATTTTAGTTATGCCTTAAGTTTTTCATATCTTGATTGAAGTTAAATAATAGCTATTCTCATTATTCATAAAACTTATATATTCTGTGGTTTTTAACTTTTGAAAATTCTTATGTAATTGACCCGAAAGCTGCCCATGTGAAATGGAGACAGCTAGTGGTACGAAAGCTAGTTAAGAGTTGCTTTTCTGATTGGCTTTTCAGGAGTAATCTTGCTACTTAATGGTTTTTGATAATTGGTAGTCCCAAGTGCTTACGTTAAATAAGTGACTTATTCTACCCACAGAGCATCACATTAACTATCATCTCTGTGGAAATTTTTTGTAGAGAGATTACCTACCTAAAAGTACATTTCAATTGTATGTGATACACATTTTTCTTTCCATATAGTATTATCTGTAAGATGCTGTTGCCTCCCTGGACTAAAATGTCTCTGTGTTGTCAGTGTCTTTTTTCTCCTACCTTTGCAGTTAAAATGCCTTAAGCCTGGCAAATTCTAATAGTAGTAAATTTGCAAGGAATCATTTTGAACATTTAAACAGTTGAATGATGCTTCCTTTTGAAGCCTTTGAAACATGGCCTTTCAAAAAAAACAACATATTTTAGAGTTTATAATGACATTTAAAGACAACAGGTGGAAAACAGTCACAAGGATGGTAGTCCAAAGTGTCATTAATATTGGTTTTAACATGTTCTCCAGGTTTTACTGTGTGGATATAAACACTTAATAGTTTCATTTAGGATATTAAAATTTTGAAAGAGGAATTGTTGATCTTTTGAAAAATTATTTTGAAGATTATGTGCTTAAAGCCAGTCTGTATATTGATGTGTGAGAAAATAGTAAGATCTTTTTATATAACATTTTCCGTTAGTATCTTAATAGTATACTGTGTGCGCACTATGGAATGTGCTATGCATTTCTGTAGTGATAGGTTACATTGCTGTAGGTTGAAGGGCCTTATAATGCATTCACTTTGGTACTTCAGTAACTAATTTAGATGGGCATATTATATTGAATTACCCTCCAAAAAACATTTTAGTAATTTTCCAGTTTACTTTGTATCTCTTTTAAAAGTTGCCATGAAGTAAACCATATTTTAAATTTTTTAAATATTGTATACATTTGAAATACTTTGTTAACTGAAAATTTGAGAATTTACCTTAGTGACAAATGAACTGTATTTATATTACAATTTTTATTCCATGTAACAATCTATTTTACCTGTTCTTTCCTTTATTCCCAGCTATGTTCTTTTTCTTGTGTTTTATATTTTTCCACCATCCCTGCCTGCTAAGCTTTTTATTTTGCTTGCCTCTTTTCTCTAAACTATTATCTTTATGTCTACTTTTGTAGTATACCCAGTAAAACTATTTAGATAATCTAACATTGCAGAACAAATAATATAATTTGGAAAAGATTAGGTAGAATTTTCATTTTCTGAAAGTTTTAATGTAAAGTGTTTTCCCCTCTTGTTAATATTACTTTCTCTACAAACATTAATTTCATTGGCTTATGTGGTGTGTATAGTTTTGGCTTGTTGGTAATGCACAGTTGTTCGCAGTAGTGAATACTCAGGTTCAATTTCAGTTTGTTTCCCACATAAACCAAGAGATAACTTAATCCACTTGGACTGCTAAAGATTTTAAAATGCAATATGAAACACAACTAGGCTTTGGAAAGCTAGCATAATGCGACATTTTAAATTGTAAATACAAATTTAAAATTTTGACTTCAT
Source organism: Trachypithecus francoisi (assembly GCF_009764315.1). Classification (NCBI taxonomy): domain Eukaryota; kingdom Metazoa; phylum Chordata; class Mammalia; order Primates; family Cercopithecidae; genus Trachypithecus; species Trachypithecus francoisi. The sequence continues at coordinate 18,102,732 of NW_022681474.1, read as the reverse complement.
ATTGAATTAACTCACCAGTGAGAATTTATATTTGATAGTAGTAAGTTTTGCTTTATAAAATATATGTGAAGTTATTCATCGTGATAAATAACTCCCCAGAGCCAAAACTATCTGGGCTCAAATCTTATCACCGCTATTTAATCCTGTGTACTCTTGAGAGGAGTTTTCTGTGTACCTCAGGTTCCTCTTCTGTAAAATGGAGCTTAGAGGGTTTATATGAGGATTAAATGAGGTAAGACATGTAGGGCATTTAGAAAAGGGCCTGGCACTTAGTAAACTGCTCAGTAAACATTACCTCTGATTACAATGCTTTGATTTCCTTTGATTAATAAATATAATCTAAATAAGTTACTGAAAACTTTTTAACAGTTATACAAATAAATGAGGAAACAAACTTAAAGCTGTCATTGAACCTGTGTAGTTTGAGAGTGTTATGCCTTTTTATACACGTTTGTTTAATAATTAAGCAGTAAACCTTAAACTTTTATATTATGAAAAGGAAGGTTAGCTCTGATGATATTACTTGGATTTATATAATCGGAAAGATTATTTAAAAGTGCAGGACACATTATGATGTGTGAAGCACTGATTATCAGTAATTTTTCATACTTTATAAAACTACCATAGCATAGCTGAACTGAAATGTCTATTTAATCACCCTTCTACATTCTCAGTATTATATCCATTTTAGTTATATTCATGATGACAAAGATGTTGAAATACAAATTAATGTTATAAGAAAGTTGAAAATAAACTGAGAATTTTAAGGGAGTAAGGAAATAGGGAAAGTGTTGATTGCTTGAAAGTATTTACAGCCTGCTGTGTGTATCTTGTGTCATTTATTTGCCATGTGTAGTGCTGAAAAGTGTCTTTTATGTATAGCTGCCTTGGCTGTCGAAGAGCTTGGCTTTGAGCGATTTCATGCATTAATTCAGTAAGTAACATTGGAACATTTAAAATACTTACTCTGTGGACACATTGCCACTTTAAGTCTGTTCATACTGTGCAAAGGTTCTTAGTTTTACATAGAAATGCACTACTTAAACATAAAGTTTAAATCTATTGCTTCAGTATTAATTTGCCTTTAAAATAGTTTGTAAATGTATAAATTATGCTGAGTCCTTAATTAACTATCCAAATACGCTTTTTAAAAACATTAAAAAGCTTTTTCACCATTACAATGAAAAAAATCATTTTAGCTTAATGTTTTTGTGTCTTTAACAAATATAAAAATTTTTAGTAGGATAAATATTAGAATTATTTCTTATTTGCCAGTATCTGTTTTCTATACCTTTTATTAAGAATGCCTATATTTTTGTTAGAGCATTTAAACTTTTTATTACAAAGTTAAAGGTAAAGATGGCTGTTGATAGAATTATGGGTGGCATTTGGTTTAAAATGTAACATTATTTTAAAAGAAGCTGCAAATGTAAGTTATCTTTGGCATTCAGATATTTGTTAAGTAATTTCTAGGATTTAAAAAGTGAAGTGTTCTTTGTGTTTACCCCCTCTTACAAGAAGGCCACTCTATTGTTTAAATAACTGTATATTATTGAAGAATTTACTGATGCCAGACAGTTCACCTAAGAGATGAAGAGGTTCCCTGCCAAGTAGGTGTTCTTTCTTAATGATACATATCGTATATTGTGATAGTTGTCAGAAATAGCTTTTGGTTTTAGTGGCTAAATTTGTATTTGAAAAATTTAGAAACGTCCCAAAAGTTTCCTGTTTGTATGTGTATGTTTTAATGTATAAGAAAATTTAAAAATTTTCCCTTTTATGAATGTAGTTAATCTCATCATGATACCAATACTTAATTCTTTTTTTTCCCCCAGAAAAAGATCATTCAGAAGTTTACCAGAATTAAAAGATGCTGTCTTGGACCAGTATTCAATGTGGGGAAATAAATTTGGAGTATTGCTTTTTCTGTATTCTGTATTACTGACAAAGGTGTGTTCAAGAAAATGCTTTTTCTGCCTTTGATTAATGTTATTTAGTGCTGTTTTTCCTGCCGTGATAAGTAATTTTATTCCTGATGCTGTTTTTAAATTCTTAGAATAAAAATCTTTTACGCTGAAAATTAGTTAATTTCTGTTTCCTCAGCACTCACTCGTTACTTAAGCAGTTTCATGCTTGCTTTCACCTCTGCTCTTTTGGACTACAGAGATTATCAATAATGTTCTAATTGTGAAATGCTGTCAGTTCTTCCAAATTGTGTTTCCTTTGATCCTTCCGTGTAGCACTTGACCCCTTGACCCCTTCTGGAAGCTGTTTTTGACCTTCATTCCCTTTCTTGATTTCTTTTTTTTTTTTTTTTTTTGATAAATCACTGTGTGTTTTCTTTCTATAACGTCTCACGATTCTTACTTTGTTTTGTTTTCTTTGATTGCTTCCTTTCCTTCTTTACCTGTTACCTCCTGCTCTTTTCTCTCCTCCTCTAAATTTTTGTGTTCCAGAAATTTTCTTCCCTGGATCCAGTATACCTTTTATGGATATATCATTTACTCAGGTTACCTTTATAAATAGCTATTTAATAGTTCCAGTATGTCCCTTTCTAGTCCTACTCTTTTTCCCCAAATACCAGTCTCATAGCTCTAGTAACGTGTTAGTCTCAGTTGACTATCCTATTAGATCTATCATGTCTGAAATCAAACTTCTTTTATTTGACAAATGTTTTTTGAGCATTGACTCTATGCTAAGGACTATGTTTGTATTAATAATATGGGATACATTTTTAGTGATATGTATTTACTGTTGTAAAAAAAATGACACAATAATTCCATTATAGCAGTGTGTTTTGGCGTTTGGTGTTCTGTCTGAACCTATTAGATGGAATCAAGGGCACACTGTTTCTAGTAGGGACCATCTGACAGGGATAGGACCTTGATGCATGAGGGCAAGTTTTCTGTATGGAAAAGCTGGAGGAAATTTTTTCCAGCAGTGGGCACTGCAAGTATAAAAGTGTAAGGGATTGAGGGTATAATGCAGGTTTAGGGAGCTCTAAGTAGTTGAGCCTTAACTGCAGCATAAGACACCAGAGAGTCAGTTGTGGAAGATGAGACTGGGCACATATGTAAGAAAAGACAGAGTATGAAGGCCTTTCTACATACACTGTGCAAAGAGTAGGTTTCATCTGCTCAGAATTGGAACACAGTAAAAAGTTTGAACAAGGGAGTGACAAGATCTTTTTGTTGATAAAAGATGTATTAAATTGGGATAGGGAGTTGTGATGGATCGAGTTGGTGTTTGTAGTACAAGACGAGAGTCAGGAAAACTAGAAAAGTGGTATTGAAATAAGAGAAGCCTAAACTAGGACAGGTCATGGAATGGAAAAGAAAGGGAGCATATTTAGAAATGTAAATAAATACTTATTTGGATTATTAAATATAAATAAGAGAACCAAAAGTGCTTAGTTGTGTAGATGTTGGGAGTAGCAGTGATAGTGGTATCTAAGATGACTGGTTTCTTGTAAGTTCTTCTTGACTGTTCAGTATCCTCTAACTTCATACGCTCAAAACATTTGATATCTCCTGTTTCTTCTTCTTTACAGACAATAAATTATCATGCAAGTTGTCCTTCCTTGACCTGGTCTTTAAAATGATATCCGCTTCCTCATTAGTGATTGTGTCGCTTGTTGATAGTATTCATCTTGACATTATCATAGCCTGATTTGTATTGTTTACGAGGATGGCACATGCGAGAGCTCATGCTTCTTTGCTTCCCCTGCGGGATTTAGTCATTCATTAAAAATCTTGGTTGTTAATTAATCATCTATTTAATTCTTAGAAATGATAGAACCAACGGCTAAAGTTAAGTGAATAGAACAATGAATGGCAGTTGATCTTTGTCCTTTTTGGAACTGATGAGGTTACAGTAAGTAGGTCTTCTGGTCCTTATCCAGTATCTAGAATTTCTGGGAGCTGAGCGCCCTTCTGGAGGTTTAGAAAATATCAGGAAATTGCTTTTTAAGAAAAGAAGGCACTTCCTGCCCTTTTAGTTTGCATTTTGTAAGTATACATTTGAATGACTAATATTTGTGAAGTAATACTTAAAATCAGAAGTAAACCTTCCATTTTATGTACCAGTTAAGCAATTAAAATGCAAATTATTTAATGTTATATCTCTATCAGTATTCATGTGTGTATGTATTTACTGCAATAAGTTTTTACATGATCTAAAAAAAATCAGTTTCCTTAACAGGTTCATATTCATTTAACTTTTAAATAATTCATTTATTAAATAATTTCTCCTTTCTCCGATTAAAAGTTAATTGTCTCTCCTTGCCCCTTTAACCAACAGTACATATTTCATCCATGAGTGTTCTTTATATAGAGCCCATGAAAGAAAATAAAAGATATTTGAGGAACTACTTTTTACAGTTATCTCAAATGTCCCCCCACTTCAAATCTGAGTTACTCATGGTAGAAAAGTTACTTAAATAATTGTATTAGTTTATAGTATAAACTAGTCAGTTTTTAAACTATCATAATTTTCATTTTAGTTTTTTAAAATAAGTCAATGAGTTCTTTGTTTCTTTAGGGCATTGAAAACATAAAAAATGAAATTGAAGATGCAAGTGAACCCTTGATAGATCCTGTATATGGACATGGCAGGTAATTAACTAAAATCTCTTGTCTCCTCATGTGAACTCTAGTTTTTAGAAACCTACCTTACGATAAAACATGACTGAGTCAGGTAATTTTGCTTGTCAGTGGTGTTAACAGTATAACATCTATGGATTTGAGCACTTCTTTGTTTTATGCATTGTTTGCTTGATGTATGAAATGTTAATTTCATTTTATGTATGCATTGTATTTATTGTGGCAAATATTTTGTTTTAAGATAACAGTGGGGAAGTATTTTAACAAATCTATTTATGATTTTTTAATGATAAAATTTATTCATTTTGACTTAGAAATAATTATATCTTTGTAAATGCTTCTCTGCTTGGGAGAAAAAAATTCCCAATTTTCCTCTCGGACCACCCTCCTTCTCAAGCTTTTTATGGCTATTTTTACCAAAAATCAATGAAACAGTGATAGTTAACCTACTCTAATACATGAGTCCTTATTTTTAGACCTTTCTGCCTCAAAGATGAAAATTCATGTATCTTTCATCAAAGACAAAATATTAATAATTATATATTCATTTTTAAAAATTATAAAGTATTAGTCTATCATTTTTTATCCATTTAAATATATCTTAGATAAAGTTGTTAAATGTATGTGAATATGTAGAACAATAAATACCACTGTGCTGATACACTTAGTGATACATTTAGCAAGGCCGAATATATAAAATGGAACATGTAAGGTTTTCCCTAACTTTGTAAATTTTTACATAATTTAATGTGAAAAGTCATTACTTTATACCTTGCTGTAGGAATTTTTTGATTTGGCAACTAGTTCTATTCATATTTAATTGCTTTTTAATATTTATTAATAGCCAAAGTTTAATTAATCTCCTGCTGACGGGACATGCTGTTTCTAATGTATGGGATGGTGATAGAGAGTGCTCAGGAATGAGTAAGTATATTCTTTGTTATGTTGCTCTCTTTGATGAATAATATTTCAGTGGAATACAGCTGATTTTTATTCATCTATTTAATGGCTCTACATTACCTAGAAATTAAGTGCTTTCTAATAGAAGAATCCTTTATAGTTTTCAAGGCACCAAAATGTTAAGACCATTAATCTTGGAGCCAGGCGATCTTGGGTTCAAATACCAAATGTATGACTTTAGTCAAGTTACTTCTCAAGCCTTTCATTTTCTCTGGTATAAAACTGGGATTTATGGCTCTTAATATATATAAACACAGTGCATATTTATTCAGAGATAGTGCTGCATTCTTTGCTTAAAATTGAGCATTACAAAGCCTGGGGATGTGAAATATTTACTTTGGGTTTTTGCCTATATTACTTTTAATGTGCATACTTTAAAACACAGAGCAAATTTAGTACTGTCTGAGACTTTTAAACTACCAACTCTTCCACTACCACTTCCATTTCTGGTCTCAATTATTTCTTTCCTGTGGCTTCACGTGTTGCCAGGCACATTGAAATGGATCCTATTTTGGCCAATCCATTCCATTAAGGAGAGCTGATACATAACTGAATGAAATTACCTTCAGTTTATTACTGGGTCAATCTGAATTCATTTATTTATTCATTTATCTTAAATTGAGTAACCACAGTGTGCCTCTATGAAGTATGTAGTATAGGACACGAAGCTCCAGAGTTCTCAGAGCTCACAGGCAAACAGAGCAAATATAATTGAGACAATAATAGTTACCACTTTTTGCTCCCATTGAAGTGATTCATGATCTTCCTTTTGAATTTTTCTCTAATTCAGAAATGTGTAGTTAATTAACAGAAACATGAAAGGGTATAATATTAAGGAAAAATCATTAAGATTAAAACTTCAGAATTAAAGTACCACAGTAAAACCCATTGTACTGTTTAAGAAATGTAAGAACTAAGTTCACTTCTCATTTAATTCATATGCAAAATTATTTACTTAGTGGTGAGGTTAGAATGAGAACCAAGTTTTGCTGATTTCTAGTAAAGGTCAGAGTTTAAACAGTGAAATTCATGAACAAAAACTACAAATTATCTTGCTCCGCTCTCTGTAATTGAGCTTATCCTATTTTTCAGCCCTTATTCTGATTCCTAACTGAGAGCATTTAATTCTGTCAATGAAAAAAAGTCTCATCTCAGTCTCTCTTGGGTAATATACAGGTTTTCTAGGTCTCTCTGTTTCGCTCTCACCTGTGATGGCTTCTGCACACTCCCCTCTTTCTTCTTCTTCCAGTTGTTTCTGGACCCTCAGGTATCTTATCTCATATGATTAGGGAAGCAATAGGTGTTTGCTGAACTTGGGTCGAGGTGCCTTATCCCACTTGACCCTCTGTCCTTGCTGCTTCTTACTGTGTGCTCTGGCCTGACCCTTCCCCCACTGTCTTTAGCGCATCATTCTCTCTCACACTTGGTACCCATCAGTGTGGTTCATCTTTCCACACATTCTCCGGATTCTCGATAGCTTATCCTAGTCCCCAAACCAGAATACTCCTCTGCCTCCCTCGGCTTTTCATCACCCAGCTTCTCATAGACTGAGGTGAGGTACCTTTCATTGGCAGGATTAACAGTCAGAATGAGGTTTCAAGAATAGGAGGCTCCATGATCGGGTGCAGTGGCTCACACCTGTAATCCCAGCACTTTGGGAGGCCGAGGCAGATGGATCACCTGAGGTGAGGAGTTCGAGACTAGCCTGGCCAACACAGTGAAACCCCTTCTCTACTAAAAATATAAAAATTAGCCAGACGTGGTGATGCACGCCTGTAGTCCTAGCTACTCAGGAAGCTGAGGCAGGAGAATTGCTTGAACCTGGGAGGCGGAGCTTGCAGTGATCTGAGATCGTGCCACTGCACTCCAGCCTGGGCGACAGAGCGAGACTCCATCTCAAAAAAGAAAAAAGGAATAGGAGGCTCCTCAGGCAGCTCTTGCCGTGAAGTCGTTACTTCCTTTACAGAATATATTAGTCAATTATCAGTTTCACTTCTTGAGACGTACACATACATCGTTTTTGTTTCTTGAAATAATGCTTTTCAAGGCTGTCATCTTGCTGTGGACCCTTTTTCTGTGTAGTTTAAAAGCCAAAACTAAGCAATAACTTTGAAATAGCTAACTTGCAAAAGAAAATCGGATCTATTTCTTGCATTTTGGAATGTTTACTTGAAGCGAACTGTTTTCAATCATCAAACTTAAAAATGAGAAAAATACCCCATTTATCTTTCACTGAACTTGTTGGGTTTTCCGAGATAACACATAGGACACATTTTCTCTCTCGATGCCAGGCTGGTGACTACTGCTAGAAAAGAAACCTTATTATCAGTTTTATTGGTTGGGTGTACTCTAAATTAATCCTACTTAAACTCGTTTGAATTCTCACTGCTGACTGCACATTGTAACCCTTTTTTCTACTCCTCATAACTCATTTATCTACAGCTGCTTAAGGCAGTGGATTCAAACCCCTTCTCCTCCTTATCTGTCTCTAACTTTACCTCTGCCCACTCCCTCTCAGCCAACTTTAGAATCTCAAGTTGTTTTTTCACCATATTCTTTTTTCCTGTTTTAGAAGAACTATATATCTTTCCAGAGTTACTGTTGATTCCATTTATAGTCTCTTCTATCAAATGTGACTCTCTTCCCTGGTCTACACAAAATGTAGGTGGCTTCTGCTGCTTAAAACGAAAACCGTGATGTCTAACGACCAGACAACAAAGCCTCTTTCTCTCCATCCTTTTACCAGCAGAATTTCCTTGCCTGCATTACTAAAATATTTACTCTTTATGATCTAAAATCTGTGTCATTTGCTCTTCTAAAGCAAAGACCTCACTACCTGCTAAAATCATAGCGTTTTCTTACCCCTCATTCTCCTTGAAGGTGGCACACTGCATGACTCATTTACTAACTCTGTACCACGGACAAGAATCTTTGGATTAAAATCTCAGTCTCAGCTTCTTCTCTGTAAATGGGGCAGATATCTACCTCTCAGGTATACTGTGGAATTTAAATAAGATAAACTCCCATGCCATCTCACGTATGTGTTATAGCACTCAAGACTAACATGTAGTGTAAGAGACCGTATATCATAATGATTAAGTATGTTCGCTGTGCGGAATTAGACTACTGTGGTTCAAATCTCAGTTGTGCCATTTATTAAACTGTGGAATTAAACAAGATACTTCACTCAGTGCCTCTTTCTCATCCTCTAATGGGAATGATTATCACAGGATAGTTAGAATGAGGTGAGAAAATGGCAAAAAAGATATTCATCAAGTCCTTAAACACTGTTCAGTACATGTTTGCCACTGCTGCATAATGAGCACTCTTAACAACTGGTTCTCAAACTTGTCTGCACATCACAATTACCTAGGAGAAATTTAAAATCATCGATAGTTGTAACTGCCCTTTGTAGAAAATTGAAACAGTCGAGGGCAAAGATTGTTATGCAGCTTGCCATAATGTTTCTGATGTTAATTTATTCAACAGGCTTTATTTGAAAACCTGCTAGTTATTTGTACCTTACTGTCAGGTATCTAATGACTTGCTGAGTCCTCGAGATTCTCCATTCTTGAACTTTCTCTCACAGAGGCCAAGTGGTACTGCAGGACACTGCGCCATGGTGGAACAAGTAGAGACCTTGGGAGTGGTGATGGCGCCAGTTAGTTTATGCCTCTGCTGTTTGACTATGGGCAAACTACTAAGTTATCTGAGCCTCGGTTTTCTTACCTGTGCATTGAGGTTAAAAATAGACATATTCACATATGCTGCCTACCACAAGCACAGAAATGCTAGCTGCTCTCTTTTTTTCTTCCTTTGCCAAGTCTGTTGTGGTCTCATTACTCTCACCTGTCTACACTATCATGCTATAGCTTTCTATCAGTCATTCCACTCCAGTATATTCTACAAACTGACAGGTTAATGATTTTGTTTTACATGTCCTGTTAGGTTATTTCTCTGCTCAGTGCCTTCAGTGACTCTCTTGCTAATGCTTACCAACTAAAGTTTCAGCTTCTTAGCGTTCAAGAGCCTCTGTGTTCCTACTCAACCCTATGTTTATAATCTTTTACTAGTCTCCTTCACAAATCCAGTGCCTTAATCCACTGGTTCTCAAACTTGGCTGCATATCACAATTAACTAGAAGAAATTTAAAATCATATGCCTAGGCCCTACCACCTAGAGATTGTAATGGAATTGTTCTCAGCTGGAATCTGGGCATTTATATATTTTTAAGCAAGTGATACTGTGTAGTCAGGATTAAGAACCACTGCTCTTTTCAGATGGCTAATTGTACTTTCCCCCAAATGTCCTCCTGCTCATTCCATCTGGCTCCATTAAAATGTTAACTCCTACTTAATGTCTCTCCACCTACCCCTACAGCAGGAAAAGTTTTCTCCTCCCTCTGATCATATATGGTGCTTTACCTCAGTCTGCTTCATTCTATTATACCTCGCATCATAGTTATTTGTGTATGTGTTCTTATTTCTATAAACGAGGTGCATAGGCTTTTGAGGGAAACTAAGTTTTTTCTGTGGACCAGTGTAGGCATTTTAGAAATAGGATCTTAATCTTTACAACAACCCTTCAAGGAAAGTATTACTCTGTATGTTATAAAGAAGGAAACTGAAGCCTACAGAGGTAAAGCAACTTGCCTAAGAATTTTCAACTAGTAACAATTTAATTATAATTTTTCTTTCTATATTACCTCCTACTATGTTGTCAGAGCAGGAAATAAGTCCAGTAAATGCTGAATGAATGTATGTCTGATGTCAGTACATGTATTTTTTTCCTAGTCTGTCTTTTTGCCTTGAGTTTCCTTATGGTAAACATTTAGATTGTTTCCATTTTTGGGTCTAAGAAACTGCCGTAGTAAACGTATTTTGTATATAAGTATTTCCGTATATATTTAAGTATACCTACAGGTTAGATTTCTGAAAATAGAAAGTATATTGAAATTTTAGGCATCTGTTAATTTTTTTTTTTTTTTTTTTACTTACAGCTTTGTTGAGATATTCACATATGCTTGTCACCCATTTAAAATGTACAATTCAGTGTTTTAAATATTTTCTCAGAGTTGTGTAGCCATCACCACAATCAATTTCAAAACATTTCTATCGTCCCAAAAAGAAACCCTGTTCCCGTTAGCAGTAACTCCTTATACTTCCTTCCACGCCAGCCCTGGCAACCGCTCATCTACTTTCTGCTCTATAGATTTGCCTGTTCGGGCTGTTTCATAGAAATGGAATCATATACTATCTGGTCTTTAGTGACTGATTGATTTCACTTAGTATAATATTTTCACGTTGACCATGGTTTAGCATGTACCAGTACTTCACTCCTCTTTATTGATGAGTAACATACCATTGCACAAATGTACCACATTTATTCATTCACCAACTAATGGACATGTGGAGTGTTTCCACTTGGCCATTATGAGTAATGCTGTGAGGAACATTCATATACAGGTTTTTATGAGGTCTATATTTTAGTGTTTCTTTGCCATAGACCAAGGAGTTGCAATCCTGGGTCATACAGTAACTCATAAGATTTAACTTCTTGAGGAACGACTGTTAAATTTTGATAGATAATGCCAGATGTCCTTCTAAAATTTGCTTTATCAACTGATAAAAGTATAAACTTACTCTTTCAAGTGTGTAGGAGAGTTCGTATTTTTCTGCATCCTGCCTGACACTTAGAATTGTCCGTCTTTAACATTTTGTCAGTTTGTTGACAAATGATAGACTGTTTTAATTCACATTTCTCTGGTGCTCATTGAGCCTGAGCTTGATCATCTCTTCATGTGTTTGTCAGTTTTTAGTCATCATCTTCTGTGAATTTCCTCTTCCCATCTTTTTGGCATTTGGGGAGAAGGAGCTATTTTCTTTTGTTCGGTTTCTAGGAGGTATTTATAAATTCTCTTAGTTCTTTCTCTATTTGACCTTTGCTGCAAGTATTGTCACCCAGCCTTCTCTCTCGTTAACTTTGTTAATGATATATTTTCTTATACCCAAGGCTTTTATTTATTTATTTATTGAGACAGAATCTCACTCTGTCACCCAGGCTGGAGTGCAGTGGTGCCATCCCAGCTCACTGCAACCTCTGCCTCCCGGGTTCAAGCACTTCTTCTGCCTCAGCCCCCCGAGTAGCTGGGATTATAGGTATACGCCAACACGCCCAGCTAATTTGGTATTTTAGTAGAAATGGGATTTGACCATGTTAGCCAGGCTGGTCTCGAACTCCCGACCTCAGGTGATCCGCCCGCCTCAACCTTCCCAAGTGCTGAGATTACAGACATGAGCTACTGTGTCTGACTGGCTTTCATATTTATGAGGTTAAATCATTTGGTCTTTTTTTTATATGGCTTCTATTTGAGCTTTTTTTTTTTTTTCCTCCCGTTATATCAGTTTGATGTGTCTCCCACCCCCAGATTTTTTATTTTCATTTTTTAGAGACGGGGTCTCACTCTGTCACCCAGGCCGTAGTGCAGTGGTGCAGTCATAGCTCACTGCAGCCTTGAACTGGGCTCCAGTGATCCTCTTGCCTCAGTCTCCCAAGTAGCTCAGACTACAGACGTGCACCATCATGCCTGGCTCCACCCCAAGATTAAACCAATATTCTCTAGTATTTTCCAAGAATACTTCTGTGGGCTTTTTTTTTTTTTTTTTTTTTTTTTTTTTTTTGTTGTTGAGACGGAGTCTCGCTCTGTCGCCCAGGCTGGAGTGCAGTGGCCGGATCTCAGCTCACTGCAAGCTCCGCCTCCCGGGTTTACGCCATTCTCCTGCCTCAGCCTCCCGAGAAGCTGGGACTACAGGCGCCCGCCACCTCGCCCGGCTAGTTTTTTGTATTTTTAGTAGAGACGGGGTTTCACTGTGTTCGCCAGGATGGTCTCGATCTCCTGACCTCGTGATCCGCCCGTCTCGGCCTCCCAAAGTGCTGGGATTACAGGCTTGAGCCACCGCGCCCGGCCGGCTTTTTGTTTTTTAATGTTTGGCTCTTTAGTCTATCTGGATTGTGTTTTTATGAATGGTATGAGTTGGAGATCTGCCTTTTGACTTTTTCTCAAAGAATTATCTAATGTCCTAATTCCAGTCAGTTCTCCACAGATAGGAAATACATTTTTTGTTAGACACATTTTTCCATATTTACATGTTTTTATTTCTTCTATTCCACTGATCTATTTACTTGTGACTTCTTATGCAAAACTTCACAATTACATAGTTTTATAATATACTTTGATATTCATTAGCATGTTTCCTGACATTATACTTTTACAAAATTGTCATAGTCATTTCTACATTATCTATTCCAGTTGAACTTTTCTCTCAGCTTTTCAAGTTCCAGTTTTAAGACATCTTTGAAGATTTGGATTGATTATATTGTATTTATAGGTTATTTTGAGGAAATGATATCTTCACAATATTATCTTCCCAACTATATTGTTTTGTACATTCTTTAGTAAAAATTACTTAGTGTTTTATATAGATTATATGGTCCTGAATCCATATACTTCATTCTGCCCCAGCTTTTGAAACCATCTTTTGTTTCTCCAATAGAGCAGAAATAAGGAACAATAGAAGTAATCAAACTAAATGCATTCTTGCCCATTCTTTCACAGTGGCTAGTGTGATATTTTTCAAACTCAGTGAGATCATGTTTCTCTCTCCCTTAAAACCATTCAATGGCTGCCTTCCCTATGCACTTAAAATAAAATCCAAACTCCTTCTAAGGCTCTCAAATCCTTTTGTGGTCTGTTTCCTCTCTACCTGCCATCCATCTTCATTTTGTACCGTTACATGTATGTTGAACTAAAGTTTTCTTTGATTTTGATCTTCTGGAGATTAATTTTTTCATGGTCTCTTTTTTATCTTAAAGGAATTCTTCAGTATTTGTATATTATTTTTGTCCATAATATTTTTGTATGCTTATTTGATGGTTATTTTTATTTATAATTTTCTTTATGGGATAGGGAAAGAGTCAACTCTTGTAATTCAGAAACCCAGAAGTTTCATAGTTTTTTGTGGGGTTTTTTTTCTTGTTTTGTTTTTATAAAAAGAAATCAGTATTAACAGCCAGTCCAGTGCGTAGCTAATTGAAAGATGATGGACTCATACATAGAATAATGCATATGTTAATTAGCTCAGTTTAGCCATTCTACAATGTATACATATTTCAGAACATGTACACCGTAGATATATACAACTTTAATTTGTCTATTAAAAAATAAACAGAAATGGATATTATAGTTAGGCCAAAAAATATCATGTTTCTTTGGTGCTTCTCTGGTTATATTCCACTTAATATGTGGAACTGCTAAAAATGCAGTCAGAAACTGAATGAGTCTTCATGGTTTCATTCTCTTTTATAAGATAATCAGGCTGGACATATTGGCTTGTGCCTTTAATTTCAGCAGTTTGGGAGGCCAAAGCAGGAGGATCACTTGAGGCCAGGAGTTTGAAACCAACCTGGGCAAGATGGCAAGACCCCGTCTCTGATAATAAAAGATAGTAAATTAATTCTGGCAAAGAAAACAAGAATATTAATCACAAAGTAATTAGAATTTTTTGCAAATGTGGAGTACATGCTTGGGACCAGAAGCATTTCAGATTTCTGATTTTTTTTTCAGATTTGGAAATACTTGCATTTTTCCTTACTAGTTTAGCATCCCTAAGCTGAAAATCTGAAATCTAAAATGCTGTAATGAGCATTTCCTTTGAGAGTCATGTTGGCTTTCAGAATGCTTCAGATCTTGGAGCATTTTGGATTTCAGATTTTCAGATTAGGGATACTTGAAAATAGACACTTTGAAGGCTTATTGAGAAAGTCTCATACAAATAAATTCTGTAAATTGTAACGTGAGAATATTATATCCTCACTGTATTACAACTTGGCATAAAAGTAAATTTTCCTAGTGTGATGATGCTCTTGAAACTAACATAAGAAGGTAAAAATGTTAAGTATACTGTTTAAGAAAATAGGCATAATACATTTTTAAAATATTACCATCCAGACTAGGTGTCTAAGCATGTGTTTACCGATCAAATCTGAATAGTTCATTACCCAAGAATTATGAACAACTAGTTTGCTGTATTTAGTAACATGATAATATTATTAGACATTTGTTTAAAAACCCAGGGAAACAGATGATGTAGTATCTAATTGTAACGCTAGGTGGTGGTAACTGATTTTAGAAATTAAACTGTGAAACTGTTTCCCAATGTGTGTATTCTTTTTACATGAAAACATTTAAAGTTGCTTACATTGCAGAAGGAAAGGGAGAGAAAAGTTTGCAAAGATATGAAGTATCCATTTATACCTATTTGGGCTGTTCTCTCCCTTGTTTTGCTTTAACCTGAAGATTCTAAGACCTTTTAATCTCATGCCCTTTATGTTCTTATGGAGGATCCCAAAGCAAATAATCAATGTTTTTCATGTTAGACATTGAGAAATTTTTAAATATGTATTAATTCACTTTAAGTATATGAAAAAATGTTCAACATCACTAATCATGAGAGAACTACAAATCAAAACCACAATGAGATGTCATCTTACCCCAGTCAGAATGGCTATTAAAAAACAGCAAAAGAAGTGTGGCGAAGATAGAGAAAAGAGAACTCCTATATGCTGTTGGTAGGAATGTAAACTTGTACAGCCACTATAGAAAACAGTATGGAGATTTCTCAAAAAAACTAGGATTACCATTTGATCCAGCAATCCCACTACTCAGTGTCTACCCGAAGACAAAGAAATCAGTATATCAAAGGAATGCCTGCACTTGCATGCTAATTGCAGCACCATTTGCAATAGCAAAGATAGGGAATCAACCTAAGTGTCCATCAACATGTCAGTGGATAAACTGGAATTCTATAAACAATGGAACTGTATTTGGCCATAACAAAGAATGAAATCCTATTATTTGCAGTATACATGGATGGAACTGGAGGTCATAATCTTAAGTGAAATAAGCCAGGAACAACAAGACAAAATCACATGCTCTTACTTATATGTGGGATCTAAAAAAATTTGATCACATGGCAGTAGAGAGTGGAATGGTAGATAACAGAGACTGGGAAGGGTAAGTGGCGGGCGGTGGGGGAGGCATGAGGGGAGTGGGTTAGAGTACAAACATACATACGGTAAGATGGAATAAATTCAGTATTTGATAGCAGAGTAGGGTCACTATGCTTAACAAAACCATTGTACTTGAGTGATGGAAATTCTTCATACCCTGGCTTGATCATTATGTAGTGTATGTGTTTAAAAAAATTTCACATTTACCTGCTAAATTTGTAGAAATAAAACATAATTTTAAAAAAACAAAATATACCCGTTATTAACATAAATAACATTTTAATAAACCATTAACAAAAATTAAGGAGAGTGACATTGTTTTAAATTTTTGCAAATCCCTTTAATGCTTGGCTTATTAGTAGACAGCCGGATCTTCATATATGCTTATAAATGTAGTCTGATACAACATAACAGATCATTCAACCTCTGTAAAACTCTGTAAAGGTAATTAACATTATACTATGAAAATCATGTTGATCTCACATAGTCTCTAAAAGGGTCCTGTGGTCCCTAAGGAATCCTAAACCACAATTAAAGAAGCATTGCTCTCCCCGATCTGTGCCTGTAAGAAGCTAGTGACAAAGTGCAAACTGTATGTATATGCACCTTCTATTAATTTTGGATTTACCAATCCAGAAAGTTAAACTGTCAGCTCTTGCCTCACACCATCTAGATGTTGTAGTTAAGGCTACATAGTAAAATGTTGGCCACAAAAATGACAGAGTTAATATTCTTATTACATTAATTGATAAGAAAATATATCCTAATGGAAAAATGGACAAAACATGACCAGATGGTAAAAAGGATGCAAAATTATATATATATTATGTTGACAGTGAACATAATTTTTAACCAGAAAGAAATGCTTTTTAGATATGTTATGGACCTGAATATATTATTAATGTATGTTAGCTGAAGGGTACCGTTTATGAAAAGACTTCATTATCATCACATTTTTGTTCTCTGTGGTGTGTCTATTCTGACTTACCCACATCCATAACTTTAACTCTCATCTCTATGCTGACGATTCCCAAATCTTTATATCCAACCCTGACCTTTCTCCCCTGTATTCCTGAGCCTTACTTCCAGCTGTTTATCCCTCTCTAGCTAGAGCACGTAAAGGTACCTCAGTCCCAGCTTGTCTAAAACCAAACTCATGTTACCTCTTGACACGAGTCCAGAACCTACTTCTTAATTCTCTGTTAATCACTATTTATCATGTTCCCCAGGCCAGAAACATTTAAGGAAACTTTGCCAAATTCTTCATTCCTTAAATGCATTGATTTTTCATACCTGTTTGTTGTTTCTTCTGCTTTGAATTTTCTTCTCATCTTCTTTTTGGCCTGGAAAACTATAATATGCTTCAAGATTCAACTCCCTGTTAGCACTTTTATAAGCCTTCCCTAACACTGTAAGCAGATACTATCATACCACTCCATGTGTGTGTACAGAGAGACCACATGTTTTTTTCATCTGTCGTCTTTGGTAAAGTCAGAGCCTTTCTATGGTGGAGATCATTTTCTATTCATCTTTATTTCTCCAGTCTTAAGCACGCGGCCTGTGTTTATTTACAGGAAAGAGGGATGGCATTAAATGCCCATGTTTTAAGTATTAGGCAAGTACAGTCACTGCTACCCAATGATAAATTTTACCAGTGATTAGCATATCCATTTTTGTTTTTCAAAATGAGAGTCAATTCAAGTTAGCCCTTTTACATGGGTATTAAGTCTCTTTTTCTTCTTGTATTTTTGTCAACAATTGCATGGATTTCAGGGAGTAAATTCTTTCATTTAAAAAGTTAACACTGAATATCAAGTTTTATAAATACATTGAATATACACCTGAAGTATCACATTTACCCACCACAAACCTGATCTAATGGTATTTGATAATGAGCAATACTGTAATGATTAGTTGACATTACCTTCTAATAAATACATGCTAAGTTTTAAAGTATAGTTTTGGGTAAAAGTTAAAAGTTTTGGTGTAGTATAAATATATATATATATATATAAGTACGTTTCAAATTTATACACACTATTACAATGCTAAGTTTTCGTGTTTTTTTTGTTTTTTTTTTGTTTTTTTGTTTTTTTTTTGCAGAACTTCTTGGTATACATGAACAAGCAGCTGTAGGATTTTTAACACTAATGGAAGCTTTAAGATACTGTAAGGTAAACTGATTTTTAAGGTACTTTAAATGTGTTTTTGTTCAGATGTCCACTATTGTGGATACTGTTTTGTTCCTCTGACAGCACATTTGAGCACAGCAATATTGTTCAGTACCGCTCTCTTCTTCCTTCCTATCCCCTACCCTAAACCAGCAGGATTATTAAGTGTGGTTAAGCTGGCTGATTATGCTGAGTTTCCTTTGCCAGGTCTATTGTTATTTTTTGTGGGTGGAGGGGCAGAACCCAGTACAAAATAATTCAAAAAAACTACAGACGTCTGTTATTGAATATGAATTTATTTTTGGCAAAATGAGGATGAAGAAAGCACTGTTTCTTTATTACCTAATGAAGAATATGCTTCACCAAAACAACTGGTAATACTTTATTAGGCAAAGAGAAAGAATTGCCAGATGCCTGAAATTCTGACTTTTATCTATTCCATCTGAAAAATGATTTCACACTAAAAAAAAATTCAAGCATTTTACAGTGTTAAACTCTTTGACACATGTACTAGGGTTAGGAACTGCCATGGAACTCTCATTTATTGCTGTTTATTTCGTTCTCCTCCTACACAATCTGAAATCACCTGAAATGGGTATTGTAAATAATTTTAAATGGGATGTAAATCATTACTGACTTGAACTTCATAAGATGTCATGATTTGGGAGAAAGAAGTAGGTCTAGTTTTCTTTTTCATTAAAAAAATTTTTTTAAGTAGAGACAGGGTCTTGCTATGTTGCCCAGGCTGGTCTCAAACTCTTGACCTCAAGTTATCCTCCTATGTTGGCCTCCCTCCCTAAGTGCTGGGATTACAGGCATGAGCCTAAGGCAGCTGGCCTTCTTTTTCTGTTTTAGAACAGGGTTCCATAGCAGTGGTTCAGATGGTGATGATTATATGTAATAACAATAACTATGGTTTATTCTCTTTCTTTTTTTGTCAGACAGCTTTCCTTTTTCATGGTAACACTTGAACACTGGGTGATATGCTAATCAAATCGGATTTGTCCTGCCCTTGCTCTTTTAGTGGTGATCATATTGTTAAACAGTATTTTCAGTGACTTTTATTTTTGGTGACTTTAACTGTATAAGCTAAAGCTATTCTGAAACAGCCTGGCAACTAGAGAATCAAAGTGCGTCCCCTTCCCCCTAACGCATATACACATATATTCATAGATCCTAAAGAAAGTTAAGCATGGAGGCGGGGGTTGGGGCAGGTGAGATGTGCTTGCATGCCTGCATCTTGTATGATGCTAGGGGGTGGAGATTCTATATTTGGAAATATTTCCTGTGTATCCCTTAAGACCCTGATGGTCTTTGCAGTTGCATTGCTTTCTCTCTACTGCTGTGCTCCAACCACACTGGTGTCCTCTCACTTTCCCAGACATGCCCAGCCCTCTCCAGTGCTTGCTGTCCTTTCTGCCTGGAGTCATCCAGCTCTTGAGACGGATGGCTCACTGTCCCCTTCAGGCTGGACTTCAGATCGTACCTCAGAGACTTTTTTCTTGACCACTCCCTCAGTTACTCCTTTCCACAATATTTAATAGGAATGATTAATGACCCTTTTTGTTTACTTTTTAAATCTTGAGTTTGCTTTTCTATTGTCTTCCCTAATGGAATATAGACTCTTTGGAAACAGGGACATTGCTAGGTACATATTAGGTGCTAGGTGCTCAAAAATATTTGTTGAATGAATAAATGGACATATTCACCAGAATTGTAAGGTTTTCTAAATGTGAGCTTTACTTTGCTTTAATTTTTAGGTAGAACAGAAGAACATTTTTCTCCTCAAGATCTTAGTGGGAAGTCAATCGCTGCTGTATATTCTTCTGTTTATATATTGTTGTAGTGTCTTCGCAGTTAACTATGGTTTTTGAATAAGATTTAAGGACTCTGTTAATGGCGCAGCAAAACACACTAACACTTGCATAGGTGAAAGGCAAAACTCTATTCCTTCCAACTACAAATGAGAGAGGAAGCCAGGCAGGGCCACATGCAGGATTGCATCTGGGGACTGGGGTACAGCAAGCTGGAGCCGTAGGAACAGCTTATGTACCTCAAGTAGGATGGGGTCAGCTAGATTGCCTGGACTCCCCTGTGGATTGGCTAATTTGAATAATTCTGGGGGGGCTCTTGGGTTATCCCTAATAGTCTGGTACTTGACTCCAGGGTGATTAGGGTGATCCCTGGAGTGTGGGAGACCTATAATAGTAGTGGCTGGAGTAAGAACTTAATTAGCTGTCTTTTTCAAGAAATGACTGGCTTCTAGTCAGGGCCTCAAAAGTGAGTCAAGACAGCATTTTTTGAAAATCTGTATTACACTACAGTGTTCATCTCTAACTTCTCAAATTCTATCTATATTTTACATTTACTTTTTATCAGATGCTTGGAGGAATGGCATTAAGGAAGTCACTGTGCTTTTGTTAATTTTGTAAGTCTGAACATTTCCCTATGCTTTGATAAGTGTAGCAGATTTCCCTTTACAGATAAAATTAACATTTTGCAATATCATTTTGACCATCCAAGCATTAATACAATTAAGGTGATGAAATGATCTCTTTCTCCCTCCTGCACTCTTTCTCCTTCTCAACACACACATACAAACCCAACAAAGAATAAGGTGGCTATGGCTACTTTTGACTCTACTTTAAAAAAAAAAAATAGATTTATAACTCACATACCAGAAAATTCACCATTTTAAAGCATACAATTCAGGACTTTTTAATAGATTCATGATGCTGTGCAACCATTACCCCAATCTGATTCCAAAATGTTTTCCTTACCCACAAAAAGAACCCTGAACCCATTAGCAGTCACATGCTCCTCCCACTCAGCCCCTGGAAGCCACTACTCTGCTTTCTGCCTCTGTGGATTTACGTCTTTTGTACATTTCGTACCAGTGGAATCATATAGTATGTAGCCTTTAGTTTCTGGCTCCTTTCACTTAGCTTAGTGTTTTCATTGTTCATCTATGTTTTTACATGTGTTAGTATTTCATTCCTTTTTATGACCAAATAATATTCTTTTGTATGTTAAACCAGTTTTATCTGTTCATCAGTTGGGTTGTTTCTACTTTAGCTATTATGACTAGGGCTGCTGTAAACATTGATGTACGAATTTTTTGTGAACATGTTTTTATTTTTCTTTGGCATATACCCAGGAGTAAAATTACTGGTCAAACAGTAATTCTATTTTTAACTTTCTGAGGAAGTGTCAAACTGTTGTTCAAAGCGATTACACTTATTTATGCATTCAATATATTTTTACTATTATAAAACATTCCATGAGTTTAGCATTCATTTATTCTTTTATCTTTTTTTACTTCTACCTTAATTCAAATACACACTTTTTCTAAAAAGAAAGGTTAATATCTAATCTGTTCACCACACGAGGCACCATGTGATGTGATGGAAATCTATCAGAGTAGAAGTCAGAAAACCTAAGTTCTAATTCTAGCTCTGTACTATTTAGTTGCTTGAGATGAGACCAGGCACAGATCCTGTGTATTTGTCTGGTTCCGTATATATAAATTCAAGGACTTGCACGGCTCACCTCTAAAATCCTTGTCCACTCTGGAACTGTGATCATATCTTTCCCTCTTTCTTTGTTCCTTTTCTTTTATTCTTCTCTGCTATTCCCAAACCATCCTTCCTACTTTACTGACTCAACATTGCCACGTTAGCACATCTAACTCATCCCTCCCATCATAGGACAAAGATACTAGTTTCTCTGTCCATGGATACAAAAGAATACCTATTTTCCACTTTCCTCCTAGTGATAAGAGACGGGCGGATCACGAGGTCAGGAGATCGAGACCATCCTGGCGAACACGGTGAAACCCCGTCTCTACTAAAAAAAAAAAAAAAATACAAAAACTAGCCGGGCGAGGTGGCGGGCGCCTGTAGTCCCAGCTACTTGGGAGGCTGAGGCAGGAGAATGGTGTAAACCCGGGAGGCGGAGCTTGCAGTGAGCTGAGATCTGGCCACTGCACTCCAGTCCGGGCGACAGAGCGAGACTCCTCCTCAAAAAAAAAAAAAAAAAAAAAAAAAAAAATAAATTCCACAGGGCCAGGGTGGTGGTTGAAGCAGGGGCTACTGGCTGATTAGGAAAGAATTTTTGGCCTGACTGCCGCAAACAGCCACTTGGAATTCCCCAATTATAGGCAGTCTGTAAGAAAAAGGAAAATGCAGCAAATTGTATTGGTAAGATTCATCATTTTTAAGTTAAAGTTTCTGTCTTCATATGAGAGTGGGATTGAATGACATGAGCATGTTGGTTTTCGTAAGTCTATTCTATTTGTTCAGTATTAAGCTTTTTTTCCTCAATCACACACACACAATTGTGTTCTCAAGTTTTTGGTATAGTAATGTTCACAGATTATATAACCTTGAGAGCAGGGTACAAATAGGGCTTTTTATACATTTTAAAGAGACTGTTCATATTGTGAAAGTTTGAACTTACCTTCTGTTACGAAGAGTCAAATAACAGGACGCTTACATACTTAAATGGTTTAAATTGTAATTTTTCTTGATTCTTTGGGAACAAAGATGTTCTTTCCCTTTGATTATTCATAAATCTACTCATTTGATAAACTATAATTATTTTCCTTATAAAGTTATTATCAACAAGTTTATAGTTTTAGGGTTTGAGGTTTCTTGCTGAAATTCTAAGAAGTGGTCATTTTATCTAGGAACTTTAGCAAAACCTGAGAATGACTCTTAGCGCTAAATAGTTATCTCCAGCTGTGTTACATCTATATTGTTGTTTTAATGTCAAAGTACAATATAAGCTCAGTACCGACAGTCTTCTGCGTTCATTTTTACATTCAGCATTTGATCTCTGTAGGTGAGATGCTCGGGCACAATACATTATTTCAGTTAAATATAAATTGGACACTTTATGCTTCAGATATTTATGGGCAAAAACTTAAGAGGCAGTATAAATTTTTAATTTGTTTATTTGTTTTATTTTGCTACATTTGTTCTAGGTTGGTTCTTACTTGAAATCTCCAAAATTCCCTATTTGGATTGTTGGCAGTGAGACTCACCTCACCGTATTTTTTGCCAAGGTATGCTTATAGCAGGATTTTTTTTTTAAGTTATGACATCAGGCAAACAAGTATTATAAGTTCATATTTGGTTTGGATCTTTGTGCAAACTTCAGTCTTTTCCCACAACAAATGAATTGTTCAAAAATCTCAAAAACTAATACTGAAGAACATACTGTTTTCCTGCTCTAAATCTGGAGTCTTTTAATCAAAATCTGTCATGATTTAGTTATAATTTCTTTTTCTTTCTTTAGAGCTTTAGCTTTTGAATTTTTTCGGAAATCACTGTTATGGAGAAAGCAATTGAAGTTTTAGATTGCTTTTCTTGTAAGTAGGATACAAGATTAACTTAGATGATACATGATGTAAAATGTTTTAATTACAGCATCTCCTTTGAAAAAAATTTTAAAATCTATTAGTAGTTCAATGTTATTGAAGTCAAATGCTCTTTTAAGATTGATTACTTCCTACAATTTTAATTTATACCTGATTACAATATTGAAATAGCTGAAATATATCTGAGTATTTCTTTTCTTTTCGTCTTTTTTTTTTTTTTTTTTTTTTGAGATGGAGTCTCACTCCGTTGCCCAGGCTAGGGTGCAATGGC
This sequence comes from Trachypithecus francoisi, assembly GCF_009764315.1. NCBI lineage: Eukaryota > Metazoa > Chordata > Mammalia > Primates > Cercopithecidae > Trachypithecus > Trachypithecus francoisi. Next base: position 18,079,281 of record NW_022681474.1, on the reverse strand, counting down.
ACAATCTCGACTCACTGCAACCTACGCCTCCTGGGTTCAAGCAATTCTCCTGCTTCAGCCTCCCAAGTAACTGGGACTACAGGTGGGTGCCACCACACCCAGCTAATTGTATTTTTAGTAGAGACAGTTTCACCATGTTGGCCAGGCTGGTCTCAAACTCCTGACCTCAAATGATCTGCCCACCTCGGCCTCCCAAAGTGTTGGGATTACAGGCATGAGCCACTGTGCCCCGCCATATCTGAATATTTCTATTTCAAATTCTTATAATAAAACTATTTTTAAATCTCAACTATAATCTGTATGTCATGTTTTTCCACAATTGAGTGGTTAAGAGCTTTGGCCTCAGACAACTTTGGTTTTAATCCCAGCCTTGCCACTTCCTAACAATTCTCAGCCCCCTTTCCTGTGTCTTTAAAATAGGGATTCATAACAGTACCTAGCTTTTAGAATTGCTGTCAGGCTTAAATACAAAGTAATTAGCAGTGCCTAGTACAAATTAAATGCTCAGTAAATCTTAGCTGTGATCGTCGTCATCATCATCATTTTTAGTATTCAAGAAACATGTATTAAACATCTCTGGGATCATAGGTAACTTGATAGGTGGCTGAATGTTCGTAGGAAGATACAGAATTGTATTTTGGAGGTTTCTTCATTGTGCTTTCCTGATTTCTCCTTGCGCTTTTTGAGCATACATTTGTCAATGTAAGTTTATTATTTGTTTCTGTAGAAAGTACAAATGGTATAAATTATACCCCAGTCTGAATTGACAATGCTAATTTTCGTGAAGGTAATTATGTATTACTGTATTTAACTTTATTGCATTGGCAAAAGTCCAGATAGGGGTTATAGAGCAAGATACGTAATTACCTTTTCTTAAGCAAGGAGAGCTTTAAAATTAAACTCTAAAAGTACAGAGTTACTGATACATTGCATTTAGTCTGAAAGCTTTTGCTATTTATTTCCCTCCTGAAGTAGAGAGAGGAAGTTAAAAAAAACAATGTGAACTACAAAAACTGACAATTACTAATTCCTGAGTGAGGATTTCGTTTTATACATTTCCATAAAAGAAAATTAATTCTGACTTACACAAAAATGTATTTTCAAACCAATTTTTAATCATGTTTATCTGCAACCTTATTCTCTAAGGAAAACTAATTATATGAAACTAAAAGGGTTAAATATAAAAGATGATAATATTTTAAATCTTAAGTTTTATAATTGATAGTTAAGAAATGATTTTGTTGTCAGAACAGTAGGAGAGATTTCACAGAAGGTGAATACAAGGAACAGTGTCAAATGAGCTGTGAGTCTGAGGACGTTATCTGAAATAGTGGTGTTGAGGGAGTTCCTAAGAGTGGAGTAGGCCCTTCTTTTTATGACATACACTCTTCCTACCTGTCCTGATACTTTTGTGGTTCCCGTACCATTTGCCCATTGTGCTGTCGCATGTGTCACACAGCACACAGTTTCTAATTCCCATACTGTTTTCTGCGTGTTCCACGGCAGCCAGTTAACTTTGTCTAGGGCCTTTGTCTTCGTCTCTGGCCCACATTTTTATTCATAGTTCCCCATCAGGTGCAGTAACATGTTGAATTAGAGACGTGCAGTTAAGAGAAAAACACAAACTCCTGCCATGTGGCTGTAGGAACTCTTGAATTTTATACTAATTGTTACTGTTTTGAGACTTACCTGTGTAGTCTCAGGATCTGGTATATAGTCTAGCACACTAGGGGTGGGAGAAATTATTAGTTGAATGAATAAAACTTCTGGACAGATTTCCCACATTTGGGTTCCAGTGACATTTATATCCCCTAAGAATATTTTACATGACTCATTGTGATGCTTCATTGTGTAGTATCTATATACTTTCTTAGAATATCGAATTTGGATTGTTTGAAATGTTACCTTTAAAAGGAGTTACCAGTGAAGAATTGTTTTTTTCCCCTTGATATAAAAGTAAAACAAAGCTGGAAGATCACCTTAATGGTAAATGAGAACAGTAATACTTGATCACATTTATTGAGTCCTGTTTTAGATTTGTTAAATATAAACTGATGTTCTTATAGTCTTCACCACATAAAAAATACTGGAAATTTTGCTCTTCTGAAAATTATAACAAGAACCATTATCTGGCCCTTTCTTCTTTTATATTTCTGCATTTGAGCAAGCAGTTTTGGCTGTGGGTTTTTCTTTTTTCTTTTTTTGTTTGTTTGTTTTTGTTTTTTTGAATTTGGTGAGTTTGCTTTATTATATATACATTCAGTGGCCTGAAACAAACATTGTTTTAATATTTCCCCAGCAGTTCCTTGTAAATATTATGTCTTTTTTTTATAAAACTGATATGTTTGTTGGTGTATTTCATGTGCTGACTTCTTTGTTCTGGTTACAGTTAAGTAAAAAAGTCTATTTTAAGTTCATAATTTTCAAGGCAGTCTATAATTTGGCATTGTGAAAGGCCTGTGAAGAACAGTGGAATTCTTCGTGTGTCTTACGCGGTGAAGGTGGTAATCGTTGCGTCTTCATTCATTCATATACTCAATTATCAGCTTTTTACTGGACTCTGGTATGTGCCTGGCATTACGCCAGGTGTTATGAATACAGTGGTGAGCAAAAATAGATATGGGCCTGTCTTTAATGGAGGTGGACATTCTCCTTGAGTTACTCAAGGATGTTCAAATAATCACATAAATTTGCAAGTGTGATGAGTGCTGACAAAGCACAGGTCCGTAATGCTGTAAGAATTTATTGTAGTTTTGGAAAACTGGGATGTTTCCTTGAAAAATTGATGCCTCAAATGAGAACCTGAGGTATCAGATTAAAGCAGAGGAGGAGAGGGGAAAGAGCATTCTCTACATCACAAATAGAGCAAATTCATGCCTAAACAAGGAAGGACGGACAGACAGATGAACTGGGGTGAGAACAAACTGAAAGACAAGGGCTGGAGGGAGTACTGAGAATTAGGGAGACAAGGTGGAAGATGAGGCTGGAAGAACAGCAGGCCATGTTACTCTTTGATACGAAGAGTTACGACAACTGGACTTACGAAAAATTGGTAGTGGGAGTAGTTTTGGGGGAGGTGGGAAGGAAGGGAACAGGATTAAATTTACATTTGGAAAAGATAACTCTGGCTAATTGTAGAGAATGGATATATTGAAGGATAACCCAGGGAATAGGTAAAAAAGACTTCTCTAGTTGTATTTCAGGTAAGCAACGAGTGTATTTGGTCCAGGGTAGTGAGGTAGAGGGAATAAGCATGGATTTCAGAGATTTGCTCCTTGAGGTAGAATGACAGGACTGCATGATGGATTGGGTTTGGCAGCAGAGGGGTAGAAATGTCTAATAAGATAGGTGTGGCTAATGATTAGATTTTTTTTTTTTTTTTTTTTTTTTTTTTTCTGGGACGGAGTCTGGCCCTGTCGCCCAGGCTGGAGTGCAGTGGCCGGATCTCAGCTCACTGCAAGCTCCGCCTCCCGAGTTCCCGCCATTCTCCTGCCTCAGCCTCCCGAGTAGCTGGGACTACAGGTGCAGCCACCGCGCCTGGCTAGTTTTTTGTATTTTTAGCAGAGACGGGATTTTACTGAGTTAGCCAGGATGGTCTCCATCTCCTGACCTCGTGATCCGCCCGTCTCGGCCTCCCAAAGTGCTGGGATTACAGGCTTGAGCCACCGCGCCCAGCCTAATGATTAGATCTTAGAGCTTTAGAAAATGTGTATGTAGCAGTTTAGCTGTTGTTGAATGTAACTGCTCGTTATTAAAGCAGTTTGTTCACTATATACAAATTTGTTCACTATATACATATCACATAATAAGTGGGATTGGGGAAATGAGAGGTACCTCTCAGACAGGCATGCTGAGCTTGCTGAGTCAGGCTATGCTGTAGCTTTTCTGACATCACTTTCTTGTATTTCCCTCCAAAGAGCAGTGATGGGAGACAATCTATTACGTAGACTGATGCACCAGGTAAAAACTGCTTAGTTTTTAAATTTAAATTTAGCACGAGTGAGAGCTGTCAGAACCCTTTGGCCCACATCTATACTTTATGCCAAAGGAACCAGTCCATAGAGGAATTAAAAACTTTTCCTAATGTTGCATGGGTAGGAAGGTAGAAATGTGATAGCTAAGACAGAGTAAAATATCAGACGCTGTATTGAATTTAACCTTCTGTATGGGGTAAAAAGATATGTGTTAAGTGAATTAATAAAGTAAAATATGTTGCCAGTAATATTTAATGCATGAATAATTGAGAAGGGATAATTATACTATTTCCCAGAAATAATAGAACATTGAAATTTACAGAGTAAGATTTTGCTTTCTTAAAATGAAGAATTGGCCGGGCACAGGGGTTCATGCCTGTAATCCTAACACTTTGGGAGACCAAGGCAGGTTAATCACCTGAGGCCAGGAGTTCAAGACCATCCTGGCCAATATGGCAAAACCCGTCTCTACTAAGAATACAGAAATTAGCCAGGCATGGTGGTGGGCGCCTGTAATCCCAGCTGCTCAGGAGGCTGAGGCAGGAGAATCACTTGAACCCAGGGGATGGAGGTTGCGGTGAGCTGAGATTGTGCCACTTTACTCCAACCTGGGCGAAGGAGCAAGACTCCATCTCAAAAAAAAATAATAATAAGTAAAATGAAGAATTAAGCATTATTGCAAATGTACATGGAAAACTGAATTAAGCATCTAATTAGAAAGTTTTATTCTTAAGTTTTAGATTATAAGTTCTAGTTTTATATGTTCTATACACGTAATTAAATTTTTGTAGGAATGGAAGCTTTATGTATTAGACCCTAGTAATAGGAGAATGTGCACATATATTATCTTTTTCCTGAAGCGAATTAATGACTTTGGGCAAAAATTATGAGTAATGTTAACTATATTACAAGTAAGATGAAGCACAAATTGACATTTTCTTAAATAGTAGCACTTTTGAGTTCTATTCAATTTTCATGATTTAAAAGTATTTCCTTTAAATCAGTGACATTCAAATATATATACTACTACTTTAAATACATTGCAGTTTTGGCATAATTTGTGTGTGTGTTGTGTTAGAAGTGAATATCACCTCCAAAGTTTTCACAAATATTAATCTATACATAGTCTTATGACTAGCACTGAAAATATTGTGATGTCAAGTGGTTGATGGCTTTGGCTCCTTTTTCTAAATTTTGGAAGTAAATTTTAAAAATGTATTTTGGCATATTTATATACAGGACAGACTAAGGTCTCAGCAATTAAATGTGATGAAAGTAGTGTAGTATATTGACTAAGTTTTAAAATTACAGCATTGTTCTTCCTCAGAAAAAAATGTTTGACATTTCAACTTTGGTTTTATTGTGAATTATGTTTATTTAAATTTGACTTGATTTTCTTAGTGAGTTGTGTTTTCTTTTCTTCTCTACCCTTATTCCTAACCTACTTTCCTTTAGAAGTCGAAGCTTGTGGCCCATGTTCATTTGCGTTATCAAAATAATCGGCATAGTTTGAAAACTGAATTTTTCCACATCTTTGCCAATACTGGATTATTAAAATTATTATTATAGTCATCCTAGTGGGGGTTAAGTGGTAATTGTAATTTTGATTTGCATTTCCCTAATGACTAATGAGCATCTTTTTATGTGCCTGTTGTCTACTTCTACATCTTCTTTGGATAAATGTTCAGGTCCTTCGCTTGTTTTTTAATTGGGTTGTTTGTCTTTTTGTTACTGAGTTATAAGAGTTTTAGTATATTCTGGGTACTAAATTCATACTCTGTATTTACTTGTTTTCTATATCATCTGTCTCTCAGTAGTAAGCTCTGTGAAGGCAGGATTTTTGTGTTTTGTTACCTACTGTTTGCCAGTTCCTAGAGCAGTGCCAGGCATAGTGTAGGTGCTCAATGGCTTTTTGTTGACCAAATGCATTATTGAACATGCTGTAGATCAATCTTTAAAAAATTGTGAGATAACCATGTTATTACTTGACAAGTTGGGGGTCGGGAAGTGCACTTAAGATTGCTGAATAGTCTTGGATCATCAGAATTCAATAGATCTGTATCTTACGTGGAGGGCAAATAGAAAAACTAGCTTTTGCTATCCCACCTGACCAATTCAAACCACCCATATTATTGAATAGAAACAGCTGTCATGAGTATTTACAAATAAGCTTTGTCAAACTACCTATATGCTGTATAACATGTTAAAAATTTACTTTCATGATTTGAGGATGGTTAAGAAAATTGTTTCTGTCCAGTGAAATGACCTCTTAACTATCTGTTTTTGTTTTTGAAATGAACTATTTACTTTTAGGACTTAAAGTAATAAAATATAATTTTTTTAAAGGGCACTAATATAGGTTCATGATTTTAATTTTCAGTGCCAAAGTATTTACTTAATGTACTTGTCACTTTATATTTGATATATGCAGTGACCCAGAATATACCTTTTTAATTGTACTGGAGTCCTCTTCCTGACCTATAATCATCCCACACATTTTGTAGGATTAAAAGAGATTTTTCACAAGTCAGTTTTACTTGAAAATCATCATTAAAAATTAATAATTGTATGAACAGGTTGTAAAAATGTTCAGGTTGATCATTTATAACATTTCTTTCATGAAGAAATATAATTTTAAGTTTTTAAATTTAAACTGCCGTGTTTTATAAATCATCTTTTCTGTCTGATATAAAGTCATCTTTTCTTACTCACCCTCTGTCTCTGTCAAACAACAGAAGTGTTATTGTACTCCTTGACATAGTATCCTAAGGAGTCCAGTGGTGAGAAATACATCTAAGCCGCCCTATGTAAATGAGAGCTGTATAGTTACTACTGAGGGAAATATCACAGAATCTAACTTTAGGAACTGCAGAGTCATCAAGCAGCAGGGTTCCCACAGAACTTCTGACAAGAGGATATGGGTGAGGTGAAATGCAGTACGTAAATGGACCTCTTCAAAGAGGGAAACTTAATTCCTATTAAGTACGATGGAGAACTTTCCAAGCAGGTCATCTGAGCTATAGCAGAACAAAGGTCTGTACATGGAGAGAGAATGTGCCCCGTGGGCATGGGTCTTCAGAAATCGTATCATGGCACTTTCAGTGAGGTTACTTGAAAATATGCGAACCTGCTGCACAGGTAAAAAGAAATGTACTTTGAAAAGTAGATGGTTAAGGAATACAGAACTTAAACTTAACTTTTTGAATTGTTTTTCCTTAATTTCAGAAGAAAAAACTAGCTCTTACTAGATGAAGGCTGTGTAACGTTTGTTTTATAATATGTTAAATATTTAAGGAGTCAGGTCTTTCGTAATAATACATAATTATTTAAGTGTTCAAATACTAGGGCATTTGTCCTCTTTTTTCTCCCTAACCATCATTTTCCCCATTGATTCTTCATCTTTTATTTTTATTTTTGGGTTTTAAGAATAATTTATTTAGGTCAGTTTCTTAATTTCCTTTAAATTGGGAACTAATTACGAAATTAATTTTCAATGCAAATTCAAAATGGGCACTTTAAATCTGAAAATCTGCTTTAAATATTCCTAGAATTTAGAATGCATAAAATGGAAGACATAATAAATGCCTTTTTTGTTTTTATTGTGCATTTGAATCTCAATGTGGAGTGACAGCTGTTTATCCAATATAAAAATAGTTGAACCCTACGTATACCATCTAGTTTCATCTTCAGAAGATCAGTGGCTAATTTGCTTGGTACCCCCATTTAACTCTCCTTTGAAGTTGGGGAGATGAGTTTTACATCCCTTTTTTGTTGCCTTTTATGGTTATAAAGGGACTCTGTGTGTGTGTGTGTGTGTGTGTGTGTGTGTGTGTGTGCAGAACCTGACCTTTGACCTTTCCTTTGATAAAGCAGTTTTCTTGTCAGGTATGAACACATGAAAATCCATGACACAACTAAACTGAATGTAATGCTAAGGAGGAAAAAATTATTTAACTATTGCTGTGTGAGCTGACATTGATCTTCCAGTGGGATCTGTTACTGGGAATGTAGGGAGAATTATTTCTACAGCACAAGCTGCTTTTATTACTCTTTGGTGTAACAGGAAGAATACTGCGGTGAACTGTTAGAGCCTGTTTCTCTTAGGTGTTTAAAAATTGGACAGTTCTACTTTGACATTTCTCTGCGTGTAATAAAACGATGTTAAGGAAAAGTAGTAAAGTGATGCTAAAGGCTTTACTGTTCCAAGCAAATTCACAGTTGGCATTTTGTGTTTTATTGCAGTTTGGTTACCTCATCCTTTTATCTTAAGTAAATCCTGGAGTTTGTGCGTATATTGAGATTTTGTGCCTTATCTGGTACAGAAAGGAAATAGGGAAAATGCTAATGTATTTGTAGTTTAATCATAATTTACGTGACTTTTAACACCTTAAAATAGCAACTTAAAAGAATACTGAAGTTAATCTCGTATCTGAACTACTTGGAAAGTTTGGGTAGATATCTGGACATCTTAATTCTCAATGATTTGAATCACTACAAATACATAAATTTTTAATCACAAACTCCTTCCTAGCTGCTTAGCACGCTTTGGGGCTGTCCCCCATCAGCAGTCTAGGATTACGCCAATGACTTGTGCCACCATAATACTAAAGCTTTTTACTTCTAATCATTTTCACCAGAAAACTTTCAAAATATAAATGTTCTTGCCTCCCTAAGCTAAGTGAAAATCAATTACCCTTATGTACTCTTTGCCTTATGCAGCTGTATTTGTTTATCTGGTGTTTGTGATTTCCCTGAATTTTCTTTTTCTTTTAGTTATTATTTCTCAGTCATCAGTGATGTCATCCTTCCTGGAAGAAGTCTCTCTCTTCCATTGAATTTTTCTTTTTCTCCTACAATAGTATCCAAATAATTGTCTAAAGATAAAATACTGATGGAAGGGCCTAGAAGTATTCTGTTAGGAATGAAGCCTGTGAGTTTTAATTAAGAGTTGGTATCTTTAAGCCCACACCCCGAGCTATCTGTTTAGAATTGATAGAAAAAAATTATAGCCAGTAGAGTTGATAGCAGAGTACAAAAAAAGGTCTTGTACGGTTAATAGATGACCATCACTAAGTCTTACTGAGTTTAATTTGGGAGATTTTTGCGTGTGTATGCATACGCTTTGCTTATGTTATCCTCTGCCCAGAATGTGCTTATCAAAATCTTGCTCAGCATTTCTGGTCCAACCTTCCACCATTAGTATTGTGTCCACTGATTCTCCTACTCTCTTGTTGCTTCTATTCTTCCAGCCTACTACCTTCTTGTGGCACTACCTGATTTCCCACACTACTTACTGTCACACACATTCAGCATTGTGCTAAGTACTGTTGAAATGTAAGGATTAATAATACTTGGTAATAGTTTACTGTGAACATTTACTGAATGTTGTCTGTGTGTTAGGCAGTATACTAATTAATCATCTCAGGAGTATTCCTCATTTAATCCTCAAACCAACCCTGTGAGCTGCGTGCCGTTTTCATCTACATGTTACAGTCTGGGGCCAATGAGAAAAATGACATCTCCAAAGTTAGATACTAGTGAGTACCAAGGCAGGATTCAAACTCCAGTCTTCTGACTTCTGAGCTGTGCATTTAACTACTTCCCTCCCTCAAGAAAACAACTCATTATGCTAGAGTGGAGTAGAGCCTGGAAGAGGGGAGAAGTAGGTGTAGAAGAGATTATACTTGAATGAGAGGATATGGTAACTTTGAGACTGATGAAATGAAGGCTGTATAGATGTAGTGTTATAATGGGAAAGTTAATACTGTATTTGGGGAATAGTAATTGGTTGATTATAGCTAAACCATACTAGTTGTGCTAGGATATTAAGATGAAAGCAAAGGTTGATGATCAGCGATAAGACCAGCTTAAATAATCAGATTTATTTCCAAATCATCTTTACTATATGAAAGTCTGTCTTGATATGGAAAGCTAAGCAGGAATATCCATGGCATGAATATAAAGCAAATTCATGGAAGTAGAACGGCCCTCTCAGTCAACAATCAAAGCTTCTCTGTACAGCTGTGATAAAATTTTAAATTATAAATGTGAGTACTGTGACTAATTTTTAATCATGCAAACCTTGTTTAAAATTGTAGAAAAGGAGGGTAGGATTGGTTGGGGGCCCTCACTTTTTGTTCATACTAATCCAAGCCTCCCAAGATTAAATTATTGGTATTGAGTAGACTACAGTTTCAGTCATCTTCTTAAGCATTCATTTTCATAGGAAACATGAAGTCTGCATATGTGGAGATTCCTCCATGTGCAGCTTACATTGTTAAGGTCAGAGTCCCTGGGTAGCAGGAGGGAAGACACAAGAGGAAAATGTAGACTGCTCTCAATAGGAAGATCAAATAGAATACATGTGGCACAAGCAACATACAGCCCAAGCCAGAATATTAGGTTTTAATCCCTTTTGCCAGCTTGCTGCAGTAACCAACAACCTTGACATTTCAGTCATGTACACAGTGGTATTCAAGAAGGGGGCCATGAGAACAACCCGTCCGGCGGGTAGAAGGAGTATTTGACCGCTGACATTGTTTAGATTTGCCTGCATGTGGTGATGGCAAAAAGGAATTTGAGAATGTTTTAACATCTCTAAAAACAATGTACCCTCTTTTTGCCTGTACTGGAACACACTACTGCCACCCTCTCCCCAACACACCCAGCCCAAAGCTTACCGCCCTCGTAACTTACATGTCAGCTGCAGGTGTGCTCCACGTGTCTCCTTTATTTTAAAATCTGGGCTGAAGGAGTAGCCTCTGCCTGGAATGTGCAGTTCTCATAAGAGAGGGAAAAGCACAAGACTCTTGGCCAAACCAGATAGTGGCACTTAAAGCTTCTGCTGGGAGCTGGCATAATGTCACTCCCAGTTGTATTTCTCTGGCTACATCTGATGTCACTGAGGCACAGAAGTAGGCCCCTTTCACAGACAGGTACTTCACGTCACTTAGCAACAGACAGTGACAAATAATCCTCTTAGAAGGAGGAAGCAGCAACTAATGGGGAACAATAATATTATCTACCACCATCGATTACCTTGTATCTAGGTGATTGAACAGTTTAAATTAATTCCAGTGATATAAAGAGTTCTAACTTTGAAATAAAGAGGAACTTTATTTTTTCAGGTACCTTTATCTGTATTACCGGTATAACTATTGACTGTTCACCAGAAACCTTTTAAAATGTAACGTTAACTATCCTTCTAAACACCTACTAAAGTATAAGGCCTGTGTACAGTGGGTTGGTCGGGGATAAAAGTATTTTATTACTGAAAAGGTCTTTGAAGTATATTCATTAAGCCTTTCATCATTATCAACAGCAATCTGCTGTCATGAATAATCAAAGAACCTCCAAGAACGTCACCTAACTTCAAGAAAAGCTCGACGGATTTTTTAAAGTGAGTTGGTCAATTATGATAATCTGGAGAGTCAGCAGCTCACTCATTAATGATTTTACTAATTATGGCACAAGAGTAGATCACATCTGTTGGAAACTTCTTCTCCCACTGCCTTATTTCCACTTGTGCATTTAGAGTCTGTGTTTCTAGAGGAAGAACTTCAGAGGACTCTGCTGTGTTTCCTACCCTGACTTCTCTGCCCATATTACACAGATTGGTGCCTCACAGCAGTGGGCTACTGTGGAGGTGACCTGGGCTTTACACGTTATTTGGAAAATAATGAAAGAGTAAGAAAAAGGACCACCATCCTTCCTGCTTTCAGATACTGGGATTAACTGAATTCTGTTAATCCTGCTGCTGCTAATGACATACTATGTTTTGAGATAATTTAATTGACTTAAAATCTATTTCCCAAATTATTTGGTCATAAATATAGATAGTAACCAAAGACTAAAGGTGAAACATTATAAAGTAAAATTTTGCTTAAAGGTAAATTATATACCAGTTACCTTTTATTTATTTATTGGAGGGACTCTTAACACTATAAAATGTTGTCTGCAAGCTAAAGTGTCATAAATATATGTGCAATCATTCTTGAAGTTAGATGACGATGCTCTTGGAGGTTCTTTGATGAATCATGACAGCAGATTGCTCTTCATAATGATGAAAGGCTTAATGAATAAACTTTAAAGACCTTTTCAGTATTGAAGTACTTATCCCCAGCCAACCCACTGTACACAGGCCTTATATTTCAGTAGGTGTTTAGAAGGATGGCTAATGTTACAACATTTTAAAAGGTTTATGGTGAACAGTGAATAGTTATACTGATAATACAGAGCTGCGTGAAAAGGAGATATCTGTTTCATGATTGTAGGCTATTAGTCCCATTAACAGCTTGGTCCACCTACCTCCATCCCCAACTCCCCGCCAACCCCCTGCAATTAAGCTGAGTGAGGCTAGATAATTTTAAAAGCTATATTGTTTAGCAATCCCTGTTGACCAGTAAATTGGTTGAATATAAATTCCTTTGATAAAATCTTGTGATTATATCAGACTAATATAAAGAACTGCTTTTACAATAAAAATAATTTCGATGATAAATCGGAGCTTTAATTGCTAACTAAAACAGTATGTAATAGTTGAGTCTTACGTGTGTAGGGTCTCTTCCTACTGAGGGTACCTAAAAGAATTCCAAATGCAGTACATGTTGAAATTTTCTCCTAAGTATTACAACTAGGGATGAAGAAAAGAAAATGCAAGTATATTTGCTGACCTTGGAATCTCTTTACTTAATTATCGTTCGTGGAGTTTTTTGTGTGTGTGTGTTGGGGGGGAGTGTAGGATTAGTGTATATTTGTTAGAACTTCATCCTAGAATATAATTTTCTTAGGATAATTTTAATATTCATGCAAGTAAAGATAGAGTAGCATGTTTTTCTCTCTTCTATTAGACTGTGACCTTGAGTCACAGATTGGGTTTTTCTCTACCATCTAGTAAGCCTGCCAAGTGATTAAGAAACTATGATTTTGTGTATAGAGAAAATATACTACATATGGAACCTAAAAGCTGTTGCTATATTAAATTTTGGAAATGGAAAATCTGAGGGGTAGAATCCTCCTCTTCACATTTATAAAGTTATGACATTCTTTCTAACTGTTTTATGTACAATAAGAAAAATACGGCAGTAAAATGCTTTCAGTTGAATGGAATTCTATACTTGCTCTTCAAACTTGCTATGCAAATATGCAGTATATTGAATGTTAATATTAAGTTTGCTACATGGATTTTTCTACAGATCTTTATACTAGGAACCCTGTTTACAAGTGTTTAAGTTAAATATATTGGTAAAAATTAGTGTTTATAATTTGAATTAAAATTACAGAGTTAAAAGAACTGCAAAATGAAACACTTTAATGGGAATAGAAGGTGGTTTTGTAACTTTTTCTGATTACATCTCTAAACATTTAAACATTACATAAATTTAAACAAGGTTTAACTAAACGATCATTTTCTATGGTAATCCAAAAAGCATTGTAAACACTCAAAATAAGCAAGCCAGTAATCACTTTAGAAGACTATGTACTGGTTTTGATTTGTGAAAGAAAACTTCTGAAATATTTCCATTTGAATTTACAGTAATCTCTTGGGTTTTTTCTCTTTTCATCCTATAAGTATAAACACATCTTTTTTAAGTAATATGATTGAGGTAATGCCTAAGGAGTTGACCAGATTAGCTGTTAGTAGTATATGACTGAGACCAAAAAAGGAAAACATGATTTTTTTTTCTTGTTCAAGACACAGTTTGTTTTATTAGTAATGACAGTTATAGTTGGTGGTTTTGTTATTTGGAACCTAACCAATATCGCCGGATTGTTTGTTGGGAGGCAAAAAAGAGTTTCTGTTTAGATAGCTAACAAATGGGTTTGTTATCATTTCCCCACAAACAGGGTTTTGAGTTACTTGCTTTACACTTAACTTCAACCAATAAGTTGCCTTAATTCCTGATATGATTTGGCTGTTTGTCCCTACCCAGATCTCATCTCCCATAGCAAGGAGGGACCTGGTGGGAGGCGATTGGGTCATGAGGGCTGTTTCCCGCATGCTGTTCTTCTGATAGTGAGTTCTCAGGAGATCTGGTTGTTTGATATATATCTGGTGCTTCCCCTGCATGCTCTTTTCCCTGCTGCCTTGTGAAGAAGGCGCTTACTTTTCCTTCACTGTCTGGCATGATTGTAAGTTTCCTGAGGCCTCCCCAGCCATGCAGATCTATGAGTCAATTAAACCTTTTATTTATAAATTACCCCGCCTCAGGTAGCATCTTTATAGCAGTGTGAAAATAGACTAATGCAATTCGTTTTTGAAAACATAATTGACCCTTGAGCAAAATGGGAGTTAGGGTGCTAACCCCCTGCATAGTCAAAAATCCACATAGAATTTCTGACTCCCTCAAAAATTTACTGTTAGCCAGTTGTTGACTGGAAGCCTTACCTTAACCAACAGTAGGTTAACATATATTTTGTATTTTATATGTATTATATACTGGATTCTCATAAGCTGGAGAAAAGAATATGTTAAAATTATGATGAATGTCAGTTTGTATTCTGGCCCTGCTTCTTATACATCACCTTCCTCATTGTCCAGCACTGGTTCAGAAGCATTCATCTCTATCAAACTATCTTCTGTTATTTCCTCTGATGTGGTGTCTGTTAGCTCTTGAATTTCTCCAAGATCTGTATCTTGAAACCCTTTACCCTGATTGGCTGTGTAAATCCTGTGAAGTCATACACAATATCTGGACACTGTCTTCTCTAGCAGGAATATGTTTTGGGCTGGATGGATTAGCTTTTTCTGTAACAATGATGGCCTCTTCAGTGCTGTGTAATCCTACCAGACTTCCATGTTGTTCTTGCTGTTGGGGTTCTGTTCAATAGGAATAACCATCTTTTCTACAGAGTACTGTGTGTAATGAGCCTCAAGGGTCCTTATGACCTCCTAATCTAGAGGCTGTATTAGTGATGTTGCATTAGAGGGCAGTTAACTACTTTGATGCCTTCGGTGGTGAGCTCATGGGGTTCTGGGTGGCCAGGGACCTTGTCCAATATCCGAAGAACTTTAAAAGGTGGTCTCTTACTGGCAGGGTACTATGTAACTTCGGGTACACAGCGTTGATAGAACCGATCCAGAGAAAGTGTTCTCTTTCAGGCCTTCTTTCTTATACAACCAAAAGATTGGCAGCTGGTGTTGTCTTTTCCCTTCAAGGCTTGGAGTTAGCAGTTTTATAGATAAGGGCAGTCCTGATCATCACCCTGACTGCATGTGCATAAAACAATAGCCTTTTCCTTCCTGTCTTAAATCCTAGTGCTTGCTTCTGTTCCTTACTTATAAGTGTTCTTTATGGCATTTTTCCCCCCAGAATAGGGCACCTTTGTCCACATTAAAAACCTGTTCAGGCAGATACTCTTTCTTCTCAAAGATTTTCTTAATGGTTTCTGAGAACTTACCTGCTGCCTCTTTGTTAGCAGAAGCTGCTTCTCCTGTTACCTTGATATTTTTAAAGCCAAACCAGTTTCTAAAATTATCAAACCATCCTTTGCTGGCATTAAGTTCTCCACCTTTAGCTCCCTCACTTTTGTTTTGCTTTAACTTGTCGTATAATGATTGCACTTTTTCTTGAATCTTATTAGACTCTAAAGGTGTACCTTTCCTATAGCAATCCTGCATTTACATATACGTCGCATTTTTTGTACAAGGAGATATTTTGCAAAATGTGGAAAATTTGTATGGCTGCAACAATGGCTTCACGAATTTCCTTTTCTTTTTTTATGATATTCTTACGCTGGATTCATTTCTCTTGACATAGTGAGCATCCCTCAATCCATGGTGCATATCAAGCAATTCCACTTTTTCTTACGTCCAGACTTTTGTTTCTTGGGACCACTTCCAGCATCACTAGTGGCACTTCATATGGGTCCCATGGTTTTATTCAAGATTCACAGTATTGCACTAAACATGATGAAAAGTACTTGAGGACTGCTTCGAATCACTTTTTACTGTGGTTGTGGAACTCACTGGAGTGATGGGCTGCACATGCGGAGATGATTAGCGCCACACTTGTGCTTTAAGCAGATTCAACACAAGCTCACCACAATAGCATCAGGAGATGGTGATGAAATTATTCCAGTAGTACAGTATGCACTAAAGTTAATTTCATGCTGTTATGATCTGATACTGCGTTTTTACATTCGTTTACATCTCTTGACGGTGAATGGTGCCAGGTACGGTCTGTAAGCCCCTGTTTTGGTACATTTTAGCTTTTTGTAATAGATTTGTGGCATTTCATGGTAGTGAAAAAAAAAATAGACTAGTATCTACATATATTTTATGCATGCATGGCATACTTAGTTTTTTCTTAATTTTTGAATATATCACTAGGCTGCACAGTTTGTGAGTTTTTCAAACTGTTGCAAATTTCCAAGAAAAATTTCCAATATATTTATTGAGAAAAAATTCACATATAAATGGACCCATGCAGTTCAAATCCGTGTTGTTTGAGGATCAACTGTACTCGCTTCTTAGTTCTTTGAAGGAATCTGCTTTCATCAGTTTTCAGTATTTTCCCTGGCAGGTTCCCCAGCCATAACCTCAATCTAACACTAGTATTCTATTTCTAATAGCTCATGAGAAGCCTGCAGTTGGCAAACAGTGAGTGTTTGTAGTGTGCCAAGTATTAAGATAACTCCATGTATTCTACTTGGATGTTTAACCATTACCTCCAAACTCTTAAAAGTTCAAAAATCAAATTCATTCTTCTGTCGAAGCTTATTTCCCTTCCTAAGTCCTCCTTTTCTGTCACAGTTCTGAGTCCTATTCACATTTTTCAGTTTCCCTGTGTGCTATGAAGTCACATCTCCCTGCCTTTCATGATTCCATTCCTTCTAGCTAGAATTCCCTGCCCTCTTTTCTATTTCTGATAATAGCCAAAATATATTATTTGTAAAAATCTGTAAAGGTGATTAAGATGTCTTTATTGCCCCCATATATCAAAAAGTTGGCATGTTTAATAAATGTTAAAGGCTGGCCGCAGTGGCTCAAGCCTGTAATCCCAGCACTTTAGGAGGCCGAGGCGGGTGGATCATGAGGTCAGCAGTTCAAGACCAGCCTGTCCAAAATAGTGAAACCCCGTCTCTACTAAAAATACAAAAATTAGCTGGGCATGGTGACGGATGCCTGTAATCCCAGCTACTCAGGAGGCTGGGGCAGAGATTTGCTTGAACCTGGGAGGCAGAGGTTGTAGTGAGGTGCGATAACGCCACTGCATTCCAACCTGGGCAACAGAGCAAGACTCCATCCATCTCAAAAAAATAAATGTTAGAGCATTTGGGGGGGAAAGTATGTAATATATTATCTAAATCATGGGTCAGCAGATGGCCCTCAGGCCAAATCAAGTCACCATCTGTTTTGGTAAAGTTAAGTTTTATTGGAACATAGCCATGGTCATGTATTTTGCTGCTAAAACCATGTGCCCTGCAAAACATAAAAATTTACTCAATGGCCCATTACAGAAAAATGCTTACCAAACCCTGCTCTAAATGAACATGTAGTTAACTAGAGTCCACCAGGACATTTGCCTGAGTTCCAACTGCTCTTTCTATAGCAGGCGAGCTTGTATAGCCTATTCATAACCAGAGGCAAGAAAGAGATAAGTGGTATACTTTTCATTAAGGTTTACTTTAATTTCGTTCTACGTTGGCATAGTTTTTTTTTTTTTTTTTTTTTTTTTTTGAGACAGTGTCTTGCCCTGTCGCCCAGGCTGGAGTGCAATGTCATGATCTCGGTTCACTGCAACCTCCGCCTCACAGGTTCAAATGATTGTCCTGCCTCAGCCTCCCAAGTAGCTGGGATTATAGGAGCCCGCCACCACGCCCAACTATTTTTTGTATTTTTAGTAGAGACGGGGTTTAACCATGTTGGCCAGTCTGCTGTCTAACTCCTGACCTCGTTATCTGCCCGCCTTGGCCTCCCAAAGTGTTGGGATTACAGGCGTGACCCCCAGTGCCCAACCACTAGTAGAGTATTTTTTTAAAAAACACATGGCACTTAGAGAAAAGGCATCAGGTAGTTTGCTTTAAATTATTTTTACACTCCAGATTTTCACCTCCTTAATGCCAGAGAATCTGATCTAAACCTTCTATGGCTAAAATCTGGAATTTTACTTGCTTCCCTCTACTATGTAAACAGCAATAATTTCCCAAACTTTGTAGCAATATTGAAGTAATGCTTCAGTTACATTTCTACTACCTTCCCCCACAAAGATTTAGTTTAACCCAGAAAAAATAACCTGATACTCCCTTTTCTTCTATTTAGATCATAGTTTTAAGTAATATTTAGAAATTTCCAGCAATATCTTCAAACTTATTTTAAAACTTTTCCTCACTTATTAGTGACCCAAAAAAAGGTTGAGAGTGGAACAGATGGTGAATAGAAAGAATAACTGTATCCTGATTTTGTGCCCCTGTAAGTTCCCCTCTGCATAAAATTTGATCTGTTAACCGTGTACCTTCTCAGCCAGAATTTCAAAGGTTATGGTGTTCATCTACAAATTTCAACAGTCAAATGGAGACAATTGAAAAAGAAAAATGTGTTAGAAATAGTTAAGGGAGCTAAAGCTTATACTAGAATAAATGTAGAAATCTGCAACTAAGGTTTGGGAGTGATAAAGGGAACTGAGGAATAATAATAACCCGTGTGTCAGCAATTGCTCCCTAAATCTGAGAGCCAACACTGTAATCCTGGCTTTGGGATAAAAGTTAATTATAGAGCTAAGGCTATATTGGTAATGTATCAGAAAAAGGAAAGAGGGTTTTTAAGAAATATTGT
Source organism: Trachypithecus francoisi (assembly GCF_009764315.1). Lineage (NCBI taxonomy): Eukaryota > Metazoa > Chordata > Mammalia > Primates > Cercopithecidae > Trachypithecus > Trachypithecus francoisi. The sequence continues at coordinate 18,060,531 of NW_022681474.1, read as the reverse complement.
TCAGGTTAAGTAAACCTTTCTTTGACCCAGTCATCCCACTCTGGTGACCTGCTGTACAAATATAACTGCACGTTTATGATGTTACATGTTCAGGTTTATTTGATTCAGCATTTTTTGTAACAGCAAAAGATTAGATACAGTTCAAGGGTCCAGCAATAAAGGACTAGATCATAAAATCAAAAAGGCATTGAAAGTTAAGCCAAAGGAAAAACATGTCACTTGGGCATATACATTATCAGCAAAATAATGTTGGAAATGCAGTGAAGGGTGAGCCTAAGAAGTTTCTAGGAAGGGATTGTAAATGAGAGACAACTGTACATTACAAAATTTTACAAATGTTAAAAAATATCAGGTGGTTTTTAAGTTGCTTTACCTTTTATTATAATACATGAAAAATGTGTAAGGGCTTGCACAGGTTGCCTTGTTTTAGTTCCCATTCCTGTTTTTTATAAATAAGGTTTTCAGGAACCGAGTCCTAATGGTTGAGTTAGAACTCCTCTGATTCTTAGTTTCTTCACCCGTGAACAGGGTAAAGGTGAGATATTAGAATAACAGTTAAGAAGTACATTTCTTGCAAAAATTGTGTCCACAGGGGAACAGCATTTTAGATTTTAACATTTGTACCCCATAAAAAGGATTCAAGGTAGTAGGAAGGGATACTTGGAAACTTACTCTCTGATGACGTTTGTCTGAGTGAACACCAGTATAGGCAAAGATCATTATAGGTAAAAGCTAACCAAAGGTAAACAATAAGAGCCTGCATTTTAGATTCATGTGTGTCAAGCAGAATTTCGTAATGGCTTAGATATGTGGGGTAAATGTAAAGAATCAACACAATTTTTGTGCTTAGAATTCTGATAAATATTTTCTGTGATAAATTAGTCATGGTAGAGAATTTGTTTTATGGGAGAAAGAAATTTCTGTCTCTAGAGTGTTTCGAGTTCTGAAAAATTAAAATTCTGGACATGTAGAACTTGATTGAGCTTTGACTAGGTTACTAAATTAATTAAAATTTTTAATGCATTGCTATCTAATTGTATCATTATTTGCTATAATAAATCTCTGGATTTTATTCTCGAATATTTGAAAACTAGAGTATATTTTATTTCTTCTTACCTGAACAAAAAAATGTGGGAAAAAATGGTTCGGGTTTTTTTGTGTGTGTTTGTTTTATGTTTTTTTTTTCATGCTACATTTTTATAGTAATTTTCCCCAGTGTTTTAAGTATTTATATAAAGCTTCACATGTATTGTTCACAACAATTTTCTGTGGTTGAAGTTTTATTGCCATTTTTCAAATGTAAAATAAATGACCTGGAGAGTTTATGATCTATCTCGTTACACATCTATGATAAATGTAACTCAAAGTCTTCTGACTCCAATGTCATTATGTCTCCCTACCCTAGTATCTGTTTTCTTTTTAATGTCATGATACTATAGCTAGTTGACAACGTGCTTCTTATCTTTTCAGGATATGGCTTTAGTTGCCCCTGAAGCTCCTTCAGAACAAGCCAGAAGAGTTTTTCAAACCTACGACCCAGAAGGTAAAAGATTTTATTAACATCATCTCTGTGTTTTATGTCTTCATATGTTTGAAATATATTGATACCTACCTGATTTTATTCAAAAGATATATTGGGTTATTTAATGAAACGTAAGTTGTGTTTCTTGAACATTTTAAAAGGAAAATAGTGAAAATGTGAACAAATGAAATAGCACACAAGTACTTGTTGAATTGGGTTTCTTGGAGTACTGAAGGTATAGTTGACCTCTGATTAATCTTGACCCCAAACAGGGAAAAATACCACCTTTTGAACAAACTGTTTGAAAAGTAAGTCATTTGCTTCTTTACTTATCCAAACGAATATTAAATAAACAGATCTTCCAGGATATTTCTGTATAATTGACCTCCCAGGATAAAGAAGCAGAGGAAGGTCATCTGAATCATTCACTTTGGAGCCTATGCTTAGCTATTCTACCTAACAAAGTATAGTTTTATATATCCTTAAAATGTCTGCTGAGTCATTGTCACCGAGGTTGTTTTGATCACTTTTGTGTTTACATATTTAGGTAACAGTTACGACTTTATTATAGCTAACTCACTGACCTTTCAAGTATAACTTCAAAACTAAGTTGTCATACTTGAAAGTTCCCTTACGAAGTACCATGTAGAAATGGAAGTTGCTGGATCAGTGAAGTCCTTGTGGACACCTGAATGGATTCAGTTATCTTTATGAATATAATTTCTTCTATCTTGAAACTTCTTACACTTAGCGATCTGCTCTTTTCCTCTCTGAAAATCCATGTCATGCAGATTCTAAGAATATACTTTTAGCACTTACTAGCAGATAACTTTAGGCTAGTTACTTTTAGGTCTGCTGTTTTCTTAGGTATCATTGTTAGAACGACTGTACCTAGTTCTTAGAGGCATTATGAATATTAAATGAATAATGTAGAAAGCACCTTGCTCGGTGGTACAAGCGATTGTCCAAGGTAATAGTCATATTCTTAACCCAGTATAACTACGAACATGCCAAAACCAAACACATGGCTTTCATGTAATCGTTAAGTGTTGTGTTGTGTTGTGTTTTACTAGTGAAGACTTGGGAACCACAGTTGAAACTGGGAGTGAATGAGTTTCTTGAGAAAAGAAACATACAAGGAGAGGATCAGAAAATCTTAGGAGATAATAACTATTAAAGAATAAAGACATGAAAAAATGCCTTCAGAGCAGACATAGGAGCCCTAAACTTTAGAAGGCTGATGTTGTAAGACTAAAAAATTTCATCAATGCTGCAAAGATACTGAAGTTAAGGTTGTTAAAGTAGGAGACAGTTGTCAAAAGTAGTGGCTTTGTTTGCTTTCAGTAATCACTAATGAGGTAGCAGGCTTGTACTATTCTTTTACAATGTACCAAGGAAAATTAGAACTTCTCAGATTACCAATACTAAAACATAACTTATAGTCAGTGCAGTTATTTCAGAATTGAGTTGTGAGAGATGCATATGAAAATAAATTTGCTGTATTTCTACTAGACAAAGAAAATTATTAAATGGTTTTAATCTACAGAGTTGTGTGTAACAACTTATCAGGACTATAAACTGAATTATTAAGCAAAATTTATTCAGATAGCTTAGAAACTATGCCTCTATGACTTAGGAAGAAGATAAAATCTACTTTTCATCTAAATATCACACTGTTCATGGTTTAGCTATGTGATAGCTCTAAGAAGTAGAAGGATTAAAAGTAGATTAATTTTTCAGTTTTTATTCTTTTCAATCACTTACAGACTAATCTGCTAATTTAATTTTCTTTCTCCAAATGGTATGCTTTTGTTTCAAGATGTAAGCAAATCACGCTTTCTCAGAATACTTACTATACAAAAAGTTCTTACAAGCATTCAGATACAGTTTCCATTTAGCAGAGACTGGTATAGGGACAATTATCCTTTGTCACCCTCCTCAGAATGCTTGTAGAATAACTGACCTAGAAGGACACTGAAGGTACCCAGGAGTATTTTTGTACCTTTATCTCACTTTTAGCTCCCACCCCTGGTTGCTAAACTCAGGTATCTGACTGGGTGTATTTGCAGTCACACTGTTAACACTGTGCTGTGGGTATATTCCTAATTAAATAGACATGTACAGGCTAATCACCATTTATAGCATGCCTCTATGAGACCACATCTTCCATAACCTAAACAAGTGATTTAATACTGATCATATGGAACATAAACCTGGTATGTAAGTGGGGATCTGTCTAAGAATGATGTGTGGCATTTGCATGGAATGTTACAATTTCTAAAACACTTTACCTCCATGTCCTCATTAAAACCTTGCCACAGACCTAGGAGATAGGCAGGGATCATCATCATTTGTGTTCTTTAGAGAACAGCCTTGTGATGGTTTGAGTCACTTCTCCAGAGCCACATACCTAAATGTGAGAACCAAGACTAGATTTTAAGTGTTTCAGCAATCTTTCCCCTTCTCTCTACTATACCAGTATCTTTCTGAAAGGCCAAAGTCATAAAGAGGTACTTTTTAACCTTTCCAAATTTAAGTTTACTTTGAACTGTTAATTTAACGGAGTAAGGATTTGATCCTCTCATTTCTAGTTGAGCAATTTCTGCCCATTTCAGAATCTTGAGGATCTTAGGAGCCCAATACTTATTTTGATATCAAGCATACTTATAAAACAATGTCAAAAATATATTTTTTTAACTGTTAGTTTCTCATTTGGAATACTAGCAAAATTGTACTTTCTGCGGGACCTTGATGTATCTCCTCTAGACAGTTGGCTCAGTTTAATCTCACATTCAGAAAGGGGAGACTAGCATACGTACTCAGCTTAAAGAGAATCAGGTATCAGGCCTATTCAAAGTGTTCCACATGAGCTTCGGAGAAAGGCCACAGTGTTTATTTTTGTGGATCTTTTTTGTGGAAGAAAGTGTTTGGATATGTGCTTTGTATTCAGGTACATGTTTTATAGGAATTTTTGTAAAATGATAAGGATGAAGATACATTAATATGATCAAAGATACTGAACAAGAATTCTCTAGTGCCTCTGGATACCAGGAAAATGGCTCCATCTCTGTTACTCCTCACTAGCTGTGTGATGTTGGACAAGTTCCTAACTCAGTTTTTCATCTGTAAAATGGACTTAATAGCAACTACTTTATATGAATTAGTCAGCACTCAATACCTTAACCGTTGTGTTGTTTTTTTAAAATGTGTGGCACAGAGCTTATTCCATAATCTCCAAAGACATCAAGGTCTGCATAGGTAGTGTTTGAAGTGCTCATCACAGGTTTTCACATTATACATAATGGATTTTGTTTTCTTCTTTCTCCTTTATCCCCTCCCCCTTGTGCAATCACATGTCAGGAAGCAACACTATTTCTTTTAAAAGATCCCAGTCTTTAAGAATAATTGGACTATTGTAGATTGAGCTTAATATACACCACTCCCTAGACATCCTCTAGAATTGCCTTGTCTTTTCTGTTCCTTTTAAATAAATGCTCCTCCCTGTGCCCTTGCTGTGGCCTCCCTGCACTCCTGTCACTGTCGTCACTGTTTCTGTCAGGCAGCCCCAGCTAAGTTTTCTGTATACTGCCACCATATTTTGTACCTTTTCCATCACATAATAAAAATGAATTTGCAGTACGAGCTATAAACGAGCTACTTATTTCTGAGCTTGTATCATTAAAAGTAACAAATGTTATCAAGCAGCTATGAGTCAAGCACTGTGGTAGGCCCTGGGGATCTGGACTCCCTGCCCTGCAAAACTCACTGCCCACTGGGGAGCCAGGTGGGCCAGCCAGAAGTAATGCCAAGGAGGTCCGGAAAAGCTCAACTCTGGTGTCTGTGTGACTTGGCCTTGGGGAAGAGGCCACTTGCTTTTTCAATAAGAGTATTTATTAAATGGTAGATCTATATTAAGGTTTTAATGGTATATTGCTACATACATATACAATGTTTAAAATAAAATCACTTAATATTTGACTACAATGACATTAAATTCTAATTTTTTTTTGATTCCCAAGAAACCATAGTCTCTGTCTCCCACAGTATATGGAAAATGTTAGTCTCAAGTATGCTGGGCTTCACAGTTTCCTTATAAGCTGTTTGTTGCAAAACTCTTGAGAAACGTTTTTCCAACTTCTGTTAATTTTGAGTATTTGATATTTGCCTTCTTCCTGCAGTGTCCAGTTTAGCTAGTATCACTGTTAAAATTGAGACCTGCTGGTCTCTCCTGTTTCTTTCTTAATCTTTCAGAACAGAAATCCTGATTGTTTTATATTTCCTTTGAAAGCCCAATTCAGGTTTCCTCCCAGTTACGAAACAGTTATCTTATCCAGTAAATGACACGCCTCACTTTCACTCTCCTTCATCAGCACTCTTTTGCATTGAGTTATTCCTCCCCACAATCTCTAAGGACTTGACACTTTTAGCAATCTGGATATTTAACTGGTAAAAATCTTTAAAAATTTTAAACCAACAGCTTTTTTCCTCCTTTCAGCCACAATCCGACAGTATTACAATATGTATGTGCTAGCCACTGGCTGCTCTGCCCTCTTTTCATAGTTCCCATTCTTTTGTGTTGATATCTCTGTAGTTAATTTACCAACGCATGCAAGTTCTATTTTTTTATTTTAGTTCTTCATAGATCTGCTTGACTAATCAAATGATATTCTGAGATTTCCTTTGCTGTTGACTTTCAGGTCATCTTTTCATCTTTGTGCCTCGTTTCCTTATTCTCTAGAGAGTCAGTTGACGAAATGTCAGATGACCTAGGTTTCATCTGTTCTTACACTTAACAATTCTGGTCTTTTTCTAAAGAATTTTTTTGTAGGTATGATTAACATATCAAAGTAAGTTTTCTACAAAGGAGAATAATTTTGAAATCTCTTTCTCATCTTGACTATATTAAAAGTCTTTGAATTATTGAGAAAATTCTATTACATCTTTAGTTTTAAAATTAGTATTTTAAGCATGTTGTTAAGAACGTCACATTGTTGTTTTTATTATTATTTGCCAATTAACTTTTTCTTGGGGTGGGAGCTGAGTTGCAGGTTATAGTTTCTGCGGAAAGGCTGCCAGCTGTGACAAAGTACATGCTGTTAGTGCTCCTGAAGAACGTGTACAAATTGAGCATCCCTAACCCGAAAGTTTGATCCTCCAAAATTTTGAGTGCCTATATGACCCTGTGGAGCATTTCAGATTTTGGACCAGATTGGGGATGTTCAACCATTATATATTTGCAAATATTCGAAAACCAGAAGAAATCTGAAATCTAAAACACTTCTAGAACCAAGCATTTTGGATGAGGAGACTCCACCTGTACTACCAAATGGATGTAGCCTATAAACACAGAAACCTAATTGTTCCTGTCTGCTGGTGGCCACATAAAGCCTGTTTCACATTTGGAGATGCTGAGCCTTTTTACCTATGACCTAACTTAAGCAAAATCGTGATCAGACTCATCAAAGCTAAGCCCACAGAGCTTGAATGTTTTTACAAGTGCCTTCAACCAAGGTCTTCTTGATTCTCAATACCTCAGATTATTGGTAACTTAACAAACTGGAATTACTCTAACCCTTCACTTAAAAAATTGCTCATTTTTAATTATCCTAGATGACTCATAACCTTTTAGTCAAGGCCAATCTGTCTTCAAATGGATAAACAGCTCCTTATGAGGTTTAAGAATAGAAAAGACCATTCTACAATCATAACTTCATTCCTTTCTGATAGTGATAGTGTACAATTCCACATCCTGAAAGAGGAACTGCACACTTTATTCTGTAGTTTGATTGTAGGAGCAGGGCTTTTGGACGTCTTGTACTCCATGGCAAGATTTTTTTTTAATCATCTAATCCCTGAAGGACATTGGAAGCTGATTTAAAGCTGAGAGTCTTCAGGCATGAGTAAATGGATAGGGGACATTGGGCACTGTACATTTAAGGAATAAACAAGTTACTTGTTTAAAACCACTCTCATTTCAAACTATCCCACAAGGACTTTGTGTGTGTCATGGTCTGTTTCATCATCAGAGTTGGGGCCATGTTCCATAAAGTAGTCATCATCAGCATTAGTTTGACTCTTCATTTCAGGATTTTTTGGTGTTTTCTTTAAAAAAAAAAAAAAAAAAAAACTACAGCTTTTATTTAAATCACCAAGTCTGTTTTAGAATATGTTTGCTGTTAATCTGTCAGTTGTCTAAATATCAGTGGATTGCTAACATTCCTTCAGGAAACTAAATAACATTGTGACAAAGGGAATTTGTTGGTAAAGAATTCTTTTAAATGAACTTTTAAACGGGAATGTAAAGGTTTACTTTGTTTATTGAAAGTAGAAAAATATTTTCCCCGCTTAACACTCTAACACTGTTTAGAACACTGTTTAAAGATCAAATAATTTGACTTTAAACTTTCTTGGAGTTCTCAAGTTATAAAATTTTTTTATTTGAAACTAACCTAGACAATAAATATTTGCTGATGTTTCCTAGAAAACTAACAGAAGAGAGTCTCTAATAACAATAGGTAGGATGCCTAAAATAAGCAACATACTATTCCTTCACTCTTCATATTTTTTATGCGATTTTTTTCCTGGAATCTGATCAGCAGTAACAGCATTTCTTGAAGTAAATTCTTATTTCAAGTTGTTTCTGATTTTCCCCCCCCCAGATAATGGATTCATACCCGATTCACTTCTGGAAGATGTGATGAAAGCATTGGACCTTGTTTCAGATCCTGAATAGTAAGCTAAACAGGAAGTGTTATTTAGCCAACTCAAAAAGATTCTTTTAAGTTTAAGACATATTGTACATTTTTACCTTTTTAAAAATCTATCTGCATATACGAAGCATAGCAATCCATGTAAAGCAAAGATTTAGAAAGAAATCGAACTAATCCAACGTTATAGCAGACTTGACATACTTAAATTGAGTGTCCGTTCCCACCCAGCAGTTATTGTCCTGCTTTTTAAAAAATGCTAAAAGTGTCTTTCTATAAACTTTAAAAAGTTTTTTCTCTGCAAAGACTTCCCCATGTCTTAAAATTTTATGTGACTTTAGTATCTTCAGTAAAGTAATGACGGTTCTATGTAGATAGTGCTAGTTGCCCTGCTTCAATAACCAGCAGGCCTCTGACTTTCCCTCTTAAATAAAGATGATCAAAGATATCTAACATTTCTAAATGATTAACTGACCTGAAACTTGTGGGGGTGGCTGCAATATATTATGGCATATTGGTTTTCAGTATTTCTTAGGATCCTGTCATTGTCTTCATTCTCACTGTTATGTTTTATACATTGTTACATCTACAACTTCCTCTGTAGATTAAGATCTTTAGTTACTATCCATGAAAAAATAACTCTTGTTAAGTGGATGTATGTATTGATCAAATATGGGAATAAAAGTTAGGATCTGTACTCCTTTTTTCAGCATAGCTTTTCCTTCCGTAGGTTTTTCTAAGAATGAAAAAACGTGAGCTTATCGAACATAATGAAAGCGTTCAGCAAAAGCAACAGGACATATTGGTAGAATTTGATCCTGTTCTGTTTTTAGATGAGTTCAGTCATGCTTTCTTTGAAAGTATGCAATACATATAAACATTTATAAACCGGCCACATCTGAATTAATCTGTCTCAATCTTACTAGAGCTGTGATTTCATCCATTCTCAATAGAAATATTAACAAATGAATATTAATAATTGTTTTCAATTTAAAGAGAAATTCAGAGTGTTGACCTAGTCCAACAAATGGTATACTAATTACTACACTTCTTCTAACTTTATTTCCAAGTAGAGACCCTCTTGTTGACACTGCTCTAATTTGCAAAAGAGAATTAACTCAAGTAATTTTTGTTACTGACCAGACTAAGGAAGAGAAAGAAGAAAAAGTTGTGTGTTTTTTTTCCAAATTCTTACGTAGCTATATGTCATCTACCTAATTTTCCTTGTTTTATCAGATAGAAAACGTATCTTGAATCATAAAGTTAGTACATTTGATTCAGGTTGTTTTTCTTGAAGTAGCTGAAAGATTGGACTGAAGTATTCACTCTACTTTGGCCTAGTTACAGTTATAATACAGGATGGCCCATAAAATAACTGGGCCATCCTAAGGATTAAATGAATTAAATGTAATATGACCCTGCCTTCATTTGCTTCATCATAACCTCCTGGCCTTACTCAGACTCATTAAAATGCCATCTCCTTTGTACAGTATGCCATACAAGAATGATAACCACGGGCCCACAAAAGCATCTCACAAGGCCAATACTACATGTCAGATAGCAGGACTGCGAGGCAGCCTGACCCAGGTGTTTCCCAGAGAGACGGCTATGTCAGCACAGATGCAACTTTCATAAACCTTAAAAATAGTTTACCCTCACAAGAACAGCTTCAGCTCCTTTTGTGAAAGGCACACCTGGTCACTGACCCAGGCCGAAGCAGCAAACTCAAAGGAGAGAAGTTGCCCCTGAGGAAGGTGACGAGAATCACCTGAAATGTCCAAACATAACACTTCACATGGTGTGTAGTAAGGTAGACTTAACTGGTCCTTTATAATTTGAGATAGCATGGAAAATAAAACTTTTCTGAAGACTATTTCCATTTTTAAACCAATTAAACTGCAGTCTGCTTTTTTCTGCCTTCTTTCTAGTCACACGTACCACCCCCTGTCACCAGCCTTGGTATACCCACATCATAAGGGCTGGTGCGCAGTTGAGGCTGCTGCCGGACCGATACAGTATATACCACTCACTGCCATTCATGACACATTAGCCCTTTGAGAATTAATGTAGCTCTTTAACCTTCAAATTACATTGTCTATGAATTTTAAGCTTCTATCTCATTTAGTTCTTAAAAGTAAGCTTTTGAAGAGATGTTTTCAATTATCTGATGTTCCACTGCCTTTTGACCGTGTTTCTTTTTCTGCGTGGGCTTAAAATACACATGTTGTTAGTTAAATGCCTTATTTGATTGTTAAATTCAGGCATACCTATGAAGCAAAGAGAATTTGCCTTTGGGAAGTTACAAGCTTGAGTTTATAAGCCTTGGTTTTTAAATTACTTTACCTAATAAGGAACAATATTCCAAAGTCGTCACAATTTAAATTTTAAATAGTAACAGATTACTCTAGTTTAAAAATAACCAAGTTTTGGCAAATTAGATGTCATTCCTGTGTATTTGTCATTAAGGTTCTAAAAAGAACAGCTCTTAGTATTTTTGGTAGTTGAATGTGTTGTAGTACCAGTAATTTAATCATGAAAGAAAAGCAGCTTTTTTTTTCCTCTGGTATCCACTGTTTTTCTTTTTTTCTCCCCATAGTATAAATCTCATGAAGAATAAATTAGATCCAGAAGGATTAGGAATCATATTATTGGGCCCATTTCTTCAAGAATTTTTTCCTGATCAGGTAACATAGTTGAGGAAATATATTTACTGTTACTCTGTTGGGATGATTACCTGTGATTGTTTGCAGCATTTTCTCTTTCTGTACAATGTCCTAATGCGCAGATATGAGACCGAGAAAGCACTGTTACATGGAAACCTTCCCAGACAGAGGGAATGTGTGTTCAAATACAGTAACGCAGTGCCTTGATGGGTAGGGTAGCAAAAGATGATGCAGACACCAGTCTACACATGTAATGATATGGAGAGAACAGTTCGGAAGTTTGTGGAGTACAAAGAGAAAGATTATCTTTCTCTACTCCCACCCCCACTTTTCTTCTCTTGGGAAACTGTTAAATACTGTGAGAGAAGGTCAAGGTGGCTGTGGGTAGTGGAAGCCCCTACCTAGTGAAGCTAAGCTCCAGGAGAATTTCAGTTGCATGGAAGAAAACCTAAGTGGGTCTGTGCTGTTTCCCATTGGAACATATCTTCCACTGGGCTTCGATAGGAGTTCAGTTACCTGGAATAGCAGAGGCATCTGTGCCAACGTTAATGTTTTTGGGTTATATCTGTATCACTGGCAAGCTAGTTCTATATCCAACACCTGTCTTTGTTCTCTAAGAGGAGCATTTTACCACTAAATCAAATTACTTAAGTAGATAATATACATCATGGTCATTTTATCAGATATCAGTGTAGTTTGCACTGAAGTTCATTGTTGGAATAGACATTCCAATTTCTATTTTACTGCTATTATTAGAGAGATTGACAAATAGAAATAATTTAAAAACTAGAGGGAAAACTACTAAAATTCAAGATGTAATTGTTAAGAAAGATTGTTAAATTCTAGATAAAATTGTTAAAGAGGTAAGATTCAAAAAGTAACTGAGGATATCACAATGTAGACAATTGGACTTTTTAAAACTTTGGCAAAGACTTCATGAAAAATTAGATTGTATTTTGTGACATTAGACCCTTCAGTGTGATATCCTCTTTGTTCACATTCTGACTACTAGATTTTTTATTGGAATCTGATGTTCTAGATATCTGGATAAATAATAAATTATAGCATTTTAAACTTTGATACAGTATTAATTTTAATTATATTTCAAGGCTATGGGAACATTTGATAGAAATATTGATTCTTAGTTATAAATACAGTAAAAATACAATATTCCTGTTTTTTATTTAATTTGGGGAAGATTTTGAAAAGTGAGAAATGTAAAGTGAGACAGTTGTAGTAATTTTTTAGGTAATAAGAGGGTTCCAGTCCCTTCTCTTTCACCTGTAACAGACATTTCCATTTGGTTGTACTGTTTGTTCCCTCTGTGTTTCTCTCTCACTGTTTGCTTGTTGCCTGCTATTCTGAAGACACTCTCCACCTGAGCCTGGTTTGTCTGGTTGCCTCTGTATAGTTCATGCTGTTTCCCTCCCCAGAGCATGTGATCCTGCTCCTGATGACCTTTAGAGCAGTGAGTTCTCAGCGTGATCTCCAAGAGCTTGTTAGAAATGCAAATTCTCAGGTTTCTCCCTGAAGCAGAGAATTTGCTTTAAGGGTGGTGCAGCAATGTGGTCTAACAAGCCCGAGGCCCAAGTTACAGAACAGCTGCTTTAGAGGAAGACCTGTCACAGTACCACCTATTCCCATCCTGTAGCAGCTCAGACACCCTCTGTGTCATAGATCTTTTCCGATCATGCCCTACATACCACTGATGTCCCCTTTCTCCTGTAGCCAGAAAATGCATAGTGACTCAGCACTCCTTTTGGCAATTAGTCACATACTGTCTTGTCCCAAACAGATGAATATAGTGATCATTCAGTAAACTGTTCATTTATTTAAGACGGAGTCTCGCTCCGTCACGCGGGCTGGAGTGCAGTGGCATGATGTCAGCTCACTGCAACCTCCGCCTCCCTGGTCCAAGCAGTTCTCCTGCCTCAGCCTCCTGCATAGCTGGGACTACACGTGGTGGCCTGCCACTATGCCTGACTAATTTTTGTATCTTTAGTAGAGATGGGGTTTCACCTTGTTGGTCAGGCTGGTCTCAAACTCCTGACCTCAGGTCAGGTGTTCCACCCGCCCTGGCCTTCCAAAGTGCTGGGATTACAGGCATGAGCCACTGCACCTGGCCCAGTAAACATTTAATCAACCACAAATAAATGAAGTTGTGAAACTGGAGTGACAAGGACAGCCAGGAAAATATTTAACTTCAGTAATCTTTATAATGCTTCAAGTAGGTCCTATGGAAGAACATTTCTTTGCTATGAGGTAGAGGCTGACACAGGAGGAAAAAAGTCGGAATATTTATAAGCTTTTCAAGGTCATTCGTTTAAGTAAGAATAGCAGTAGCAGCTCCCATTTCCCAAGCACATACTCTCCATCAGGCACTGTGTGCCTTCTAAACTCCATACTATTATTTTCCCCATTTTGACAATGAGGAAATTGAGCATTAGAGAACTTAAGACAATTGTTGAAGGTCATACACTAGGTATTTTAGTAGCTGATTCAGGAATCTAACATAGTCTGTCGAACCACAGAGTCTACGCACTTTGCCACTGGACTACACTACCTTTTGTTGGTATTTCTGTATTTTATGCCAGTTAATTACGGGAAATAGGGAATATAAATTGTATTTGATTACAGGAAAATGGTTATTTTTTAAGTTTAAATAATTTAACTCTGATAGTCAAGAGTCAAATTATGTAACTAATTGCATTGACTCATGTAATTAAGGAAAGGATCAAATTGATTTTTCTATTTTCTGTAAGTCATTTTCAGTGGGATACCAAAAAAATGTAAGAGTTTAGGCTCTGGTTGGGAATTTAAGACATAAAAAGTTAAACAGTCTTTCAAAATAACAACAGACGAGATGATACAAGGTAGTACTATATGATTCATTCTCAAATTATTTAGACAATTGTTATGATAAAGGTAAAGTTCCAGTGTAGTAAAAAACCAACTAGTGTGTTCAGGAAAAACTTCACAAAAAAAGTAAGATTTAAACCGGGTCTGGAAAAAGGAAGGAGAGGAGGGCATTTTAGAGAAGAGTAAAACATAATTCATGAATGTGCAAAAGGCCAACAAAAGATCTTTTCATAGGGAAATGAGTCATGCTTGTCCAAAACAGAATTCAGAAAGGTGAGTAACTGGAGATAAGACTAAAAAGGTAGATAAAGCCCTGTATGATTTTAAGACTCATGATTGCAGGTCACAGAACCCCAGCCTAAATTGGCATAAGTGAGGGGGGAAATACACGAAGGGAAAGGAGTAGCTCAGGTGAATTGAAGAAGCAAGCACTGGGAAGGTGCTCCTGGAGTCCTTGAACAGCACTGGGAGCGTCTCCACCTCCCATCCCCTCTTCTAAAGTGGCTACATTCTCACAGCCTATCTTTCTGTAGGAGCTGAAGCTCCGGTTGCCAGCAGCTGTCTTCCCTTAATTCCAGTTGGAAAAATTCTAAGGAGGGCCACATGCCTGCTTGTATCCATGGGATATGGCCAGGAAGCCAATGGGGATCTATCCAGCAGAGGCCCTGAGGGAAGTCCCTGGGAGCCAGGTCCATAATGGCCTTGAACGCCAAATTAGGAGGGTTGAACATGGTCTTTAGCTAATTGAAAAGCAAGGTTAAGATAGTGGGAATAACATGACCCATTTTTCTACAAGCTTACTCTGTTAGTGATATATAGAATGTCTTTTATTGAATATGACTGAAGTTGCCTTAAGCACTAAAGTATGTTTTCATTTCTCACAGTGCTCTTTTCACTAATTAATGGTTGACAATATTCAAATATTGGATATTTTTTGGAAAAGAAACCACTAATTCAATATTGTGGGCCAAATTTGAAGTATTGGTACATATTGGAAGTGTATTTAGTCTGAGTAAAAGTGATGCTACTGCTTTTCTCAATACATTGAGAGGAACAAATTATTTACATAGAAAGAGAGATGAATTTTAGGAAATATTTTTGTTTCAGAAGCTTGTCTTTTGAAAAACAGTTATAGTGATACATGCATAATTAAAAACATAAAATAAGTTAGTGTGGAAGAGTTTATAATGGAAATCAACCTTCCCTCCTTCCCAGCATCTTCTTCAGAGGCAACACTTTCAGCTTCAGGGCTTTCTGGTAGTTATAACTCCATAAACCTAAGTTCCTTCTTTTGTCAAATGAGTCCCCAATCAAAGGACAAGGATTTGAGAAACATGTATTTTACTTTCAGTTGATTAGAAATTGCCTGATATAAATATAATTTAAAGTTTTAATAGTCCTTTATTTATAATAGGGCTCCAGTGGTCCAGAATCTTTTACTGTCTACCACTACAATGGATTGAAGCAGTCAAATTATAATGAAAAGGTATGATAATTCACGTAGTCGTCGGTCTTCAACTGGGTTGATGAAATAAGTACGTGAGTATGTAACAACATTCGATTCCCATACAATTGCTACCTGAGATTATTCCAGGAGTCTCTTTACTATGATGACACATTTTAGACTTGGTCATCTTTCGATTTGACCAGTATATGTTAGTCTACATTGGAGATTAACATTGGACTTCAGAGCAGTAGCTTCACCGTGACTAAATACACCCCCATACAGATCGTTAGCCTTTGGCAATGTAGCATGTTTCTAAATCAACATTATAGTTAGTCCAGTGAAAGTTGTTACTGATCCATTTAAAGGAATAAAGAGGTAACAGTGAGATTTTTTATTGGAAAAAAATATGTTTAAATAAACAACCTTCGTAGCCAGCATTTATTGAGCATTTACCCGAAATTGTGTTAAGTACTTTGCTTAAGTTTCACACCACCTTATGAAGTAAGTGCTGTCTGTATATCCCCATTTCACAGGTCAAGCAGCCAGGAAACGATAGAGCTGGGAGTGAAACTTAGTCCAACTCAGAGCCCCTGCTCCTACTGATGATGCTTCGCAGCTTTCCTTTGCTAACCGCTGACAAAGCACATAGGTGATTCACTGCCAGCTGTACTCAACCTGGCTTAACGCTAGAGTTCGGTTGCATCAGTTCCTCCTTTTTGAATGTCTATTATCTTTGCATTTATTCAAGTATCAGTTACAGTAGATACTAATTATAGTATATATATTAGTTACAGCCAATTTTAAAGGAATAAGGTCTAACATTCCTATTTAATTTGATCTGCCCATGCTGACTTCATGTATCTAAATTGTGGAAGGTTACAGAAAACAGATAGTGTAAATTAAGTACATAATTTTAATTAGACGAAATCTAAAAGACTAAAATTTACTGTTATCTTTATAACAAAATATAAATTAGATAATTTTATCAGGTCCAAAGATAGATAGACAGACAGATAGATAGACAGATAGATAGATGCAAAGAATATACATGGTCAAGAAAATTTGGATGCTGTTTTCTAATGTGCGAATGAGTGCTTCATCTAGAGTTTGACGTTTGCACAGCTTTGTAATAGGAGGTACATTATAATCACTAATTGTTCACCTATACAATCCCTGCCAGATATATCTCAAATATTATCCATATTTTACAGATGAGGCATCTGAGACAGGGAGATTAAGTGACTCACCCAGGGTCACACAACATGTCATTGGCAGAGCAGGGATTGGAACTGAGTTCCTGATTCCCAATCCTGTCTTTGGTCTGCTTGGCCACTCTACCTGTATATAGTGTAAGTTTTCAAATCATGCTTGGGACAAGCTTCTGACACACTAACAAAAAGATTAGAAAACAAATAAGATGAACTGTTAAAATGACGGTAATATACAACAGCTATAAAGCAAAGTATGGATGTCATTAAGTCGCAGAAGTATGTTTTGAAGTTATTCAAGAGCTAAAATTATAAGCTGCATAGCAAGCTCCTATTTAAAAAGGTAACAGACAAAAGGAGAATGCTGGCAAAGTGAGATGGAGTCTGAGCCACCAGGCATCCGAGCCTGATTGAGGCCATGGAGGTGGGTCATGGTACCTTGCCCAAGCACTTCTGCTCTGATGACACGAGCACATGAAGTTCTTTGTGAAAAGTAGAGCCGGTTGTATTTAACTTAATAACTTGAATTATATTCATGTATAACTTTTCAGAAAAGGCAGTTTTGCTTTGGGGACTGAAAAGCCAGAGTTGTAGTTTCAATGTCAATTTATTTCATCAACACTAGAAACTAATATATTAAATAAAGATGCCAGAAAAATGTATTTCACATTACAATATATCTTAGTGCTTTCTTAGGAATGAGTAGATTGATGACACAAGATTATCTGATCTAGTAATATATTCTGTTCCTATATTTAATGTGTTTTAGAGGCAACTACCATTTAAGGATAATAAAGTTGTTTCTTTTGGCTTCTTAAATAGCTTATGGCTTTTATTTTGGAAGAACATAATTACGCTCGTGTATCAGCCAGTGAATGTGTAAAAATAATTTTACATACTTGGGAAGAAGACTATGTCTGTTTCTTTTAAATTACCCAGCATCAGAATTTCTCTTGGTGCAAAACGAAATTAACCACTGAGGAGTGCCTTAATGTCCACAGTGAGCCCTTGGTAATGACTTAGGGTTTTTGTTGATTATGTTATGTCCAAAATACTTTTTAAATGTTTCATTGTAAATTAATCAGAATAAAGTATGTATTTATGTGATCATTGCCACTGCATATACAGTATCTGGTTAGTTTGATCTTCAACCTCTATTTTACTTTTCCTTCTGTCCTGGCATCTTTTTAAATTTTTTCTCCATGATTTTTCATGCTGTACAGAATGCACTCATGGAATTGCATTTCAGGAATATTTAATACCATAATAGCAAATTTTGTTGACATTCAAATTGTTTTCAGCTCTAGAAATTCAATACTTAAAAGGAGAAACATGTTCCTCAGAACATAATAGCTATATTCCTTTTATAGCTTTCCATTTCATGAGGCAGTATGAGCATCTGAGAACCTCAGTATAAAAGCAGTAGGACCTGTATAAATTATATGTAAATATGATAATTAAACATTTCTTTCCAATGGTATAGATCCATTGAAGAATGTTTTTTTCTTAGAAACAGTCTATGTGTTTTATGATTCACACAATCTTGAATTTTTAAAAATCACCTGGCCAGCTAGCAATTAAATATCATTTACAAATTTACTTTGACATAAATCAGTAAGCAGATATTCCTATTCATTTCTAACAAAATAAACTTACTTGTAAAGTTTCATCTGCAACAATATGTAATACCTTATTTGCTAGTCTCCAAAAATTGTTTTCATTCCACATAAGAATTGGCTAAGACTGTTGATTGACCTTGGTGGCTTTATTTTATTCAACAGGTCATGTATGTAGAAGGGACTGCAGTTGTAATGGGTTTTGAAGATCCCATGCTACAGACAGACGACACTCCTATTAAACGCTGTCTCCAAACTAAATGGCCGTACATTGAGTTACTCTGGACCACAGATCGCTCTCCTTCACTAAATTAATTTGCCTAAGTATTTATAAGAAGGATCTTAATAACAGATGTTGAAAGAGGGGGTCAAGACTGGCAATTGGCTGGATTAAGCTAAACACTGGTATCACTGATTAACTGTAAATAACAATTAAAAACACATTTTCAGTGTTTATGATATGTTTAAATTATTTGTCCTAAAGCTTTATGTTAAAGATTAGCCTATTTTAACCCTTTGTGTGAAATTTACTAGCAAAATTAAGTTTTAATCAAAGTCCATCACTTTTGCATTCAGATATTTGGTCATTTACTTACCAAATTACAAACACAATACTATAGCATTTGTATATTGAGTATTAGAGTTACTATTTATAAGCTTCTACTTTTGGGTTTTATTTCATTGAGGCACATTTTATTGTTTGAACGATTCCAGCTTGTCATATATCAGCCTCTACACTGAAAGGCAGAAGAGTTCATTTTTCTAAGATCTGTTTTTCATTAGAAATATTGACAAATAACAAATTGTCAGTTTGGATCCTTTGACAATTGACTTAACTCTGGCATGTTCACAAAAAGTAGAAACTCTCAGAGACCATTACCATTTATTCACAGATGTATAGGGGATGTATTCTAAAAACTGATAGAATCTGATAGTCAACACTGTTAACTTTTACTGTATAATTGCCAAATACACTTTTCCAAATTCATCCCAACAGCCCTGTAAGCTAGCTTTTGTCTATATTTATAAACATGATAAATGCATGAGAACATCTGTTATTACATTAGTATATTATGTTATTTATTATGATCCTAGTTGATGGCCTAAATAAACACTTTTTTCTTTAACTGTACCCTTGCATTTTTTACCTTTGTGGCTCACAATAAACAAGTACGTACTTCTAAATGTTTCTACCCAGCAACCTTGAGAGCACAGAGTACTTACTACAAATGGCTAATGAAATCATACAGGACCTCGAATAAGAGACCAGGCCTTATGCTAACCTAAGAGCTTTGCTAACTCAGCCAGCCCGAAGCACGAGAACCCACATGGCAGCTGTGTAGACCAGTGAGCAAAGATGGAGAGATTTGCTGTATTCCAATAGGTTTATGGCCCAGCAATTTGAAATCACAATAGCCATTAATACTTTTTTTCCTCCACTTGTAAAGCAGATAATTTTATGTAGTATCCTCTTACACATTTCAGAACTGAACGTCACCTTCAATAGTATAGTTCCTGTGTAAATTTCTGTTTGGGTTTTGTTTTCTTTCATTCACAATTACAATATAATTAAGCATAGGTAAAGGCATGAGATTTTGTGTATAACTTTCGGTGACATTCTGTTCAGGAGTGTGGTACTACCTACTAAACTTACAGCTTTCAAATGTCAATATTTTGGTCTAGTCTTGGCTACTTCCAAATCTGTATAAAATATATTATGCTTGAATTAGTTTCTCAAAACTCTGGTTTAATAATCCCATATTCCATAAGGATTACACAGAATCATAGATTTTCTCATAAACATCAAGCCTACGAAATAGAATGGTCTTAACGTTGTTACTTAACAAATTATCCCAAAACTTTATGGCATAAAACAACTATGTTATTAAATGTACAAATTCTTTGCTCAGGAATCCAAATGGGGCAAGGTGGGGATGCATGGCTTGTCTGCTTCAGTCAGCAGCCAGGGGCTAGAATTATCTGAAGCTGTCTCTACTCACATGGCAGTCATGACTGGACCTTAGCTTGGTGTCATTGCTATAGAACAGTATATTAAACAACCACAGGGACATTTCCTTTCCACATGCACTTGGGCTGCTTTCCAAACTAGATTATATGCTGGCAGTAAAGTCTAGAAAATCTCAAAAGCTTGGAAATTAAGTGACACACTAATGAATAACCAAAGGGTCAAAGAGAAATGGCAGTGGAAATTAGAACATACTCTCTACTGAGTGTTAATGAAAATATGACATAGCAAAAATAAATATATAGCATTAAATACTATATATTAGAAAAGTAAAACGTTTGAAAATTGGGAACCTAAGCTTTTATCTCAATAACAAACCCAAGATAAGATGAAGTAAATCATAAAAGAATATCCATATACAAAAGAATGAATGTGGACCCTTACCTCACACCATTTGCAAAAAGTAACTTAAAATGATTGATTATTTATCTAATTATAAAAGCTGAAACTATAAAATCCCTAGAAGAAAACAAAGGAGTAAATCTTCATGACCTTGGGTTAGGTAGTGGTTTCTTAGCTAAGATACAAAACACAAATGACAGCAAAGATAAATTGGACTTAAAAACTTGTGTGTCTGGCCGGGCGCGGTGGCTCAAGCCTGTAATCCCAGCACTTTGGGAGGCCGAGACGGGCGGATCACGAGGTCAGGAGATCGAGACCATCCTGGCTAACATGGTGAAACCCCGTCTCTACTAAAAATACAAAAAAAAAACTAGCCGGGCGAGGTGGCAGGCGCCTGTAGTCCCAGCTACTTGGGAGGCTGAGGCAGGAGAATGGCGTAAACCCGGGAGGTGGAGCTTGCAGTGAGCTGAGATCCGGCCACTGCACTCCAGTCCGGGAGACAAAGCGAGACTCCGCCTCAAAAAAAAAAAAAAAAAAAAAAAAAAAAAAACTTGTGTGTGTCAAAGGACACCCTCAAGAAAGTGACATGACAACCCATAGAATGGGGAAAATATTTGTAAATTATATTAAGAAATTTGAATACAGCATATATAAACTGACAACAAAAAAATACTTTTAAATAGACAAATGATATGAAGAGATTTTCCCCCAAAGAAGATTGGTCCTTAGAGAAATACCAATGAAAACCATGAGATATCACATCCTAGTCATTGGGATGACTAAAATAAAAAAAATCTACAAAAGCAAGTGTTGATGAAGATGGGGAGAAATTGGAACTTTCATACATTGCTGGCGGGGATGTAAAATGGTGAAGACATGTCAGATTCAGTTTTGTAGCTGCTCAAAAAAATACAGAGATGGCACATGCCTCACTAATCCCAACTCCTAGGTATATAACCAAGAGAAATGATGAAAATATATTCACGAAACTTTTTGTGAATGTTCATACCTGTATTATTTCATAATAACCACAAAGTGGAAACAACCTGTTGATCAGCTAATAGATGGATAAACAAATGTAGTATAGGTGGTCTCCAACTTACAATGATTCAACTTAGCAATTTTTCAACTCTTACAATGGGTTTATCAGGGTATTAAATGCATTTTTGACATGATATTTTTGACTGATTATGGATTTATCAGGACATAACCCCACAGTAAGTCAAAGAGCATCTGTATATATATACAATGGAACCTTAATTGGCATTTAAAAAGAATGAATTACTGACACAGGCTACAACATAGAAGACCCTTAACAACATCATGCTACGTGGAAGAAGCCAGTCACAAAGGCTGTGTGCCTGATTCCATTTATGTGGAATGTCCAGAATAGGCAAACATAGTGGATTTGCAGGAGCTGGAGGGGGGACAGAGTAGGTTAACAGGATTGAGGAGTGACTGCTAATGGGTATGGAATTCCTTTTTGGGGTAATGCAATGTTCTAAAATTAGATTATAGTGAGAGTTGTACCACTCTGAATATACTAAAAACCACTTAATTGTGAGAATAAAAGATAAATGGGGAAACCAATGAAATAGAAAATAGATACATAATGGAAAAAAAGTCAGCAAATCCAAAACTTAGGTCTCTGAAAAAAATCAATATAATTGATAAATTTAACAAGATAAGAAAAAATGAGAAAGCATTAGCATCAGGAACAAAAAGGGAAATATTAAGTTATCTTTAATATTAAGGGATATTAAAATAATTGGAGGAGATTGTGAGCTGTCTTATGCCAAATTAAATTTAAAAATTCAGATCAGACAATTTGAAAAAAGCAGAAGCAGAACTGACACAAGAAATTCTGTATGTCTTAAAGAAATGTAATCAATAATTTAAAAACTTTCCTCAAAGAAAACTCCCTGGCCTGGATGGCTTCACTAACAAATGCTTTCAAACACTTAAAGAAAAAATAATACCAATTTTAAATGCTCCCAGGAAATAGAAGGAATAACTTTGTAATTCCGGTTATGAATCCAGAATGACCCTAATATAATACTAAAACCTGACGAAGACATTAAAAGAAAGAAAAATTATAGACAAATATTTCCCATGATCATGGGAACAAAAATCCTATACAAATATGAAACATGAATAAATTATATAGACATGTATGTCTGTATATATAATACATCATGACAGTGAGGAGTATGGCAGAAGTGATAAGTTGGTTTAATATTAAAAATAAGCATTTTTCACATTAACAGGAGAAAAGTCATGATTCAACAGAGGCAGAAAAAGCATTTGATATATAATATATTTAAAATTTGTTTATGATTTTTTTAATCTCAGTAAACTTAGACTAGAAGGGAGCTTTTTTAATATGATAAAGAATGTTTAGGAAAAAAACACATTCTTAATGGTAAAATATTAAATGCTTTCTCCCCCAAGTTCAGGATCATGACAACTATGTCATTTCACCTCTTCTGTACAGCACTGTCCTGTGGAAGTTCTGGCCAGTGCAATAAGGCAATCAAAAGAAATAAAATATCAAACAATTAGAAAAATGTTAACGTGTCATCATTGATAGATAACATGATTAATAGATATACATACACAAATGCTTAGAATTCATAAGTAAATTCAGCCAGTTGCTGGATATAAGGTCAATATACAAAAACTATTTTTATAGACATGAAACAGGCAATGAGAAAAAATTGTAACCGTTTTTTGTAGCATCAAAAAACCCCACATACCTAGGAATATGAATTCATACAATGGACAATTACATATTATATAACCACTGCCGAGATAAAGATAGGGAATATTTCCTTCCCTCTCCTAGTCAATATCACCTGAAAAAGTAACACTATTCTGACTGCCATTGTCATAGGTCAATGTCGCTGTTCTTGACTTTCATATAATTAGAATAACACACATACTCTTTTGTATCAGGCTTTTTTGTTTGTTTGTTTTTGGCTTATGTATCTGAAATTCTCCCACCTTTTGCATGCATCAGATTATTTCTTATTAATATGTAGTTATCCATTGTATGAATTCATCATACTATTTGGGATATGTTGATGGATATTTATCATTTCCAGTTTGGGGTTATTATGGAGAAAATAGCCCCAAACATTTGTAATATACGACTTTTGGTGAATGTAGCATTCGTTTGTGTTGATTACAAACTCAGGGGTGAAATTGTTGAGTCATAAGGGAGGTACAGGTGTATTCAACTTCAGCTGATATGACTAAATAAATGTGCCAAAAATATTGCATCAAGTTATGCTCCCATCAGCAATATGAGAGTTCCTGTTTTTCCACATTGTCAGCAACACTTTGTATTATTACTCCTTTTAATTTTAGCTGATTTGGCTGAAGGTGCGGTAATACCTCATTGTAGTTTTAATTTGCATTTCCTTGCTGGATAATTAAGTGCCATTTCAATGCTTACAGATCATATGGATCTCTTTTTTTGTGAAATACTAATTCGAGTCTCTTGCCCATTTTTACATTTGGTTGCCTTTTTCTTTTTGATTGGTAGGAGTTCTTTATATATTCTGAATATAAGTCCTTTGTTTTATATACATGAAGTGGAGATATCTTTTTCTGGTCTCTGTATTGCCTTTTTACTCTCTTAATGTTGTATTTTAATGAACAAATTCTCAATAAGGTCCTATTTATCATCCTTTTATGAATAGTATTTTTGTGTATCTTTTTAAAGAAATCTGACTACTGCAAAGTCACAAATTTTCCTAATTTTTAGAAGCTTATGGTTTTATTTTCACATTAGCTCTATTATCCATTTTAAATTAGATTTCTGTATATGAAATAAGACAAGTCTAGGCTCATTATTTTCAAATAAACACTGATCAACAATATTTATCAACAAGACTAACCTTCTATTTCATTGTAGTGGAGCCTTTGTTAAAAATCAGGTGTGTTTGCGAGTCTGTTCCTGAACCATTTTGTTCCACTGGTTCGTCTCTCCTTGTACACACACCACATATAATTACTGCAACTATACAAAATCTTGAAATCTGACAAATTAAT
Organism: Trachypithecus francoisi; assembly: GCF_009764315.1. Taxonomy (NCBI): domain Eukaryota; kingdom Metazoa; phylum Chordata; class Mammalia; order Primates; family Cercopithecidae; genus Trachypithecus; species Trachypithecus francoisi. The sequence continues at coordinate 18,036,085 of NW_022681474.1, read as the reverse complement.
TTCTCCAACTTTGTTTTTCTACTTCAAGATTATCTTGGCTACTTTCAGTCCCTTTCACTGTCTATATAAATTGGAGAATCAGATAATCAAAGCCACCAAAACAAAACAAAACAAAAAAAACACTAATGAGATTCTAATTAGGATTTCATTGAATTTAAATCTCAATTCAGGAAGAACTGACTCTTTGTGATATTGAGTCTTCCAGTCTATGAGCGTGGTGTATTACTCCATTTATTTACTGCTTTGTCCCTTAGCAATGCTCTCTAGTTTTCAGTGTAGAAAGTTGCACATCACTCACTGAATTTATTCCTAATCAGGGTTTCCACTAAACTGCCACTGAGGTGCCTGTTTCTGATTAGTGAACACCTGAAGTGGGGACCTCACTGGCAGTTTAGCAAGGAAGAGTGAGGGCATGGATTTAGGGTAATCATGGCTACAGTGAGCCACAATTGCACCACCGCACTCCAGCCTGGGCAACAGAGCAAGACCCTGTCTCAAAAAAAAAAAAAAAAAAAAACTATATGCAAATTTAAAAGAATTGTAGGGTCAAGAGGTGGTTTCAGGGAGACAACATGTAAAGTGTCGCCTTACACAATCACTGAGAGCAGGTTGCGATAAAGAGATACCTGATGGGCAGGAAGCATAAATCGATGGGGACGGGACAGTCAAAGAAATAGAAAAACACAAAACATAAAAACAAAAAAGGCAATAAAAAAAAGTCACACTGTAATAAATGTCAGCATGAGCTCCCCCAGTTTGTCAAGTATTACTTTCTCAGTCTTTAAGTTATAAGTATAGATACCATTTCTTTCAGTGCCTTTGAGTCAGTAAATAGGTTTGCTCCGTGGCCTTTCCACAAAGGCCCTGTTTTGTAAATGGGGCACCTGAAATGCAGAAAATGAATGCCCATAACCACACAATCAGAACATGGCAGTGCTAAGACGCGAGGCCGGCTGGACGGCCGCTGTGCTCTGACCCCCGGGTTCTTGTGAACCACGGTGTGGTGCCAAGCCATGAGGACAGTCAACGTCACCCATACCTTCAACAATCAGGCAATTTTGCAAGGCACGAAGCAATGAAGACCAGACCAAAGGTGAGACACATCTCACCACTTCCTTCCTAGTATGAATTTAGGTGATTCACTGAACCCTTCCATAAACAGAATGGAGTTGAAAATAGTATTCATCTTCATTCATTCACAAGAATTAATTGAACATGGCTGTATGTACTAAATAAGATATTAAGCATAAATCATGCTAGCTCATATTAGCTGGTCAACAAATGTTTGTTCTGTCTGCCAGTCTCTTCCTCATGAAGTGGATAGAAAGGGGAAGACATGTATGTTACCACATGTACCTAGGAGACACTTCCAACTGCATACAAAATTTACACCAGCTCAATCTATGGAAAATCAGTTTCAATTTAACAGAAGAAAAATACATACGTGGCTCACTGACATGTAACATAGTACTTACCATGTCAGGTTATATAACTTAATTTCCTAAGCATGAAAAAGATCTGCTCTGAAGGAATTTTGATCTGAGTATAAAACCAAAAGTACAAATATTTTTTCACTATGTTCTGAACCAGAGTTAATATTAAACATCTATACTGAAGAACACCAACTCATCCTGTCAACACATTGTTTATACATTTATATATGCAATAATTTTTTTCCTGTCAATTACACTTCTTGTTCGCACTAATGTTACAATATTAAATCAATTGACTAATTATAAACAAATATTTTGAATCAGAAAGCAAATGTGAGCGATTTCCAGCTGCCTTGTGGAATTAAAACATTTTGTCTATAAATATATCTATACTCGTGGTGAAACTTAATAGAAGAAATATGTCCCATTAAAAATCACACTGCTCTGGAAAAGCAACACAACATAATAGTGTTTCTTTTTATTTACTGCAATTCCTATATAGTCTCATTTACTTACTGTCACACCTTTTTAATCCACTTATTTTTACAATTTCAAGAAAATTGATACTATCTTTTCCTAGCTGATAGAGTCCTGAAATCCTAATTGAAATATACAGTATTTCTTTACAAGAGCCTGAGGCTAGAAGTTAGCATAGTAGACGACTCTGAGGTCAGAGTGGATCCCTGACAGACAGAAGTCCTAGCCACGCAGTCTTGGACAAGTAAGTTCCAGAATAAAATATTCAAGCTCTCCAACAATCCAGCATTTTAGGGAATGGGGCAATGAGGGCAACAGTTTCCAGCATATTTCTTCTTTTTTTTTTTTTTTTTTTTTTTTTTTTTTTTTTTTTTTTGAGACAGAGTTTCACTCTTGCCGCCCAGGCTGGAGTCCTATGGTGCGATCTCGGCTCACTGCAACCTCCACCTCCCGGGTTTAAGCGATTCTCCTGCCTCAGCCTCTCGGGTATCTTGGGATTACAGGAACGCACCACCATGCCCGGCTAATTTTGTATTTTTAGTAGAGATGGGGTTTCTCCATGTTGGTCAGGCTGGTCTCGAACTCCTGACCTCAGGTGATCCACCCTTCTTGGCCTCCCAAAGTGCTGGGATTACAGGTGTGAGCCACCACACCCAGCCTCCAGCATATTTCTAAAAATGGGTTTGTGGTCTCACAACATTAACAAGCACTGCAGTAAGTTTGGAGCCTTTCAGATACAGCAACCAGAGCTTTTTACATCTGTAGTTCTAGTAACACTTTATGAAACAAAATTGGGACTCAATAGTGGTGTGTTGAATGGTTATTTAATATTAACACCCACTTGTTATCCATTATAATCTTCATTCACTGAAGGAAATTTTCAGGAACTGATTTTTCTATCAAACTCTGGGGTTATGAGTTTTCCTATCCTGGGTAAATGTAACAGCTGGAATAACCCTGGATAGGAGAAGACATGGAATGAAAGTAACATACTAAGACACAACTGACCCCAGCTCCCATATACCCAAAAATGACAATATTGGGTGATTCAAATGAATCTTCATTGGTGAGATTCTCGGGGTTTGTTGCAAGATTGGTCAAAACGTCTGTCAATGAGATAGGAAAGACTGCTTTAGGTGAAAGGGTGCTGTCTCTCTCCTAATAGCGAGCCAAACCTTGAGACTCTGGTTTGGCTACAGCGGGGTTTGATCACAGTGGAGCAGGATGACTCGGGGCCCATGACCGACTTCCATGGAGGACAGGAGGTGAGCGTGAGCCTAACTGGTACCCAGATGTCTCGGGAGGACACCGAGGAAAGGAGGTGAGGATTGGCAGGAAAGGAAGAGGGAGAAGGCCAAATGCAAACACCTAGTTAAATATTTTTAAGAAGAAACAGTATCATAACCAGGACAGGCAACATCAAAGGTAGTTAGGAGCCAAAACCAGACAGCCCCAAAGAGGTGGAATTGGAGATGGGAGAATTTCCAAGCAGCAGGGAGGAGGGGGCTATCTAGAAAGGGAGACTGAGGGTACCAGGTAGAGCTCATGCTGCATCCCTGCTACACAGATGAGACAGTAAAATCCAGAAGTGAAGGCCCCAGTAAGTAGCAACACTGGACCTACTTGTCCTTGAGCCCAGTGCAAGGCAAGACCAATGAGTAGAGAGTCCACGGTCTTCATAGGCAAAACACGGAGGAGATTATACTTTTCCTTCTGCAGTCAGTTCCCTGCCTCCTGGACGTGCAGTATTCTAACTGGGACAGGGTGAAGTGGCTTACACCTGGAATCCCAGCACTTTCAGAGGCCAAGGTGGGCAGATGGCTTGAGGTCAGGAGTTTGAGACCAACCTGGGCAACATGGCAAAACCCCATCTCTACTAAAATTATAAAAATTAGCTAGGCATGGTGGTGCATGCCTGTAATCCCAGCCACTCAGGAGACTGAGGCAGGAGAATTGCTTGAACCTGGGAGGTGGAGATTGCAGTAAGCAAGATCATGCCATTGCACTCCAGCCTGGGTGACAGAGCGAGGCTCTCTTAAAAAAAAAAAAAGTCCTAATTGGTTTTTTTGATTCAGCTCTGCTTCTTGGTTCATGAGCCAGGGTCCTACCTCCCTTTCTTTGTGTAAGAAAATGAGACAGGAAAAAGGAGGAGCAGAGAGGGCCTTTCTGGGGTTGTCACCTTTGCACAAGTATAATATTCATGGTGAGAGACCACACCTTCCTTCCACATCCTGGGTTTGGGAGCCAGTGGGTTGCCTCCCTTCCCTGAAACTAAGTGAGTGATGCATCAAAAGAAACACTTTTTGAGACAGTGGGTGTTTGCAAGAATAAGAGACCTTCTTAGACAGCAGATAAGGGGGTATGCCCTGCTGAACAGGAAGGAAGAGAATTGGAGAAGGTATGGCATGGCAGTAGGGCAGCCTGCATTTCTACTTTCTAGGGCCCCGGGGAAGGGAACCACGCTTGATTGATCTCCAGGTGGTCCAGCTGGGACAGCAGTCAATCAGAAGTCTAGTACTTCACCTATCGAAAACCTGTGCAGAAGGGAGGCCCCTCAGCACACAAACAACCTGCCCAAGTACCCACCTGAGAGAGCAGCACTTGGGAACCCACTGAACAAAGAACACCAATGGTGGCTCAGTGTTAGCCAGAAAAGAAGAGGCCACCCCCCAAGAGAGGACTACAAGACTTTCTGCTCCCAGAAAGAAGGGTGCATCGCCTTCCCTTTCCTCCCTCCTCGCCCTGGCACCTTGGAATATCAACCATGAGTGTGGGAGGTGGTTTCCTGGACCTACCCCCAGCACTTCCCTCACCCTCAATTCAAGCAGCCAAATTCCCCATTCAGGCCTGTACTAACCCAGGCAGGATGGGATATGGGGAAGCTGAGGTTGACAATGAGTTTGAAACTGATGCTTTAGATTAAATTGATTTTAATAACTTTGAGTGGAAAGGTAGGAAACCTTAGCATCATCTTTAATCTCTCTCTCCGTCCCATAAACCACCAAAAGAGGTTCTCAGTTCTACCTTCAAAGGATATCCACAATCCATCTGCTTCTCACTATCACACTGCTTCCATTCTGGTACAGCCACCTTAGCTATCACCTGAATGACTACATAAAGCCTCCCCCATTTACATTCCAGCTTCCCACCTCGCCCCCCTACGTCTATTTATTACACAGCAGACAGAATGATCCTATTAAACGCAAGTCAGATTGCGTCACTCCCCTGTTCAAAACCCTCCTGTGCTTGTCTGACACATGATCTTCACCCACCCTCATTTCTTCTCTGATTCCATTTCCAGTAACTACCCCACAAAGACATTTATATGTTCCAGCTACAACTGGCCTCTCTGCCGTTCTTCAAATCACCATGCATGTTGCCTCAGGGCCTTTGCACTTGCTTTCCCTCTTCTTAAGACTTTTCAGGTGTTTTTGTTTTTGTTTTGAGACAGAATGTTGTTCTGTCACCCAGGCTGGAATGCAGTGTTGAGATCTCGGTTCACTGCAAACTCTGTCTCCTGGGTTCAAGCGACTCTCGTGGCTCAGCCTCTCGTGTAGCTGGGATTACAGGCGTCCGCTGCCACATCTGGCTATTGAAACTCTTCATTTGGATATTCCAAGGTTCCTCCCTTTACCTCCTTTAGATTGCTTAAATGTCTCCTTCCAAAGAAGTCCACCCTGGCGATGCGATTTAAAATTGAACTTCTTCTCTCCAGGTCTCCTTCTCCTTCTTCTCCTTCTTCATCTTCCTCCTCCTCTTCCTCCTCCTGTTCTTCTTCTTCCTCTTCTTCCTTTCCTCCCCTTCCCCCTCCCCCTTCTTCTCCTTCTCCTTCTTCTCCTCCTCCTCCTTCTTCCTCTTCTTCCTTCTTTCCTCCTCCTCCTCCTCCTCACCCTTATCTACATCTGGCATGTTCTGCTAACTGGTAGAATATACATTCATGCTTTCAACTGTTTGTTTCCCAGTCCAGTCAGGAGTGTTCATATGACATGTTTTGGCCAATTAAATGCCAGAGGAAGTGATGCATGCTACCCCTAAGCAGAAGCTGCAAAGCCATCCTATGGCTTTATCACCTCTCTTCTCCCTCTGCCATCAGACCAGCACATCCCAAGGAGGGCTTTCTCCCTGACCTTGAAGGTGCTACGATGAGAGCTGCAGCCAGCCTACAAAGGCACATAATGTAAACTCATTGCTGTATTTAGGTTGCACCATCCATGAGCATGTGGCCCATCCTCATGGTGGGGAAGGCTCAATAAGAGACTAAATTGCTGGGCGCGGTGGCTCAAGCCTGTAATCCCAGCACTTTGGGAGGCCGAGGCGGGTGGATCATGAGGTCAGGAGATCAAGACCATCCTGGCTAACATGGTGAAACCCCGTCTCTACTAAAAATACAAAAAACTAGCCGGTCGCGGTGGCGGGCGCCTGTAGTCCCAGCTACTAGGAGGCTGAGGCAGGAGAATGGCGTGAACCCGGGAGGCAGAGCTTGCAGTGAGCCGAGATCGTGCCACTGCACTCCAGCCTGGGTGACACAGCGAGACTCCGTCTCAAAAAAAAAAAAAAAAGAGAGACTAAATTACCAGTTGTTTGATGGGAAAAGAATCAGAAAAAAGGAAGCTCTGCATTGTCAAAAGGACATTTACAGCAAGCTATTAATGCTGGGTGTTTTCACCATTCTCTTAAGTCACAGACTATTTCCTGCCAGGTGCAGTGGCTCATGCCTATAATCCCAGCACTTTGGGAGGCCAAGGCAGGTGGCACACTTGAGGTCAGGAGTTTGAGACCAGCCTGGACAACATAGCAAAACCCTGTCTCTACTAAAATATAGATAGATAGATAGATAGATAGATAGATAGATAGATAGATAGATAGATAGATACGCCAGGCATGATGGCGGGTGCCTGTAATCCCAACTACTTGGGAGGGTGAGGCAGGAAAATCATTTGAACCTGGGAGGCTGGGTGTGCAGTGAGCGGAGATCACACCACTGCACTCCAGCCTGGGTGTCAGACGGAGACTCCATCTCAAAAAACAAACACCACCAAAAAAACCCACAAAGAATATTTCCAGTATATAACTAATTCCAAGCTAACTCATCCACTCTTTATTATCTATATTTTCCACTAGGATATAGACTCAGTGAAAGCAAGGATGTTTCCTTGTTTTGTTCAGTACTGTATAAAATGTGTTTAACACGCAGTGGGAATTCAATAAGCATGTGTTGAATGAATTACTCCTGCGAAGAACTGGTCAAAAGAGGGGTAAAGGAAATTTAATCAAGTGTGGTTTAAGTCAGTGACCAAGAAAAAAAAAATACAAGTTAATATTTTTACCACCAGAACTGCGATCACACAATCAACAATGTATCTGTGTGCTTGGGGCAGAGTAAATGCTGCATTCAGGTTTGCTATTATGCCTGTTATCATTATCTGTTATGCCATAATTGAAATTATGGGCCGGGCGCAGTGGCTCAAGCCTGTAATCCCAGCACTTTGGGAGGCCGAGACGGGCGGATCACGAGGTCAGGAGAACGAGACCATCCTGGCTAACACGGTGAAACCCTGTCTCTACTAAAAAATACAAAAAACTAGCTGGGTGAGGTGGCGGGCGCCTGTAGTCCCAGTTACTCGGGAGGCTGAGGCAGGAGAATGGCATAAACCCGGGAGGCGGAGCTTGCAGTGAGCTGAGATCCGGCCACTGCACTCCAGCCTGGGCCACAGAGCAAGACTCCGTCTCAAAAAAAAAAAAAGAAAGAAAGAAATTATGATATAAACATCAATGATATTTTGAGAATGGAGAAGTCTTTGTCAAGGCTGGGTCCCTGTGATGGTGGAAAGTTCCAGACAGCCTTGTTTGCACAGCTGACAGCTGGCCCTGGCTGCTGACTGGGAGTTCAGCTGGCGTTGCATCCAGTGTTCTCAGTTCTTCTTCAGATGGACTTCCCCACAGCACAGAAGCTGGATTCTAGAAGGGGGCAATCCAAGAGGACAAGTCCCAAAGTGTAAGAGCCAAGCACATCTTCACTTGTATAATGTTTGCTGATGTTCCGTTGGCCAACGTTAGACACATGGCCAAGCTCAGCGTCAGTGAGGGAGGTGACCATGCCAGGACATGAGCTCTAGGGAGAACGGGTCACTGTGGGCCGCCAAAGTCACACACAGGCCATCTCGGGGAGCATCTGCACCAAAGACAGATTCAATATCCAAAATCTCAAACTTATCTCTTTACCCAATTGTGAACTAATTCAGGGGGTCCTTTCACACAGACAACTTTGCAAAAGCCAGATTTGTAAATGATAATATAAATTTCTTGAGTTTTGTTAGAAAATATGCCAAAATCTGGGCTGGGCATGTTGACTCACTCCTGTAGTCCCAGCACTTCGGGAGGCTGAGACGGGCAGATCACTTGAGGCCAGGAGTTTGAGATCAACCTGGCCAACGTGGTGAAACATCATCTCCACTAAAAATACAAAAATTAGCCAGGTGTGATAGTGTGCACCTGTAGTCCCAGCTACTCAGGAGGCTGAGGTAGGAGAATTGCTTGAACCTGGGAGGTGGAAGTTGCAGTGAGCTAAGATTGTGACACAGTCTGGGTGATAGAGCAATACTCTGAAGAAAAAAAAGGGAAGGGAAAGGGAAGGAAAATAAAAGAACTGAGAAGAAAGAAGGACAGGAGAAGAGAAGAAAAGGAAGAGAGAAGAGAAAGATAAAGAAAAGAGAGGAAGAAGGGAGGGAGGGAGGGAAAGAAAAGTAAGAAAAGAAAGAAAAAGTAAATATGCCAAGATCAAAACTCAGTACCATCTATGCACACGTGACAGATCTTCACAGTGGGTGAGGGGCAGTAAGACACCAAATTACAGGTTGTTTGGAGAGCAAATAAATAGCAAAAAGGAAACTGTGGTCAAAAGGACACTTACAGCAAGTCAGTGATGCTGGGTGTTTTCACCTTTCCCTAAGTTAAAGAATACTTCCATCTCACTCACTGAAACTCGCAATTAGAGTCGATATAAGGAGCCTCCAGTACAGCAGACAATGAAACCAGGTTTCACCTGCAAAATTTCTTCTGTAAAGATTTCATATGACCTCATGCAATCATTATGCCAGAATTAAATAGCACCAGGTAACCAGGGACACATCTTCTACTAGTTCTAGTTTAAACTGGTGGTTTCTGGAAGAAATTCAAGGATACTGGTTTCAACCACAATATGTACAGAATGCCTCACAGTTGATTAGTGACCCTAATAGCTAATCACATTCAAATCCTGATGCTGCTTCTTCACATCAGCTGCAGGGAGTGATATTTTTGCACGTGCTTCCAATTCCTAAAAGGATTGGACCCTATTCAGGCATAAAATTGAAAACAAGGCAGGGCACAGTGACTCATGCCTGTAATCCCAGCACTTTGGGAGGCTGAGGCAGGCAGATCACCTAAGGCCGGGAGTTCAAGACAAGCCTGACCAATATGGAGAAATCCCATCTCTACTGAAAATACAAAATTAGCTGGGCATGGTGGCACATGGCTGTAATCCAGCTACACGGGAGGCTGAGGCAGGAAAATTGCTTGAAACTGGGAGGTGGAGGTTGCGGTGAGCCGAGATAGTGCCATTGCACTCCAGCCTGGACAACAAGAGCAAAACTCCGTCTCAAAAAAAAAAAAAAAAACTTGAAAACAAGTGTTTAGAAACATCAGTCTGGCATCACTTATCAGATTGTTACGAAAGACCAAAGATGGAAAAATAAATTAATGGTGAGGCCCCTGACTAGGGAAGGGAAAAAGAAAAATGAACAAGCACAGGAAAGAAAGATCAACAGGATGGGGTTTGACGGTTTCACTGGATATGGGGTACAAAGAGAAGGAGGACATAAAGATGATTTCGACTTTTTTATTTCAGGGGTTGAAAATGGAATTAGGGGAAAAAATAATCTGGAATCAGAAGGAGTAGCAGGATAAGTTATTTGAGGGCCACATTCAGTTTTAAATATAGTTATTCATTCAACAGATTTTTTTTTAGCTAACATTAACTGCCAGACACAATTCTAAGCTCTAGGCTCCAGTGGCAAATGAGACAAAGTTTCTGCCTTCAGGCAGCTCATGTTGCACTGGAGAGAGGCATACTGCAACCATCTAAGCAAACAAAATAATTTCTGATAACATATAAATGCTATCAAGAAAATAAACGTTGGAAATACGACAGTGAATGGGATTGATGGGGAGGCGGTAATTGCATGACCTGGGAAAGTCAGGGAAAGCCCGAGACGGGGATGATATGAATGAACTCACTAAGGAAGCATCTCAAGGGGAGGCACTCCAGATAGAAAGAACAGCAAGTAGAAAGGCTCTAAGCTGCGAACTAGGTCTGTATGTTTGTAAGTGGGAAATAGTTTTTATTTTCATAGAAATGGTGTTTCCTGACACTGAGTGCTTCCTCCTTCATAGCGTTTCTTATGCTGCTTCCTCCTTCATAGCGTTTCTTATGCTGCTTCCTCTTTCATAGCGCTTCTTATGCTTATGAGTACCCTGCTTCCCTCAACAGACTCTCAAATGAAAATGCTGAGGGAACCAATGGCCTGAGGAGGTCTGGGGTCAGTCCAAAGACATCTCAGAGTTCAGGAGGACAGAATTCCCCGGAAGGCACCAAGAGGATGCCACACAAGACGTAACATACTTCAGCAGGTCCCTGTGCAGGGTACAAAGTGACCAGGAAGGAGAGGGAGTCTCAGCTCCCCAGAAATTCATGAACTTCTCTTTTCATTCAGGTGACATTGTGGGAAGGATGAGTGGGAGGAAACACCCTGACAGGGAATTTGAAGTTTATTAATTGAATCAATTTACCTGGAAGGAACTATTTTAAAGAGAAAAAGACCATTATCTTTACTTGTCAAATCTAAGTGTCTTTCTGGCATCTATGCGAATGGAGGCTCAAGAGTTATGAATGTTCAAGTAAAAACAATAAGGAAAACTATAATTTGTTTCCATCTTTACATTATAGTCTATTAAATTTGACGCTGTTTTATTAATAGGGCAAATTATCAACTCGAAAAGAAAAGAAAAGAAAAGAAAGTTGGAAATGAAGGAGACAAGGTAGAAGACTAGTTGAAGGATGGCAGGCAGAGGTCTGTTGACATCAGAGTTTTAGGCTACGGTGAGAAGTTTGGATTTCATTCTCATAGTTATGGGGCACCACTGGAGAACATGAAACATGAAAGTGTCAGGATCTGATTTAAAAGATCACTCTGCTCTGTGGCGGGGGGGCAGTGTAATATAAAGCACCAAAAGTGGACCCAAGATGTAAGTTAGAATGCTTCTGCAGGACTTCAGTAAGATCTGCTGGCCTGGATTACGTGCTGGCAGCAGAGGAGCTGAGCACTGTCCAATTGGTAGATAAACTTTGATAGAAGAGCCAATAGGACTTGCTGATGGACTTAAGGTGGGAGGTGAGGAAAAGAAGGTAATCTTACAAGACTGGTACCTGAAGAGCCTAAAGAGAGAGAGAGAGACAGAAAGTGAGAGGCACTGAGGGAGAGGGTAAGAAAAACACATGCAGGAGTTGAGAGACAGCAAGAGAAAGAATAGCAAGATTTTCAAGATGGGAGGGTTCTCTAGGTACCTAGAAATACAGGGATAAAAGTTAGATGAAAGGTTAGAATTGCAGATGTAAACTGGAAACTTATCAGCCTAAATGTGATGGTTCAAATGTTCATACACACTAATAGGCTAAGCGTAGACCAGGAACAGCAATTCATGGGAAGGTGGGTATTCTTATTTAGAAATTAGCAGGATGAAGGAGAGTCATAGGGCCATTCACAGAGACCAATGACCTGAGCAGGGAGAGGCCGAGGTGGACTGAAGCTGTGTAAATACAGGCACTGGGTCTCAGATGACTTCATCCACTAGCAAAGCCCATTGCAGGGCTTTGTTTGTTGGTTTGTTTAATCTGGGACTTTGAAATAACTGAGGATGCTTCAAAGGCCTTACTGATCCAGAAGGACAAGGGCTTGGAAGGGGTCATTTTTAAAAGGAAGGCTTGGCAAACTGAAAGTCTTGACATTGAAATCAATTAACAACAAGACACCAATATACACCTAGTAGAATGGACAAAGTTCAAAACATTGACATCAAATGCTGACAAGACCGTGGAGCAAACAGGAACTCTCATGCATTGCTGGTGGGTATGCAAAATGACACAACCCCTTTAGAAGACAGTTTGGTAGTTTTTTGCAAAACTAAACATACTCTTATGATACACTCCAACAATCGTGCTTCTTAGTATTTACCCAAATGAATTGAAAACTCAGGTCTACACAAAAACCCGCACGAGGATGTTTGTTCATGCTTAATTTATAATTGGCAAAACTTGTAAGCAAGCAAAATGTCTTTCAGTGAGTGAATGAATAAATGAACTCTGGTACATACATACAATTATTCACTGCTAAAGACAAATTAAGTATCAAGCCATGAAAAGATGCAGAGGAAATTTACATTCTTGAAAAGGCAAAACTATGTATACATGAAAAAGATAAGTGGTTGCCAGGAGAAAGGTGTGGGGGGAAGGATGACTAGGTACACAGAGGATTTATAGGGCAGTAAAATTATTCTGTATGATGCTACAGTGGTATAATACATTTGTCCAAATCCATACAATGCACAGCACAGAGTGAACCCTAATGTCAACTCTGGACTTTGGGGGACAATGATGTATCAGGGCAGGTTCATCGGTTGTAGTACATGGCGGATGTCCATTAGTAGGGGAGGTTATATGTGGGTGGGGACAGAGGATATATGGGAACTCTCTGTGCTTTCTGCTCAATTTTGCTATGAACCTAAAACTGCTGTAAAAATTAAATTTCATTAACGTTTTTTAAAGTGAGATGAGCAGAGAAGTAGGGTCTAAGACAAAAGGAAAGAGACCCAGAACCACAACTAGAGCCATCAGTCAGATAAGGATGGTTGCGGCAATTTGTTAGCTCAACCCCACTCTTCCAGTTGCCTAGCCACAAACCATGGCACCATCTTCATTCCTCTTCTCTCTCATATCCCTCATCCAGTCCGTCAGCAAATACCTTTGGCTGTCTTCAAAGTGAATGGAGACGCTAATCACTTCTCCCCATCTCCACCATCCAACCTCCTCCTCTTCCTCGTTTATTACAGTAGCTTCATGATGAGACTCCTGCACCCCACACTCCTTTGACTACCTAGGGTCTATGCTCAATAATGGAGCCCAGGGATCCTATTAAAACTTAGGCCAAGGTCACATCCCCACTCAAAATCCCCCAAAGTCTTCCCTTCTCACTCAGAGAAAAACCAACAACATCCTTTCATGGCCAAAAAGCATCCACAACTGTGTAGTCCTATCTCAGATCATTCCTATCAGCCTCCCCTCGCCTCCCAGCTCTTCCTATACCCCACTCACATCCCCAATTTGCTCCTCCAAGAATTCGCCAGGCATGGCCTTTGTGCTTCTCGGTCTTTCTGTCTGAAATGTTCCTCCTCAGGGCACCTATGTGAGTCACACCCTCGTTTTCTCCAGCTCTTTACACAACGCCTTCTTCTCTACTTCCAATAAAATTGCAATAGAATGCCCCCCTTCCCCCATCCCCCCACTGCCACCCACAACTACTGGCCAGGCATTTGCTATCCCCTTTACCTTGTATTATTTTTCTCCACGGCACTTTTTACTACTTGGCATTTTCTGCCTTGAATGTTTCATTATTTTATTGTGTGTCTCTCCTCCCTAGAATGTAAGTCTCAAGAGGGCAGAGGCTATGATCTACCCACTGCTGTGTCCTCAGCACCTAGTGTCCGGCACACCCCAGGCACTTGAACATTCCTTGTTGAATGAATTACTGACTGTGCAAATAGAAGAAATTTCCAAATGTTTGAAGGTGAATGTGAAAAAGAAATGGAAAAGTGAGCAATGGAGGCTGCCGGAATGTCTCCTAGCACAGTTTTACCATTTTTAGAACAAATGGCACATTCCACTATTTTATTAAGGAAGTTCCTGTCTCTTTTATTATTGTGCACTGATGGCCCAAACTGATACATGTTTTATATCTTTCATTGATATGTGACTTTTAAACCTCATTTGCTTAATGCAGTCTTTACGAACTAAATTACGTTTTTAAGGATGCATGGAGTTGATTACAAGCTCCAGCAAAGCCTGAATCATAGCTGTTTGTCTTTTAGGCTATTTTCAGATGCCTTTGCTTGTAGACTACATCTAAGTGAAAAAGCAAAACAAAACAAAACAAAAAACTCTACCCACTCTCAAAGACTTGAACAGAAAACAACTGTCATGTTTATCAAAACCTGATAAACTTTAAAAACCACTATTATTAGTTCAATAGCCAAAGCAAACTGCAAACAAGCCAGGCATGTTTTTGATAAGACATCAATTTGCTATCACTAAGAAATTATAGCAAAATGAGAACTCACCTGTCTCTTTGCTCAGTGCCTTAAAAATAAAAACAACATGAAATAGCTTCAATTACATTTACTGAACAAATAGAAAGAAAACAGCGTTAGGCTCTTATGAGCACCGCTAAACAAGAAAACCCATCTATCACTACAACTAAGCAGTGTCACTGATATTTTCATTTCTATCTTTTAATAAGTGTTGATACCATAGTTAAGGATGAAAAGGAAAACTGAAGATGAAAAAAGAAAACTGGGAATACTCCATTGAGCCACTCAAAAACAGGACCAGAATCTCAGATTTTGCAATACCCTTAAAACTGCAGCAATTTGTTTTCTGCAGTTTTGGTATCACTGTCCTCATTATCCCTTCAAACCTTCTTATGTAGCCAGAAAATAGAAGGAATCTAAGGGGAAAAAAACAGAAGAGCTCCAAACCTTCGACATGAAAGAACACTGTTCCATCCCTGTGTGGTGCTATGTAGCAATGAAACAGACAGAAGGCTAAACCTTGTCTGTTACAGCAATTAAGAGCTTTACAAGGTTAAATCCTGTTGTAGGTCTCCAAGGCCTGTCTCTATGGGAACTGCAAATCATCAACACATGACTTTGAAACATAGACTGTTTCTCCCATGGAACATCCCCAGACACATACGGTAAGGCTGAGGTGGAGGAAATCTTTCATGGCTAAAATTGTTACCTACAGGTTCATCTTTACTCTCATATTTCCTAGGGTTAAGGTTAATTTTTTAAAAAATGGAGCCTCGCTCTGTTGCCCGGGCTGGAGTGCAGTGGCACGATATTGGCTCACTGCAACCTCCACCTCCTGAGTTCAAGTGATTCTCCCTGCTTCAGCCTCCCAAGTAGCTGGGATTACAGGCGTCTGCCACCATACCCAGCTAATTTTTGTATTTTTACTAGAGACAGGGTTTTGCCGTGTTGGCCAGGCTGGTCTTGAACTCCTGACCTCAGGTGATCTGCCTGCCTTGGCCTCCCAAAGTACTGGGATTACAGGCGTGAGCCACTGCGCCTGGTCAAGTAATACTTCTTCCTCCCATCCTGTCCTTATCCTCGAGCTATAATAATTAGCATAGTGGGATACAGCTTCTGAAATAGACTGATGGAGCAGAATAGAAGGTATAGAAATGTGTTCATGTGTGTACACATGTCTGTGTCTGCATGTGTAAAATACGTGAATTTTAAAGAAAAGGGAAAAGGATTGTCAACCTGTATCCCTATGAGAAAAAAACGTAGTTAAATCCTTACCTTGTATCTTACACTAAAGTATATTCCAAATGCATGTGATACCCTAAGAATTCTGATAAAAAGTTACAAGTGACTTTTTATATGGCCTCAGGAGGGAAAAAGACTTTCTAAAGCGTCACATAAAATAGGAAAATGATATCACGCCTGTAATCCCAGCACTTCAGGAGGCCAAAGCGGGTGGATCGAGATCAGGAGATCGAGACCATCCTGGCCAACATGGTGAAACCCCGTCTCTACTAAAAATACAAAAAACAAATTAGCTGGGCATGGTGGTATGCACCTGGAGGTGTATGGTGGTATGCTACTCAGGAGGCTGAGGCAAGAGAATCACTTGAACCTAGGAGTTGGAGACTGCAGTGAGCCAACATTGCACCACTGCACTCCAGCCTGGGTGACAGAACGAGACTCTCTCATTTAAAAATAAAAATAAAAACACCATTCTAAGCCTTGGTTTCCCTCCTTTTTTATTTTTCCTTAAGAGACAAGGTCTTGCTCTGTCACCCAGGCTGGAGTGCAGTGGTGCAATCACAGCTCACTGCAACCTCAAACGACTGGGCTCAAATGATCCTCCTGCCTCAGCCTTTTGAGTAAGTGGGACTACAGGTGTGTACCACCACACCCAGGTCATTCTTTCTAGAGACTGGTTCTCAAAGACCCAAGCTGGTCTTCAACTCCTGGCCTCAAACAATTGAAGACTTGGCCTCCCAAAGTCCTCAGATTACAGGCATGAGTGCAGCAGCTGGTTTCCCTCTTGAAAACTGAGAATACTAATAAAGCATAGAAAAAGCTTAATGTTCTTTGGCCCTGCCCTTGAGTCCTCAATAAAATAATTTCACGTACTATGGTGTGGGTAAATCTGTGTGTGCACACAAGTCTGTCCATATGATCCAGTTCTCCCAGTTTACCCAACACTGTTTAGTTTTAGATCTGAAAGCCCAGTAACCCAGGACACTCCCCAGTGCTAGGCAGACTGCCACAGTTGGTCACTCTACAACACACATACATAGCCAAGGACCTGGCAAGATGTGCAGCAAGGCTTTAATGGCATTTAATTCTGGGAAAGAAGAGTTATTGATTTTTATTTTTTTATTTTTATTTTTTTGAGACGGAGTCTCACTCTGTCACCCAGGCTGGAGTACAGTGGCACAATCTCAGCTCACTACAACCTCCGCCTCCCCAATTCTCCTACCTCAGCCTTCCCAGTGGCTGGGATTACAGGCGCCCGCCACCATACCCGGCTAATTTTTTGTATTTTTAGTAGAGACGGGGTTTCACCATGTTTTAATCTCCTGGCCTCGTGATCCGTCCACCTCGGCCTCCCAAAGTGCTGGGATTACAGGCGTAAGCCACAGCGCCTGGCCGATTTCTTTTCTTTTTTATGCTTAGTTGTATATTCTAATTTTTCCATAAATATTTGTGATTTTATAATAAAAATACATTTCTCTCAATTGGACCTTAAAAAATGGAATATGGTCAGGCATATTCCAAATACCCAGTCTTGGGTATTTCTTTATAGCAGTGTGAGAACCGACTAATACATCCACATTCCCTTCCCCTGAAAACAATAGTTCTAGGCCAGGCGCGGTGGCTAACGCCTGTAATCCCAGCACTTTGGGAGGCTGAGGTGGGAGGATCACCTTAGGTCAAGAGTTCGAGACCAGCCTGACCAATATGGAGAAATCTGTCTCTACTAAAAATACAAAATTAGCCAGGCACAGTGGCACATGCCTGTAATCCCAGCTACTGGAGAGGCTGAGGCAGAAGAATTGCTTGAACCCAGGAGGCAGAGGTCACAGTGAGCTGAGATCCTACCACTGCATTCCAGCCTGGGAAACAAGAGCAAAACTCTGCTTCAGGGAAAAAAAAAAAAAAAAAAAAAGGAATACGGGTTTGCAACTATTAACATGTGTAGAAAACTTTCCCAAATATTGACTGTTATATTATGTATTATATACTATATTATGTATAATATATATTATATATTGTATATTATATATTACTATATATAACATAATATGGATTATATATATTATATATAATAGCTAATTATGCTAATAGGATATATAATATATAGCATTATAATTAGCTATTATATTAGCAATGCAGCCAATTTGATAAAATCTTCTGCCCCCCAAGACATGACAGGGTCTTAATTTGCCAGTGCTCCAGAAGTTCTACCTGGGCGTATGTTTTGCACTTTCATGCCTTGACAATTGTCATTGGAAATACAATATAAGTGTTTAACGAATAGCGACTCACGGCATTGTATTAGCATATGTTTTTGGTGCTGTCAGTAAAAATGGGAGATTCTCCATGAATCTGTTCCGTTCAGTAGAATTACATGTGTGATGTCACAACTTCAAAGACTTACTGACATGTTTCAAATTTGTCCATTGGCTGCCAAGATTATCTAATTATGGTAGCAAGGTGGCAGCATA
This sequence comes from Trachypithecus francoisi, assembly GCF_009764315.1. Classification (NCBI taxonomy): domain Eukaryota; kingdom Metazoa; phylum Chordata; class Mammalia; order Primates; family Cercopithecidae; genus Trachypithecus; species Trachypithecus francoisi. The sequence goes on along the minus strand of NW_022681474.1, from coordinate 18,018,066 downwards.
ATGACAGATGCGATTTATACTTAAATTGAGACTTTTAAACTTTTTATGTATTTCACTTTCTTAAAATATGAACCATTCTTAATTTAAATATACATGTTGAACTGGGAGGGGTCGGGGAAGAAGGGGAGTTGCCGAAGAACTTTAGTGAGAAACAAAGGATGTTTGTTTATTCTTTCAGGACACAGCTCATGAGAGCTGCCAGCTGTGTACAGGACAGATGTGGTGGGGGGGCAAACTGAAGGGCAGGCAGCCTTGTCCTGTGACTAGGAAAACCTTCTCAGTTCACACAAAGATTCACAGTACCACTGAGATTGTCTCTCAATTCCTTATTTTGTGCCAGCAAGCTGTTAACGGCTTGACTAAAGTCTTTCCAGTGACTGTATTTTTGAATGCTTCCACATGAACCCCAGAATGTCTCAGTTGTGAAAAGAAATAACTTATTGGCTGGGCGCGGTGGCTCATGCCTGTAATCCCAGCAAGTAGGTAGGCCGAAGCAGGCGGATCACCTGAGGTCAGGAGTTCAAGACCAGCCTGACCAACATGGTGAAACCCTGTCTCTTCTAAAAGTACAAAATCAGGCGGGCATGGTGGTGCCCACCTGTAATCCCAGTAACTCCGGAGGCGGAGGCAGGAGAATCGATTGAACCCGGGAGGTGGAGCTTGCAGTGAGCTGAGATCACGCCACTGCACTCCAGCCTGGACAACAAGGGCGAAACTCAATCTCAAAAAAAAGAAAAAGAAAAAAAAGAAGAAACTTATTATGTAACACCAAAAGAAAAAAATATAAGACAGGCTCTCATAACCTATCTCTGTCTTAGAACTAAGCTATACACACAAGCAGCTGCTATCCAGAACTTCATGAGAACAGATGTAGCTCAGCCCTATTCAGAACCCAGGACCTCTGATTTCAATGGCTCACCTATCTTACAAGAGACAACTCAGCCATAATTCCAGATGCATTCAAAATCCTATTTTTTTTTTCTTTTGAAACAGGGTCTCACTCTGTTGCCCAGGCTGGAGTACAGTGGCACAATCACAGCCCAGTGCAGTACGGGGCTTAGGTGATCCTCCTGCCTCAGCCTCCTGAGTAGCTGGGGCCACAGGCAGGCACCACCACACTCTGCTAATTTTTGTATTTTTTGTAGGGATGGGATTTTGCCATGTTGCTCAGGCTGCTCTCAAACTCCTGGGCTCAAGTACTTCACCTACCTCATCCTCCCAAAGTACTGGGATTAGTGACATGAGCCACCACCCCCAGCCCCAAATCCCATCTTTTGAATCTAGCACAGTGTTCATTTACCTGTTATGGCCTTGGTCTCCTCTAGAGAACTGTCTTTGCTTCTCATTGTTGGCCTTATTATGCAGGCCACATCAAATATCCGTGATCACGTTACTGCTACAGAAACTCCTCCTCTCTGTCTTCGCTGGAGACAGAGTTTCTTTTCAGCAACCGCAGCTAATCAAAAACAAATTGAGCTTTGGGCTTTATTGCTTTCCAAAACAAAACAAAACAAGGTGGGGTGGGGGCACAGTGGCTCACGCCTGTAATCCCAGCACTTTGGGAGGCCAAGGCAGGCAGATCACTTGAGGTCAGGAGCTTGAGATCAGCCCGTCCAACATGGTGAAACCTTGTCTCTACTAAAAATATAAAAGTTAGCAGGGCATGGTGGTGCATGCCTATAATCCCAGCTACTTGGGAGGCTGAAGCAGGTGAACTGCTTGAATCCAGAAGGCGGAGATTGCAGTGAGCAGGGGTGGCACCTCTGCACTCCAGCCTGGGTAACAGAATGAGCCTCTGTCTCAAAGAAAAGAAAGAAAAGCAAAACAAAACAAACAAAAAAACGCCAAGCCACACACCAGAAAAGCCTCCTCTTCTAATACCAAAAATGCATCTCCTAAGTTGTCCCTTTTTCTCACTTGCTCACCCAGCCTTCAGTCCCCTCCAAATGCAAATGAAAAAGAATGCCACCAGGTAAGATATTTTTTAAGAATTCATGTAAAACTTATTTTCCACCCACTGTTATCATTTTTATAGAGCTGCCTGATATGGAAAAATCACTTCAAGAAAATACAGTCTTCTGATAATAGCGCTACAGGAGAAAGTAAGTCACACAAGTCCTTGAAGATACATACAGGCTGGCAGCAAGCAGACTTCTCCATGAACTGGTGGTAGAAAGTATGGTGGAAAATAAGCAGTCACATGGATCAATCAGTCCATAAAACCTGTACCGACAGGGACGGGCTGGGGCTCAGGCCAAACTCTAGAACCCAAGACGGAGCAATGCACGAGTCCATGAGCATAGTAGTTGACCTCTTATCAAAAAGACTCACAAACTCAGCTCATTAACTCAGAGCCAGCTTCCAACTTCTCAGAGTTTCTGAGTGTTGGCAGTGGTGTCAAGGTTCTTTTGACGGTCACCCAGGTGTGGTGGCTCATGCCTGAAAGCCTAGCACTATCGGAGGTCAAATCAGGAGGATCGCTTGAGCCCATGAGTTTGAGACCAGCCTGGGCCAGATAGCAGGACCCCACCTCTACTTAAAAAAATAAAAATAAAAATAGTGGGGCATGGTGTCGCACCCTTGTAGTCACAGCTACTCGGAGGCTAAGGTGGAAGGATTGCTTGAGCCCAGGAGGTTGAGGCTGTAGTGAGCCATGATCACACCATTGCACTCAAGCCTGGGTGACAGAGTGAGACCTTATCTCAAAAAAAAATAAAGGATCCTTTTGAGGTTCCAGGTACTTAATCTTTCCTCTCTCATTCCTTTCATTTCCAGGTATTTCCTTTCTGTTACATTACGCCACCATAAGACCCAGCTGTCCCACCAACTTTCCTGCCCTCTACCTCCTCCTACACCTGCTACCCTATCTTCACAAACTATTACTGGCTCTGCAGTGATTACATTATATTTATTGTTTTGATCACATGGAATTGATTATGGGTTGTAGAGATATTTTTTATGTACTCTTTATCCTCCTCATCAAACAACCTTAGCCTCTAATTACGAACAGCAGCAGCAACTCTCCTCTTCATCCTCCTGTTAACCACGCCTCCTGCAGGCCTGCCACATAGCCCACAGTGAGTGGATGGTGAGAATACTTCAAACTGTTTCATTCCCGGCCACAGGGAGTATCACAGCAGCATAGAGGAAAATCCATTTTCAACTCAGACTGCAAGCAAGCAGCAGTTGCACCCACCAGAGCTGTGTAAAACAACTGCACACAGTATGTTCACTGGGCAAAGAGATCCTTCTTGTCCACAGAGAATAAAGCTTGTAAAGAGAACCCAAGCAGAAGTTCATCTAGATAGGGAAAGACAGAGAAATGCAACATTCACTTGAAGAGAATATAGCCAGCATTTTGCATAACACCTTGGGAAAAAAATTTTTTCTTGAAAATCAACAGGTAAAGATTCATGACTTATACACTGTGCTAAAAACAATTACATCAGAAAAGACCAGTTCCTTTCTGTGCTTAGTCATGTGGACTTTGAAGGGGGAAAATAAAAGATATCACAGCACAGCTGGTGCAGAACAAAGCCCAGGGCCTGGAGAAAGAAGATTCCACGCAAGAGTCTGAGCCCACTCCAGTGAATACCCTCACAGGTTGATGAATGAGGAAGAACTGAACATGGTTACAGCCATCCAGCAGATGCCTCTTATTGCTTTGAGTGGCAGATCTGGAAAAATCTACAGGAAATTGCATATGGTTCTCATTTGGGATATGAACTCAGTCATTCTCAAGAAATCCTTCCATTGCATTTGTCAGATGCTCTCCCTGATATCCTTTTGCTGTGTCCCCACTCAAGTGTCATCTTGAATCATAGCTCCCATAATTCCCACATGTGATGGGAGGGACCTGGTGGGAGATAATGGAACCATGGGGGCAGTTCTCCCCATATTGTTCTCATGCAGTGAATAAGTCTCATGATATCTGACGGTTTCATAAGGGGAAACCCGTTTCACTCAGTTCTCATTTTCTCTCTTGCTTTCTGCCATGTAAGATGTGTGTTTCGCCTTCTGCCATGATTGTAAGACCTCCTAGCCACGTGGAACTGTGAGTTCATTAAACCTCTTTTTCTCTATAAATTTCCCAGTCTCAGGTATGTCTTTATCAGCAGCATGAAAACAGACTAATATACTCCCCCTCCTGAGGGCTGAGGAGTCCCTCCCTGTCATTGACTCCCTCTAGAAGCCTCTGATTACCCAACCAGCACATCTTACCTAAAAACACAGAAACCCCTGAACCCATCACATTTACCTCTATCTTTGTGTAGAGAGGGCACTAGTGATGTTTGCATATTTCATAGCATCTCTATGTATTGATATTTATTTGATCCCCTATTTGAAGTAAAAGGTTACAGCAGATACTATGAAGAAACAAAGTTTAGGGAGCGCATTGTTGCCATCAAAGATCTAACAATCTGGTCAGATGAAAGAAGATGAAAAGTCATAAATTAAAATGATGCAGCAATTAAGAAAGAGCTCAGGACTGGTGGTCACAGCTTGGGAAATTGAGGGGAAGACTCCCACTGGGATTAAGTGTTCTTCTGTAGCTCCTTCCAAACGTTCAGGAAGGGGTATTAATTTTTCTTACTGAGTCCTTGGGGCTAGCCCCTTCACCTACTCAAAAAATTGGAGTTTGCATACGAGGCCTGAGCCATGATGTTCTTCTACTCCAGGAGGCTAGAAAGGATGTTAGGGGAAAAAGTCGCTTGACCACTGGAGACCCAGGAAGCAGCATCTTTAGATCAGAACCCTGTAGGATGGCCGATGAGAAATGCAATCCCAGGCTAGGATTGGGGACAGAGAGAGAAAATACAGGTGCGAGGGAGGCCACCATCTGGAAGCCAAGGAAACCAGGGTGGGGGCACAGAGTCTGGGAACGTTTTCTAAGTCAGAGAAAATGGCTGCAGTGAGTCGCTTTTATTAAAGGTAATTGCACCCTTGGGTTTTAGTAGGATGAATTACACAAGGGGCTCACTGAATTCAGACACCACCTCCCACCAACCAGAGAGGGATTTAGCTTCCCCCAGGTTTATGCAGGGCAGGCCCTAATGTGCCCCAGAACATTTCTGAAGTGGAAGAAGTGTTTCTTCACCTAGCTCTTTGGCCCAGTGGTTGATTTTAATGTCACTGTGTTCCCAGAACCTCTTCTAACACATACATAAGGGTTCAAGGTAGAGAAGGGAGTCCTGAGTCTTGGATGAGCATAAGTAGAATGCTTGGGGTGTAAAGACCTTGAAGATAGCATCTGTTGTTTCCTTGGAGAGTCAGAAGTTGTGGTCTTCCAGCAGCTGGCTTGGGCAAAATGTGCATTGCATCTGGAATCAAGCCAAGACTCACAAATCTCCCCCTAGTCCCCAGCACTAGTTATTGAATTCCTTATATGTATATGACGACAGCTTAATACTGACCAGCTGTTGTGGTAACAGTGGTGCCAGGGATGGCAGAGGACCAGTAGAAGTGGAAGAGTGATGGACTCCAAAGGGAGTGTTCTGGCCAGTGAACTGTGGTGAGTCATCACAACTGAATTCTGTTGGGAATACATTGAGCATTTGTCTATTTTTTAGTAAGAGGTGCTATTCTGGAGTTACCATTTGAGTATGAATTGATCCATTCCATATGGCTAATGGTGTGTATACAACAGGCAGTGAACATGTGGAACTAGACTTGGAAGTTCTAGAACAGTCGGCCGTTTGTTCTGACAACAAATCATTGGAGTCACGACTACAGACAATTGATCTCATCCTAAGTCTAAAGAATTAGAATATTTGGGTGTCAAATTATGGCACATGTACATTTTTAAAACTCAAGTGATTTTGAGGCACAGGTGAGGACGTAAGTAAGCCTCCACTGTAGAACAATGCTTTCGCAAATTGGGAGGCAAAATGAGGGCTGATTTCTGATATTATGTCGTCCATGAAGCTGAAGCCAGGTCATCCGTGGAAATGTTTTAGGCTTAGGAAATCTGTGGAAGCAGAAGACCAACTTCACAGACAAGGTGGCAGCTGTGACACAGAGATTAGTGAGAGATAAATGTACCTTTGCCATAGGACTAATGGGCAATGACTTCCACTTCTGTTTGAGATTATTTCACTTTAGGAGGTACAAGGGGAGATAAGGACAAATTTTAGTCTGTGCTCAGGTTCTTTCCCAAAGAATATTATTTGGATTATTAATATTTCTGTTGGAAGAGAATTGAGTCACAGTGAATATGTTTAAGCTTAGATATTGATAATATTTTAAAATATATAATCAATCATAGATAACCTTGTTCTGGTCACCTTGACCTAGCCAGATACACCCTGTATTCCTAAGTATTTAATTCACTAAGTTAAATGAAGTGGGATTAATAGCATTTGGATCACTACTGTTCTGACTGGATTTTAATAAGCAGGCCACTGGCTCATAAAGACTTTCTAACTGAACAAGAAGAGCTACCAGTAAAAGTGAGGTTCTGCTCTGATCACAGTGGGAGCGGAGGGACAGAAGGAGGTGAAGCGGTCGCCATGAGAAAGTAGAGTCCTTTGAGAATGGTACCCACTGCAGGGAACATGTTGAAGAGACTCCACTTCTTTAGCAGATTTTCCCATAGGGAAAGCAAGGAAAAACTGATATCCCAGCAGCAATCAAGCCAAGCACAAGGGGATTGTTAACATCATGTGCCAGCCACCTACACCCCACCCATGAAAATATCCTCCTAGGGAGCTTCGGTGAAAGACTGGATCATAGATAGTCCATTGTTGTCTCCACGTCCTTCTTTTGTTACAATTTCCAGTAAGGAGATCACATTTCATTTCAAAGTTCCCAGTGCTGAGTGCTCAATTTGATCAAGAGGAAGATGATCCAAGGGTCCAAATTCCTCTAACTATTCAATCAAGCCACAGACACGTCCACTAGATGGCAGTATGCTGAAATGTCATGACAGATACAAGGTCACCAAAAGTCTCTTTGGATCACATTCAATGTTTTAAATAGGCCCAGTGGTCAGTGGGTGCAGTGCCATGACGCAGGCCAAGTACCTGGGCTGGGGCCTCCTTGGTTGATACCTAGGGACACTCTCCCTGTTATGGTTTAGATGTTTATACCCTCCAAATCACACGCTGAAATATTATTCCCCGTGTTGGAGGTGGGGCCTGCTGGGAGGTGATTGGATCATGGGGGTAAATACCTCATGAATGCTTTGGCACCATACCCTCTTGGTGGTAAGTGAGTTCTTGCCCAATTCACCTGAGATCTGCTTGAAGAGTCTGAGGCCCTCTCCTCTTTCTCTTGCTCCCATTCTCACCATGTGATGTGCCTGCTCGCTGTCACCTTCTGCCATGACTGGAAGCTTCCTGAGGCCCTTACCAGAGGCAGATGCCGACACCATGCTTCCTGTACACCCTGCAGAACCATGACCCAAATAAACCTACTTTATCAATTACCCAGCCTCAGGTATTTCTTTATAGCAATGTAAAAATTGCCTAACACACTCTCCATCCTCTCCTCTGCACTCTCCACTTCCCATGACTGCCTTCTTATTTCAAGGCAGGGTCACTACACCTAAGCAATCTATCTGCTATCCAGAGCTACAACATCACAAAGTTTTGGGACCAAAGGACTCCCTGTGAGGATATCTTGGTGGCCCAGACATCTGTTGACCAAACAATCAGTCTTGGCACTGAGTGGGTGCCCTCATCAGCCCAGAATACCACTAAAAGCACAGGGACTCAGCAACAGGGCTCCAGAGGGATGGCTAAAAGAACTGAGTGCACACAGACCCCTAGTCTATAGGACTACCAATCTGGGCAGAATGGTAGTCATTCCTTGTGTTGGTAAAAACAAGAAAGACCAACAGTGTCATCTGTAGAAAGCCTTTGTCATCTCCAGGGTATGTTAGTCTAGGGGCTTGAATGAGAATAGAGGAACATGTGTGAGGTCTCAAAGCACTGGAGCAAAGTGTAGATTGTATAGGGTGAAGGGAAGTACAGAATCTCACACGGTTAAAACCTCATTCTGATGGCATGTTTACCTTTAAGTGCTTTGAAGCCTGTATTCCATGCTTTTGAAGGAGAAAACTTGCTTCATTTGTTTTCACAGAAATCGAATGAAGATATTTCTGGAAAAAGCCTTAGCAATATGATGAATCACATCCACTTTTATGAGTTTCACAGGAGTACACACGAGTGGGAGACAGCCCCTCTGGTTGGAGAATTTGGCAAAAAAATATATTGTTGTGACTCAATGCAGTGTGGTTAAGGTTACAGCCGTCTCTCTATTGAAAAGTGATCCCACACAGTCAGTGAAATCAGCAGCAACCGCAGACAGGTCATTGTTCGGCAACTGAGGGAGCCACTTGAAGGGGCCTCACCATACCCCAAGGGCTTTGAAATCAGGAGTTCAAGTTTGGTTCTGTTGAGCAAAACAAACCAGCTATTTATAGGACTTATCTGACTTGAAGGAAATTAGACCAGGCCTAAGAGAAATGAGACAGGTAGTGATGGATTAGATCCCGCATATGCTGTCTCCACAGTACATCCCAAATTCTTCAGGGCACAGGTTCTGTCCTGGGCTCTTCTGTGTCCTCAGTGCCTGGAACCTAACAACCTGTGCTCAGTAAACATTTGTTCACTGACTGATGGATTAAAGTCCAAAGCAATCTTCCTCAAAGTATTGATGCATATCCCATTACCGGGTATATACCCAAAGGAACCGAAATCATTCTATTATAAAGACACACACATGCATATGTTCATTGCAGTGCTATTTATAATAGCAAAGACATGGAATCCACCTAAATACTCATCAATGATAGACAGGATAAAGAAAATGTGGTACATAGACACCATGGAATACCATGTAGCCATAAAAAGAAACGAGATCATGTCTTTTGCAGGGCTGTTATCCTTAGCTAACTAAAGCAGGAACAGAGAAACAAATACAACAAGTTCTCACAAGTGCGAACTAAATGATGAGAACACGTGAACACAGAAGGGAACACATGTGGGGCCTTTTGGAGGGTGGGAGGGAGAGGATAAAGAAAAAAACAAACTAATGTGTACTAGGCTTAATGCCTGGGTGGTTAAATAATCTGTACAACAAACCCCCATGACACAAGGTTACCTATGTAACCAACCTGCACCTGTACCCCTGAACTAAATATAAAAGTTAAAACTCTAAAAAATAAAGTGAAAAATAAATAAAAGTATTAATGCATCCTCAAGTGGTTGGCAAGGAATGAGGCTATTTTGGAGGTGGTGGGGGAAATTGGACTATTCTCAGGATGACTGACTTTTAAAAATGAATTTATTTTTAAAATGGTCACCATCTGTGTAGTTTTTTCTTCTGTAACACGAGACTGAGAAATGGCTTATTTAGCACCCACACAAAGGTCAGGGACATCACAGGATAAAATGGCAGAATGGGTGGCACCCAAACTATTCATTTTCAACAGCCCGTTTCCTTCCTTGCTAAGTGACAGGAGGTCCTGGGAGATCTTGCCAGACTGTTTAACCTGCCTGGATTTCAACTCCTGGAGGGTAGAGACTGTGCATCTCATCCCCAGCACCCAGCATATTGCCTGCCACAAACCAGAGTGTGTTGAGGGAATGCTTGTTGAATGCTCATGTTCTTGATCTTCCTTGTCAAGCAAAGACATTGGAGCGTGGGGGAATTCAAGGAGGCCTTTGACAAGAGAAGGCTGGTTAAGTGAGCAAAGATTACAACAGAATATCGGAAAAAAAATTAGAGGAGAATTTAGAGGAGAAGCAGAGGATATTGACAAAGGGAAAAACACCTGAAAAGAATCACTAAGATATTGATTATGTGGAGGCAGGAAGAAGACAGAAAGCAAGCAAGAGAACCAAACCCACAACAAGTACTTATCCTACCTGGCTGTGGAACAGATTATGGAGAATAATAAAAAACGGAGACCAAGACAGTAGGTCTTTAGGGAAATTGAAAGAACAGGGAAGGTAGAGCTCCCAGTCCCAAAGAGCTCACACACCATACTTTTTCATTAACAACAACCTGTACATAGTGTCATAGAAAGAAATAATCATTAAATAATCAGGGCCGGGCATGGTGGCTCATGCCTGTAATCCCAGCACTTTCAGAGGCCAAGGCAGGTGGATTACTTGAGGTCAGGAGTTCAAGATCAGCCTGGCCAACATGGCAAAACTCCATCTCTACTAAAAACCAAAAAATTAGCTGGAAGTGGTGGTGCACACCTGTAATCCCAGCTACTCAGGAGGGTGAGGCAGGAGAATGACTTGAACCTGGGAGGCAGAGGTTGTGGTGAGCTGAGATGACACCACTGCACTCCAGCCTGGGTGACAGAGTAAGACTCCATCTCAAAATAATAATAATAAGGAATTACTATCTGATAACTTATATGTTCACATACCTTTAAATATCTGTAATATAATTATGTATTTATAACCACATTCCCCTTAATAAACTGCAAGATCATGCAATTAAAACCTCACAAGCATCATATTTAAATTTTGCTTTTGTCATCTTAAAACAAATTGAGACATTAGTGCTTTCAAATGAATATGTCCCAAAGTCATCATTATGGATGCTGCTGAAAAATCTCTAGCTTTTCTGAAAAACCATCCATCACTCTCTAACTATAACTGCACCCATAATTAATTACTACTCTGTCTTTGTAGTGAATCTTGGTTTTTCCAGGGTTATTAACATTTTGAAGAGCTGATCAAAAGGTAGGTACTCTCTCAAGAAAAAAATGTTTATATAATTGATTTCATTCTAAATGTGTTTTGCTGACATACACAAATTATACAGAAGAAGTGTACTTATGATTTTCATTAAAAAATTAAGGTGTACTTCCTAAAATAGAAATTGAATTTAGGGGCTGGGCATGGTGGCTGACGCCTGTAATCCCAGAGGCCGAGGCGGGCAGATCACCTGAGGTCAGGAGTTCGAGACCAGCCTGGCCAACATGGGGAAACCCCATCTCTTCTAAAAATACAAAAATTAGCCAGGTGCATGACTGTAATCCCAGCTACTCAGGAGGCTGAGGCAGGAGAATCACTTGAATCTGGGAGAATCACTTGAATCTGGCTGCAGTGAGCTGAGATAGTGCCACTGCACTCCAGCCTGAGAGAGCTAGACTCTGTCTCAAAAAAGAAAAAAAAAAAAAAAAAAAAGGAAGGAACTTAAGATTTATAGAAAATAAAATAAAACATTCTGCTCATATTTTGATAAGAGGATTATTCTACTACACAAAACTCTGTGGTAGTCCCCAGAATCAGAATTCTAAAGCTCACTGTGTCAAGAGTCCGGGCTTATACTCATTGGACATCACCCACAATTCTTTGAGTTGAATACATATCCCATCATTTCCTTTGCCAACGAAGTGACCTGAGGCAAGGTCTGCCTCTCTGATTTTGTCCTTGAAGGTAAGAATTTTTAAAAGGGAGATGAGTCACAAGCAGAGACCTTACAACTTATGCTGTTAGGAGCCACAGACTTTCTTGTCCCCTGACTGGCTCACACTCCCATCCCCCTCAGTGCTAGTTCCCTCCACACCTGAGTCCTTGCCTGTTTCCACTCATCAACAGCCTCCCCCACACTGCTCTAAGTAAGCTCCTGGGGGACTGCCAAGGAACGCCCAAGCTCAGTGCAGCCGGGGCAAACAACAAGCCAAGTGTGAAGTCCGAACCACTTCCCCCCAGAAGCAACCTTGACACACTGTGTTTGGGCTTTGGGCTTTATTTACTGTTTTGCTATTGAAGCCATTCTGAACAAGCAGGCTGACTTTTTGACCATCATACTTGTGCGCATCAGAAGATGTGCTCCAAGTTCCATACAACCCATAAAAACTGACTTTGGGAGAACAGTCTCTCTAGAGTCTGGGCTGTGCTTGCCTACGATGTTTTCATACACACACTCGATGTTTCATCCTCATTAGTTTTAATAGAGTTCCAGATGTATTTTATTCCTAAGGGTATAAATTTATGATTTATGTCTATCCACATCCCAAATGTCAGATACAGTAGTTAATGTTAAAAGAAATAAAAATGGAAAAAACTTCTATCCACTTCTGTTTTTTATTTATTTTTACCACTGTCAGGCCAACTTCTTTTTTGTTTTTTGTTTTTGTTTTTGACAGAGTCTTGCTCTGTTACCCAGGCTGGAGTGCAGTGGCACAATCTCGGCTCAGACTATAGATGCTTGCCACCATGACCAGCTAATTATTATCATTTTGTATTTTTAGTAGAGATGGAGTTTCACCATGTTGGTCAGGCTGGTCTCGAACTCCTGACCTCAGGTGATCTGCCCGCCTTGGCCTCCCAAAGTGACTTCTATTTTCCTAATATTTTGTTCTAGGAACAGAGCGGAAAGCTGCCAGGTTTGAGCCAACAAAGCAGATAATGAAACTGAAAACATAATGGGATGGCTCCGTTAGAGAGCTAACTCCTTGACAGGCTCTGTCTCCCCAGCTGGGTATAAGCTGAGCTTTGTTGTGCTACATCCCAACGATTCTCAATTAGCTTTGGCCTTCTGTCCTGCATAGGCTAAGATCCCATGGAACATTAAATTGGCTGTGGAAGGAATGTCCTTGGACGCGTACAGACTCCAATAGAATGCAACTTCCCATGCATTTTAAAAGCCCAATCACATCACTATTATCTTCACTCTTGATTGCTAGCTATTGAGAATAAAACTATGCTTTTAAATCTAGTGAGTAGTGTGTGATAAACTGAACACAGACAGGCCGATGTCTTCCCTCTCACATTATTATAATCTAATGGTATTCTGTGGTCCCACAAAAAGAACAAATCTTCATCACAGCAATCTGTTTGTGGTGGCAAACCTCCAAAACAGTATTGTTTGGCAAAAACAGGAGTGTTTTTAGCAACAAAATCCAAGACAACTGTACAGGACAATCTGAAACCAGCATGCTGTGGGCCAATTAAGTGAGCATCTGTTACATCTGGCCCCAAACTACTAACTCACAATCTTGATTGTCTTCATATGTGAAGCAAACAAATCACCTGGGCTATGGGTATTTTATTTTCCTTTATTATTTGTATTATTATTATTACTGTTATTGCACATAAGTCAGGGATCCCAATTTATTTGCAAATGTTCCCTGGATATTTGAAGCCCTCTGGATAATTCAGACTTTTTTTTAAAGTTTCTTGTGAGTTTATTTTCTTAAAAACCTACTTCAATATTTATGATGTATATGCTTAAATTACAAGAAATTATTTGTAATCAGATAACATGCTTTGGGGTGAAAGTATAACAAACTCCAAAATGACTTACACAAATACAGTAAAGAGTATGACTCACATAACTGAAGAGTCCAGAAGAGAGGCAGAAATTAGACATGGTTTGGTGACAACGCTGACTCCACTTACTGACACTGCTCTCACGTTCCACGCTCCTCCTGATAGCTACTGGCAGCTACTGGGGTTATGGACTTCCTCTTTCCCAACCAGGAGGAGCGGGAGCCTCACTTCTCACCATCTCTAGTTCCTATTTGAGTCTGAACCAGTCGGGGTGGTGATTTGAATGCCACGCACTGATTGGTTCATTCCTGAGGCACTGATTGGTTCATGCCTGAAGCACTAACCTTAGCCCTACCAATCATTGTGGCCAAAGGAATAGGACAGGTTGTTTGGCTTATGCCAATCAGAGCCCACCCATAGACTTGATGGTGGGTTCATCCCACCTGGATGCTCTGTAAAGGGGCAAGGAGAAAAGACGGGAAGGAGAGCTTCACCATAGAAATGAGAAAGAGAGGTGATGGACGCTACAGAAGCAGCTAGTGAATGCCTACTGCACCATTTTCCTTTAAAAAGAAAGAAAGAAACCTGCTTTTTCTTTTAGAATTTTAATAAGGAAACACTACAGATATATATTTTAAGCATCATACAATGTTTTAAGTGCAAAGAGAAACATAGGATAGTATTTATCATCCCTAAAATAACAATTTTATCAATATTATAGTGATTAGGAATCCTAGTGTTCTGGGATCCAAGTCCTTGACTTCATTTATTTTTATGTATTTGTTTTTATTTTATTATTTTTTGAGACAGAATCTTTTCTCTGTCACCCAGGCTGGAGTGCAGTGGCGTGATCTCGTCTCACTGCAACCTCCACCTCCCAGGTTCAAGCGATTCTCTTGCCTCAGCCTCCTGAGTAGCTGGGATTACGAGCACATCAGTACACCTGGATAATTTTGTATTTTTAGTAGAGATGGTGTTTTTCCATGTTGGCCAGGCTGGTCTCAAACTCCTGACTTCAGGTGATCTGCCCTCCTCAGCCTCCCAAAGTGCTGGGATTACAGGCATGAGCCATTGCGCCCTGCCTGTTTATTTGTATGTACTTGAGACAGGTTCTCACTCTGTCATCCAGACTGGAGTGCAGTGGTGCGATCATGGTTCACTGCAGCATCAATCTCTGGGGCTCAAGCAATCCTCCCACCTTAGCTTCCCAAGTAGTTGGGATTACTGCTGCACACCACCATGCCCAGCTATTTGTTTTTTGTTTTTGGTAGCGACAAGGTCTTGCTACATTTGCTACATTGCCCAGGCTGTGTCCCTGGATTTAAATGGTACCTCCATCACTTACCGATTGCATGACGTTGTGTGAGTCAGTAAACATCTCTGTGTCTCAGTAAATGAGAATAACAGTGCCTATATCATAAGGACCCCATTCAATAATGCACGTATTATTGTAAAATAATAATCCCAGCACTTTGGGAGGCCGAGGTGGGCGGATCACGAGGTCGAGAGATCAAGACCATCCTGGCTAACATGGTGAAACCCTGTCTCTACTAAAAATACAAAAAGTAGCCAGGCATGGTGGCAGATGCCTGTAGTCCCAGCTACTAAGGAGGCTGAGGCAGGAGACTCACTTGAACGTGGGAGGAGGAGGTTGCAGTGAGCTGAGATCATGCCACCGCACTCCAGCCTGGACAACAGAGCGAGACTCTGTCTCAAAAGAACAAACAAACATACAAACAACAATGACAACAACAACAAAAGGATGAACAAAAAGCAAACAAAAATAATAAATGCTCCCTGATTATTACCCATCATTAGAATGTGACCTCTCTATGGATAGGGACTTGGTCTGACTTCTTCACTGCCAGAACTTCAGTGCCTGGCACAGTGTGGCTGCTGTATAATAATGGCTAATAGTTGTGGGAAGAATGAATGAACCTCCTTTCCTCAATCTCTAACTCTCAAAATGAGAGTAAAGAAGAGGAAAGGGTTAAGGAACTCAGAGGGCAGGCGCAGCTGCAACAAGCTCTTGGTAAAAGGCCAGCACTAAAATCCAACAGGAATGGGGTTGGGAGTTGTGGATCTGCTTTGAGTGTGATTGGAATAGTGCAGCTGACAAGATCTGGAAGAGAAGAGGTAGTAGTGTTTGTTAAATCTCCCAGCATGGGCAGGTTTTCTTCTTCTTCTTCTTCTTTTTTTTTTTTTTTAACCTGAGAAGCAAAGGATCAGGATGGATCACCTGGTTTAGTAACATAATCTTAAAGTGAAAAATCTGGGAGTTTCTCTATGGGAAAAGAGAGGTGAGGGTTCAAAGGAAAAAGACAATAGAGGATTTAATTTAAAAATCTAAAAGCAAATATTGTTTTCAGGGATTTTCAGAGATACTCCACAAAAGGAGAAAGAGACTGACTACCAAAGAAGAGAGAGAGACAACCGTGGAGAAGTTTCATATGTGGCCACTGCACGTCCATCTTAAAAGATGCCTACAGGACTTCCTCATTGACACAGATAAACACACTACGTTTTCAGAAGGTCCTGCCCTCCCCCAAGCCTCCCTTTACTACCAGGCTTCTGCCAACATGTGGCAGAATATTGACTACAAGAATGCAAGCCAGGCATGTTGGCTTAAGCCTATAATCTCAGCACTTCGGGAGGCCAAACTGGGAGGATTGCTTGAACCCAGGACTTTAAGGCTAGCCTGGGCAACATCATGAGACTCTGTCTCTACAAAAAATGTTAAAATTAGCCTGGAATGGTGGTGCATGCCTGTAGTCCCAGCCCCTCAGGAGACTAAGGTGGGAGGTTCACTTGAGCTCAGGAGCTTGAGGCTTCAGTGAGCCATAATTATGCTACTACACTCCAGCCTGTGTAACAAAACGAGGCTCTGTCTTGGAGAAAGAAAAAAAAAGGATAGGACCTGCTCAATGAGAAAAAAACAAAAACAAAAACAGAAAAAAAAAAATGCAACTTTGTTCCCAAGATAAAGCAGTAAGTATTCTCTTTGGAATATTCAGAGAAACAATATAAAAGGTAAGTTATCTTGGGAGGCCGAGGTGGGTGAGTCACCTGAGGTTGGGAGTTCGAGACCAGCCTGACCAACATGGAGAAATCCCATCTTTACTAAAAATACAAATTTAGCCAGGCATGGTGACGCATGCCTGTAATCCCAGCTACTTGGGAAGCTGAGGCAAGAATCGCTTGAACCTGGGAGGTAGAGGTTGCGGTAAGCCAAGATTGTGCTATTGCACTCCAGCCTGGGCAACAAGAGCAAAACTCCTTCTCAAAAAATAAAATAAAATAAAATAAAATTTAATTTAATTTAAAAAAGATAAGTTATCTGTAAGATGTAACAACTATATAATTTAGCATCTTGCTGTAGACATTTTGCTTTAAAATCATTTTAGATTTACAGAAAACTTACAAAATATAATATAGATCATTTCTATATGTATCCTGCCTCAATATCCCCTGTTGTTAAGACCTTACATGGGTATGATACATTTGCCACTAGTAATGAACCAGAATTGGCATAGTGTTATTAACCGAAACCCATGCCTTTTCTTATTTCTCATTTCCAGGAGGGTTGGAAAAGCTCATGCCTTACTCAGACGTTGTTAGTCCTTTTTTCTGTTCTAGAATTCCATCCAGGTGACCACATAATATTTAGTCTTTTTGTTTCCTTAAGTTCCTCTGGACTGTGACAGTTTTTCAAACTTCACTTCTTTTTGATGACCTTAGTACTTTTGAAAAATACTGGTCAGATATTTTGCAATGTCTCTCAATTCATGTTTGTCTGATGTTTTTCTCTTGATTGAACTGGGGTGGTAGATTTGGGGGAGGAACACTGCAGAGGTCAAGAGCCATTCTCATCACATCGCATCTAAGGCTACATTATCAATATGACTTCTCACTGGTGATGTTAATATTCATCACATTTAGCCTCTCTCCATGGCACCCTCTTTGGAAGACAGTCCCTACTATGTATAGCTCACATTTAAGCAGTGGGGATTAATTTTCCATCTCCTTGAGGGAAAGCACCTATACAAATTTCCTCAAATTCTTCTATGTGGGAATTTATCTCTTCTCCCCCCATTTATTAATTTTTTAATGACTTATTTATATCAGTATGGATTCATGGATATCTATTTTATATTTTAGGTTACAATCCAGTTCTATATTATTTTTTGTTGTTCAAGCTGTTCCAGCTCTGGCCATTGGGAGCTCCTTTGGTTGACTCCTGTGTCCCTTTGAAATACCCCATCAGTTTGTTTCTTGAGCCCTCCCTTTTTTTCTGCATTACAAGATACACCAGGTTAAACCTGTATATTACATGCCCCAGTCCTAGAATAAGCCATTCCTCCAAGGGACCTGGATCCTGTTTTTGGAGAATGGTATTAGAAACCAAGATCAGGGTCCTGGGTGTGCTTTTTGCTACTGGAGTGTTGTTGTTTCTAGGCCCACTCAGTGGTAGCACTTTTTTTTTTTGAGACAGGGCCTCACTCTGCCATGCAGGCAGGAGTACAGTGGCATGATCATGGCTTACTGCAGCCTCAAACTCCTGGGCTTAAGCAATCCTTCCGCCTCAGCCTCCAGGGTAACTGGGACAATAGGCCAAGCATCACTGCACATGACTAAATGTTTTTCTTTTTATTTTGTGTAGAGATGGGGTTTCACTATGTTGTCCAGTCTGCTCTTGAACTCCTGTGCTCAAGTGACCCTTCCACTTTGGCCTCCCAAATTACTGGGATAATAGGTATGAACCACTGCACCCAGCTGGTAGCACTTGT
Organism: Trachypithecus francoisi; assembly: GCF_009764315.1. Taxonomy (NCBI): domain Eukaryota; kingdom Metazoa; phylum Chordata; class Mammalia; order Primates; family Cercopithecidae; genus Trachypithecus; species Trachypithecus francoisi. Next base: position 18,000,035 of record NW_022681474.1, on the reverse strand, counting down.
TTTAATTCCCCTTATTTTGAATTTTCAAGGTCTGATGGTAGCACCTTGTCTCAAACTTACAAAACAGAAATGGAATTATCTAAAACATAGACATTCTGTGATTTACCCTTAGGTGTTGCCACTCATCAGACATGGAACCTCCTGCAAGTTGCTTAACTCCATCAAGCCAAGGGCTTATCATTTTAAAAATGAGAATACTTTAAAACATGTTAAATGATATGAGGTATATAAAGGATAAAATAAAACATCAAGCTCATGACTGATCAATATTAGCAACCCCTTAGTATAAAAGGGTCACTCATTCTTTCTTCACTTTAGACCTTTCACAAGAAATAATTGCTTTGGTAAATATGTTTCTCCACATGTAAAATCTAATGCAAGAGTCAGTTGACTTACTTATTGAGATTCTGTCCTGTATTTCAAACCAACTACAGTTTGATCATCCCAAATCTGAAAATCTGAAATCCAAAATGTTTCAATGAGTATTTCCTGTAAGTGTTGTGTTGTTGCTCAAAATATATTTTATTTTGGAGCCGTTCAGATTTCGGATTTTCAGATTTGGGATGTTCAGTCAATAAGTATAATGCAAATATTCCAAAATCTGAAAAAAACCCAAAATCCAAGACACTTCTTGTCCCAAGCATTTTAGATAAGGAATACTTAACCTGTATGGAACAATGCCACATGGGTGTATAAATGTTACTTCAAATTAAAAACATTTAAAGCTAAATTATTTTTCTAAACCAAGTCTCACATTAGGATTTTACATTTCTAATGGAAGCACAATAATTCATTCATGTTTTTCAGACTTGAAGTCTTTAGCTTTTGGTGATGTCAAACTAGATATTTCAGACTAACACTCTTGCTGTGAACAACTAGAAAATATTCACAAAGTATTTCTTCAGTGTTCTTAAAGATACTAGAGCATTTATTTGTAAGTCACTACAGAACTGTAAGGCCAATGTCCAAAGGAAGAAGGAAATTCAGAGTTAGGAGCCAATATTTGGAGTTATTTTTATCTGTAAGAAGCCTCTATGCTTCTACTGAAATAAAGCACTTGGAGATGGGGGTGGGAAGGGCTTGTGGCATTAAAGGGAGAAAAATTGTAATCCAGGGTCTTGAAAGGATTCGGTGATAAATAGCTCACACTTGGTCTATGGTCTAGGATAAACGATGAATGGGAAATAGACTGGCCCTTCCAGCAACTGAAGTCCACGTTCAAACCATCTCAATCCCTGAATATTGACTAAAGTGGTTGAATAGTATTAGTGTTCATGGCTACTTGCCAGAAATAAGTGTTAAACTCCGTCTGGAAGAAGGTGGCATCATTCTAGGCTTAAATTTTTCATACTTTTTTTCATATATGGGATCTAACATTTAATTTTTAAAATGTTTTTATGTGAAAAACACACAAGACAAGATAATGTGAACAAAACTCAAGAGAAACAAGAGAAAATACAAACATACCCTACCCCAGGATGCGCACAATAGACACAGTAGCAGACATCTTTTTTTTTTTGAGACGGAGTCTCGCTCTGTGGCCCAGCCTGGAGTGCAGTGGCCGGATCTCAACTCACTGCAAGCTCTGCCTCCCGGGTTTACGCCATTCTCCTGCCTCAGCCTCCCGAGTAGCTGGGACTACAGGCATCCGCCACCTTGCCCGGCTAGTTTTTTTGTATTTTTTAGTAGAGACGGGGTTTCACCGTGTTAGCCAGGATAGTCTCAATCTCCTGACCTTGTGATCCGCCCGTCTCAGCCTCCCAAAGTGCTGGAATTACAGGCTTGAGCCACCGCACCGGGCCAGTAGCAGACATATCTTTAGAGTAACTCCAAAAATGTTCAGTGAAATAAAAAACAATGTTTAGAATTTTGACAGAAAATTGGAACTGTAAAAATAAAATAGCCTGTGGAAATTATATTTAGGAAATGCAAACTAAAATTTAGAACTTGATGGACTGATTGAGCAGCACATTAGTCACAATTATAAAGATAAACAGAATTAGTCACAATTATAAAGATCAATCCGAAGAAAATACTGAGATAAAACACATAAATGAAAAATGTTAAAGTCAAAATATGAGCTATACTATGAGGTTGTCTAATATCTCAGTTGGATTCTCAGAAGATCAGAGAGATAATGAGACAGAAACAATGTTTGAAGAAATAATACTTGAGAATTTTTTTTGTTTGTTTTGAGATGGATCTTGCTCTGTCGCCCAGGCTGGAGTGCAGTGGCGTGATTTCAGCTCACTGCAAGCTCTGCCTCCCAGGTTCATGCCATTCTCCTGCCTCAGCCTCCCGAGTAGCTGGGACTACAGGCGCCCACCACCACGCCCGGCTAATTTTTTTTTTTGTATTTTTAGTAGAGATGGGGTTTCACCCTGTTAGCCAGGATGGTCTCCATCTCCTGACCTTATGATCCACCCACCTCGGCCCCCCAAAGTGCTGAGATTACAGGCGTGAGCCACCACGCCCAGCCAAGAGCAGCTTTTAAAAACTATGAAAGATAGTATTATCCCACAGATACAAGAAGTTCTATACCTCAAGAAGAATGAACAAAAGAAAATCACAACTAGGCACATTGTATTAAAATCACTAAACGCCAAGGGCAAAGGGAAATATTAAAAGCAGGCAGTTTTAAAAAAATTGCCTTCAAGGTCACAATTAGACTGACAGTTGACATCTTAACAACAACAACAACAACAAAATAGAAACCAGAAGGCAATAAAATGATAACTTCAAAGTGAAATCAATCAATAAATAAAAATTATCAATCCCAAATTTTATACACAGCAAAAGTGTTCGCCAAGGATGAAAGTGAAATGAAGTCATTTTCAGACAAACCAAAACCAAAGGAATTCATCATCAGTAAACTCCAACAAAGACTAAAGGAAATTCTTCAGGCAGAGGGCAAAAGACCACAAATGGAAACGCAGAAATTCAGGAAAGAATGAACAGCAAAAAAACAGAGTAAATACGCCAACAAATGTAAATAAATATTGTTTGTATAAAGTAATAATAACATCTTATGGAATTACATTTTTTGAGAATTAAAATATATGATTAAAAAAAGCATGTAAGCTGGGAGGGGATAAATGGCCTTAAAGTATTCAAAAGTCTCTGAAATTTTCTGAAAAGAAGTGAAATGTTGATTTATAGTAGAATTTAATATGAAGTAAATTTGCATCTAAAAGACTAGTAAAAAAGTGTGAAATTATAAAGCTAATGGAGGGAAAAATGAAATAATAAAAATGCCAGTATAAAAAAGGCAAGAAAAGAGAACAAAAGAATACAGAGTGAGCAGAACAAACTGAAAGTAAATAGTAAGAGAGTAGATTTAGATTTAAAATCTATTAATAACTATATTAAATGTAAATTCACCAAATAGTCCAATTAAAAGGCAAAGACTAACAGATAGGGTAAAACAATAGAATCTACCTGTTAGTTACCTAGTACAGTCACATCCAGATTAAAAGATTCAACACAAACAGCACTAAACAATACCTTATGACATAGCAATTTCATGCCTAGATATATTTCCAACCAAAATGCATGCAGATGAGTACTATGAGACATATGCATAACTGATCATAGCAGTACTATTTATAGGAATCCCCAAATGGAAACAATCCAAATGTCCATGAATGGATAAATAAATGGATAAGTTACCAAAAGGTAAATGGATAAATAAATCATGGTGTATTTACGCAATGCAGTAGTACTTATCAATATAAAATAATGAACCAGTGATACAAATAATAATATGGATGAACTTCAAAACCATTAAATAAAAGAACCAGGCCTGGTGGGGTGGCTCATGCCTGTAATCTCAACACTTTGGGAGGCCGAGACGGGTGGATCATGAGGTCAGGAGTTCGAGACCAGCCTGGCCAAGATGATGAAACCCTGTCTCTACTAATAATTCAAAAATTAGCCAGGCATGGTGATGGGTGCCTGTAATCCCAGCTACTTGGGAGGCTGAGGCAGAGGATTGCTTGAACCTGGGAGGTGGAGGTTGCAGTGAGCCGAGATTACACCACTGTACTCCAGCCTAGGCGACGGAGTAAGACTCCATCAAAAAAAAAAAAAAAAAAAACAGACACAAAGGAGGTTCATACTGTAGGATTCCATTGATATAAAGTTCAACACAGACTAAACTGAGCTATGCTTTGTATGTCAGCATAATTGAGTTTGAGGAGAAGAGAGGGAGTATGATGGGAAGTGGTAGTAGGGGAGCTTTTGGGATGCAGGGAGTATTCTATTTCTTGATTTGGGTGGTAGTTACAGGGGTATTATGCTTTGTGAGAATCCATTATGCATTATATTTATATTGTGTAATTTTCTTGTATTTGTTGTGCTTCAGGTTTTTTTTTTTTTTAAGTTTAAAATTAAAAGGAAAACACCTCTTGTTTGATCTTCCCTCTCTTTCCTGCCAGCTAGTCACAGAGCTCAGTTAAATCTTCCTTCATGGCCATCTTATCTGCCCATCTCTATTGTATTGCACCATCCTAATTCTGACCTTTATTTTTTCACATACAAATATAAGCATGTAATAACTATTTTCTATTTTTTCCTCATTCACATAACTGTCAGATTAATGTTTTAAAACATTTGTTACCCATCTGTTACCCACCGCCCCAAATACTCAAAATACTGTGGTAACCTCTCTGTAACCTGCTACAGTATTCCACCCTTATCTGCAGAGTACATATTCCAAGACTCCCCCAGTGGATGCCTGAGACCACGGATGGTACTGAACCCTATATACACTATGTTTTTTCCTATACATACACGCCAATGATAAGACTTAATTTAAAAATTAGGCACAGTAAGAGATTAAAAACAATAGTAAACAATAAAATGGGAAAATTATAACAACCTACTGTAATACAAGTTATGTGAATGTGGTCTCTCTCTCAAAATATCAGTATTTCCAAACTGCGGTTGACTGTGGGTAACTGAAACTGCATTACTGCATTACTGAAACTGCAGATAAGGGGGGACTGCTACATTACCAGAGAAGTATTAACTGAGAAGGCTTCACCAAGACAGCAGGGAACTGTACTCAAGAGTATGACAATGTCTAGGCTACGTTCTGGCAAATAGTGAGTGCTTGACCCTGGGGAAGGGCAGGTATGTGTGGACAGTCAAAAGCAAACAATAACATTATGCCATTAGCAATCCATAGCCAATTAGAAAGTTAAGTGATAATACTAGCTAACAAATTGCTTTTCCTATGGATTCTTACATAGATTTATATATTTTAATTCATTTAGTCCTCACAAATCCATGTGATATATTGTTAGCACAGGTTGAGTATCCCTTCTCTAAAATGTTTGAGGCCAGAAGAGCTTCAGATTTTGGAATTTGAGGGGGTTTGGAATATTTGTATATACATAATAAGATATTTCGAGATGAGACCCAAGTTTAAACATAAAATGCATCTATCATATACACCTTATACTCACAACCTAAAAGTGATTGTATTTTTCCTTCAGGAATATTGAATAAGCTGTGTTATACAACTGCGTTTTGACTGTGATCCATCACATGGGGTCGGGTATGGGATTTTCCACTTACAGTGCCATGTTGGGTGCTCAAAAAGTTTTCGATTTTTGAGTATTTCAGATCTGGGATTTTTAGATCAGAAATGTACCTGTAAAATGCAACCTGTGCCTGATTTTTACAAATGGGGAAACTGAGGCATAGAGATGGTAAGTAACTTCCCCAGGTTCTTACAGGTAGGTGGCAAAAGCAGGCCAGGGAATTAGGTATCTGCCTTTAGAATCCATGCTCTTAATGGTCATGCTCTTTTGCCCCTCCAAGGATGACCAGCACTGGTTTCCAAACAGAATTACACCATAACTACACTGGGCGGGATTTAGAGCTCAAGAGAGAAAGGCTCATATGTTTAGAGTTTATCTCTAAATGTAGAAATGTAGATGAGTAAGATCACACAGTGACTAAAAGCCAGACAGACCATCTTGACCTTCCTATAAAAAGAACTACAATTTGGATCTCTTCTGTCTCTGGAATTACCATCATTATGCTGATTTGGTGTGATGATAAGTAGTGGCAAATAGTTTTTCAGGAGTTTTGTAGGAAGTCACTCTAACATTCACTTTGATGAAGTCCTCCTGGCAAATGGAAAAATGGGCTAAGTTCAATCAATGTGGCTTATTTTTTTTCTTCTTCCCATAATGCTACTTGGCATCTTTTTTCTTCATGAGAATATTTTAACTTTCATCTACTGGTTTTAATTTAACTTGTCGTATTTCTATTCTTTTGCACATGAGACCAGAGGCCTTTGGGAAAAGGACCCAGTTTTTAATACATTAACACAATAAAAACAGGGGAGATCAATTTAAGTTAATTAAGTTACGTTTTAGGCAAGCTCAGTAGAAGACAGGAAATTCACTTCCAACTTTCAAGTTGTTCAAAGACTTCTAGCACTAAAAACAGGCTAAGGCATTCTTACAAGGAGAGAATTAAAATGGTCAAGGCCATTGTCCTGAATAACTTAGGAAGATGCCATCGTGGAGACTTTTACATGATAAATAAGAGGCCTTTTTACATGAGTTACACAGAGAACAAAATGCAGATGCCGCGGATGGCATATGGCATTTTATGGGGGCAGTAAATATCTTAACTTATGTATTAGTCTCTTTTCATGCTGCTAATGAAGACATACCTGAGATTGGGTAATTTATAAAGAAAAAGAGGTTTAATGGACTCACAGTTCCACGTGGCTAGGGATCCTCACAATCATGGCAGGTGAAAGGCACATCTTACATGGCGACAGGAAAGAGAGAATGAGAACCAAGTGAATGGGGAAACCCCTTATAAAACCATCAGATCTCATGAGACTTATTAATTACCACGAGAACAGTATGAGGGAAACTGCCCCATGATTCAATTATCTCTCACCGGGTCCCTCCCACGACATATAGGAATTATGAGAGCCACAATTCAAGATGAGATTTGGGTGGGGACAGTCAAACCATATCAATGTGGTTTGATGTGCTCAGATGAATTCTGCTAAGGTTGAACTTTTCTAAATCAGCAGCCCCAGACAAGCCATAGCATTCCTTGTTTTCCAGATCTGGGTAAGGAGTGTTACAATCACATGCATATATTTTTTAAGTCATGCCATGAACAGTTTGTTTTATTCTCTGGCTTATCACATGGCTTTAGTCTTCTCTGATGAAAAATATCTCATAAAGCCTCCCCCATCTTACCTCCAGCCCCATCATTCTCTCACACCACACCCCATTAGTTTCAGTCCTGGCATTTATCCATTTAATTACATTCTGTTCAGGTTGCTTGATTGTTCACCACCTAGCACCTCATTAGACTGTATGCTCCATGAAGGGAGGAACTATATCTTTTTAGTTTAATGCTGCATCACCAGTGCTTGCATGGTACGTAGGACAAAAATAGTGCCCACATTTGTTAAAAGAATAAAAACAATGAATAAGTAAATCAAAAATCAGGAAGACAAGTGAGGTTGAGCAGGACATAGTCTTTGCATGGATGACAGTGACAACTAACTTGGACTTTGTCATTAGTTGGGAAAATGTTATTTTTATTTTCATGGGACACGTTCTCCTTCCCTATCTTCCTTCCTTCCTTCTCCCTTCCTTCTTTTCCCCCTTCCTTCCTTTCCTCCTTTGCTTGCTTCCTCCCTCCCTCTCTCCCTGCCAGTGTTCCTTCATTCTTTCCTTCTTTCATTCGTGCCTGCCTTCCTTTCCTCCCTCCCTCCCTTCCTTCCTTTCTTTGTTTCTTCTTTTTTTCTTTTTCACCTAATGATTTGCAAAGATATAACAAGGAAATAAAAATCTTAATAAGTGTGGAAAAGATTAAATCAATATTTGGAAACTTTTTAATAAAAATATGTTTAAGATCCATTTGCAAGAATTATCAAAATTGTAAGGCTAAATCATTTTTCACAAGGAAGGCTTGTATTATTAATGGAAAATCCCACACACTTAAATAAGATCACAGACACTAGGGGGCAGTCCTAGACACCCTTGCGGTTCTCCTAAAGGCAAACTAAGCACAGCAACTTAGCCTGGGGTTTTAAACACACTCTTATCAATACATCAATTGTTCCAGCCTTCACCGGCTTCTGCAATTGAAGGACATCCCCACTTATTTGTAGGAGGTATAGGGTGTCTCATCTGAGTCCTGTAGCCTCCTCCAGGAGCTGAGTCAAGTGGTGTCTGGCTGCTTTAGAAGGCTATAACTCCCTGATTGTCCAGGAACCACATCTATTGCTGCTGTTGTCTGGGGTCCATGAAGGTGCCTGCAGCCCTGTGTTCACAGAGGCCTACGCTTTCAAGTCCTGGGGTGTGCAGGAGTGGGAAGAATGCCCCACTTTCCATCTTGTCCTTTTTGCCGAGGACCAGGGTGATGCTGCTCTAAACCCTAGCACTTTACGGTGACTTAGTTTTTTTGTAATAAAATAAAAACTTGGAACATTTCTGCAGGTCCCCCCTACCGCCTCCACCCTTTGCACTGGACTCAAACATGAGTCCCTTGGGGAATTGAAATTCTCAATTGCCAGACTCCTAATTTACAGCTTAGATGCTATGAGTTCCCTTCTCCTTTCAAGAGTTTCCTTTAGTCATTTTGACCAGTAGTTACTAAATGATCCAGCCCACCAACCCATCACACATGTGTAGGTCTTTCAGCATTCTGGAGTCAACTGACCCTAACTGAAACGTGTAAATCACTCAAGATCCTGACTACAAATTCAGCCCTCCCCACCCCCAAGGGCTGTGACTGTAAGGAAGATTTATCCTCAAATGTCAATGCTTTGGAAGAACATAGCTTTCCACAGTTACCTTCCCTTTGGAGGAAGAATTCTTTTTCTTTTATTTTTGTTTAAAGCAGAGCTGCTTTTCAAGGCTTGTTCTAAAAAAGAGATCAAATTGGAGTCTGGTTTTGACTAGTGGGAATTTTCCTTCAGCTAAACCAACTGTTGGCTGTGCTTGAACTCCCGCCAATACAGGGGCCAGTGCTCCAGCACTTTTAAGTTAAAAGTGGCTAATAAAATCATGAAGGAAAACCATAAAAGAGAATTACCAACAAAATCATCAAAAAGAAGAAGAAGAAAAAAAAGGTTTTACTATGGTGAAATTCACCCTTCAGGGACCGAATAGAAAATTTGCAGACATAAGCTGATGTCAGCAGAGACACCTGACACATTTAAAAGTCTTTTCCCCTCAGTAAGTTTAACCATCCAGTTTCTACTAATCAGTTGTTTCTAATATTGCAGGAAAGCTGAGTTCAGTTGCGCAAAAGAAAAATCTGAGATAACCTCAAGTATCCATTTTATAAGTAGAGACTGAAAAGCTACCAGAATGCATTTCTGGTGCATTCATTTTTAAAGCTGATGGAGCCTCCGAGCATACATTGCATTCACACTGGCTTATTCTGTAAATAGTTTAGTTAAAATATTTGAAGTGTGGTTATATTAATGAAATAATTATATTGATACTTTCACACTTCTTGATTTTAAGGCATGGTCACATCATATAAATAAATAGATTGAAACACAATCAGAAATAATTGGTCATTAAGTTATACATATTTTTGATTAAAAAGTATGCACTAACTGGTTAAATGGTCTGGCATTTCTATTTTTAAGCACTTTGTACATGGCTACAACTCAGACATCCTTTTTTTCCCCTGTGGTACTCTTTACTTGTTTATTTTTGGAAAGTTTGGGCCAAATCTGTTCCATCTTTGACCTTTGGGTTCTTTCCTTTTCTTTTTAGGGAAAGAACTATGTATACCTTTCCCAGCATGAAGCATACACACATGCTCACGGGGATGATAAACAAGTCCCAGACTTGCTTTTCTGACAAATAAATCAGTGCTGGTAGATCTTTAAAATGTCAAACTTCTCATTCAGCATGAGACCTGTCACTGTCCATGTGTTTCTTTGACAGTTCTCCAGATCTTACCAATTGGCATGGTTCCCATACGTCAGAATGATGAAATGTACAAGACACCTATTCAGACTTATCCCTTCTCTGCAATTATTGCAATTGAGTTTTTTTGGGTTTTTTTTTGTTTTTTATTTTTTCTTGTCCTGGCTTCTTGGAAGGTTTACCACTCTCCCAGGCTTTTGGCCTCCCAGGGAGGTCAAAGAGCTTAGAGTTAGTTTGCTATCTCCAAAATACCAAGGTGCAACCAAACCCTTTTCCACGACCTCTCGGAAAAGTACACAGCAGCTTTATGCCGTCTCTCAAGGACTAGTCATAGGCATGCCCAGAGGGCAGCCCAGAATAGCTTACTGCCTTTGGAAAGGTGGCTTTAAAACCTGATTCCTTATAGACCTCGTAGCATGAGGAACTGGTTTTGGCATTTGATAGGGTTAAAATAGTACCACTTACTTGCCCTGTAAACATGCATATTATTATACCTCCCCAAACTTTAATGTCCTCATCTGTAAAGCAGAAAGTGACCATATTAAGAATATAGACTTGTGTAAGTCAACAGCAAGTGTATTTTAGAACACAGGAACAATTATGTGTTCCTGTGTCAGTAAACTGATTTTTTTTTCCTTATCTACTCTATTTCTGTTGTTGTTGTTGTTGTTGTTGTTTGGAGACAGAGTCTCACTCTGTCACCCAGGCTGGAGTGCACTGGTGTGATCTTGCCTCACTGCAACCCCTACCTCCTGGATTCATGCAATTCTCCTGCCTCAGCCTCCTGAGTAGCTGGGATTACAGGCATGTGCCACCACACCTGGCTAATTTTTGTATTGTTAGTAGAGACAGGATTTCACTGTGTTGGCCAGGCTGGTCTCAAAGTCCTGGCCTCAAGTTGATCCACGTGCCTCTGCCTCCCAAAGTGCTGGGATTACAGGTGTGAACCACCACGCCCAGCCTCTCACTCTATTTTTGAACAAAAAGGCTAAAAAGGTTAAGAAATATGCCAAGGAAGTAAGCAAGTGGGTACAACAGGGGATACCCTGGTGATGTGCTTCCCTGTGCAAATCAAAGCATTGTGTGATATATAGCTAGTTCCACCTAGTAAGTCAGCACACAGGTCAGGTGCATGTCTAGGATCATTCTATCACCTTCTACCTATATAGATATTTCTCATCCACCTCAGGCCAGCTTGCAATAAGACAGATTTCCAAATTTCAGCATGCCAGTGTCAGGAAATGATTGAGTTGAAGTTATTTTTCTGACCTCAGTGTACAACACACTTGTCAACATTCCTATTTGTATGCTGTCCATGAATTCCTCATTGAAATTTACTGAAGGGAACACCACTTTGATGAACAACAGTAACTTGATCAGAGTAGCAGACTCTGCGTTCAAAGTGAATGAACTTTTAAAATGAGAAGCAAGTCTTCTACCATCTGCTCTTAAGTCTTGATCTGGAAAAGGAGTATTCAGTTAGGAAATTATCCAGATGTGACAATTTGCCAGGGAATTTTTTGATAGCTTATTTATTTGCATTATTTTTACAGGGGCAAGACAAGTTAAAGATATAACATTTAAATCAGTCTACTGAGTGGGTTCTGATGTAAGGGAGACAAAAAGTTCAGCTTTTCAGTAAGTTCAGCGATTTTTCTCTGGATAAACCCTCAAATCAATGGACAGACTGACCACTCCCTAAACTGTAATCTATATTGCTAATCCCAGGCTAGTAACTCAAATCAATGAGCCCAGCAGCTAACTTACCTTCTACTTCCCCAACCTGTTGTTCTAACCCCACTGCTACCGTTCATTATTCTTCTTTTCTAGGTAAATACCTTGAGACACCTTGAATTTTTTTTGAGATGGAGTCTCGCTCTGTTGCCCAGACTGCAACACAGTGGTGCGATCTCGGCTCACTGCAACCTCCGCCTCCAGGGATCAAGCGATTCTCCTGCCTCAGCCTCCTGAGTAGCTGGGATTGCAGGCATACACAACCATGTCCAGCTAATTTTGTGTGTGTGTGTGTGTGTGTGTGTGTGTGTGGTGTATATTTAGTACAGACAGGGTTTCACCACATTGATCAGGCTGGTCTCAAACTCCTGACCTCATGATACTCCTGCCTCTGACTCCCAAAATGCTGGGATTACAGGCATGAGCCTGTTCTTTTCTTTAGCATTTGTGTCTCCTTCCCCTGACCTCCCTTCTGTTAACCAGCTTGAGGTCCTAGCCTCCCAGTGCATCTGGGCAACAACTACTTTGCTTTCCCTTCCTTCCAACAACTACCCCCACTCCCCACCCTTAAACTTTGGGAACCCCAGGAGGTATGTCCTGTCTCTGCTCTAGAACTGGCTCCCTTTGCCTTAGTAAATGTTCTTGTTATTAAGATCCTCTTCCTGCAGACCCATCCAACCCTATTTCCCACCACTCCCTAACCCACCCCTTTTATTCCAGTCCCATGTACAACCATTTAATCTCTGTCTTTTCTAAGTATTAATACCTTCCCTGAACTTCTCCCCCCACAATGCCCAAATGTAAGCCCCCTATTCAAAATCCTGCCTAAATCTACATCTGCCACCTACATGAGGAGACTTTTACAATGTTTCAGAAACAACTTAGCTCTTCTGTCTCTAAATGTCATCGCTATTTAACCTCGGCCCCTTCCAGTTTCATGCTGACCTGTTTTGTTTAATGTTAATGAAAGACCATATGTTATGTAAGGGCATCTATACTCCTTTTCTCTTCTGTGTCCTCCCCGCTACTCGACTCTCACTTCCTCTCAGACACAGGAGACATGGGAAGAGATTGACAACACCCATGGATCAGAACTGAAGTCTGAACTCCTGTAGACTGTGAACTACACCTTCTACCCCCACAGAAAGGAAACTATAAATTCCAACATTCTTAACTTCGCCAAACTTGGTCACAATTACCCAGGATGGAGATTTACTACTAAGTCATTTAATATGCCCAAGATGCCTTTAAGAAAGATATGAATAACATCTCAAGGGCTGGGCATGTTGGCTCACCCTGAAATCCCAGCACTGTGGGAGGCTTAGGTGGGCGGATCACTTGAGTTCAGGAGTTCAAGACCAACTTGAATAACATGGTGAGAATCCCATCTCCTTGAAGAAGAAGAAGAAGAAGAAGAAGAGAAGAAGAAGGAGGAGGAGGAGGAGGAGGAGGAGGAGGAGGAGGAGAAAGAAAGAAAGAAAGAAAGAAAGAAAGAAAAGAAAGAAAGAAAGAAAGAAGAAAGAAAGAAAGAAAGAAAGAAAAAGAAAAAAGAGAAACAAAGAAAGAAAAGAAAAGAAATTTTAAAAGTCAACTCGAGGTGGCAGGATGGCTTGAGGCCAGGAGATCGAGACCAGCCTAGGCCACATGAGGAGACTCAGTGTCGTCAACAAAAAAAAATTAGAAAATTAACCAGGTGTGATGAGTCACCTGCAATACCAGCTAATCAGGAGGCTGAGGCAGGAGGATCGCTTGAGCCCAGGAGTTTGAGGTTTCAGTGAGCTATGATAGCACCATTGCACTCCAGCCTAGGTGAGAGACAGACCCTATCTCTAAAAAGAAAAAAATACATAAACAAAACAAAGTAAACCAACCAAAGAAAAACAAATCCCACACGCACACACACACACACACACACACCCAACAACAAAAACAAAAACCCTCCAGGCTTTCTTGTTTATGAGTTAGCTCTGCCAGGAGGTGGTGGACTTGGGGGAGGACAGGGTTCTTGCATTTCAACTTTAACTCTCAGTCACAGACGTGCAAAGCCATGAACGCTGAGGTCAGGCTGCAGAGGTGATGCAGAGATAATTGCTTTGTCCTCCTGGTGGTGGGGTTGCTTTTCACATTCTCCATCCAAGCTGCGCATTTGAGGGAAACTGGAGCAAGCTCTCCCTCCAAATGGGGCATTACTTCTAAAGCAATAAATAGCTTGAGGTGACAGATGCGAAACTGATTGTCCTTGAGATGGGACTGCAATAGAAATCCGGCAGCCCGAACAGGCATCCAGCGCTCCAGCCACCACCAGCGCAGCTGCCGGGGAGTCCCCAGCTCTAGACCAGCCGCGAGGAGGCGCCGCGAGAGCACTGGTCCCCGCCCGCGGCCGGAGGAGGTCTAGAGCGCCTGGGCCAGCCCACGAGCCGGGAGGGCGGCCGGGCGCGAGCAGACGCCGGGCACTGTCACCGCGGGTGCGCCGGGCGCACCGACCCGGGACGCGGGCAGCTGGAGACCGCCAGATTCCACCCGCGCCGCTAGCCCCGACGGGGTCCTCGGCTCGCGCTCCCGGGTAGCAGCCACCGGGGCGGAGGGAGATGTCGCCCGGGGCCAGCCGCGGTCCCCGAGGAAGCCGGACGCCGCTGATCGCGCCTCTCTGCTGCGCTGCGGCCGCTCTGGGGATGATGTTGTGGTCTCCTGCCTCGGAGGCGTTCAACCTGGACGTGGAAAAGCTCACGGTGTACAGCGGCCCCGAGGGCAGCTACTTCGGCTACGCTGTGGACTTCCACATACCCGACGCCCGCAGGTAAGTCTCCCGAGCTGGAGAGGTGCGCGCGGGGGCGAACGCTCTCCGGGGTCCGGTCCCAGCCGCTCTGCCGCGCAGTCCCCGCAGCCTGGGATCCCCGTCCTGCCGCCCGCCCGGGGTCTCGTCTTTCTCCACGCCACCAGCCCCTTCTCTCCCCTGCCATGCTAGATGTGCCTTGTGAACTTTGAGCTAGAGACATGCCACTTGCATAGAACACGCAAGTCCTGGGTGTTCCAGGTACCAAGACGCACGCATCCCACAAAGGAGAGAACGGGACCCAGAAGACCAAAGCCAATTAAAACCGCGACCACAGCGCGGTCTGTTTATGCAGAGCCTGTAACCACTGCGTCTGGGCGCAAGAGCTGTCGGCTACCAGCAGCTGGGCTCTGTCTTTGGCTTCCTCCCACCCCACCCCCTTCTCTCATCTCACTGTACCCACAGAGCTCCACCTAGAGAAGCAGGACCGTTTGCACTCTTGCAAACCAAGCTGCGGACCCCCATAGGTTTCCAAGAGGAAATCAAGTTTGACATTGGGTCCTCATCATAAATACGTTCCTGCCCTCCCCACCTGCCCCAGTGTCCCCGGGCAGGAGGCTACAAAGACTGTAGTGCATGAGCACACTTTTGTGGCGCCCAAAGAGTAACTTTCTCCAACTCTTTTGCAGAGCGAGTGTCTTGGTGGGGGCGCCCAAAGCCAACACCAGCCAGCCCGACATCGTGGAAGGGGGAGCGGTCTATTACTGTCCTTGGCCCGCGGAGGGGTCTGCGCAGTGCAGGCAGATACCGTTTGACACCACCAGTAAGTGACATTTGTCTTTCTAAGCTGCGGGCCTGGGTTTGGAAGAACCAGGGTCATCCCAGAGAAGAGTTCCCGCTGTCTTGGTGCGGTGCTCATTCAGCTTGTCTGATGTGTCCGTGTTGTGGCTGTGTGGGTCTCTAGAGAAATCAGTTTTTTCAACTCTGAGTTAAATGAAGGAAGATGTTTAGTGAACCCTAGAGAAAGGACACTATTTTGACCCTGAGTGTTTGGATGCATCCTGGCAACTCCTGTTTCTTTACCGTTCTGGAATGAGCATTTGCAGGGTGAGTGGATGTTTTGGAGAAATACAAAAGCTACGTCCTAACTTTGACTGTGGAGACAATTTGGTTGCTTTTCAAGGACAGATGTGGAAAAAGAGAGCTCTTTAGCGTTTCCAGTGTTCAAGCTCCGGAGGCAGGACTTAGCTGCCCCAGACCCAGACATCTCTCCGTGTTGCTGTTTAATTCTTTACAGAAAGAAAGAATTTTCTTTCAAAATATTAGACATTGGATGCAAACTAGTCCAGGCAGAGTGTGGATGGATTACATTCATTTCCAAAATCCCTAGACAGATGTTTCTTATTTAATTAAAGGGAAAATACATTTTAAACAATTCAGTCTGGTTATGTTTTCTCTAGTGTTTTCTCTTTAGAGCCTGAGAAAATAATTTAAATGCAATGCTTTCAAAAACATTAACATCGACTGCTTTAATTTTTACCACCAAAACTTTATGAATTCAAAAGGTATATATTATCAGAAAGCAAATATCTCTTTCCAGAAAAACGCGAATATATCAGCTTGAATAATGGTCCTTGATAAATAATCATTTAAAATACCTTTTGCATCACACAACTATTTTATGACATCATACTTGATTTCTTTGATTTTTAATTGTTTGATTAGTGTGTATATAGAATTTATGCAGAATATTTTCACAGAATTTCGATGAAATTGGCTGGCTGATATTTACCTGTTACTATAACTAATTTGTATCTTTTTTGTTAAAGGATAAAACAATTTCAGTCCCATAAATATGAAAATATTTCAAAGCAAAACATACTATGCAAGCATTACCTTGAATTATGACCAAATTAGGAAAGTATTTTATAAAAGCATTGGAAAATTATATTTTTATCATGCCTGTCTCTATATGGTCACAATAGCTTATCATTTTATTAAATAATTCTGTTATTTTATACCAGTTTTTATAAGCTTTTACTTTTAAATTTGAGTATTAGCAACCAGGAAGATTAAACCTTTTGCTGTTAATTTGTGACAGAAATCTTTTAATTAGTTATTTTATCAAGACTTCAGATGCTTTTTAGCTACTGCTCTCTAGTTTAAGAATAAGCTTCCTAAATCAGAAGAATTAAACATTTAAACATAAAATTAATGCCATTTTAATAATTCATACCCAAATCATTTGTATTTTTAAAAGTATTTTAAGCCCAGGCCAAATAAAGACATCATTGACATTATTTGAATTTACATTAAGGAAAGTATTTATATTTTGAGACATGGTTGATGTGTTTTCACCAAGAAGCAATTTATGGTCCTGGAAAAGAATTTAATAGTCTTCTTGTATAGTCTCATAACATATCAAATCAGGATCTGATTAGTATATTTTTCTTTTAATAAAGGAAGAATCAGTGTCTGCCCAGATAAGTTACACCTGACTTACTTTGTAAGTATTCATCCCAATAGATGTCATAGGCCAATAGATTAAAAACCAGAGAATCTAGACGTCAACTATGAATTTTAAAAAAAATTGACCACTCCTACTGAAAAATTTCAATATTAAATTACAAGAGGTAGGCCAGGCACGGTGGCTCATGCCTGTAATTACAGCACTTTGGGAGGCCGAGGCAGGTGGATCACTTGAGGTCAGGCGTTCAAGACCAGCCTGACCAACGTGGTGAAACCCCATCTCTACTAAAAATACAAAATCAGCCGGGTGTAGGGGTGGGTGCCTGTAATCCCAGCTACTTGGGAAGCTGAGGCAGGAGAATCGCTTGAACCCAGGAGGGAGAGGTTGCAGTTAGTCAAGATAGTGCTGTTGCACTCCAGCCTGGGCAACAAGAGTGAAACTCCATCTCAAAAAAAAAAAAAAAAAATTACAATAGGTAATATTTTCCAAGTTCATTCTAAAGCAATTGCTTGAAGCCTTGAATTCACTCTCCCATAGAGAACTAATGCTGAAAGATGTGCTTTAGTTTCCAGAATAGCCCACAGGAATGCACTTAACCCTTATTGTAGCTGAATTATATTTGCAGTAAATCAGTAGGGGACAAACTAGAACAATTTGGCAATTAAATAGAAAAATAATGTACAGAAAAGATCAGTGTTACTTGGAGAAAGACAATGTCCTCTTTTGTGTAGGTTAGGAAAATGTCTGGATATCTCAAAGGGCTTTAGAGATTGAAGCTGCTCATTCCACACTATGTTTTATTTTACTTCCAAATATATAGTGGTTTACTTGATAAATAGATGAATGCACTAATCCTACTATTATACTTATCAACTACAATCATAATAATTTCAGAAATCATAAATGGAACAAAGTGAGGGAAAGAAGGAGGGAGAAAAATAGATGTTCCTGAAATAATTGAACAGGAAATTTAAAAAGCAAGGCAGGAAAGGCTACACAAGTTTGTGAGAAATGAATGGTCCATGACAGAGTGAACAACGCTGTGACCTGTTAAAGACAGGGAGGTTCCACTAGGAGAGGAGAAAGGAATTGTTGGGAAAAGAAAGTTCCCCATGTCGGCCATCAGGGGGTACTGTGGGCCCAGAAACCTTGATTGCCAGTGGGAATGGCCTGAAAACGGGTGTGGGGAAGGAAGCCACCGCCAAGGCTCAGGTGTTTGCTACCAAGTGGTTGCTCACTCTCTACACTTCATCTGTGCCAATTGCTTTATCCTTATACCCTCAGACAGTGGAACTGGCAGTGGCGGCTACTTGACGCAAAGCTGTGCAAGTGAAGAAGGCACAGCAGAAGCCAGAGTAGCTATTTCCAATCAGAACATCAGCTTTGTGGACAACGTGGAATGTTAAAACCAAAGATGAGAGTTGGAAACAGACATCACTGGTTCTGGGTCCTGAAGTCAGTGTTGCCAGAGGCATCCCATTTATACATTGCTATTATGTACCAGACACTATACACACATTGTTTCTACTACATAAAACAAATCAAAACTACTATGTAAAACTCATTCTGTAAGTAAGGAAACCAACATCAAAGGTATACTCAAGACCGTACAGTGGTAAGCAGTAGAGGCAGGACTGGAATAGAGGTCTGCCCAGTTCACAGCCTTCTTCTTCACCCTGCCTTCCTTCCAGAAATCGGGAGAGGATTGACCCTGATACACTGCAAGTTCAGGATTATGACTAAGCCCCCAAGGAGCTCTGGAAGGCTATATTCACCTTCCCTCCCTCTCCTCCATTCCCCTACTCCAACAGTGGCTTTACAATTCCATTTTAAATGATTCTCCAGAGAAGGGTTGAAAAGGATAAACAGTTTTGGCAGAAGCATTGTAGAAGCAGGATTTGTCTTGGTGGGAATGGTGGGTCGCATTTGCGCCTGGTTTGCTCAGACTCCCACAGAATGCCCCTTCACGGTCTCTGATAAGCTGCCTCCTGAGTTACTCTCTGCCCAGTGCCATGAATGTATTGTTCTCCCCCCGAAAAAAGGAAGACAATTTCTCTGCTTAACTGAATAGTGGCCCCAAATTGACATCTGCATAATGGAGTGTGATGTGTCAGGCATAAATATGTATATTGCAAATATTCATCTGTCAAGTCATTGGTGACTTTCCTGGTCTTTTACCCTACTTTTACTACCACATCTGAATTCAAGACATCCTAAGTAAATTTGACCTTTCAATGAAGTTGTTTCAACTTGTTCAGGTTCCCGGGGTGTCTACAATTGGGTATTCTGCTCTGGTAACCAAGTAAATTCTCTCAGCTTAGACTCTGAGGGAGACAGCCCTATAACTGAGTCCCAGAGTCCAGTGAAGATCCTGTTCCTCCATTTATTTAAGGTCAATGTTCATTTTCTAAAAACTGCCTTTCAGTTTTTTTTTTCCATGAAATAATCATGATTTATTTTCTTTATACCTTATCATGTAACTTGATTTTTTTTTTTAACATTTCTCATGATACATACAAAAGCAGAGGAAGCTTGCACTAGCCCAGAATGTGTAATGAATGATTACCAGAAGCATATGCTGGTGGGGGAGGTGAAAAGAGTTGATAATTTTCCTGCTCTGTACAAAATCGAGGGGTTCCAAAAAAAGCACTTCTCTCGTCTCCCTTCTGTCTTTCCCTGTTTACTTCAATAGAAGAAAATTCCTCCTATCACCAAATTGATTTCTTTCACTTTTGTCTCAGGAACTCTTTAAACTATGTGCCATGTCTTAAACAGCTTAAAATACCACATCTGCCTAATTCATGCCTCTCACTTCTGTGTCTACTCCAAGGTTCCCTTTCTTCTTTCTCCTACATTTTCCAAACCAATGCATGGGTTAAAGAATATTAGGTTACAACCCTTCTGCTAAAGGGAGAATGAATGAGACAATGAAAGGGACCCTCACCTTTGGAATAATGAAGAGCGAATTGCAACATAGTTGCAAAGTATAGCACCAAGTATTTGAATGTTTGAAGGGCAAGTTGCAACATAGTTCCAAACTATAGCATACAAGTATTTGATTGTTTTAAATGCTCAAGTAAAATGTTTGAGGGAAAAGGTGATGTGTGCTAATTAATGATGATAATCATCAAAGTACTAATAATGATAGAGAAGCAATACAGCTGGGAACCAGTCACAATGAGGAGCCCACATAAAAAGCAGACAGGAAGAGGTAGGAGGTGCCATTGAGATTTGGAAATCATCTGAGAAAAACTAGCAGAATTTGCCTGGTTTCAACTTAGTAGCCCTGTGTCAAAAAAAGAAAAGAAAAGAAAAGAAAACTTAAAATGGAAGACAGTTTGGTTAGGATATTTCAGAGCTCTGGAATGACAAGGTTTTTGTTGGAATTGCGGGAGACCGGAAGCCTTTGTTTTGGGGGGGTCTGTTTCATTTTGTGTTGAGTGATCCCACAATGAGAAGCAGCTTAAAGCGTCTGGTTCTGCGACTGGCATAGGGTTTTTTTTTGATAGTGCTGGGTGTGCTCTTTTTCTCATGTGAGGGTTGGGAAACATATTGGCTGCATAAGTCTTGCCTTTCTAGCTTCCCCAGAAAGAAATCAGTTTTTGTTCAGGAACAAAGAAAAGAAAAATGTAGGTTAGAGCTACCCAAGTAAATGACACAGGAAATAACATAAATAGGACAGGACTCAGGGACAGGAGAAGTCTGTGCTCAAGTAAGTTCAGTTGGAAGGTTACAAAGGTGGGGGAAGAGGGAAGCCCAAAGATAACCTCCTCTTTTCAAGACTTCACAATGAAAGTAAGTGTTGCTACTCAGAAAAAAAGAAGCAGTGTGTGCACACACGCACACACCACAGTATTTGCAGAAATCTTCCTCTGCTATGTGCTGATCCAATTGAGTCATCAAAGGTAGTTTATAAGCTGGATGTCTTATTTATGATTCTAGAAACAATTCATGATGGCTACTATGCCTGGATATGTTGGCATGACAAAGGCAACCATCATCCCAACATTTATCTCTGTTAGTTCAGACTTCATGCAACAGAACACAACTGAACCTTGGTATGAGACGCGAGGAGGCAGCAGTCCCTACAGCCCATAGCAACTGAGGAAGCAATTAGAAAAAGGAAGTCCTTGAAACTCCAACTAGAAATGGGAAACAGATCTGCTGTATGGCTAGTTGAGCAGTACGAGCATTAGGCGCCCGTTGTTAAATCTGCAAAATTCTTTCAAGAAACTGGAAGTCTGTGTGAGGGAACAGGCTTCCAGGTTCTTGGCAGGAATATTCTATGTAGCCTCTGCAGCATGCTGGGAGAAATGGCTTGAAATTAACTTGAAATAGTCTTGAAATTATTCTGAAAGGAAAAATGCACTTTCACATTTAAGCTGACAGGTTGAGATGTACACATTCAAACTTTACCTGTTAGTGTATAACAAGTCTTGTATCTGGGAATTGCATTGATGGAGAGAGTTGCCAACTTTATAAAAAAGCTCAGCTCAAGGGTGCCCTGATGGATTCCATGCCAGTACATGAACATGGAATTTTTTTTTTTAAGATAGAGTCTGGTTCTGTCACCCAGGCCAGAGTACAGTGGCGCAATCTCAGCTCACTGCAACCTCCACCTCCCAGGTTAAAATGATTCTCCTGCCTCAGCCTCCCAAGTAGCTGGGATTACAGGTGCCCACCGCCATGCCCAGCTAATTGTGTGACTTTTTTGTTTTGTTTTGTTTTTTTTTAGTAGAGACAGGGTTTCACCATGTTGGCCAGGCTGGTCTTGAACTCCTGACCTCAAGTGATCCACCTGCCTTGGCCTCCCAAAGTGCTGGGATTACAGGCATGAGCCTCCATGCCCGGCCATTGAACACTGATTTTTGAGGAAGATAGTTGGAAGACTAATTATTGGTTTTATTAAAAAAACACTCATTCATCCTTTAACCAGCAAGCATGTTCAAAGCATTTTAAAATAATTTTTATTTTTCAAAATTCGGCTTAAATACATGTTTACAAATAACATATTTATTGCATAAAGCAAGGTGTTCCTCCATAATGCAATCCTATAATAGATTAAAGTAGTTTCAATTCTAGGTTACATGATAAGGAGATTTAAGATATGCCAACGAATTGTGACTAAGTGATTTATACTTAAAACCAAATACATTTAATACATCAGCTATGGACTGCTGTAGAATTCAGGTGGGCAGCTCTTAGATGAATGTCATTAGATGGTCTGGAAGGAGTGGAACTCCACCTCAACCCTGCTGAAAGGTCAGAGTTTAGGTCTGTGGTGTTTAGTGTATTGGCCCGCGGTTCTGCCAATTGAGAAACTTTCCTAGACTCATAAACACTGAAGAAAGTGATTCTTTACTCTTTCTTTCTTTCTTTCTTTCTTTTTTTCTTTCTTTTTTTTCTTTCTTTCTTTCTTTCGTAAAATTAAGGTATAGATTATGAAAATAAGTCTTTATAGAAGTGCTTTCCAGGCATTGGGAGTGGAAGACATGAGTTGACTCCAAAGGTGTAATAGAAGGGAATATTTTGGGTGGAGGGTTGATGGAACTTTCTGTATCTCGATTGTGGTGGTGGATACATGACTGCCTGTATTTGTCAAAACCCATGATGCTGTAGATCACCAAAAGTGGATTTTATAAATATATTTTAAAAATCTATATTAATATAATATGTAAATAAATGTATAAATAAATACAAACAAAAGGCGAAGAGAAAAATCCTTTATGGAGAATGCAAGAGAGTTATATATTTGATACGATGATTCAATGTGGTTTTGTGGCTGTTGCTCTGAGCCCGTGGGCAATAAGCTTTTAGGCTATGGGAGGATCTGATAGAACAATACCTGGGGGTGTAAAGTCACATATCCCTGAGAAGCATAGGTCACTGCTCCTAAGTAAGGCTGAATGGTTAGTCAGATCATCATGTAGGAACTTCTTTAACATTCTTTAAATAAAGGATCATACGTTCCGAATGTGTTTGATAAGAAGAGTGCGAATGCAAACACATTGCATAAGAATATCTATGCAATGACTTGTATCATTCCTATATCCTGATGAAATTCAGGCACAAAACTTCCTCACTGGTAGTCACGGAAGAGAGCTCACTTTAAACACCTGATCATAGCTATCAAAATTAGTATAATGGCACCACAGGGCATTTACTTAGAAACATTTGGTCAGTTTTATTCTTCGGCTCTGACATTTGACATATGGACACAGATTTGAATATGATATTGCAAAAAACCCTGTATCAGCCTGCCCTAATTTCCAGGACATACTGACACCAGACAGAAGGGCACACACCACTGCTACAGGAATAGGTTTATTCAAGGACCCGACCCGGCCCACACTATACGCATCTTACCCCAGGTATAGCAGTGGAAGTAAATCTCCTGTGGCCATGTTGTAGCTCTACTCCAGTTGTCTCAGTTGTCAGAGCCTGTGATTTCCCCGGATGTCTCCAGCCTATGCCTGCCCCCTCTTGCCTCACTGATTACACAACTGATCTCTTTATCACAGTGCCACACAGTACAGTACAGCTTGTCTCTCTAGAGCGCAGCAAACAACTCTTGCATACACAAATGTTGCCACACACCCTGCACCATGTCCTCCTGCCTTCTTACCCACCCAGGACATCTGATCTTCCAGAATGATTTTCTGATATTTCTGGCTTCTCTCCTTCTACAGTTCCCACCAGGATACATGTTTCGGAAATTAATTCTAAAGTAGCTACAAATCCTTTTTCAAAAAGAAAGAAAAGGGATACAACCCTAAGTAAATAATGTTTTTGAATAGCCTATATGTGGATAGTCAATCAAATTAGGGCATAAAAGCACACAATTAAATATTATATAACCATTAAAAATGAAGTCTACAAAGAAGATTAATATGAGAAGATGCTTTTGTTTCAATGGTAAATAAAAAACATAAAATTCAAAATTGTGTTTACAACTTCTTAAAGAGTATAAGAAGGAAACTGTAATGAGAAACTGTCTTTGGGAAATGTGATTAAGACTTTTCTTTCTCATGCATTTTTTTTTTCTTGTTGTCAAACCATGAACAAGTATTTATTTATTATCAGGAAAAATAATGAAAAAATTAAACACACAAAAAGTCCAGATGAAATGAGTGAGTTCACTAAAGTGCTGTAAAGATTAACAATAAAAGATCAGGCCGGGCGCAGTGGCTCACGCCTGTAATCCCAGCACTTTGGGAGGCCGAGGCGGGCGGATCACGAGGTCAGGAGATCCAGACCATCTTGGCTAACACGGTGAAACCCCGTCTCTACTAAAAATACAAAAAATCAGCCAGGTGTGGTGGCGGGCACCTGTAGTCCCAGCTACTCGGGAGGCTGAGGCAGGAGAATGGCGTGAATCCGGGAGGCGGAGCTTGCAGTGAGCCGAGATGGCACCACTGCACTCCATCCTGGGTGACAGAGCAAGGCTCCGTCTAAAATAAATAAATAAATAAATAAAAGATCAGAATTAAAGCTCTGGATTGGAAGATGGCAATCTTAGTTCTTCCCTCTCTTGTCTTGGGAGCAGATGCTTGACTGGTTTAGAAAAGCATTCATTTATATAAGGTATAGGTTCTAAAATACTAAAGACCAAGGGTATTTTCAGTAACAATATGTGTAAAAATAAGAAGATGCAGTATAAGTCTCACCTGTTTTCTTTCTAGATTATCTTTAAAGATAGAAATATAGACTTGCTCTGACATGGCAGTTTCAAGAGCTGTTTGTGTGTAGAATAGTTTTGAGTGTGTCTGAATAAGACGAGCTTGCCAGAAGTTAATTCACAATCTATTTATACTGCAATCAGTTCACAAAACTTGTTATAAGAGCCCATAGGAAAGAAATCAAGAGTGACCATAGGTCCAGATAATCCCATAGACCTTAAAATATGGAAGGCATTGGATAGAGTCAAGACATCCAGATAAACTCATGAAGTAGTATCAAAAATCATAGCATGAATTGGTGTTTAGTTCTTGCTCTGTTATGTACAATAATGAGATTTTTCTTTTCTTTAAAACATTATATATGTGTCTAGAGCATGTCTTCTGGGGTGCACCATTCTACTCAGTCCCAAGTAAGGTTTGTAAATGTTCTGTAAAGGTATGTCTGTTTACTAAGTAAAGAGTATGTCAACACACTTGCTTACAATCTCAGCTGAGCAGAGAAAAGT
This sequence comes from Trachypithecus francoisi, assembly GCF_009764315.1. NCBI lineage: Eukaryota > Metazoa > Chordata > Mammalia > Primates > Cercopithecidae > Trachypithecus > Trachypithecus francoisi. Next base: position 17,974,935 of record NW_022681474.1, on the reverse strand, counting down.
GAGACGTTTCAGGAAAGAGAACTGACAGAATGAAAGCTGGAGCAGTGTTTCTGAAAATCTCTTGCACATTATTCTTTTGTGCAAAAATGAACAAAAAAAAGTTTTATGTCAAATGAGTTTGCAAATGACTGCATTTGCTCCCGTTCTATGACACTTACAATGCATATTCTCTTAGAAAATGCACTAAGAATTCACAAACGAAGGCAACCTATTGGATTCATAGGATGGAACCTTTGTTGACATTCATTAGTTCCCCTCACATTTATGAGGCCAAAGCAGACCCAAATGGCTGTAGAAACACATGACCCTGTATCTTTGGTTTAAAGTATCTAAGGTTTATTTCTTGCTCACACCGTATATTCAGTGTGATTTGATAGGGAGGCTTGGCCAGTTCAAGCCACATAGGGACCCAGCTTCATGGAGATTCCTTATTGGCATGGGTCTGAGATCCCCCTAATTGGAAAAGGGTGTGTCCAATTGCACACTGTCTGTTACAGCTTCCACCTGGAATTGACATTTATTATTTGACATATTTTTTAGGCCAAACCATGCCTAGGAGGTTTGTTAGGCCAATCTGTTTAACTATGGAAAACTTTACTTATCTGCACCTATCAAAATTATATCTACCATTTTTAAAAGAGCCTGAGAAAGGAAACGAACACAAAGAGATTATCTTTGGGAAATGTGATTAAAACTGTGTGGTTTTTTTTTAATTTTATTTCGCAGGACATGTTTTTAGGACACTCAGGTAGTTCAAATACACAGTTATTTGGGGGAGACAGTCTCAACCCCTTCACCTATGAACAGACACATGGCAAGGAGAGGATGTTTTTGTGAATAGATTCAAAGATTTGAGTGAGACTTTTATACCAACACTGAGTCCCCAACCTGTTCCACCTGGTCTCCACTGGGTTTTTTTTTTTTCTCTTTTCTTTTTGTTTCTCTACTCCTGTGATAGATTATCCATTTTTTACCACCAAGATTACCTGGGAGACTGGATGATCTTCTTCCTTTCACTGTGGTTCCGCAGGTGACATATTATTAAATCATAACACACTTTAACACACTTTTACTTATTAAATGTCATCTAAGAGTGAAAAAGAGAGTTGAAAATCAAGCTTAGTGTTAGCAAACGGTAAAATTAAGTTTCAGGAGCTACTATTTGCAACACTGCACAGGCAGATGCTGTTCTTGACGTGGAAGTATGTCCACGAACAAAGCCTAAGGTCTTGCCCCTTTGGACGGGGTTCATAGTAACAGCCAGCGACAAGTGGAGGAAAAGAAAGCAAAGGTCAAGAGGACAGAGAATGGTGTGTGTGTGTGTGTGTGCGCGCGCACATTTATTTTAGCTTGAGCAGGCCATTTGCTTTCCATTGCTACTATAACAAATGACCACATGCTTAGTCGCTTTAAACAACACAAATTGATTATCTTTTTTCTTTCTTTCTTTCTTTCTTTTTTCTTTTCTTTTTTTTAAAGAAGGAATCTTACTCTGTCACGCAGGCCAGAGTGCAGTGGCATGATCTACGCTCACTGCAACCTCCATCTCCCAGGTTCAAGTAATTCTCCTGCCTCAGCCTCCCAAGTAGCTGGGATTATAGGCACCCACCACCAAGCATGGATAATTTTTGTATTTTTAATAGAGACGGGATTTCACTATGTTGGCCAGGCTGCTCTTGAACTCCTGACCTCAGGTGATCCAACTACCTTGGCCTCCCAAAGTGCTAGGATTACAGGTGTGAGCCATTGCACCTAGCCTTGATTATCTTATAGTTCTGGAAGTCAAAGCCTAAAATGGGTCTCCCTGGGCTAGCATCAAGGTGTTGGCAGAGCTGCATTCCTTCTGGAGGCTCTTGGGAGAACCTATTTATTTCCTTGCCTTTTCCAGCTCCTACAGGTGACCCACATTCCTTGGCTCAGGGCTCCTTTCCATTTTCAAAAGTAGCAAAATCTTCCACTGCCATATCTCTGGATCTCCTTTTTTGGCCCCTTCTTCTACCTGATAGTATCCTTATCATTACATCAGATCCACATGTATGATCCAAGATAATCTACCATTTTGAGGTCAGCTGATTAGCAACGTTAATTCTATTTGCAATCTCAGTCCCTCTTTGCCATGTAGCTTAATATTGTCAGTTTTGGGGATTCAGATGTAGCCCTCTTGGGCGGTATTATTTTGTGTACCACAGGTGGTCACAAGAACTTTCACTGAGGAGGTGATATCTGTGCAAGGGCCTAACTTGAGTGAGGAAAGGAGCCAGGTGGTATCCAAGGGAGACATGTTCTAGGTTGTAGGAGTGTCAGTGTTGGAGTGTGGAGATGTGGATGTGCTTGGGAAATGGAGAAAGGTTGCTGAACTAGAGAAAAGCAAGTCAAGGCAAGAGTGATAGAAAATTAGGCCAGAGGGCCAGGTATAAGCAAGATGGTATAGTATCTTCATGGCCAAGGTCAGGACTTGGGATTTTATTCTAAGAGTGGTAGGCAGCCAATAGTGGGTTTTGAGTAAGGAAGTAACATAATTTGAATCATGTTTTTTTAAAGATCAGTTTTGGTCAGCCATGGGGGCTCACATTTGTAATCCCAGCACTTTGGGAGACAAAGGCAGGAGGATCACTTGACACCAAGACTTTGAGACCAGTCTGGGCAGTGTAGCAAGATCCTATCTCTACAAAAAAAGTGTAAAAAAATTAGCAGGGGCAGTAGTGTGCACCTGTTGTCCAACTACTAGGGAGGCTGATGTGTGTGTACCACATGAGCCCAGGAGTTAGAGGCTGCAGTGAGCTCTAATTGTGTTACTGAACTCCAGCCTGACAGAGTGAGTGACAGGAGGGAAAAAAAAAGGATCAGCTTAGCTTTTGTTGAAAAATAGACTACAGACAAGGAAGAGCAGAAGCAAGCAAACAAGGAGACTAGGTAGAAGACCGTTCCCTTTCCAGTGAAAGGCAAGTATGGCTGAGATTGAGTGGTAGCAGTGAGAGCTAAGGAATGGTTGGTTTGGGGATTTATTTGGAAATGCAGTTAGTAGCTTATCATTATGTGTCAGATAAAGAGTGGAAAATAAAGAGGAAATTTTGGCCTAAGTAACTGAAGGAATAGGACTTACAGAACAGTGGGTAAAGAGCATGTCTTAGGTGAAATACCAAGGGTTGAGTCCAGATATGTGAAATTTAAGATGCTTATTAGACCTCCCAGCAGATGTCAAATGGGCACTTGAATAAATAAACCCAGAGCTCAGGCAAGATGTCTGAATACAAAGTTAATATTTAAGGCCATGACTTAGGGAGTAAGTGTGGATGAAGAGAAGACGAGGGAGGCAAAGAGAGGCCAAGAGACAAGAGCAGCAAAGAGATGAGAACAAGCTTGAGATTGAGCCCTGGAGCACCACGACATTTACAGAAACACTGGGGATTTGAGGAGGATGTGTATAAAACACAAGGAAGGAGCCACCAGTTAGGTAAAAGAAAGCCATGAAGCCAGTAAAGAAAGTCCTGTGAGGTGAAGTGAAATGAGGGTGGAAACTTGGAACATGTGATTTGACAATTGAAGGTTACTGATGACTGAAAAATCCAGTTGCAGTGGAGTGTGTCAAGAGAGAATGGGAGATGGCCAATGGAACAGAGTAAGTGTGTGTAGCCATTTTTAAAGTTTGGCTATAAATGGGACCAGAGAAATTTAATCATTAAGAAGGTATTATAGCTTGATCATAGTCTAATAGGTTCAGATGACTGTAAGAGACAGAGAGAGAGCATAGTTAGGAACAAATTTCTGAGTGGAGGGGAATAGAGGGGATTCTTATACAAATGGAAGGATTGGACTTAGAGCAGCAGAAATGCAGTTCATCTGCAGTGGAAGGAGGGCAGGCAGAGCCAGGAAATAACCGAGAATGGGCTGCTGGATTGGATGGCAGGAGGAAGAAAATGATCTTTTCTCATTGCTTACATTTTCTCATTGAAATAAGAAGCAAGGTCACCATCTATGGTTGAGGAGGTCAAAGAGAAGGTTGGGAGAAAAAGGAAATTCAAAGAGTAGTGACAGAATGGCAGAGTAAGTGGAGTCATGAAATAATAGGGATTACCAGGCAGTAAGTTGGATAAGTAACATTTTGCCTCTGCTCAGACTATAGCACGGTTGTTTGGGGTAGGATTTAAGAAGATCTCCCACAGAATAATCTCCTCTTGAGTGTTAATCTTCTCTAAGGATAAATTACAGAAACAGAAGATTTGAATTCTGCAGTGCCTATTTTGTGTAACATTGGGAATGATGACTTTAAAAAAACAAACAAACAGCAACAACAACAACAATAAAACATAATATGAACTGTTCTGTTAGGTGAATGGTTGGAACCCTTTACTATATCTTTTGGCAGCAGACATGAGATTCTCAGAAATATAAGACCATGTAAGAGGAGGTAGTGTAAATACATTTTCAAGTGTTATTGGGAGGCAAATGTATACAGCCTTCATCATGAAACCCAATCATATCCTGTATTTAAAAGCACTCCTTTGAGGTCATCTTGAAGAAATTTATGTCAGTGAGTCACCTTCCTGAGATGCCCGTGCTGAGAGGTTTTCATTACTTCTTGAAGCAAATAAACGATTGGGTACTAAATAGAAGCATGCTGTGTTCCTGGCCATCAGGAGTTGACATTGAAGCCGTACTGAGAGTACTCATTTCCCTGGCTGTACATAACTATGATAAGTGATCCTAGGTAATTATTCCAAGTGTGAAAAAAATATAGAGGTGAAAGAAAGTATGAAAGATTCAAGTATGAAGAAAGTTGAAAGAAAACCACTGTGGTTGAGAGTAGCAAAGATGATACTGGCATGGGAAGGGTTTCTTTGAGAAAGGTTGAGATTTTAGAAACAACTCTGGACAACGTAACAAGATCCTATCTCTACAAAAAAATTAGCAAGTGCAGTAGCGTGCACCTAAGAAATAGGTGCATTTGAGAAACAACTCTGACTTCAGGATAGAGAATGGGTTTGAAGGTGGCAATGCGGGGGAAGGGAGACTGGTCAGGAAGCTGTCACAGCAGTGGAGGCTAAAGAAAATGATGACCATAACTAGGAAAGTGGTGACAAGGATGGAAAGAATTGGATGGATTTGGGAGATAACAAAAGGAAGCATCAACAAGAATTGATGACTCATTGAAATTTGGGAGTGCAAGATCGGGGATCGTCAAGGATGCATTCCAAGATTCTGGCTGCGTTAATGGTGTTACCATTATATTAGGTAAAAATAATGAACAAGACAGACATCCCCTGATCTCACAATATTCAACTTTGATGGGATACTAGTGCCTGGCTCTTCTAATCTGGGCTTAAGTGCTGTAACAGCAGAAAGTGAAGAAGGCTTCAGATGTGCAAAATAAGGACTCCTATGCTTGAATGAATGGGGGACTTTTGTGTGGTAGGGGAGGATTTTCAGAGAGTACAATATGAAAGGTCGGAGCTGAAGAGTGGCTTGTGTGTGTGTGTTTGAGTGCGCCTATGCATGCATGTCTGTCTCTGGGATGGAAAGATGAGAGAAAAAACCTGCTCCAGCCTGTGTGGATGTAGTGAAGTGGGTTGTAGAAGATGAGGTCAAAGTTGTCTCGATCAATAGAATCCACTGTAACCAGCTCTGTGTTTCACACTGTTGTTTCATACTTGGGAGTTTTGTTTTTGTTTTTAGTCTGATCTGGCATAGATAACTTATCTTTTCCCTTGGAAGAGATAATTCTTTCATTTCTCAACTCCCAATTTCCCTTGCATTGTATCCAAAATATTGCTTGCATCGTATAATCCATAGGTATTTCCTGACCAAATCATACATACTACTTAGTCAATTTATATATGAAAAACATTCTGAATGAGAGTATGTGATGTGGAAAACCATTCGTATTTACTACCTAGCAAATGTCTGACGAACACTGGGTAGGCACTATGGGTTATTCAAGACAGGAAGTTAGAAATGTGATCTCTGTTCTTAAGGAAGACAGTCTAGACATGAAAATAATTACAGCGCAACATTTATGTTCTCATCCAGATCAGGAAAACTATACAATAGCCATACTGTAATACAGTCTGTACTGTTGCTGTTACAAACCCATATTTATGAAAATGATTATTAAAACTCTAAAAGTATGCATTTAACTCACTTAGCTTTATTATAGTATTTGATTATATATGAAACTGAATATTTAAATAGTGATATGAACAAATAATTTAAAAGGGAAGTTTCATGATTTCCAGGAAAGAGTAGTTTATTTCACTATGAACTAAAGGAATAGTCTAGAAGCTTCTTAAATTCTGAATGAGTTTACCAAACTGAACAGTGACTAGGTCCAGGGAGTTGGATCCTAATGGCCTTTCACTTGCTACCTTATACAATTATCTATGCAAGTTTTGTTACTTGGCACTATTTGAAAATTTTGAAACAATAATCTCAAAGAATTTCAATTTGAAAAGATAAGAGTTTTGAGCCCTACATTTTAAAACAGTCTTTTAAGGAGTGATTTGAACAAGTTGGCAAACAAGGAAATAAGGAATTTCACAAAATAAATGTCTGAAAGAAGGCCATGGAATGAGACTCAACAGGGAACAGAAAGAAAGTTAAACCAAATGGAAAGGAAGCCCAATCAATACCCAGAGCTCAGGCTGTGGGATCAAGATCTTCAGGTGGGTCGGGCGCAGTGGCTCACGCCTATAGTCCCAGCACTTTGGGAGGCCGAGGCTGGTGGATCACCTGAGGTCAGGAGTTCGAGACTAGCCTGGCCAACATGGTGAAACCCCATCTCTACCAAAAACACAAAAATTAGCTGGGCATGGTGGCGGGCACCTGTAATCCCAGCTACTCGAGAGGCTGAGGCAGGAGAATAGCTTGAACCCGGGAGGTGGAGGTTGCAGTGAGCCAAGATAGCACCATTTGCACACCAGCCTGGGTGATAAGAGTGAAATTCCATCTCAAAAAAAAAAAAAAAAAATCAAGTGTGGAAGGCAGTGTATTTATATTTGATCTTTGAGGTAAAGACAAGAAAATTATTTAATGTGAGTGTAAGCATGAACATATTTTTATATAGTATGCATACATGATAGAAATCATGAAATAATCATTTAATAAAAATAACACATCTCTCAAACATCATAAGGAAAAGTGAATTAGTGTGATATTCTTTAAAAGGTTTTCAGAGTGGTTTTGGAGTATTGGGAGCTATGCATTTGGAAGTTTAATTTTCTGTGATATAAAAATCAATCCAGATCCTTTTCTTGGATTTGTTTCTCATAGACAAGGAGTTCTCTGGCCACGGCTATTTTATTTTGAATTTTACATATGAGTATTCCCTGTTCTCGGATGCTTAGTTCCAATTAGGAACTTTTACAGCATAAATTTGACTATGATAAAAATTATAAACAAATGGTTAAGGATTTCTTTTACCCTTTTCCTGATTAAAAATGTCTGGGTAGCTCCTGCAACTGCTTTAAGAAAATTTCCAAGGAGACAAATTTAAAGTGATGACTGAAGGTTATAGGGAAACCTACTGTTTTCTCTATGGGGTCGAGGGCTTTATAAATAGTTTTTAAAAATTATCCTGTCTGCCAAAATGTTTGGTCACACCTGTGTCAATTGCAACTCTTCCTTTCCTGTCCTAGGGTGATCTCTCTTCACTTGGTGTAATTCCTCTCATTTCACTATGCTAGAAGATTAGAAAAATCTGCTTACAGCACATGTGTGAACCATATTCCACATCCCCTCAGTCCTCCTCTGAAATGCATATTCCCATGGAAAAAAAAAAAAAAGAACCAAAAGCTGCCAGTTTCAGAGAGATCACTTCAAAGGCCAGAAATGGAGGATGTGTCAAATCAATTGTATTGACACCACCCATCTAAACTCCCTGGGTTGACTTACAGATCTTTTCAGTTTATCTTTAGGTTTTCCCTTTTTCAGATCATAGATGTACTAATACTCACAGTGAAAGCTCAAATGATACAGAAATGTATTCCATGGAAATATAAAAGCCAATGACACCTGTATATTCCCTGCTTTCAAGACAACCATGACTCATAGGTTAGGGTCAGTATAGACACACACAAGCACAATAACAATCACACATACACATCCAGGCATAGAATATTTGACTTTTAAATAAAAGTGGGATCATACTGAACAATGTACCCTTGACAAACTTTTGAATGAATAGAGGGGAACTTGGTTATTCATTCAACAAACACTGATGATCTACTATGTTTTAGGCACTGTAAAATGCAGAGGTGAAGCAGACAACATCTCTGTGAAAACTAGGTATATTCTCAAAGGGTAGATGATACCTATATAAAAACATAGATTTTTAACTCCTACATAGTATTGTATACTATTGCAGTAAACATGCCAACATGATCATCTCAGATAGTGATAAGTACTATGAAGAAAATGTAAAGTGGTAATGGGGGAGTGAATGACTATGAGTAGACAGAACCAGTGGCTTAGGGCATGTGTCTCTGAGGATGTGGTACTGGAGCTATTCACGTCCTTAGCCCACTTTTTAATGGGATTGTTTATTTTTTTCTTGATGTTTGTTTGAGTTCTTTGTAGATTCCGGATATTAGTCCTTTGTTGGGTGTATGGATTTTGAAGATTTTCTCCCGCTCTGTGGGTTTTCTGTTAACTCTGCTGATTATTTCTTTTGCTGTGCAGAAGCTTTTTGGTTTAATTAAGTCCCAGCTAACTATCTTTGGTTTGGTTGCATGCTTACTGTATGCAACATCTTATTTGCATGTTTATTGCAATAGCATGCAATACTCTCATCTGAGTAATGCGAAGAAGGCAGCCAAGTGAAGCACTATGGGAAGAGTGTTCCAGGAAGAGGAAATGCAATGGCAAGACTGAAAACGCTGGGGGTGTTCACAGGACAGGAAGTTGGTGTGTCTGCAGGTTGAGGAGCGTGGGAAGGCAGGAGGCACTGAGATTGGAGAAGCAATCAGGGGCCAGACAATGTTGGCCCCTTGGACCAAGTCAGGTTTTATTATTGCAGAGGTGGAACTGCAAATCACTGAGAAGAGATTGATTGTTCAGTAAGTGCTGTGGGAGCAAGTGACTTTTCATATTGAAAGAAGAAAAATATCTCTGCCACTGTATAAACAAGAATAAATTCCGGATGGACAATAATCCCAATTAACAAAGTTAAAAGACTAGAAAAAAATTGGAAGATGATACTTGCAACATTTATGTGGGAAAGAGAATCAGTAGCCAAAAATATATGAATTATGAATCAATAAAACTAATAACTAAACAAGAAAATGAGCAAAGAATATAAAATGACACTTCACAGAAGAAAAAAGTGAATGGTCCACAAACATGAAAAGAAGATCAGCCTTACTAAAAGTCAAGAAAATGCAAATGAAAACAAAATGAGGTATCATTCCATGGTCATCTAGACTGGAAAATATTTAAAAGTCCTCCTATAATAACAAAAGTTGAGAATCCCTTACTCCCACACTGCTAGTGGACATAAAATTGTAGCTACTTTGGAGATCAGTGGGCATGTCTGATCAAATGAGTATGATCGTTCTCTATGACCCAGTAATGTCATTAGTCTGGGTGCCAGAGAGAAACCCTTGTACATAGGCACATGGAGGTGGGTATATGAATATTCAGAGCTCAGAGTAGAAGTGGGAAAAATGAAAAAAAAAAATCCATATATGTTCATATGTAAATAGACTGGATAAATAAAATGTAGACTATTATTCAATAGGATGCAATATTATACAGGAGTTAAAAAGAATGAGGTAGACTGATCTATGTATGTATGTATCTATCTATCATCTCTTTTTCTATGCATTCACTCATCTATGTTTCTACATATCTATGTATCTAGCTAACTAGCCATCTATCTATTCATGGATATTTCTCTCAAACGTAAAACTGAGGGTAAAACACAAATATAGACTGCTAAATACAGAAAATATAATGCCATTTCTTTTCTTTTCTTTTCTTTGAGACACATTGTCACTCTATCTCTCAGGCTACAGTGCAGTGGCGGGATCTCAGCTCACTGCAACCTCTGTCTCCCAGGTTCCAGTGATTCTCCTGCCTCAGCCCCCCAGTAGCTGGGACTACAGGCATGTGCCACCACGCCCAACTAATTTTTGGATTTTTAGTAGAGACAGGGTTTCACCATGTTGGCCAGGCTGGTCTCTAACTCCTGAACTCAGGTGATCTGCCTCCTGGACTCCCAAAGTGCTGGGATTACAGGCACGAGCCACTGTGCCTAGCCAAATACCATTTTTTCTTAGGCAAAAACCTTGTAATCAAGAACCCAAAAGCAAATGCATCCAAAAGAAAGATAGATAGCTGGGACTTAATTAAACTGAAAAGCCTCTGCACAGAAAAAGAAATAATCAGCAGAATTAACAGAAAACCCACAGAGCGGGAGAAAATCTTCACAATCTATACATCTGACAAAGGATTGATATCCAGAATCCACAAAGAATTCAACAAATCAGAAAGAAAAAACAATCCCATCAAAAAGTGGGCTAAAGACATGAATAGACAATTCTCAAAAGAAGATATACAAATGGCCAAGAAGCATATGTAAAAATGTTCAACATCGCTAATGATCAGGGAAATGCAAATCAAAACCACAATGTGATACTACCTCACTCCTGCAAGAATGGCTATAATTTAAAAACTTTAAAAAAATAGATGTTGGCATGGATGCTGTGAAAAGGGAACACTTTTACACTGTTGGTGGAAATGTAAACTAGTACAACCACTACAGAAAACAGTGTGGAGATTCCTTAAAGAAATAAAAGATCTACCATTTGATCCAGCAATGCCAGTACTAGATATCTACCCAGAGGAAAAGAAGCCATTATGTGAAAAAAGATACTTGCATATGTGTGTTTATAGCAGCACAACTTGCAATTGCAAAAATATGGAATCAGCCCAAATGCCCATCAATCAACGAGTGGATAAAGAAAGTATGGTATGTTTATACACCATGGAATACTACTCAGCCATAAAAATGAATGAAATAATGGCATTCTCAGCAACCTGGATGGAATTGGAGACCATTATTCTAAGTGAAGTAACTCGGAAATGGAAAACCAAACATTGTATGTCCTCACTGATAAGTGGGAGCTAAGCTATGAGGATACAAAGGCATAAGAATGATACAATGGATGTTGGGGACTCCGGTGAATGGGTGGCAGTGGGGTGAGGGATAAAAGACTACACACTGGGTACAGTGTACACTGCTTGGGTGATGGGTGTACCAAAATCTCAGAAATCGCCACTGAATAACTTATTGGTGTAACCAAACAACACCTGTTCCCCTAAAACCTATTGAAATAAAAAATAAAATGAAAAAGAAAATATAATACCATTTTTCTTTAGTTTACAAGACTGCACCAAAGACTACGCTATCAATTGTTGGCAAACTACAACTAAAACTGGCCCACCGTCTGTGTGTGCACAGCCTATATGCTGAGAGTAGTTTTTACATTTTTAAATGGCTGGAGAAATGTTTTTAAAGAATAATATTTCATGACACATAAAAGTTATATAAAATTCAATTCAATTTCCGTGTTCCTATATGAAATATGAAATTCTATTGGAACACAGCCAAGTCCAAGCCCATTCTTTCACATATTGTCTATGGGCTGCTTTTGTTACAGGGCAGAATTGAGTAGCTGTGACAAAGATTATACAGTTTGCAAAGCCTAAGACATTTATCTAGTCCTTTACAGGAAAAGCATTGTAGACCATGGCCCTATATTATTCATGGCATTATTTTTTAAATGGCCAGAAACACATACATTTAATTAATGATGGTGGTAACCTCTGGAGGGGGAGGAGGGGAGAGGAATGTAACAGGGGACAGGTGTCAAAAGGTACCATAATGTTTGTGAATCGCAATTCACAAATGTTGTCCATTCTTCACAATTATTGATTCTTCCTAGTGAGAATTACCTGTGTTTCACGTATTAAAGTCCTTATATTTCTCTGTACTTTTAAAAAGCCTCAGAAAAGCTAAAAATACATGTATCGTGTAGGTGTTTTTCTGTATCAGTGAATACAAATCTATCATATGTGTATAACAGTTGAATCTTTGTCTTATAGATAGCAGACGTTTCTTTTTGAGTCTCTTATTTATAAACATTTAAGTTGCTCCAGTTTTTGGTGTCACAAACAGTGTAAAAATATTTTCATACTATATCGTGTGTGTGTGTGCGTGTGTGTGTGTGTGTGTGTTTTAGAGACAGGAGAGTACTTACTCTGAGACTTTAGAGACAGAATACTCTTACTCTGTCACTTAGACTGGAGTACAGTTGCATGATCCTGGCTTACTTCAGACTCTACCTCCTAGGCTCAACTGATCCTCCCACCTCAGGCATGGGCCACTATACCTGGCTAATTTTTTTTTTTTTTTTTTTTTTTTTTTGGCAAGAGTTGGGGTTTTGCCATGTTGTCCAGGCTGGAGTGCAGTGGCGCTATCATAGCTCACTGTAGCCTTGAACTCCTGCCTCAAGCGATCCTCCCACCTTGGTCTCCCAAAGTGCTGGGATTATAAGCATGAGCCACTGTGTTACTATTTCCACTGAACAAAATACTGAAACAATTTTTTGATCAGAAGGAAATATACATTTAAAATTTGGATACATGGTGCCAAATGGCTGTTCCAAACTTCAGCATCAAATTATTGTCTTGAAGTAGAGCAAATATTATTAATTTGGGGCCGGATTGGTAAGTGACAAGTGGCAAATTATATTGCTTTAATTTGAGGCTCAGGTTATTTCTCTGAATTTTCTGGCTAATTTATCTTTACCTGTAATGCCTGTTCGGATCCTTAGAAATTGTTTTCTATTGAATTTTAGTCTTTTTCTCATGGATTTGGGGACTCTGACATATTCCTCCTTTTCTTGAAAAACTTTCACTTTGGTTTTCATTTGTTAGCTTTGTTAATCACCTCCTGCCACTTAGAAAACTTGAGAATGTATGCGGCCCCTATAAAAGCTTTTCTGAGCTTTTGCCTTTGCTTTCTCCATAGTTTGTGATATGCTGAGAGACTCCCTTAGGTAACTAATGGGCTCCATTGTCTCCCGGAACCACTGGTCCTTGTGCGTTCTGTGGGGTTGACAGTCCTCCCAGGGTAACCCGATGCCTTCCTTCTGCTTCAGAGGACATGCGACCCTACCCTAAATGTGTTGTCCCATGTCAGTCAACAGGTTTGGTTAGGAAAACAGAAAGCACATTGAGTGTTACAACTAGGAAGGAATTTCACGCAGAGTCTGGCAGGCTTTCATGGACGTCGGCAAGGATAGGGTGTAAAAGTCTGGAAAGTTGCTACCTGCAGATCAAGGAATGTGGAAGTTCAGGGATCACAGGACTTGATCTCTGCTGTCCAAAGGACCAAAGAGGTGATTGTCAGGAGGATATTTGGGAGCTGCTGGAAGAACATCACATCTGTCACCGCTGATGTCCACATGCTTCCTGTGGCTGTCACCAGAAAACATGGCTTCTCTTTCTTTCCCGGTTCTCAAATCTCTCCTGAGCCTCTCATTCATTCAGAATCCTGCTCATTAGAAAGTCTGAGAAATGTATTTTCCATACGTTCAGTCCTTCCCATAAAGAAAAGAGACTGGAAGGGCTGACACAGTGCTGAGTATTGACAGACATTACTTGGAAGTAGTTTTCACTAAAGGTCAGATCAAATTAAATCAAAAACATCCTCCATGCATCAAAGGTTCATTGAGCACTAGGCTGACACAGTAATGAGCAGTGTGTCAGCTTATTTGGCATGAAAGAACCTTGCTTAGAAAAGGGAAATAAGAAGTTAGGGAAAGCTCACCTTCACAGTCAACCCACACACATCTTACTTATTTGAAATTTGATTCAAATACAATGTTAGGTTCAAAGTCAGATAATTTATCGAAATAATAAAACAGAATTTTAGAAAGGTGATTTGTTGACTTCAAAGGTCAATGAGAGGACGATACACACAGATTAAAAACTCGTCTCAGTACATAGAGACCTGGGACAGTGGAATTCTGCTTTGTTATAATCCTTGGATTGGATATGAAATTAATGAAGCCCATTCATTTGTACCCTTAGTCCAGAAGAAATGTATTACTGAAAAGTAGCCCAGTTGACACTTGCAATCAAGTCATTACACAGTTCACCCTATAATGGCAGAAAAGAGATCTTGGGAATCACACAGGCAGAATTACAGAATTTTAACCAGCAAAGGAAGGTCCGGTTCTTCCTGTGGCTTCTTTTTTTCCCTAGAATTCATTTCCTTCCTCACTGAAGCCGGCTCTTCTGAAGTCCTTTTGGGATCTCCTTTAACTCTCTTTGAATTTTTGAGGCACTGGTCTTCTTTTCATGGCTTTTTTATAGTTTAGTAATTTTAAGACCACTCTAGTACTTTCTCCCTGTGTGTAACCTAAGCCACCTTGACAATGTTGAGGTGTCATAACTTCATTCCTGAGTGCCACAAGTCACTACTAACAACATATTATACTTGTATTTCTGAGAGGTTCTTTTGAATTCTTGGACTTAGGTTGAATTTCTAGGTTCCTAAGATATATATAGATATATAATAGATATAATTATTACATATTATAATATATATTAATAAATATACAAAATATTATATTCACTATATTATATATTATATCTCTATTTTTATATATTTTATAGAGATATATTGTAAATCTATAATATATTAGATATATTTGTATATGTTATAGATATATTTTATATACAATAGATGTATTATAAATATAAATATATTATATATCATATAGATATTATACATATTTTATATATAATATAGATTTTTAAAAATAAGTATATATTAAAGCCATTGACCTTCATGTAGTTGTATTGCTGCAAGATTTCTGTTGTACAACATCAACATCCCAGCTTAAGTGGGGATACCTTAAGCTGGTGATACTAAACTGTGATAACAAAACAACAGACTTATGCTGTCTTAAACTATCTTAAGCTATCTCTAATTAAGAGATTTAAAAAAAAAAAACCCTATGGATCTTCAGCTGTATCGCTACACGATTTCTGTTGTATGACTTCCCAATTTACAAAGAACTTTCATGCTCACTTATCTCACGGAATCTTCCTGACTTTATGATCACCTATGCAGGAGGAGAAGAGGAAGCTATTCTCAGCCCCTTTTTACAGAAGAAATCAAAACTGCAAAAGATTAAATGAATTGCCCAAGGTCACCTAATCATTGACGGCAAGAACCTTCAGCTTCAAATTCTATCAACTTCCAAGCTGCCTAGACATAAATAGAAATGTCTATATTTTCCAGTTTAAGCTATAAACTGTAAGATGCTGTAATGCTTTGTTAGTCATGTGCACTTTGGGTGAGGATTTCCAGAACTTGTTTTTTAAAAACATCTGGAAACATCAAAAGAATAAGATTTTTAAGAGGGAAATTCATGATTTTCTACTGACATGTCAAAATGTAAATTTTAGGTTAAGATTGAGTATGTATAATTTATTCTTTAAACAGTCTGTGATCATAAGTAAACTCCATTGAAAGTTTAATTACATGTTTGTTTTGGCCTCACTTAATAGGAATAAAAAGCTTATTTTGTAATGCATTTTTATAAAGTCAAGGAAGAAAAATAAAATGCATACCACAGGAAACACACAAATAAGATGCCCTAGTACAAATGTCTTTTGAAATTCATTAGCTATTACTGATAAAGCTCTAGTTAAAACTATGCAATTAGAACCACGTGTGAAATAGTTGAATGTGAAATCAAGAGTGAAAGAAAAGATGCATGCTTTGCTTTATTTTGTCTTATTTTATTTTATTTTATTTTATTTTATTTTAGACAGTCTCACTTTGTTGCCCAGACTGGAGTGCAGTGGCACAATCTCAGCTCACTGCAACCTCCACTTCCAGGTTCAACTAATTCTCATGTCTCAGCCTCCTGAGTAGCTGAGACTACAGATGTGCAACACTGCACCCAGCTAATGTTTGTATTGTTAGTAGAGACAGGGTTTCACCATGTTGGTCAGGCTGGTCTCGAACTCCTGGCCTCAAGTGATCCACCTGCCTTGGTCTCCCAAAGTGCTGGGATTACAGGCATGAGCCACTGCACCTGGCCGAGATGCATGCTTTTTATTAAGAACTAAAGTGTGTTATAATTGGGTTGAGTTTCTACCCAGATGGCCCCACTCATGCTGACATCTGCAAAGTGTATGTACAATTGTGTTGGGGTGTTATATACTGTGGCTGTGTAGACATGTGTTATTCAGTTAAAAACCAAGACTTTGGAGTCCTTCCTGCTGGTTCCCGCTAACACATGCTGGGAAGCCTCTGTTCTTCAGAGTAGGCAGAATCCCGTGTGTTTCACTATTGAAAAGATTTGGAAATCTTTAGAGTAGTTATAAATATATGGTCTTCAATATGAAATCAATAACTGAAGTGCAGATTCAAGGATACCAGAGTCTACACTAAGTTTGCAAGACAGTTACCTCTGAAATGCAAATCTTAAGAAAATGCTTCTTTTAAGTTGTGAAATGTCATGGTTGAATACATATTTTCATGTTATATTTATCTAATGGGAGTCATGCTCTAACTTAGACTTAATCAAAGAGAAATCCTCCTCTATATGAAAATTGGTGCTCAAGTTTTTTTTTTTAATTGACAAAAATTGTATAAGGCTGGGTACAGTGGCTCACACCTGTAATCCCAGCACTTTGGTAAGCCAAGGCGGGAAGATTGCTTGAGTTCAGGAGTTCAAGGCAAGCTTGGGCAACACAGCAAAACCCTGCCTCTACCGAAAAACAAACAAACAAACAAACAAAAAGCCCTGCATGGTGGCGTGCACATATTTCCAGCTACCTGAGAGGCTGAGGTGGGAGGATCACTTGAGCCCAGGGAAGTCGAGGCTGCAGTGAACTGTGATCATGCCACTGCATTCTAGCCTGGGTAACAGAGTGAGACTCTGTCTCAAAAAATTGTATATATTTATCGTGTACAATGTAATGTTTTGATCTATTTATACATTGTGAAATAATTAAATCAAGCTAATAAACATATTCATTACCTAGCATGGTTGCCTTTTGTGTATATGTGTGTGTATATTAAGAACATTTAAAATCTATTCTCTTGGTCAACTCTGTACAATAAATCTCTATAATTTATTCATCCCAACTGAAACTTTGTACCTTTTGACAAACATCTCCCCAATCCCTTCTGCCCTTCCCACCCTCTGGTAACTATCATTCTACTCTTTGCTTCTATGAGTCTGACTTTTTTAGATTCCACATGTAAGTGAGATCATGGTTCTGTGCCTGGCTTGTTTCAGGCACAAAATTATCTGTGCCTTAGCACGATATCCTCAGGTTCATCCAGGTTGTGGCAAATGAGACGATTTCCTCTTTTAAGGCTAAATTGTGTTCCATCATATACACACCACATTTTCTTTATTCATCTGTTGAAGGACATCTAAGATGATCCCATACCTTGGTTCTTATGAACAGTGCCACCATGAACATGGGGGTGCAGATATATTTTCAATATACTAATTCCATTTCCTTTGAATATATCCCCAGTAGTGGGATTGCTGGATCATACGGTAGTTCTATGTTTATCTGTGGTTTTGTGCCTGGCTTGTTTCAGGCACAAAATTATTCGTGCCTTAGCATGATATCATCAGGTTCATCCATGTTGTGGCAAATGAGAGGATTTCCACTTTTAAGTCACAGTGTTGACTTTGAACCCTGGAGTGGTGGACACCGGTGGCCCAGGCTCTGTGAGGCCAGGTGCAGTGGCAGCAAAGTCCTATGAATGGTAGGGTGCAGTGGTAGTTTGGACACCAGGGGACAGGGAGCAGTGCAATGTTGGCTTTGCTCCCCAGGGAGTGGGGAGCCTCAGCAGCTCACACTATGGAGGGCTGAACTCTAGCACTTAAGGGAGGTGGGTGCTGCTGCCATTTGGCCCAAAGGTTGGGTAATACAGCTCAGAGAAAGCTATGTTTCCTGGAGAGGGTGGGCAAAACACGGGCTTGAGTGCAGAATCACACCTGCTCCTCTGCACCAAAGCACCAATTCCCTGGGGCCAAAGCACAAGGTTGCTTCTGATGCCAAAGGGGTGCAGCTCCTCTGTGGGTTTGGATTCAGCTTTTCTGCTGGGCCCATGCTCTGAGTAGCTGGCAGCAGGGCACAGCAGCAATTGGGATGGGGAGGTGAAGGGCCCAGGGTGTAGGGAGCTGCAGCAGGCTGACTGGGGATTGGTGCACTGCTGTGCGTGTGTGAGGATAGTGCAATGTTGGCAGAGGCTCAAGGATGGAGGGATGCAGTGGCTAGTGGCCCCCAGAGCAGGATGCACTCTAGTAGTGACTCCTGCTTCCAGATGGCTCAGTGCAGTAACAGCTTGGGTCACAGCAGTGGGGTACAAAGTGAGCTCCATCTCTGAAGTTTCTCCGCTGTGTGAACTGCAGGTAGCTCCACAGCTGGGCTCAGGGCTTTTGAGGACTGCAGAATTCTCCCGAAGCAGACTGCAGGTGTCCATGACAGTGATGGGGCTCAGGAGGCCTCCTGCTCTTCTTTTCCCTCCTAGTTCTGAGTTCATCCTGGCTTGGGAGATGAAATGGTGGAAGCAAGACGTTTTGTTCCCCTCTCTCTGCGGCCATCCAGAGTTTCTATTCTCACAGAGTTTTTGCCATTCCCTTGCTGTACTCCAGTAATCTCCTTAAGTTAGTCTGGTTGCAATGTAGTTGTCTGTTGTTGTTTTGGTCCTTTTTTGTAAGGGAGCAAGTGTTAGGCACCGCTAGTCTTCATCTGGCCAATGCCATCTATCCTAAGTATTTTTTTAAGTGCTATTGTAAATGGGATTTTTGTATGATTTTGTGTCCTGCCATTTTACCGGATTTATCATTTTAAATAGTTTCTTAGTGAAATCTTTGGGGCATTCTATATATAAGATTATGTCATCTGCAAACAGGACAATTTAACTTCTTTTCTGATTTGGATGTCTTTTCTTTTTCTTGACCAACTGCTCTGGTTAGGACTTAGAGTTCTGTGTTGAATGGAAGTGGTGAGAGTGGGCATTTGTTCCTGATCTTAGAGGAAAAGATTTCAGCTTTTCACTGCTAAGTGTAATGTTAGCTGTGGGCATGTGATTTATGATTTTACTGCGTGTAGGTACATTCCTTCTATACTTAACTTTTTAAGAGTTTTTCTGTTGAAAGTATATTGAATTTTGTCAAATGCTTTTTCTGCATCTATTAAAATGATCATATGGTTTTTGTCCTTCATCTTATTAATGTGGGTAGTATATTTATTGATTTGCTATGTTGACATATCCTTGCATTCCAGGGATAAATCCCACTTAAACATGATCACTGATCCTTTTAATGTGCTGTTGGATTTGGGTTGCTAGTATTTTGTTGAAAATTTTTGCATTTATGTTTATTGGGGATATTAGCCTGTAATTTTCTTTTCTTATAATGCCCTTGTCTGGCTTTGGTACCAGGGTAATGCTGGCCCTTGGATTAGTTCCTTCTCTTCAATTTTTTTTTTTTTGAAACAGAGTCTTATTTTGTTGCCCAGGCTGGAGTGTAGTGGCACAATCTGAGTTCACTGCAACCCAACCTCCACCTCCTGGGTTCAAGTGATTTTCTCATCTCAGCCTCCTGAGTAGCTGGGACTACAGGCACAAGCCACCACGCCCAACTGTTTTTTTTGTTTTGTTTTGTTTTGTGGTATTTTTTGGTACAGACAGGGTTTCACCATGTTGCCCAGGCTGGTCTTGAACTCCCGGACTCAAATGATCCTCCCACTTTGGCTTCCCAAATTGCTGGAATTACAGGCGTGAGCCACCGTACCCAGCCTCTCTTCAATTTTTTTGGAGGAGTTTGAGAAGGATTTGTATTAGTTCAAGTATTTTTAATGTACAAATTTATTATGTGTTTTAATTGGCTGCCATGTTTTACAAATTATTAACTATTCATATTTTCTTTGTCAGACAACAGAAAAATCAGAGTTAATGGAACCAAAGAACATATTGAGTTTAAATCCAATCAGTGGTTTGGAGCAACAGTGAAAGCTCACAAGGGAAAAGTTGTGGTGAGTATGAGCCGTGGGCTTGTGCTGCTGCTTTGGAGTACGGTGTGCACTGCAATGTTTTAAAGCTCATGTTTAGGAAAGCTCTTTCCTATAGGAACATGTTAGACTTTCAGTGATAAGCTTGTTGGCATTTTAAAAGAAACTGAATGCTTAAAATTAAGGAATGTATTTTAGTGTTTAAAGTTATCAGAAATAAAGCCTGTTTTCCAGAAAAGCAGTTAATTATTTTCAAATATTTCAAAAACAACTAAGAAAAGTAAAAGCTAAATCTTAAAGTGGTAAAATATTATACTGCTTAAGACTGACTTAGGGACGACTTAAAATCTGACCAGAAAAATAGGACTATTCCCATAAGGAGGCTAAGTTAATCTGCTTTGGTTTCATTGATCCTTTTTCCACCGAAAGGAAAGCTGTCTTTCATAATTTTTAAACGGCTGACTGCATGAGTCTCTGAGTTCATTAATACTTTTTAAAGTAAAAACACTCATTCCCAAATAGATAATCTTTCAGCTTCAAAGTGCTATGACTTTATAATTCTATTATTTTATTGTTCTGAGCAATGATACGTGTCTAAGTTATCAAGAAGCAAATGACTGTTGAAGTAATCTGGAAGTCTTTTTTAGTTTGGGGAACTTTTCAACCTATTGGCTTTAATTTCCTTACAACAATAAAGCAATAACTTTGGCTTTTAGGATTTGTTGAAAGCTACTTGAATTATGATTTAATAAGAATAAGTATCTAAAGGAAATGCCTTACTTTATTTAGTCTGTGGTTAACCCCAAAAAGATTTTGACATAAAACAGGTAATGTATAAAGTGTATATAGTCCCCTCTAGTTAAGAAATCCAACATTTACAACATAGTTTTTGTAGGGTTGTCTTTGCATTAATACAAGTTTTACATTCCAGAATTGGTAAGAACTTTTTAAGGTGGTATATGACTTATGGGACTTGCTGTTGAAAAATTAACTCTGTGTAATAACTGTTTGGGGTTTAAAAAATCTTTTGGATAGTTTTGATTTTTTTGAATGTGTCTTGAAATTTTATCTGTAACACATAATAGTTGCATATTTATTCAGTAATTGTAGAAACCCTCAAAACAATGGAAACTAAAATAATATACCATGTTCATAATAAAAGTGATTAATTTTTGGCATGCATGCATTTTCTAAAATATGTGATGGGAAATAGGATAATACAGAGTATATTTCAAGCTAAATTTTTTCTTTGAACACTGAAACTTAGCAGATTGAACATTTAAATTCTCTCCTATATGGTGCAATTTTATAACTGCAAAATCCTGCCTCGAGAAGTATCATTTTATATATCCAGGTACCATGAGTATACACAGCAGGTTTGGGTCAAAACCTAAATATATCACATCAGTATGTTTCACATCAATGTGAAACTGAGCAGATTGAAAAAGAGTAACTTTTTAGAGCTAACATCAGACAAACACTGGAAAGCATTTTCGTGGCATGAAATGCCTTTTGGTGAAACAGAAGGTGAGGCCAGTTGGATGAGATCAAGCTACACAAGTGAATGCTTCATGATGTAGACTTCCCTGTGCTTTTGCATCCGCACCTTATGCTGAATTTATGAACCAGATAACTTGGGGAACCTAGAAGAGTTACAGAGTTTTGAGGTATTGGCCAAGACTTGACAATAGATAGAGAGGCAAAACCAAACAACTAAAGTTGTAGAAGGGTAATTTATTTGACACTAGGAGTTGTCTTTACTAAAAGTAGTTATGCATTGGTCCAAATTACCAAGGACACATTTGGAAGCACAGACCACTTTCAAACTGGGATTTTTTTTCACTTCTCTGGAATTAAGTGTGACATAATACCATCAAGTTAGAAGGCAGGCTGGCAGCTCTGTGTTCTAGGATTCTGTCTTTAGAGATGAGTATTTGGAGAATCATGTACAATATTTACAGAAGATTCAGGCAAGCAAAACGGAAGTCCAAATCATGCTAATGTTTTATACATGTTTATTTCCTCTCTTCATTCCTAACAAAATGTTATTTCATTTCCTTGAAGAGGATTTCCATACAGTGCTCTTGTTAGAATCTAAACTTCTGCAAAAGCAGCCAGATCATGTTTTTCTTGCTATTGTTTAAATCCATTTTTGCCCATAATATTCCTGATATTAAGCAAACTAATTCAGAAGCAGTTCTCTCTTTTCACCACAATGTATTCCTAAAAAGGGGGTCATAGGCAATGACATAAAGTATGTCTTATTTTCTCTAAAGCAACATTCCGAAAATGAAAAGGCATGGGTGAGGCATCAAATCAGTTTCTGATATGACAAATTATAAATCATAAAAGCAAAGATGTAACAAACAAATGCATCATCATTTGGTATTGTAAAATTATGTTTCAACTTCTATCTGATAGGCATGCATTTAATTCAACATGTTATACATCTATTAATCAAGTTTTATATGCAAACCTTCATATGTAAGTCCTGTAGGCAGTTAAATCAATTCCAAAAAAGGTTCCAAAGTGTGAGCAAATATTTGTACAGTATGCAACATTATTTAATTTACCACTCTATATGTTAGCTGGAAATAAGACCAGGACATTTGGTTTCTAATCCTTTGGTTATTTGCTACCTTAGAATGGAGAGGGCATTTATGAAATAATGTGGATAACTCTCCTTTCTCAAAAAGATTGAGGCCTTTGGCGTTTATCTCAATACATTTCTCCATAACAAGGAGGGCCAGAGACTTGAATTGCTTCACCTGTCGTGTTTCATGCCTTGAAATGCTTGCAGCTCATTAACATGCTCTCTTACTGACTTTCTGATCACCCCTGATAAAATTGCTAAAACAGGCATAAGATGCTTTTACTTTCAGTTTTGCCCTGAATAAAAACCATGAAAGGAAAAACCAAGCCAAAAACACTGTGAAAATGGAGAAGTGCATCCAGATGAAAGTCATTGTTTAAAAGTCATAAGATGCAGCTTCGGTGATAAACTAGGGGGCGTCACAAAACAGAAGTTTACTAGCTTGTTTGCATCCTTTGATTTGAAAGTCATCTTTCAAAAACAATAATTAGACACAGAAAGGAACTTGTTCTCATAAGACATCACACTGATTAATTCACTGTTTACATGATCATTTGCTTTTATGTAGGTCCAATTAAAAAGAAGAAAAGAAATATTAGTTATTTGCTTTTAGGAATCATTTTCTGCTTGCCTTTAGGGGCAGAAAAAATTTAATTTCTATGGGGTCTAGGTGCTGTGGCTCTTCCCTGTAATTCCAGCACTTTGGGAGGCTGAGACAAGAGGATTACTTAAGCCCAGGAGATTGAGACCAGTTGGAGCAACCTAGTGAGACTCTATCTCTGCGAAAAAAAAGAAAGAAAGAAAGAAAGAAAAATTAGCCAGGCATGGTGGTGTGTGCCTGTGGTCCCAGCTACTTGGGAGGCTCAGGCAAGAGGATCACGTAAGCACAGGATATTGTGGCTACAGTGAGCTGTGATCAGGCCTCTGCACTCCAGCCTGGGTGACAGAGCAAGACCTTGTCTCAAAAAAAAAAAAAAAAAAAAAATTGTCAAAAAACTCCTTTTTTTGCATGTATTTAATTTTCACCAATTCTATAGTGTATTAACATAAAAAATTACTTTTGGAAGTAATTACCTCTGATGACCAAGGTACTCATTAGCATGCTAGAGGCCAATTTATTCACCCAATAATGTAACCGTTTGTTATACCAATAAATCAAATAAAACTATAGTATGAGAAACCTACAGCAAAAATGTGTTTTTTTTGTCTTTGATGTTTCCTAGGCCTGTGCTCCTTTATATCACTGGAGAACTCTTAAACCGACACCAGAAAAGGACCCAGTTGGCACCTGCTATGTAGCAATTCAGAACTTCAGCGCCTATGCCGAGTTCTCTCCTTGCCGGAACAGTAAGCAAATTTTATTCCTTGAAAGTGACATTAGCTCAAGCACTTTTTTGTTGTAGACAGGAGTGCAGGTAGGCTCAAAACACCATTGAAAACTTACAGGGTTGCAAGGAAAAAGCTTTGGGGGTAAGTAAAGATTTCTGTCAGCCTTACAGATGTCTTGATGTGACAGCAGGTCAAAGGCGTGGAATTCTACTGATCTTCTGTGTTTTAGAACACTTCTGATTTAAGATATTTTGCAGAATTGATTGGTTCCTTATTTTAGGCCATAAGGTGTCAGTTGCTGTTCAAAATTCACGCCCCGTGTCCTAAAGAATGCTGACTCCCCACTCTACTTGTTTATTGCTGAAATGGTGTTAGCTAGCATGGTTGGACCTGGGCATATGTTCAACTTGAGATTTCTGTCTGGCTTGTGTTCTCAATGGCTGTTTCTTTCTTTACCAGCTGTGTATGCAGATTGTCTGCATGATATGCCTTTCTGCTTAAGAGGTTTAATCCTTTTTTTCAAAATGACCCTGTATACTTAGAGTTCAAGTCTCATATGGCAGTTCCAGGAATCTTGCAGCCAAGTAGTCTTTAAAGCAAACCTGGGAGTGTCATCTTTGGGGTTTTGTGTTTTGATCATTTTATCTCTGTGGAATACCCAAGACTTGGGATAGCATGATGGACGGATGGATGGATGGATGGATGGGTGGATGGATGGATGGATGGGTGGATGGGTGGATGGATAGATGGATTTATCTACTCGGAGTCCTTTAATTAACTCCTCCTCCAGTTTTCAGTGTGCCAGATAGATCACTGGGATTTGTTGATAAGCAACCTATGGATTTTCATTCTTATTCTTGATAATCCACAAGACCATACTGGAAGGAAAATGTACTAGAAAGAACATTCTAGTGACTGATTTCAGGATATTGATTTTAAAAAAAACCACTAAATCCCAAATTAGCTTGATCTCTAAACCTATAAATTTTTCTCCCTTTGCATGATGTTTCTAAAATTCAATATTAATGTAGGGAAGATAATGATCAAATGTCATAAATACATGAGAAAAAACAGATTAGTGATATTAGAGGGTTAACCAACAGGCTACTGAGATTTAGAAACCTAAAGTACTGGGAACGGAACTGTTTTGTTGTTGTTGTTGTTGTTGTTATTGTTATTTGTTTGTTTGTTTTTGAGATAGCGTCTCACTCTGTCACCCAGGCTGGAGTGCAATAGTGTGATCATGGCACAATGTTTGTGATCATGGTTCAGTGTAGCCTTGACTTCCTGGACTCAAGCAGTCGTCCCACCTCAGCCTCCCAAATAGCTGGGACCACAGGCATGTGCCACCATGCCTAGCTAATTTTTGTATTTTTTGTAGAGAAGGGTTTTTGCCTTGTTGTCCAGGGTGATCTTGAATTCCAGAGCTCATGCGATCCATCCATCTCAGCCTTTCAAAGTGCTGGGATTGCAGCCATGTGGCATCGCACCTGGCTTGAACATTTTAACTCTGATGGCTTTTAGTGAGGATTTTTAACAAGGAGAAGATTATTGCTTTCTATTTTAAAATACTGAAGTAAATCAGACACTTCTTCAGATTACAAAAAATGTCAGCTGAATGGATAGTCCATGGAATAAGGGTTTTATTTTAAATAGCTTTAAAGTAGGCGTTTTTTGTAGATCATGGGACTGAAGTATTTATTCAATGCAGGATTTCTTTTTTTTTTTTTTTTCTTTTTTCTTTTTTTTTGAGACGGAGTCTCGTTCTGTGGCCCAGGCTGGAGTGCAGTGGAGGGATCTCGGCTCACTGCAAGCTCCGCCTCCCGGTTCATGCCATTCTCCTGCCTCAGCCTCCCGAGTAGCTGGGTCTACAGGTGCCCGCCACTAGGCCCGGCTAGTTTTTTTTTTTTTTTTTTTTTTTTTTTTGTATTTTTAGTAGAGGCAGGGTTTCACTATGTTAGCCAGGATGGTCTCAATCTCCTGACCTCATGATCCACCCGACTCGGCCTCCCAAAGTGCTGGGATTACAGGCGTGAGCCACCGCACCCGGCCAGGATTTCTTAAAACACACACACACACACACACACACACATTGAGCACTAAACTAACTCTTCTATGTTTAGGGAATACAGCAAAGAACAAGAGGAAAAAAGCCCTCTGTTCAAGGAACTGGCTCTAGACAGCAAAAATGTAAAGAAATGTGTTTATGATACAATGTCAGGCAGTGAAAAGTGCTACAAAAAATACAACAAGACAAGAAAGGAGGGAGAGACCTGTGCTGGGGAAGCCAGGGGAAGAGCAGCGTTTTAGACAAGATGATAAAAAGAGATTCTTCTAGCAAATGATTATTGGAGTAGAGAGGAGAGAAACTCCCCAGACTCAGGCAACAACCAATGTGGGGCCTAGTTCGTGTCGCGTTCCATTCAAAGTGCTGTGCTCTTGGATTTATTAAGAGGTCAGTATTGTTACGCTGAAGATAAAATCCCACAAACAATATCAAAGGAAATCCAAAATATATCAGAAAAAGAATGGGAGTGGAGAGATTCATGACTGAACTTGTTTCATCAATATTTACACCTATCCATATCCTATACTCCATGCCTGTTCTGTGATATTGATCATGCGCTCACCGACAAGCGGGCTCGTTCAACGAACTACAAATAACTCTAACTAAAAAGACGAGACCATCCTTCATATGCCTTTTGCCTTGATAATGTAGGATATTCTTCCAACTGCCATCAAGGATGATCTTTATAAAACTAGTCACTCCTTGTTCTGCCTTTTCACCTGACTACCTGTGTGGGATGTGAGAGCTCACATCAAAATACACCACATGAAATGTAGACTTCTAGGGGAAAAGTTTCAGAGTGAGTTTGAACCATTCTTTTTTTATTTTTATGTTTACTTTTTTGAGGTGGAGTCTCACTCTGTCACCCAGGCTGGAGTGCAGTGGTGTGATCTTGGCTCACTGCAAGCTCTGCCCCCAGGGTTCACGCCATTCTCCTGCCTCAGCCTCCCAAGTAGCTGGGACTACAGGTGCCCGCCACCACGCCTGGCTAATTTTTGCATTTTTTTAGTAGGGACAGGGTTTCACTGTGTTAGCCAGGATGGTCTCAATCTCCTGACCTTATGATCCACCCGCCTCAGCCTCCCAAAGTGCTGGGATTACAGGCGGGAGCCACCGCGCCCGGCCTGAACCATTCTTCAAAAATGTACATTAATGCACATTTGCATCTTAAGCTGCACAGACACAGTAGGCTAATAGCTCAACAAAGATAGAATGGAGCACATGTTGAGCTGCAGAATAGCTCAATAAACTGCCATGAATTCTTTCCTCTCTGCTGTATAGCCACAGTTTTCACATCCTCCTGGTCTCCCTATTCCTACGGGTACTTCTTCCTCCTCAGATCATCTAAGAAGCAGACTTTCCGTCATGGCCAAGAAGTTCACAGATCATTAACACAAAGCCAGCTTCTTCCTGAGCATATGGATGGTCAGTATCCCAGAACAGGAAACATCAGTAGTATTATTTTCAAAAGAAAATTTAAAGAAGCACCTCATGTTACTTTTACACCACAAACCCACTCTATTGATATTGTCAGCCATTACCTGCTCATTCATATTGATCACCTGCCTATGGCTCTTATGGTCATTCATAATTCAGGGGGAGATGGTTCACACACACCCTTCCATTTGTTGGATAAGAAGTCAACAAATAGTAGCAAATTATCCACAGGCTTCCTTGGATTCCTGAGTTCACTCTAGGACGTAATTATCAAGTTCACAGATGCTCTGAAGTCCCAGGAAGAAAGATTCCTTCAACTCTCATAAATTATGATTCAACAAGGAAAAAAAAAAAAAGACTTTGTCATGGAAAGAACCTCATGCTCTATTATAATTACCACTTACAATAAACATTTGGAGCTCATTATTTTCTCAGTGTATTTTGTAAAAAACAAATGTTTTCTCTTAATTGTTTTCAGCCTGCTGTTTTAAAGCAGTACTTTCAAAGAATGGTTGTGTTTCTTCCCTTTTGAATAATTTACAATCTTAAAAATAAAAAGTCAGGGTTGAATTTAAAAGGGATTTTTAAAGGCTTGTGGATGGAAAAATATGTAAGAACATGTATATGAATACATATAGGTTCAGAGTAATATCTCATGCATTCATATATATTTCTAGATGCATATAAATATTTACACTTATGAGCTTCTAGAAAATTGCTACTCAGACATTCCAGATTATAGAGATGAGCTTTTAGGAAACTTTATAGGATTCATGACCATAAATCATGAAATGTAGTTGTGAAATAAGGAACAAATTTTGTTAAAATACAGTGCATGAGGTCAAAAAGTGTTTTTAAAAATAAAGGGAGCATCTGTAAAAAATTGATGATGACAGTGCTAAAATTAGCTAAGTAATGACCAAAGGAAAGAAAAAACCAGGAGACATTCTAAGGGAAGCTGGAAAGGCCAGGTCCATCTCAAAAAGCTTCTGAATAGGCACATGCCCAGTCATCAGTACTTCTTGTGATGACGTGTTTCCCTTCCCATCCTCTTATTTCAGTTTCCACTGAGGAATATCCTTGATAAGAAATGATTTACATGTCCAAATCTATGCAGGATTGAAATTCCCTCTACTTAATTCACTACATTTTGGCTATTTTAGGCATGTTAGGAGTTGTAGAAACTCTTTTAAAGTACAGGTTACAAGTAGTAAATTCCTGGTCCTAATGCCCTACAGACTTTTGATAATAGCCTTGAAATCATGGTGTTGGTCTGCCTATACTTTACAACTGTACCATGAGGTCCTATTGGACAATGAGTTAGTCAGTCATATTGGATGGAAAGCAAGATAAGCTACTACTAGAATTTTGTCTTTTGTGAACACTAGCATTGCAATGTCCAGTGAGACTGTGACCAGAAATGCAATTTCCCAATTTACCTAGCTTATTATAACAGGATAATTTATTTTATTATTATTTTTGTTTGAGATGGAGTCTTGCTCTGTCACCCAGGCTGGAGTGCAGTGACATGATCTCTGCTCACTGCAACCTCTGCCTCCTGGGTTCAAGCGATTCTCCTGGCTCAGTCTCCCAAGTAGCTGGGACTGCAGACATGCGCCACCATGCCCAGCTAATTTTTGTATTTTTAGTGGAGACAGGGTTTCACCATGTTTGCCAGGATGATCTCGATCTCTTGACCTCATGATCTGCCTGCCTTGGCCTCCCAAAGTGCTGGGATTACAGGTGTGAGCCACCGCGCCTGGCCATAATAGGATAATTTAAAATTAAGTTCCTATTAAAGAGCATAACAATGGAAACGCTTATTGGCGGCCCAGAAGATGACATCCACAAAGGTCATCTTGCACTGCTCCTTCTTCCTCAAGGTGTCACCTGTTGGGAATGACAGACCTGCCTTCACTCAGCACGAGGGGGCAAAGGAGAGACACATTATTGCCTCATGGGAAATTTGGAATATAGTCAAAGATAGAGATTTCTTCAAATGAACATGAGTCATAAGACCCAATATAGTAGCCAAAAGGGATGTTATTCCTGTTGATCTTACTAGAGAATCACAATGATATTTGGGGTAAGAAAATAGATGGAAATTTTTTTAATAAATTACTTGGAATACATTTAAAAAATACACATAAAACACATATTGATCATTTTTAATTTAGAAGGTTCTAGAGGAAATAACATAATATCCTGAATTGGTTATTAAAAAAATATTTCAGGAATGATGACATTATAACATGTATGTATTTTGATCATTCTAGGCAATGCTGATCCGGAAGGGCAGGGTTACTGCCAAGCAGGATTTAGTCTGGATTTTTATAAGGTGAATTATTTTGGTCTTGCAGCTTCTAATATTTAATCTGATTGCTTTTTTTTTACCCTCTGCCTCTCACTCCCACACCCCAAAGCCACCACCACCACCAAAGAAACAAAGAATCTTAAGGAACATACCTAGCTGTTTGGGCAAATTCTTTCCAAAAATATTTTCTGTTCACTTTTTATTTTCATGTAAATAACTTATGCACATAGCAGCCTATTAAATAGTAGAGAAATAGACATGATGAAAAGCAACAGCCTTTCTTCTTACCCTTTGTGGCAATAATTTTTTAAATGAAAATCCAAAAAACTCAGTAAAGAAATGTTTCTTAAAAAGATCACAGGAATCTATTCATTGTTTTTTTAACTGTAATTGACCAGTTACATTTAATATTAATATTAAAATTCACATATCATTCACAAAATTAAACAGAGATGTTCAGTAAGAATGTAGAGGGAACAGATTCTGTGGTTTTGAAAATAGTATAGAAAAATTTCATCAATGTATAAACTGTTTACTGTCTTTTATCATATTTTTTATCATTACTTTTTTGTTTTGGTATTTTCCACTGAGAGTTAAAAATATGAGGCATGAAAGGTGAGGATGTAAATTCATGAGAAAATGTTTGTATTTGCTAGTCTGGAGTGTTTGCTCTTTCTCCTGAGAAGGAGGAGGCATTGAGGATGTATGGAAAAAAATAGGCATTACTATGGCCTTGAAATAAATTGGAACAGAATTTTTTTTTTATCACTGAGCCTCAAAAGACCATGTCTGCAGAACTGCACAGCATTAAACATGTTGATATTTTGCTTGTCAGAGGCAATGCCCAAAACCAGAATTTATCTCTCTTAAGGGAGAGAGTTCAACTTACTTGAGTGAAATTAAAATTATTTAATGTGATAATACACTAAATAATTGAAAACAAAAGAGGAAGAAAATGAACTGCAGGCTTCAGATAGAAGGGTCTCTTTTAAAAATTGCTTTTTATGTGTAACAAATTGTTAGAGCAATGCTTATTAACAATGATATATCACCCTTTAAAAATGTTCAGTGTTTCTTTTCTGATTATGGTTGCTGTTGCTGTTTCTGTTTTATAGAATGGAGACCTTATTGTGGGAGGACCTGGGAGTTTCTACTGGCAAGGTATGTTCTGTTGGCAGAGCAGAAAAGCACATTTACTGTTACTAACAGAAGGATAGGCCCAGAAGTAATGTTAAATGTTTACTTTCTGTTACCTTAATTTTATATCCTTATTCATAGTTTCTCAAATGAAGCATTATTTGTTGTTTTTGCTTTTAATATTTTATTTTAATTGACAAAACAATTGCACATGTTTATGGGGAACATGTGATATTTTCATACATGTATATGATGTGTAATGATCAAATCAAGGTAATTAGCATAACCATCATCTCAAACATTGATCATTTGTGTTAGGAACATTTTTTGTTGTTGTTGTTGTTGAGACGGAGTCTGGCTCTGTCGCCCAGGCTGGAGTGCAGTGGCCAGATCTCAGCTCACTGCAAGCTCCGCCTCCCGGGTTTACGCCATTCTCCTGCCTCAGCCTCCCGAGTAGCTGGGACTACAGGCGCCTGCCACCTCGCCCGGCTAGTTTTTTGGTTTTTTTTTTGTATTTTTAGTAGAGACGGGGTTTCACCGTGTTAGCCAGGATGGTCTCGATCTCCTGACCTCATGATCCGCCCATCTCGGCCTCCCAAAGTGCTGGGATTACAGGCTTGAGCCACCGCGCCAAGGAACATTTTAAATCTCTTCTAGCTATTTGAAAATATGCAATAAATTATTGTTAACTGTAGTCACCTTATAGTGCTATAGAACATAAGAACTTATTCCCCCTACCAGGCTGTACTTTTGTGTCTGTTAACCCATCTCTGGCTATACCTGAATCTCTATT
Organism: Trachypithecus francoisi; assembly: GCF_009764315.1. Lineage (NCBI taxonomy): Eukaryota > Metazoa > Chordata > Mammalia > Primates > Cercopithecidae > Trachypithecus > Trachypithecus francoisi. Next base: position 17,943,203 of record NW_022681474.1, on the reverse strand, counting down.
CATCCTTTCCTCTAGGAACCACTTTTCCACACTCTACTTCAGTGAAATCAATTTGTTTAGCTTCCATGTATGAGTAAGAACAAAAGCATCATTTCGATTTGTATTCTCATTTGTTTTGTTTTTGTTTTTTCTGATACAGAGTTTTGCTCTTGTTGCCCAGGATGGAGTGCAACAGCATGATCTTGACTCACTGCAACCTCCACCTCCCAGGTTCAGGCAATTCTCCTGCCTCAGCCTCCTGAGTAGCTGAAAATACAGGTGCACGCCACCATGCCCAGCTAATTTTTGAATTTTTAGTAGAGATGGGGTTTCACCATGTTGGTCAGGCTGGTCTCGAACTCTTGACCTCAGGTGATCCACCTGCCTTGGCCTCCCAAAGTGCTAGGATTACAGGCATAAACCACTGTGCCCAGCCTGTACTCTGTAATGTAAATGATATTTTTAAATACTCTTGCAACTTAACAATTCATTTCTCCATCAAGAATGTGTTGAGGCTCTGCCAAGCTCTGTGGTAGATGCTGGGGATACATTAATGAGTAAAAACACATTATTCTTACTGTCATGGAGGTTAATATCTAGAGAATAACAGGCATTAATCAAACACTCACAGGGGTACCCGAGAACCCCCAACTGTGATACACACTCCAAAGCAAAGGTATTTGGTGATGGGGCTGGGAGAAATTAGGAGGCTTTTCCAGGGTGGCTGTGGATAGGTGTGTGTTGTCCTCTGACCACTGGCTGACAGGGACCACTGGCTGACAGGGAGTGGAATACAACCTGTGCTCTGCTTACAGAGCCATGAACCCAGGTGCAGACAGCATCTGCCCAGAGAAAATGACGTCTTCTAATTCTTGCTAAGGTGCTGCATAGGCCAGCGGCAGCGCAAAGGTTAACGAACTTGGAAAGCAAGCAACCCTGAACTGAGATCTGGACCTTACGTAGGAGTTACATAGGTGAAGAGAGGAGGGACCATGTGCAGATGTTCTGTGGGAGGCAGGAGGGCAGTGTGGGTGAGAACAGAGGAAAGTCAAGGTGACCAGAGTTAAGAGAGTGAGGGAAGAAGTGCTTGGATGGTATGGAGTCCCTAATGTCACAAAAGAATGGATGATATGAAATTAACACAATAATGTTAATAGATGTTAATTTCACATCATCCATTCTTTAAGTTGAAAAAACGTTGGATACAAAGGATTTGCTGAAAATTTTCCATAGCAATGGCACATAGAAGCATTTTGTCTGAGACATAGAAATTTAAAATTTTATTCAAGTTTCACATTGCAGGCTTGCAGTCCATGCTAAGCTGTCTTGTCTTCATTCTACAAACTATGGGAAACCACTGGGAGATTTTAAGAGTTTAAATAGATGGCTTAGGCTAGAGTAAGAAGGTGTTGTTTGTCCTGAGTATAGTGACAAATTACGCAATGAGTTTAAGCATGGAGTGCTACAACTGAATTTATGTTTTGAAAAGATCATTCTGGCTGCGTTACAGAAAACAGATTGAAAGTTGGCCAAGGTAAACTATCAGCAAAGTAGTTACAAGGATATAAACTACTTTTAAGTTGATCAGGTAAACAAGCTGTATAAGTTTCAGGTAAAGATGTCTGTTTCTTAGAGCGACGATGGTACAGACTGAAAAAGAAGAGAAATTTGAGAAACACTTTGGAGGCAAACGAAGCAGCCTAAATGATGGGTTGGATATAGGGCGGTAAGGGAAGAGAGGTGGTGAGGGAATGTTTCTGATGCCTGCTACTGAATGGCTGTAGGTGGGTGCCGTTCACTGAGATAGAGAACACTGGAAGAGGACAGGTTTGGAGCGGGCTGGAGAGGGAAGAAGATGAGTTTACTTTTTGTTCTGTTGGGTATGAAAATGTTTGAAATACCTAAAGAGTTTCACATAAGTATTTCGGGCTTAAGCTCAGAAGACATCTAAAGTGAAATATAAATTTTCATCACTTGCGTACTGATTTTAACGAGGCCAGGGTATAGATGGGAGGCCTAGAGAGAGAATACCGAGAAGATTCTGTAATTTGGGCTGTAAAGTTTAGGATAGAGTAGAATCTGAGATTAATAGTTGAGGGAGGAATTTTTTTAATGGAAGAAACTTGATCATGTTTAAAAGTCATTGAGAAAGATCCAGGAGAGATAGATTTATGAAATTTTTTTTTTTTTTTTGGTGACAAGTCTCACTTTGTCACCCAGGTTGGAGTGCAGTGGTGCAATCTTGACTCACTGCAACCTCTGCCTCCTAGGTTTAAGCGATTCTCCTGCCTCAGCCTCCTGAGTAGCTGGGACTACAGGTGCATGCCACACCTGGCTAATTTTTGTATTTTTAGTAGAGACAGGGGTTCACCATGTTGGTCAGGCTGGTCTCAAACTCCTGACCTCATGATCTGCCCACCTCGGCCTCCCAAAGTTCTGGGATTACAGGTGTGAGCTACCGCACCCAGCCGATTTATGATAAAATTATATATAAACTTAATGTTAAGCTCAATTCATGCATATACAATTATAAACATCAAATAATTAACATTTTGGTATTTAAAAATTACTTCGCAAACTGTAAAACTATATCTTTTGCACAACAGATGGCTACAAAATGAAAATTATATTTATGGAAGGTTTTCTAATTCACTTGGTTTATTTCACATAATCTATTCTTTTCCTTAAACTGAAAAAATGTCTGAGACAAATGATTTGTTAAAAATTTGCCATAGCAATGGCTTATAGAAACACATGTTTGAGACATAGAATTTAAAATTTTATTCAGTTTTAACATGATAATGTTTATAGACACAGCTAAAGGAAACAGCAAAGACAGTGTGTATGTGGGATGGAGGAAAGAGAGTCTTTAGCTCTTACCCAGAGACAATTGGCAAATTCTACAGTGTTCAGAAACTCATGTGTAAATACCATTGTCTTAATAGCAGAATAGTCATTTCAGTCCCAGTCACTTGACAATATTTATGATCTGGTTTGACAGTTTTATTCTTTTGTGGTCCTCCAACAGAAAGACTGTGGGAATTATGTGTGAAATCCCAAAGACTAATTGGCTTTCAAATTGATGTTAAATGATAGTCTTTTGAAAGCATTTCTTCAGCTTTCTCCCTAAGAGCATGATCTCACACTTTTGCCTTAGATGTCCATTGTAAACATGGGAATGCATAGAAATTGCAGCGGAAATTGCTGGCTGTCTTTTAGATACTTGTCTACCCCAATGCCATATTTCAAGACTTCTGAGAGTGACTTTTGAGAGAGATTAGTCAAAGTTCTTATCATATCAATGTTGGTACCCATGGATTTCTCTTTTGCTGAATTTTGGATCTCATTGGACCTAGCTGCTTCCCATTGTTGTAATTTTATGCTCTCTCTATATTTTAGCAAGAAAAGCAGATGGCTCAAAGATTTTGTAATTCCTTCATTTAACTTAGCTGATATATTTTATTATCTATTAATCGGATACATGATTTAGATTGAACACAGTATCTATACTTTGCAAGAATACCAAAAGTTTTATTAGAATGCCAAAGGAAATGTTGGTTATAATGCCTGATATCCTACTAGCAAAACCATATGACCTTAGAGAATGCACTCTACTCTTTGGGCCTCAGTTTCTCCACCTAGAAGAAGCCGTATTTGACTAAATGATCTCAAACCTTCCTTCCAGCTGAAATATTTCAGAATAAAAATTACATCATGGCTGGGCGCCATGGCTCACACCTGTAATCCCAGCACTTTGTGAGGCTGAGGCGGGCAGATCACAAAGTCAGGAGTTTGAGACCAGCCTTGCCAATATAGTGAAACCCCGTCTCTACTATAAATACAAAAAATTAGCCATGCGTGGGGACAGGCGCCTATAGTCCCAGCTACTCAGGAGGCTGAGGCAGGATAATCGCTTGAACCTGGGAGGTGGAGGTTGCAGTGAGCTGAGATCATGCCACTGCACTCCAGCCCAGGCGACAGTGCAAGACTCTGTCTCCATGCTAAAAAAAAAAAAAAAAATTACATCACATAAATTTGGCCTACAAATTTGGCCTCCACTCTTAGATATTTTTATTATTTGGAGGTGGAATGTGTATGTTGAAAGCAGCAGGAAGACCAACAAAATATTGTAGTTCATCTCGGGTCTTCGGTCAGAATGGAAAGTTCTACCTAACCGTAACTAACTCTGCCTTGGAGTTCGAGTGGCAGGCAGGAAAATTCATCATCAAAAAAGCAAGCAATTCCACCATAGCTTTCAAGGGAATGTGTGTTTGCCCAGGGAAGGCCTGCCTCTTGCATTCATTCAGTTAATGTATTAATTTGTTTAAACACAGGGCAAGTGATCACTGCCAGTGTTGCAGATATCATTGCAAATTACTCATTCAAGGATATCCTCAGAAAACTGGCAGGAGAAAAGCAGACAGAAGTGGCTCCAGCTTCCTATGATGACAGTTACCTTGGTAAGACCCATTGCCCAAGACATTTGTGGTTTTTCAAAAGACAAGCATAGTAAATGCAGATCCAAGTTTTATCCCTGGCTTATCCGATGTTATTTGGCATCTTATACAAATGTTCTTTTATTAGAGTAGACTCGATTTTTCTTTTCTTTTTAATACTGCTATTTTTTCCAGCCACGATGTGTAATACATAACTTAAGCAGCTGTTTTCTTGGCTCCATAGCAGTCTCTTCCACGTGAACTATTTCACCAGTAGTAGAGACTACATATTAGCAAGGCTGCTACCGGTGTGACAGGGACAGCATGATAGCAGCCTTCTCTAGTTAACAGAGCCACGTAAAAGAAGTTTGAGTTGCTGAAATATTCTCAAACTGTATTATGTACAAACCACACAATGTCATTTTACCACTACTGTTTCCCACCGTTGGTATCCTAGTGGCCTATTGATTGCTTGATGAATTTGAAAAAGAAATGTAGCTATGTTTTGTCAGTGTAGCCAGCACCTCACTTTAGAGCTAAATGAAATTGTGGAAAACCATCATGAGAGGTATTAGAAAGTAGGTCTTGCTGGTGACCAAAAATAGCAAAACCTGAGCCCAAAGGAAATTTTTCAGAGTATTCTGTCTGATTATTTTCAATCAGCAGCTCTTAAAATGCAACAGCCACCATTTACACTCAAGGTGGATGATGAAGTGTCTATGCTTTTAAAAATTGACCTCAGAATCTCTCTCTTTTTTTTTTTTTTTTTTGCTATGCTACTACTTAAGTAGTAGATAATCTATTATGCATTCAAGATTTAGTATAAAAGTATTCCTTTCGGTGTGATTCATTTTTCCTTTATAGAATCTTTAATCTTTATCATATTTGTAGAGATTTCTAAATAAAGCAGTACCATAGTAGCCCTTTCACCTTTTTCTAGATATAACTAATTTGGTTAAGTCATTAAGTGTGATGAGTTTGTTTCTTTTCTTTAAAACAGGATACTCAGTTGCTGCTGGGGAGTTTACTGGGGATTCTCAGCAAGGTGAGAGACACTGTTGAGTTTAAATCACTTATAAAGCATGGGGAAATGGTAAAATGACAAAACATTTTTCTATCAATGTGATTTTATTTGCCATACAAAAGGTATGTTAATGGAATCCCAGAGTGCCTATAATATTTTGTAGAAAAAATACTTTGGTACAGCATTTTAAGTCTCAAATAATTTCATAAGAATATCAACTGTATAAAATCTAGTTAAGCAATAAAATATTAGGGCCATAGACCCATGTTATGAATGAACAATATAGATGATTAAAAGCCATGCTGTTAGTGACAGATCAAATTTGTGAAATTAAGATCCCATTTTAACTTTCATTTCTAGTGCCTCTCATATTGGACATGTCCAAAATTACTCTCCCCAGCCAACTCCAATCCAACACCCCAACCTTACTTCCTTTTTCCTCTTTGAACATACCCAAACCCCAAATAGCGAAACAAACGAATCCCTATCTCCTATATATCCCTTCTGTCCTGCCTTCTCTACTTTGCTGTGACTGTTGTCTACTGGGGCTGATGAACATGAAATAATTAACACAGAATACCTAATTAAATTATGATAAGTGCTAGAATAAAATTCTAAACATAGAGTAAGGAAAGCTTCGGTGTTAAGAAAACATTTGAATAGAGCCTGGGATGATGAGGGCGGGGTGTCAGACAGACATAGGCCAATTTCTATAGTCTAAGGTGTGTAGAAAATGGGGGTGTTCAAGGACCTCAGTTTGACTGCCATACTTTAATAGTGAAATGAGATTGGCTTCAAGAAAGGTCTGGGCTCAGATTATGACCAGTTTTACAGGTCATGGAAAGGATTCTGGGATCTATTCAACATGCAGGGGAGAAGACATGAAAGGTTTCAGCTGAGGAGTAAATATAATCCAATTATGCTTGTAATCTAAAAGAAAAAAAGAGAACAAATCACACTGGCTCCCTATGTAGATTTGATTGAGAGGAGAGTAAGGAAAAATGGTATCATATATATCACTTCTCTTCATGTCTACCTCCTTGAAGGCAAATCTATGTATTGTTATGTATTGTTCTTATTGATCTCCTTTACAAAGACTAGACCATGTGTTGCTCATATTAGACTCATATGGGAAACAGCCTGACAGAAATAAGTAGAATCTTTGGAGTCAAGATCCACATAGGTTCAAGTTCTGACTTCACAGACTCTCTATTCCTTAGGATATGACAACCTCTCTGGTTCTTATTTGCTCATCTTTAAATAACACTAATACTAACTAACTCAAAATAATGTTCTGAAGATTGCATGAGCGAATGCATGAGAAATACTTAGATGCAAGGCAATAAATGAGAACTTTTACTTAACTGGTAATATTTATTGAATGAGTCAATCATCAATCAGTATTTACCATTTTCCATCTTGTTTCATGTAAACACTGACTGCATTTCACTCACACAAGTGGTTTAATTCACAAATAATTAAGAGTAAATGAAATACGGTCACCTCTAGGAATCATCACAGATCTTTTCATAGTTTTGTGTTAAGGTATACAAAGCAGAAAATCATAAAGTTTTGCAGTTCAGGTTGAAGATCATCAGGTTTTTATTTTTCCCTTTGAAAGAACATTTTTCTTTTAGGTACAAACTAATTCATAAAGGACTTGTCCTTTCATTATGTCTTCTTCAAGGTATTAAAAGGCAGTATATTGTAATGCTTAAGAGCCTGGACTCTGGAGCCAGACCTCTTGGGTTTAAACCCTGACCTCGCTACTTACTATCTCTGTGACCTGGGAGAAGTTACTGAGCATCTTAGTGCCTCCAACTTTTTTCATTCCTAAAATAAGGATGATGATGCTAATAGTATTGTCTACTTCATAGGATTCTTGTGAGAATTAAATGAGTTAACTCTGTGTATCCATAAAACAGTGCAAGGCCTGATATCTAAAAAGCGCTGTTGGCTGTCACAAGAACCATTGAATTAGGAACCATCAAAGATAGTATTGAGTAACTAGTGCCTTAAGAACAGGTCAAATCTAAAAATCACTGAAAATTTTACAAAGGAAACTGTAAAACATGCTAAATGATTATTTCTTTAATATGGCATTAGGAGTATTGTTGGACTGGGTGTGGTGGCTCACATGCCTGTCATTCCACCACTTTGGGAGGCCAAGGTGAGAGAATTGCTTGAGCTCAGGAGTTCTATACTAGCCTGGGCAACATAGTGAGACCTCCTCTCAAAAATACAAAAATTAGCTGGGCATGGTGGCATGCACCTGTAATCCCAGCTTGGGAGGCTGGGAGGCTGAGGCAGGAGGATCGCTTGACCCTGTGAGGTCAAGGTTGAAGTAAGTCATGATTGCACCACCGCACTCCAGCCTTGGGTGACAGATTGAGACTTTGTCTAAAAAACAAAAGAGTCTTGTTGGAAAGCTCTCCAGAATAGCATTCAGTTTTGATCCAATAAAATAAATAATGATGCACAAGAGTACATTGTAGGGAAAGATGGTAGAAAACAGTAGTGATTTTCCATCAGATTGCAGAAATGGATTGGGTTTTAAGTGTTTTGAGGATATCTAAAAGGATATTTTGTATTTTGAGGATATCTAAAATATCTAAAATAAAATAAAAAGTGTTTTGAGGATATCTAAACTATTTAAAATAAAGTATCTAAAATAAAATGTCTGAAAATGGATTGTGTTTTAAGTGTTTTGAGGATATCTAAAATAAAAGCGCTATCGAGGAACATCGCAATCAGCTCACCAGATCACTACGAATCCAGGACTGTGCGTGTTCAAGATTTACTTAATTAGACAACAGGGAATAAGAATTCTATTTAAAAAAAACAGTGAGCACTTCAATGTCCTCAAGATGATGGGCTCTTAACATGGATCCTCCCACTGCTGGGTGGGACATGGATGGGCTTCACTGGATCGGAACCCCTAAAAATTACATGCAAGATTTGATTGTGTATAATTTTTCTGGTGAGAGGATCCATAGCTTTCTTCCAATTTTCATACATGTTCATGACTCAAAAAAGGTTAAGAGCCTTTGTTATCACCTTAGAGTGAGATGTAGTGAACTAAAACCCAAGAAAGTAATCTGTCCCTAAGCAAGTCCAGGAATGTAATTTGACGTGTTGGAAAGAATGTTGACTTTGCTGTCAATTTTCAACTTGTACTACTCACCAACTATGAGTTCAACAGTGATAGAACCTTTCTAAGCTGCAAATGAAGGAAATAGTTTTGCTTCTCACTAGTCAGTATGCTACTCAAGTCATGTGTTCCCAGGCCAAGGATCTAAATTTTTCCTGATTATATTGATTATTAAAAATCTTCTGGCCATGTACAGTGGCTCAGGCCTATAATCGCAACACTCTAGGAGGCCAAAGCAGACAGATGACTTGAGCGCAGGAGCTTGAGACCAGCCTGGGCACCATAGTGAGACCCTGTCTCTACAAAATAGACAAAAATTAGCCAGGCGTGGTGGCATGCACCTGTGATCCCAGCTATTCAGGAAGCTGAGGTAGGAGGATGGCTTGAGCCCAGGAGGTTGAGGCTGCAGTGAGCCATGATGATTATGCCACTACACTCCAGGCTGAGCAACAGAGTGAGACCCTGTTTAAAAAAAAAAAAAAAAAAAAAAAGTCCTTCTGAAGATTTCACCTTGAATTATCGAAAAAGAAGTCTCCTATTTTTCCTTCCAACTGAATAGTTTTTGTAGTTGAGTGACAGTTCAGACTTGCGTTAGACCCCAAGCAATTAAGCTGTCCTGATCATTTATTAAAAAATTAGGAGCATCTTTACTCAATGTTACATTTAATAACTCCTTAGAGTTGTGGTCATATGAGATTGCAGACTTCACCGTTACTGGGTGGGATGACTGATATTTTAAAAACAAAATTCCCGATGTTTGTGGGATGGGAGAAGTCATGGTTGCCATGTTTCTCAAATGGCCCAATCCTCTAGAATCTGTCCTCACCCACAGGCCTGACTCTGAAATCATTCAACCCTATTATATCTGATTGTGGTTTGCTTTTAGTGTCAGGAGAACTTAATTTATACCAAATAAAGATTATTGAAAACTGGACAGGGTACTACCAGTTCCGTCAACTTTCTGGCAGTCTATCCAGATTGCTTAGTTTTTCTGAACCCTGTTTTATGATTCAAGAGCGTGCTTCCCCTGTTCTCCTGCTGCTGTAGATGAATCATCCACGTTCCTGTCCAAGGCTCCCCTCTCTGCTTCACACCTGATCCCATTCCCTCCCTTGACTCTGAGATGGAATCAGAACTGTAATGTTTATACTAGTACAAAAGATGTCACTATAGTAAAAGCTGGAAGAATCACAGTAAGAGGTCTAACTTATAAATCGCATGCAGACCCAAGAAGCCAGGTTCATGATCTAGAGACCAAAGTGCAGAGAGACTCCCAATGAAGACATAAATGTCAAAGTATGACAAAGGGGTATGACCTCTGTTTTTCTGTTTTCTATTATCTGGAGAAGAAACAAAAGTAAACGCAAAGCCCTGGCTTCAAATTTCCAACCCTCTACACCAGCAATCTGCAATCTTTTTGGTACCAGGGACCGGTTTCACGGAAGACTATTTTTCCACAGATGTAGGGGTGAGGGATGGTTTTGGGATGAAACTGTTTCACCTCAGATCGTCAGGCATTAGTTAGATTCTGAAGAGGAGCGTGCAACCTAGATCCCTCACGTGCACAGTTCACAATAGGGTTCGCGCTCTTGTGAGAATGTAATGCCACGGCTGATCTGACAGGAGGCAGGGCTCAGGCTATAATGTGAGCAATGGGGAGTGGCTGTAAATACAGATGAAGCTTTGTTCTGGCTCACCTGAGGCTCACCTCCTACTGTGTGTGTGGCCAGGCTCCTAGCACACCACAGACAGGTACTGGTTGATGGCCTCGTGCTTGGGGACCCCTGCTCTGTTATGATAGCCACTCATTTAAAAAGCACTGTCTTTACCACTTATTTATTATATGGTGTGTGTGTGTGTGTGTGTGTGTGTGTGTGTGTGTGTAATTCCCCTTCTGAATGACTATTTTCATCCCCAGAATTGGTTGCTGGAGTTCCAAGAGGATCACAGAATTTTGGATATGTGAGTACTGAGAATGCATTATAGGAATAGGATATTTTCTTGTACAGATGTTCCTTGATGGAATTACGTTCCAATAAACCCATCATTTAAAAATCCTGTAAGTTGAGAACACATTTAATACACCTAACCCACCGAACATCATAGCTTACCTAACCTACCTTAAACATGCTCAGAACACTTACATTAGCCCACGCGTGGGCAAAAGCCTATTGTATAATAAAGTGTTCATATCTCAAGTAAGAGTATCATATCGCATATTGCTAGTCTGGGAAAAGATCAAAACTCAAAATTCAAAGTATGATTATTACAGAATGTGTATCACTTTTGAACCATTGTCAGTTGAAACATCATAATTTAAGGACCATCTGTATATGCAAAGAAATGTTTCATTTTATGCAACTTTTAAGTCTTTTAACACTTCCTTTATTAAGGAGTTCCTCCTCCCAATTCATCCTGCTTGCTTACCAATAAGGAAGGAAAACAAGCCAGATTAGATTTGTTCTCATCCATGTGCAAGACCAGCTAGGCAACTGACGGACCTAGTACAAAATGAAAACACAGGCCCCTTGTTCAAAAATTATCAAAAATTTCAGGACAGCAACAGCAGAGCATTAAACCAAGTGTGGGACCCATCTAAGCACAGGGTCCTGTGTGACTGCACAAGTCACATACCCACAAGGCTTGTCCTACCTGTGGGTATAATCTGAGAATAATTGTGGAGGATGCCATGGTTATGATCAACACCTTAATATGTCTCATACAGTAGAAATAAAAGCAATTGTTATTTCAGTTATTTTCATTAATTGCATTATTTAATTTTATTGTAAATTTAACTAATTGTAAATTTATTATTTGTTTCCTACGACTGCTATAACATAGAATCACAAACTGGCTGGCTTTAAACAACATAAATTTATTCACTCACAGTTCTAGAGGCCAGAAATCTGACATCAAATTGTGGGCAGGAAGATATTCTCACCAGAGCATCTATGATAGGAGGGTTCTCCTTGCCCCCTTGCAGCCTCTGACAGTCCCTGGCATACCTTGGCTTGTGGCAACATCCCACCAGTCTCTGCCTCCATCCTCGTGTGGCCTTCTGCCCTCTGTGTCTACATGTGTCTTCTCCTCTTTTTATAAGGACATCAGTCATCAGATTTAGAGCCTATCAAGATGATTTCATCTTGAGATCCTTAACTAATTTCATCTGCAAAGACCCTATTTCCAAATAAAGTCTTACTCTGATGTTCTGGGTAGATATGAAATTTTGGGGTGATACTATTCAAACCCGTTACTGTGAAATTAGGAAAAGCAAATAAATAAATCTGAAAGAAAACTGTATTTTAAATAAAGTTCATCTTTTGCAAAAGTATCTAGAAAGCGTCATGTTTGGCTAAGTAGAATTAAAAGGAATACTTTTGCCTTGTGGATAGCATTTTAAAACCTAATTTTTCTTGCAAAGAACCATAATGATCGATTTATAGTAGCACAAGAACAGAAATGGATTTAGACAAAAATCCTGGTTAAATCAACTGATCATCAAGTTAATTGCTCTCAATATTCTTGAATTCAACTTTTATTTCTCCAGCTCAGATTAATAAGCATGCGTTTTGTCTGAAAGCATCCTAGACTTAACCATAAAGAAAAACTTCAATTGGCTTTTTTTTTTTTTTAATAAGATCATTCTGTGGGCTTTCATTTTTGTTTTACATTTAGCTAACCATTTATCACACTTTACAAAAAAGTTTAAATGATTCAAGTTGTAGTTTTAAAAAAGGGCTCCAATTCTATGTCAAATGGTGTGACCTGTTTAATTTCTATGATTCCAGGTTTCCATCATTAACTCTACAGATATGACGTTTATTCAGAATTTCACTGGCGAACAGGTAGAGACATTTTAATATCAAATAAATAAAATCACTCTGGGTTACCAGTAGACTATAATATTGATATCAGTTATTCATCCATTCAACAAATATTTAATGAGCAGCTACTATGTACTGGAAACTGTCCTAGGCACTGAGGATGCAATCGTATGCATCAGACAGTCAGATCCCACCCAGCTCTCAGGCAGCAGTGAGGTGGCAGGGGATGGAGAGAGACAGTTCATTAACAAGCAAATAAATGTTCATAATTTCAGATTGTGAACCATGATTTAAAGAAAATAAAGCTGAGTGATATACGACGGGAGGGAGGTGGCAAGGAAGCCCTTGGATGGGGTGATCAGGGAGGCCTCTGAGGTGCCAATGTCTGGGCTGAGATGTGAATGACAAGACAGAGCCAACTATGCCATCTTATCTAGAACCTTCCAGGCAAGGGAAGGCTAACACGAAGGCTTTCAAACAAGAACTAGCCGGACATGTGTGAAGAGCAGAGTGAAGACCACAGTCTCTGTAAGCAAGAGAGATGTAGGAGCTGAGGACGGAGGGGATGGGGACTACTCATAGAAGACTGGTGGGGGAGGTGGGCGGTGTTTGGGATTAGGAATTTTTTTCTAAGAAACCGGGAAGTGGTTTTATATTAACATGAATCTTTCAATAGTCTATAAATGCCTGAAGCTTTTGATGTAAGATATGGGAAGAATGTCTCTGTAAAAAGGGCCTGAACTTCTGCAGTTGACAGATGAGACTTCCAGTTTCCACTGCACCACTCATGAACCGTGTGAGACCACAGGAAAATTACCTGACCTCTTTGAGCCGCTTTGCAAAATAAGAATAAAATGTTTCTCTTCCAAGCTCCTTTTAAGAATGAAATAAATCAAGGATTATAGATTACTTAGAAGATTCCTTGGCACATAACTCTTCAAGAAATGTTAATTCCTTTCCATCCCACTTCCGTCTCCTGTCTTTTGACTAAACAAAAGCCACTAAATTCCCATGTGCCATTAAATCTTCTATAATTTGAGATGCATGTGAATACGTGTGCTTATGATGATCACAAATGATTGCATCTCTATGTCTGTAAGATATAGATTCAGGCCTCCATGTTTGAATGCAGGACAAACCTAAAATGAACTCCTTGTGTTTGTAACTTATATGTGACTATTTACGAACAGAACTACACACTTAATTTTAAACTAAATATGAACAAACTGTGGAAGTAATACATTTAAAATTAACCATGTTAATTTAATTTGAAGAGGAGAGAAAAATCGACTGTCTGGAGAAACAAATTCCGTTCACAACTGGCTTCCCTTAGATGAAAGTACCAACTCGGTATTTAAAGAAATGTGGCTCACACCTGTAATCCCAGCAGTTTTTTTTGTTTGTTTGTTTTTGTTTGTTTGTTTTTGTTTTTTTTTTTTGTATTTTTTTAGTAGAGACGGGGTTTCACCGTGTTAGCCAGGATGGTCTCGATCTCCTGACCTTGTGATCCGCCCGTCTTGGCCTCCCAAAGTGCTGGGATTACAGGCTTGAGCTACCACACCCGGCCTGTAATCCCAGCAGTTTGGAAAGCCAAGGCAGGAGGATCGCTGAGGCCAGGAGTTCACGACCAGCCTGGGCAACATAGTGAGACCACTGTCTCTGTTGAAAAAAATATGAAGGAAGAGAAATCAGCAGATTCAAAAATAAACACAAAATGATTTTGACATCGTTTTGCTATAATTTGGGGCTTTAGTCTATTACTCTGACATTTTCAACAAAGCATTTTACATCTCCTGATGTTCTTTTGGAAGGTTTAGAGAAGTAAGACTGAGATGAGCAGGAAGTTGAATAGATATTGAACAACTATTTCAAACAACTATTCCTAAGTGTTGGTAATTAATAAGTGAATGAGAATCTAGCAATGCTTCTCCTTTGCCCAGATTTGTTTACTTTTTATCATTAGAAACTTTTTAAACATTGCTAAATTTAGCCTTTCTGTAACTTCTTCTCCTCAATACTACCTAGTTCTGTAATCCTGAACCTCAGAAGGTGATAAATGATGAAATTTCATAAATGATGAAATTCCTCTGAGTGAAGGCCACACACTGCCACATAAAGAGGAAGAATTTCACGATCTATGTTTGGAACAGAGAAAAGAGGTGCAAGAATTGAGTTGTTAATTCAATTAATGCCACTTGTTAACTCGTATATTCATTTTCTCTGCAAAGAGCATTTGGCACTTGGCACCTACTTTGGTCCAGACACTGCTCGGGAAGTTCAGATAGAACAGTAAACAGACCAAAGTCTCTGTCTCCTGGGGCACGTGCCTTCTAAGGGATTGCGTGTTCATTAAATGAGGGCATGATAGGAAGCTACGTCACCTCAAACAATGCATGGCACACTATGGAAGCAAAATTGGCAAGCTAAAACTATGGGTCAAATCTGATGAGAGTATAAATCCTGAAAAGATTATAAATCCAAAAACAGGTTTAAAAAGAAAAACTGCAGAGATAAAATAGGGGGAGGCTGGGCGCAGTGGCTCATGCCTGTAATCCCAGCACTTTGGAGGCCGAGTGGATGGATCACTGAGGTCAGGAGTTTGAGACCAGCCCGGACAACATGGTGAAACCCCATCTCTACTGAAAATACAAAAATTAGCTGGGCATGGTGGTGGGTACCTGTAATCCCAGCTACTTGGGAGGCGAAGGCAACAGAATTTCCTGAATCCAGGAGTGGAGGGGGGGTTGTAGTGAGCCAAGATCGCGCCACTGCACTCCAGCCTGGGCAACAGAGCGAGACTCTCTCTCAAAAAAAAGAAAAAAAATTAAAAATAATGTGGAGAGACTGCAGTATACTAGGTACACTCACGGAAAGGATTTCGGAGCTTTTGTTGACTATGAGTACAATACAAACTGACACCAAGATGTGGGTTCCCCCAACATGAAAACATTTTATGCTTCCTCTGAAGCAGGAAGCGTAAATCCTACCTAACTCTTCTCTTGTCGTCAGCACACTCACAAGTGTCATCTGTTTTGGTACCACATATTGTATCTCTAACACAGAGAGGTTGGATGGTGAGCCAAGTGAAAATATTTTATTTTGAGACAGGGTCTCTCTCTGTCACCCAGGTTGGAGTGCAGTTATGTGATCTCAGATCACTGCAGCCTTGAACTCCCCAGGCTCAGGAGATCCTCCCACCTCAGCCTCCCAGTTAGCTGGAACTACACATGCCACCATGCCCTGCTAATTCTGTTTTATTTTTCATAGGATGTGGTCTCACCACATTGCCAGGGTTGGTCTTGAACCCCTGGACTCAAGTGACCCTCCTGCCTAGGCCTCCCAGAGTGCTGGGATTACAGGCATGAGTTGCCGCACCTGGCCTGAAAATATTTTCATACAACATCACATGGAAGTGGAATTAGATTTCTTCTGTGAGATCTGAGATTGCAGAACTTGGTGGGATTAAGTGCTACAAGTGATGGAAGAGCCAGATTTAGCAGTGAACATTCCGACAGCTGTGTCCACCAATTAAATGGGCTGATTGTTGAACATCCCCAGAGGGTGTCCAAGCAGATGTCAGGGTTATTATGGGGAAAATTATTCATTGGGTCAGGGGTTAGGCTAAATGAGGCAAAAGGACCCTGGCAACTTCCAAGAGTCTACAAATTTAAATGCAAAAATGTACCACAATGAGATGAATCTTTCAGGAATAATGGAGACATGACTACAAAACTGACTGGACACAGAATGTCATCTCCTGATTTTCCTTTGCAGATGGCATCTTATTTTGGATATACCATTGTCGTATCAGATGTTAACAGTGATGGGTAAGTTTATAGACCTCTGTCATATACAATATGTTACAGTCATTCATAAAGATGTTATATTTTCCCTTCACAAAATATATCCTTCCTTACTGCCTCAACAAGATAGAGGCTCTCTTGTTCTCAACTTACTTGGTTCAGGACAAGGAGAAGCATCTATTAAATAATTCTCTGTCATCTGATTTTGTCCTTACGGAGATTTTCCACATCTGCTGCTTCTAGAAAAGGATTATTTTATTTCGTTTTATTTTTAATTTTATAAAGTCTTCAGTCATTCAAAATTCATAGCCATTGAGGACATTCATCTATTTCTCTTTACTCCTAGACTTTTCACCTAGCGTGTGATACGTTCACAAAACATTTGCACATAAATGGATTTTTTAATTGCTTTAAAAATGTACTATACTAGTAACAGCCATGGAGAAGATGAAATTGTTATTTTTCAGATTACAGTAGTAAATTACAGTTGAACATGGACCAAACAGCACGGTGAATTTTGGTTGTGTTCAAGTCATTACTTCAAAAATAAATAATGATTAAACAACCCTTTGACTCACTAAAAGGACCTGACAGGTAAATTAATGAATCGTTAAATTAAAAAACCATTAGATTGAGATGTATTGATTATCCACCCAAAAATATTATTGGATCATCCACCATGTTCCAAGCTTTGTTCCTGGTGCCCAGAATACACAGGTGAATAAGACAGGTAGAGTCTCTCAGGGAGCTCACGTTTTCACAGAAAGCAAATATCTGAAGAATACTTACTTTGTTCTGGGCAATGTGCTAAGCACTTTAGCTATACCTTTGCTAGATATTTTCTGTGACCTTCATATAGCTATCAATGGACTTTGTATTAATTGTGTCAAGGCATTTGACTGGAGATAAATTTCATACCTTTTGTACCTGTTGGGAAATATCTTTCTATTATTCTTTCATTGAACATAAACTTGTCGAGCATCTACTATGCACTAACAGGCACTGTTCTAGGTGCAGAGAAATCCATAACTTCATAAGATTATAGTAGAGTTAGGAAGGTTCATGTTACAGACAAAAATTAAATGAGTAATGACTACGTGAGATGGTTATAAGTACTATGGAGACAACAAAAACAAAAGGGTCGAAAGCAACCAAGTAGCTGAATACATAAACAAACTCTGGTACATCCTGATAATTTTTATTCAGTGCTAAAAAGAAATGAGCTATCAAGCCATGAAAACACACAGAGGGGCCAGGTGTGGTGGCTCATGCCTATAATCACAGCACTTTGGGAGGCTGAGGCAGGTGGATTCCTGAGGTAGGAAGGTCGAGGCCAGCCTGGCCATTGTCGTGAAACCCTGTCTCTACTAAGAATACAAAAAATTAGCCAGGCATGGTGGCGGGTGCCTGTAATCCCAGCTACTTGAGGGGCTGAGGCAGGAGAATCCCTTGAACTTGGGAGGCTGATGTTGCAGTGAGCTGTGATTGCACCATTGCACTCCAGCCTGGGCAACAGAGTGAGACTCTAACACACACACACACACACACACACACACAAAGGAACTTTAACTGAATATTGCTAAGTGAAAGATGCCAGTCTGAAACATCTACATTCTATATGATTCCAATTCTATGACATTCTGGAAGAGGCAACACTACAGCAACAGGAACAAGGCAGTGTTTCCCAGGGGTTCTGATGGAGGGAGTTATGAACAGGTGAAGAATAGGATTTTTAGGGCAGTGAAACAACTCTGTATGATACAGTAATAGTGGATATGTGTCCTCACATATTTGTTAAAACCCATGGAAGGTTTGATACCAACAGTGAATTCAATGTAAACCATGGCCTTTGGTTGATAATGACGTATGAATGTAGGCTTACTGACTGGAACGAATGTGCCCCTCTGACATGATGGTGTGGGAGGTTGCAGGTTAGGGAGAGCGTAATGGGAGAATTCTGTACTTTCTGCTCAAATTTGCTTTGAATCTAAACAATCTAAAACTGCCCTAAAAAATAAAGTCTATTCATTAAACTTGTTAAAATAGAAAGAGAGGGGAGATAGGGAGTACTTGAAGGGATGCAGTCCCCAACTGGGTAGATCATGACGGTCTTGGGGTTAAGATTCCAACTAAGGAAACACCTAAGGGAGGTGAGGACCAGCCATGGTGATCTAAGGGGGAGGGAGGAAGGAGTGTTCCCTGTGGAAGAACAAAAGGTGTGTATTCCCTGAGGCGGGAGCTCCAGGCATATTCAAGAACCAGTGGAGAGCTGTGGAGCGAGAACCCCAGGGAACTGGATCGTGAAGGTGTGCGGGTTACTGCATTTACTCCAAACCACTGCACACAGTGCACACAAACTCTGCCATGGACTAGAACAAGTCCATTTCCAACTTGTTACAACGTCCTGTGAGCCATGGGGATTCCAGGTGAGCAGTACCTGCTCAGGCTTTGTGTTATCAGCTGTGCTCTGTCTACCAGCTCTAGATGGTCACAGAGCCTTCTGGAACCCTACTACCATGCACCAGGGGAGGCAGGACAGCGGCTTGGAGGGCAGTGAAATGACTCTGTCTAAGCAACAGCAGTGGAGGGAGATGGCAGTGCTTGCACTCTGCATGTATTTCAAAGTTAGAGTTGAATGCCAATCTTATCCTGAAAGAAGTTAATTTAAAAATAAATTGCCTTCATCTTCAGTTATTTAAGTTGTAAAAATAGCTGACTTGGGAGGCCAACGTAGGCAGATCATGAGGTCAGGAAACCAAGACCATCCTGGCTAACACAGTGAAACCCCTTCTCTACTAAAAATATAAAAAATTAGCTGGGCGTGGTAGCGGGCACCTGTAGTCGCAGCTACTCGGGAGGCTAAGGCAAGAGAATGGTGTGAACCCGGGAGGCGGAGCTTTCAATGAGCTGAGATGGCACCACTGCACTCCAGCCTGGGTGACAGAGCGAGACTCCATCTCAAAAAAATAAAAAATTAAAAAAAAATTTTTAAAGTAGCTATTAGGACTGCCATTCAAGATTTCCAACTTAGGTGGACTGTAATTGTAATCACAGCCTTTTAGTCGTTTGGAAAGAAAATAGCTAAAGAACTTGAAGGCCAGACATAGCATGCCATCCAGTTTTTGTAATGATTACAAAAACAAGGTTTCTAAAAAAGCTTCAAAATCTCAAAATCAGGGCAAAAAAAAAAAAAAAAAATCCCACTGTGGCCTTTCATATATGCACAGACACATTTCTCCCCACTGACGGTCACACAAGCAGCAGGGGCTCTTCCCGTGCTGTACGGATTCACTCCGTGTGTTCTCTTCCACGGGCCACTCCTGTTTTGAATCCTCAGGACTTTGCCCAAGTTGTGCCTTATGCCCTGCAGGGCACCGTCCTTCCTGGAAACATGCGCATTCTAGTCTATAGTGAAGTTTTGTGACAATGTTTATAGTACTTTTTTTTTTTTGCCATGTGAAGGAAAAAAAATATTGTGAGAAAAGGACCTCATTGGCTTCCTGTTGATCAAAATAATATGGTAGTAACAAACACATAACTGTTTTAAAGTAATAATTTCCTTCTTGATGTTCTTAAAAATTGCTATGCATACTATTTTTTTGTTACATAGTATTTTCTGAATTCTTTAGAGCACATTGAAGGATATTTGCATTAATTTACTAACGCCATTCATAAAGGTAAAGTGTCCACAGATTCTCAGTATATCATTTGCTGTTTTTTTTTTGGTTTTTTTTGTTTTTTTTTGAGACGGAGTCTCGCTCTGTCGCCCGGGCTGGAGTGCAGTGGCCGGGTCTCAGCTCACTGCAAGCTCTGCCTCCCTGGTTTACGCCATTCTCCTGCTTCAGCCTCCCGAGTAGCTGGGACTACAGGTGACCGCCACCTCGCCCGGCTAGTTTTTTTTGTATTTTTTTAGTAGAGATGGGGTTTCACCATGTTAGCCAGGATGATCTCGATCTCCTGACCTCGTGATCCGCCCATCTCGGCCCCCCAAAGTGCTGGGATTACAGGCTTGAGCCACCGCGCCCGGCCTCATTTGCTGTTTTTAATTACTTAGATGTTATGTAAATTCAAGGTCCTGGTATATATAAGTATGCTCTGGAAGTAATTGAGACTGGCCAAAGAAAGGTGAAAGATAGACAACTCAAGTGAAGTCTGAAATTACAACAAGGATGATATATATATAATATATTTCATAGGGTTTAAAAAATCACTTGGCTAGGTCATTGCTCATGGTTCAGGAGTCAGGACTTCCCTGCAAACACACATTTATGGGATTGAACCAGACTCTCCTTTCCCCAAGCTGGAGATAGTTAAGTACATTTGTGCACAAGGCTATCTAGTGAACATTGTTGGAAAACATATATTCTTTGAAAACTAGGCAACAAAAACAAGGTCCCTAAAAGAGCTCCAAAATCTCAACATCAGGAAAAAAAAAAAAAAAAAAAAAAGACAGCGTCAGTAAGTGACCAAATAAATTAACTGGTAGAAATTTTCCCCAATACTTTTCTATTAAGAAAAATTCTCCCAGTATGATTGAATGGACAGCAAACATTTAGACTTAACAGTTGTGTGCATGCTGGTTGATGGTTAATACTATCAAGCCTGTGACAGTTTTGAAAATATAAACAAGCTGTGGAAATTATCTTCAGTTTCGCTATCTTAAGACTTCCATTACTATGAACTCTGTCAATGTAAGCTTTGTTAGGAATTTCTGAACAAACTTGTTAACAACAAATGGAGATAGTATTTTTCATCTCGTGCCTAAACAAGCAAATATGTTTTCATTTCTTATGGCTTTTGAGCCTTATAGTAGTTATACTACTTCAGAAATTCACTGAATTACAATTTAATCCATTGGATACTTTCTATACTACCATTGTTTCTAACCTCTGCAGGACCAAAAGGAGCCAAATTTAAACAGATTCTTAGTGGTTAACTTGAGAATAATTTACAGAAAAATCCAGTTGAAAGGAAACAGCTTAGGGAACTATATTTTTATGCTAGATTTAGTGCAAGTATGTTCATTCATACAGGACATATTATTATGATTGAATTAGGTAGAAAAATCTAAAAAATTAAACCATAAAGAGTTTGTAAATTAATTTCTGTAATGTAACTGAAGTGACATTAGTTACATGACTAATGTAACTATCAAACAATTAGGTTGATTTGATATCTACTATCTAGTCCACTACTCTGTATTCTTTTAATAAATAACTAAATTCTGAATATTAGTCATGAGCATTAGCATGCAACGTGTACTACTGGGGAAAATAAAGAAACAGAAAAGTTTCTATGTTAAACCAATACATGGCTTAGCCTGTTTTTTGTTGCTATAACTGAGTACCGGAGACTGGACGATTTATAAAGAAAAGAAATGTATTTCTTATACTTCTGGAGTCTGGAAGTCCTAGGTCAAGGGGCCGTCTCTGGTGAGGGCCTTCTTGCTGCTGGCAACCCTCTGCAAAGTCCTGAGGAAGTGCCAGACATCACATGTTGACAGGGGCAAGAGGTTCCAGCTCTGTATTCCATTCCTCTTCTTATAAATTCACAAGTCCATATTAGGGCTCTGCCTTGATGGCCTTACCTAATCCTAATTACCTTCTAAAAGTTTCACCTCCAAATGCCATTAATACATGCATCTGAAGATTAAGTGTCCAATACATGAAATTTGGGGGACACATTGAAAGCATAGTAACTTATGCACACTGTTGGGTTGCCTATAACATGAACCCAAGTGTGTGATTTTTTTTTGCTGCCTTCATAGTTGTGTCTTTTCCAGAGTGTCATGCAATTAGAATCATACAGGAGGTAGCCTCTTCAGATTGGTTTAACTTAACAATGTACATTTAAGGTTCCTCCATGTCTTTTGATGGCTTGATAGCTTATTTCTTTTCATTGCTGAATATTATTACATTGTGTGATGTACCACGATTTGCTTATCCAGTCACCTATTGAAGACGGTCTTGGTTGCCTCCAAGTTTGGGCAATTATTCTATGCACATTTTTGTGCATATTTTTGTTTGTATATGTTTTAAATGCATTTGAGTAACTGCCAAGGAGTATAATTTTGTGATTGTGTGGTAAGCCTTTGTTTAGCTTTGTAAGAAACTGCTAGACTCTCTTCCAAAGTGACTGTATCATTTTATATTCCCATTAGCAATTAATTACAGTTGTTCTACATCCTTGCCAATGTTTGGTGCCATCAGCATTTTGGATTTTAGCCATTCGAAGAGATGTGTAGTTGTATCTCATTGTGATTTTAATTCACAATTCCTAATGACATATTATATTGAGTGTCTACTCATAAGCTTGCTTGCCATCTATCTTTTTTGATGAGGTACCCATTCACATCTTTTGCCCAATTTTTTTTTTTTTTAAGATGGAGTCTCACTCTGTTGCCCAGGTTGGAGTCCAGTGGTGCAATCTCGGCTCACTGCAAACTCCGCCTCCTGGGTTCAAGTGATTTTCCTGCCTCAGCCTCCTGAGTAACTAGGACTACAGGCACGCACAACCATGCCTAGCTACTTTTTGTGTTTTTAGTAGAGACGGGAGTTTCACTGTATTGGCCAGGCTGGTCTCAAACTCCTGACCTCATGATCTGCCCACCTCGGCCTCCCAAAGTGCTGGGATCACAGGCATGAGCCACTGTGCCTGGCCTTGCCCAATTTTTAATTGGCTTATTTCCTTATTGTATATGACGTACATATAATATTGATTGTAACAACATATAGTATATAGTATGTGATAATGATATATGTTATTGTTACATATTTTTTCTTCATGGGGTTAATTTTTAAGAATTCTTTGTACATTTTACTTTTACAATTAAATTTGTTGGAATGCCCCTGGCACCAAGCATGTCTAGACACTCACTGTACCCTCACTCTACTCAGGGACACTTGGTTTGGCTCACACCTCCACCTGGAGAGCCCACCTCAGGATCCCACCCAGGTTCAAAGCCATCTCCTCCATGGAACCTTCCTTAGTTTCCTCCAAGCACCCAGGCTCTCCCTGGTCCAGGTTACCCAGAATTAATTTCATTGTCTCATATTATTTTTCCCAATCTGCCTTGTTTATAGTAAGATGGGTAATCATTTAACCTCATTTGTAAGTTATTAGGGAATGAATTGGTTGACCTAATAGTCATCATTGCATTAAAGCCACTTATCAAAGTACCTTAAACATAGGAAGAACACAGGATGTCTTTTGATTCAGACTGAAGACAATAGATAAATACCACAAGGAAGGCCAGAAATTGGAGAGAGGGTAGGTCAGAGTGATGTTGGAGTGTCTTGTAGACTGCTCAGATCTTAAAGAAAGTTTCTTGTTCTCAGTAACTGTTCCCACCTCATCCCTGACTTTTGATATAAACTATATTAAAGATGTATATGAGCCATTTGATATGGAATCTGTTATTAATGTATGTTATTTATACATATTACTGATTTTATGTTATTAATGTTATTGATATATCTTAATTTTTAGGTATTAATATATTGCATATGAATATAGTATTGTTTCTTGACCTTTATATTTATATAATATACTCAATTTATATAATTAATTTTATATATTTCATACATTAATGTATTAATATACATTGTTATATATCATTCATATACATGAATTATTATAACTAAATTATATTAATAACATTTTAATCAGTTTGGCAAACTTCAGCATATTACCTAATCTACATGGGCATAAAAGTCAAATGCAAATATATGTTCCTGCCTCAGGTCACTCTTGAGATTACTGCATCTGCCAAGACATTGCATCTGTAGACAAACTTTAGTAGAGGCCATTAATTTAGGTCAAATTATATATATATATATATATATATAATATATATATATATAAAAATTTTGGTTGGTGTGACTTTTAAAATTTTAAAATACAAATCATACATTATACATTTTTTAAAAATCAAAACACTTAGAAGGCTTATAGTGAAGTTTCCCGTTCTAGTCCTCTTCCTGCCCACCTGGCTCTCTGAAGGAAACACCTGTAACCACTGTTTTATTTTTTCTCCAGGTGGTTATATCTTTATCTCTAAATAATTTGCTTGAATATCTCTTGAAATTTTTTTAACCTTAAAAATTACGTATTAGGCTTTTGCTATAATCTACGTATGCAAAGAATATAAATTTTTATTTGGGCTGAGAAGTTGTTTGCTACCTTTCTAACCAGCTTGATACACCTCTCTAATCTCTGTTTTATTTAAATTGAGCTAACAAAAGGAAAGGGAAGGACAAAATTGATTTTAAACATTGCTGCATAAAAACTGAATAATTTAAATGTACAGTTATATTAATTGCAGACAAACTCTATTTTTACAAAAAGCTATTTTGTTCTTTCTCGATATGTTTTCTTTGTGTAAGTACAGGTTCTGGAAATGCACTAAAAAGCTGAAAATGGTGAAATATCTGCGGTTTTTTTTTTTAAGTAGACATTTTTAACATAGCTAAAATGTTCAGTGTGATCATTCAACAACTCTTATTTTCTTACAGCATGCGATTCCATAGACGTAACAAAACAGTGAAAGCAATCTGATGACTGTAAAATAACCCTCAGAGAAGGAAAAGTACCAATGGAAATGTACTAGTCTAGTTGATTACAAATACACCCAAAATGACTCTCCTCTCTGCCAGTGCAGTGAGCTGCTTTCTTTGTTCCTTACAGACTGGATGATGTCCTGGTTGGGGCACCTCTCTTTATGGAACGTGAATTTGAGAGCAACCCCAGAGAAGTAGGGCAAATCTACCTGTATTTGCAAGTGAGCTCCCTCCTCTTCAGAGACCCCCAGATCCTTACTGGCACTGAGACATTTGGGAGATTCGGAAGTGCTATGGCGCACTTAGGAGACCTGAACCAAGATGGATACAATGGTAATGTAAACCAAAGCGTGGAAGTCATTTATGTGTCGTCACCACTGCATAAAGGAAGCCATGCCGGTTTTAAAGTATTCAGTATGGTGTGTGTGGGTACAGTTATTATTATGACTGATTTTTAATAAACTATCACAAATCTCAAGGCAGCTTTAAGTTTATACATTTTGACTAATATAAATATTACATGGAAATTTCCCTTCTCACCTTTCTGAAAATTTTTATTTCAAATCTCACAAGATTACAATGCGACACAGAGGGAAAATCTGTAACATAATTTGCTTCAATCCTAAATGTAGTATCATTGATCTCCTTGTAGAAGACACATTCAGTTATCAGAAACTTCAGAAAAACCTCGTTAAGCACTGTCAAAACCATACTACCTCAGAGCTCAGTCTTCAGAGCTCCGAGTAATGGTTTGAGGGTATTACTACATTTTGAAAACCTCTAAATGGATTTTAAGAGACATTGGAAGGCTACAGGCACTCCAGGTTACAATAAAAATAAGTACCTTTAGGTGTCTGCGAACTTCAAAATAACATCTCAAATGTTCGACCTTAGACTTCTCTACTTATAAGTGCTGTTTACTCACAGAAATATTTCTTATTAAATTTTAAGAATTAAAACTTTAAAGCCAAAGTTAATACAGAAATAGTCCCTGCTCTGAAGTCCAAGCGATTTTCTCACGTTTGATGTTGGCGATCCTGTAATAGTTCTCAGTAGTGGCAGGAATTATTTTTAAAATTGATGTTTGGATTTGGCGACTTAAAGATAGCTAGGAAACCTTCTATATGTCAAGACAAATAAACACATGTTGATATATTAGCAAGTATCCTGGCTTCTGATTAGCCTATATGGGTTATATATAGGTTATGCTGAATTTTAATTGGCATGTAAGCTTCACCTTAGTTTCAATATTTGCAACAAAGTAGTGTTAAACTCCTAGCTTAGGCTTTAGTTTAGAATTTATGAAACCCCTCCAAGTACCCTCTCTTCAGAAAAACATACACCTTCACACAAAATTTTGCATACATTTTCAGGACTTTTAAGTTAAGAACCAAGTATAGTGAGTTTCTTGAT
This sequence comes from Trachypithecus francoisi, assembly GCF_009764315.1. NCBI lineage: Eukaryota > Metazoa > Chordata > Mammalia > Primates > Cercopithecidae > Trachypithecus > Trachypithecus francoisi. Next base: position 17,917,015 of record NW_022681474.1, on the reverse strand, counting down.
TGAAGTCAAGGAAGTAAGAGGAACTTGCTCTAACAAAGTAGCCTTGGAAGTATTCACATCAGATTAGTATTCATTAGTATATTTGGCAAATGTTACTGTACTCACACATTCTTTGAAAAAAGTTCTCAGCAACATATGGTTAGTAATTTTTAAAGTACCATAAAACAAAGTACATGTAAAAAGCGTATGGTTGCAGGGAAATTTTTGTAAAGACAAGCTTACCTTTAAGTGACTTGCTGCTTTCTGAAGCTGCTCTATTCCTGATCACTCAAGTAAAATAAACAGTGCTAAATTATCTATGGAGTTGTCTTTTAAAATCATAGTTTCTTCTATTTGTCTTTTCTCTCAAACCTTTAATAGTATTTTTAAAAGATGAAAGAAGCATTCTAAATGACATAAATGGAGGTCCTAGCTTCTCTGAGCTTTGGTGTCCTTGAGTATATAAAGCAGGTAAAATAATGTCAAATTCACTGAGAGTAAACAAGGGGATGGGAGTCAAGGCACTGACTTAGAGAAAGTTAAGAAAGTGGTCCTTTTCACCTGACACGGGACAATATCTTTATTTTCTACAAAAATCTGAATTTTTAGATTTTTTTTTTTTTTTGAGACAGAGTCTTTCTCTGTCACCCAGGCTAGAGTACAGTGGCATGATCTTGGCTCACTGCAGCCTCACCTCCCAGGTTCAAGTAATTCTCTGCCTCAGCCTCCCGAGTAGCTGGGATTACAGGTGCCCACCACCATGCCTGGCTAATTTTTGTGTTTTTTAGTAGAGACGGGGTTTCACCATCTTGGCTAGGCTGGTCTCGAACTCCTGATCTCGTGATCCACCCACCTTGGCCTCCCAAAGTGCTGGGATTACAGGTGTGAGCTACTGTATCTGGTCTAGATAGTCTCTCTTTACTTGTTCAGAAAAAGTGGATTTATCAGTCTCATTAACGTCATGAAGACTGAGTCTCGATTTATTCAGTCTTATCCACATGTACCCAGGAAGAAAGAGGAACGGAGCGAAAAATGAAAACACATGCTGCAACCCACCGTGGGGACTAAGATGCGAATGGTGTTATTAGAACTCTTCTTCAAATACAACTGGGTACTCACGTTTATTGTTCAGGAACAATCCTGACAAAACATGTGGAAGGTAAATAGCATATCGATGTGAGTCAGGTGACACTCTCCAGGTTTCCCACTGTCCTCAACTACAGAAAGGGTCTTGCCTATTCATTCATGGGACGAAGTAATCATTAAATGAAATAATCTTTCAAAATGAGTTTTTTTCCTTTCTTTTGGAAAAAGGATCTCCTAATTACCCAGCAAACCTACCTCACCTGGTCCACCCAGCCCCAGGATCTGTGATCTGATCTGGCTCTGTCACTCACTGAGTTTCTATGTGGAACGCCTCTGGCTGTTTCTCCAATGGACGACACTCCTTCTGCCTTTGGGCCTTTGTGCAGCAGTTGCTTGGATGCTTTTCTGTCTGACTTTCACACTGTTGGTTGCTTCCTGTTTCTAGACTTCAGTTTCAGTGCCAGTCACAGAGACACATATTCTGACCACCTAATCTAAAAACAACAATCTGACCACTCTCCATCAAATCATTAGTTTTAAGACTCTTGTTCGGGCGTTATGGCTCACACCCATAATCCCAGCACTTTGGGAGGCCAAGGTGGACGGATCACTTGAGGTCAGGAGTTCGAGACCAGCCTGGACAACACGGTGAAACCCTGTTTCTACTAAAAATACAAAAATTAGCTGGGCATGGTGGAGCGTGCCTGTAGTCCCAGCTACTTGGGAGGCTGAGGCAGGAAAATCACTTGAACCTGGGAGGCGGAGTCTGCAGTGAACCAAGATCGTACCACTGCACTCCAACCTGGGCAACAGAGTGAGACTTCATCTAAAAAAAAGAAAAAAGATTCTCTACATAGCATTTATTGCTTTTGATAATTTGATTATTTTTCTCTATGCAAATTGTCTATTACCTGTACTAGAATATAAGTTTTCTAAAAGCAGGAGCTTTGAGTGTCTAATTTGCTGTTGTATTCACTACATTCAGCACATTGTAGGCTCTTTTTTTTTTTTTTTTGAGATGGAGTCTCTCTCTGTCACCCAGGCTGGAGTGCAGTGGTGTGATCTCGGCTCACTGCAAACTCTGCCTCCCCGGTACACACCGTTCTCCTGCCTCAGCCTCCCGAGGAGCTGGGACTACAGGCGCCCGGCTAATTTTTTGTATTTTTAGTAGAGATGGGGTTTTACTGTGTTAGCCAGGATGGTCTCAATCTCCTGACCTTGTGATCCACCTGCCTCGGCCTCCCAAAGTGCTGGGATTACAGGCGTGAGCCACCGCACCAGGCCCTGGAGGCTCTTAATAAATATTTGTTGGATAGATAAAAGGCAACAAATAATTTGTCATTGCAGCAGTACTACAGAATTTTCATGGAAAACATTATAAGCTCTTTAGAGTTTGATACTGCTCTTTGAGTATACTAAACTCTATTTCTGAACCATTCTTCTGTACTTAAGAAAATAAATGTCTCTATGGCCAGGCACAGTGGCTCATGCCTTTAATCCTAACATTTTGGGAGGCTGAGGTGGGGTGATCGCTTGAGACCAGGAATTCCAGACCATCCTGGGCAACAAAGCAAAGACCCATTCCTAAAAAAAAAAAAAAAAAAAAACAAAACCAACTATATATATATATTAGCCGAACACGGTGGTACGTACCTGTGGTCCCAGCTCCTAGGGAAGTTGAGGCAGGAGGATCACTTGAGTCTAGGAGTTTGGGGCTGCAGTGAGCCGTGATCCCACCACTGCACTCCAGCTTGGGTGACAGAGTGAGGTCCTGTCTCTAAAATGAATAAATGAAGAATTAAATACATATACACATAAAATATGTTTTTATGTCTGTTTTTTTAGACATTGCCATCGGCGTGCCTTTTGCAGGCAAGGATCAAAGAGGCAAAGTGCTCATTTATAATGGGAACAAAGAAGGCTTAAACACCAAGCCTTCCCAAGTTCTGCAAGGAGTGTGGGCCTCACACGCTGTCCCTTCTGGATTTGGCTTTACTTTAAGAGGAGATTCAGACATAGACAAGAATGATTACCCAGGTAAGGTTTTCTTTCTTTTCCCACGTGAGAGTCTACATCCTGAAAAGAGTCCAATTTCTGGAAAATGCATCATGCAAAGGCAGTTTTCTTCTACAGATGAGGCTGAAGCTTAAGTGTGCTACAGCCTTTTTAAAAGTATGATTCCAGAGCGACTTTCATGAGAATTTGAAGAAAGACAAACACACACTTCCTTCTCCTGTCAAGAGACAATGATAGAAAGGCAAAATGACTTAAAAATCTGCATGGTACATAAAACCTGTCAACTTCACAACCCAAGTTTTCATTTGAAACTCCTCAATACCGCAGCTTGCACTGACACAGACAGCTTGCATCCTTTCTGGAACAAACTATTTTAACCCTTTTGAGCTCATAGTTCCTATTATAGTAAGAACCTCAACATTTCTGTCATGAAGCTCATGTTTTTAAAGCATAAATATCTTCCAGCTTGGCCCATCATGGTGGCTCATGCCTGTAATCCCAGTATTTAGGAGGCCGAGGTGGGTGGATCAGTTGAGGTCAGGAGTTCGAGACCAGCCTGGTCAACATAGTAAAACCCCCGTCTCTACTAATAATACAAAAATTAGCTGGGCATGGTGGTGCATGCCTGTAGTCCCAGTTGCTCGAGAGGCTGAGATACGAGAATCACTTGAACCTGGGAGGCAGAGGTTGCAGTGAGCCGAGATCACGCCACTGCACTCCAGCCTGGGCGACAGAGTGAGACTGTGTCTCAAAAATATGTTTCTCTTCCAGCCGTATTTTGTGGTTTTCCAAAGATAGACTGAACGTTTTAAAGTGGAGAAAAAACTGATTTATGATAGGAATCGTAAACTATTCTCGATTTACCTAATTCCCCCATATTGAAGGCACATGGAAAGCCATAAGGCACAGATAATTTATGTTTTGTGCATGCTATATGAAGGTACTGATTTGTCTTAAAAGATTATTTCACTGTCCAGATTATTTAGCAGAGAACATCAGACTTCTTGGTTTTATGGTTTGATTTTCACTTTTATGTTTAAGATGGTTTCAATAACTATTTAGAAGTCATTAATAGTTAAATGACAGCTTCAATTACTTACAAAAATCTTGTCTTTTCCACCAGCCCCTCCCGTAATTGGGAATTTTCCATATGTAGAGCTATTTTTTGGTTTGGGGCAGCATTCAGTAAGCTGACTGCCTAAATATACATCATTAATTTCAGGACTTTGGCTTTCTTCTCTCCTCTGGGGTTAGACAGAAAGGATACCACAGCATAGTCTTATAAATTTGCCATAAACCTTTTATAACACTAATGGAGACGTTGTAGTGGGCTCAAAGTGGATATGGTATTATACTGTATACTAATGCTTTCTACCTGTGGCAATTTCAAGAATATCTAGTTAAATTTATTTTCTTAGGTTATATTATGCTAATCAATGGTAGTTAGTTGTTATTACTGGGGGAGGTTTGTATATAAAATATATCCAAATTTAAAATAATTCAAAAATCTAAGTCACTTATGTAATCCTACCCCAAAAATGTCAGGGTGATTAATGAAATTCAACTCCTGGGTTGCATTTTAGGTAAACAATTAGAAAGTTATTGCTATTTATTATGGTAGTCATAGATTTCCTTCCCATCCTTAGTACCAGGGAAATTGACAGAAAGGCTGTGCCTTCAATGAGGCAAAGGAAATAGAGGATGTATCCATCACATAGCCGGCCCTTCGACTTCCTTTGAAGGCTAAACATGTCCCAAATGAGAGCCAGGAAGGAGAGTAGCATGAGTCAACTTTTTTCCCCAGGAATATTCCCTTCAGGGAGAAAAAAATTAAGAGCAGCAGGAAAGGAAAAGAAAGCTCAAGTCTATGCAATGTTAGTAATCAATTACCTCTTTTTTTCTTTTTCTTTCTTTTTTTTTTTTTCTGAGACAGAGTCTCACTCTTTCCTTAGGCTGGAGTGCAGTGGCATGATCTCAGCTCACTGCAACCTCCACCTCCTGGGTTCCAGTGATCCTCCTGCCTCAGCCTCCTGAGTAGCTGGGACTACAGGCGTGCACCACCACGATCAGCTCATTTTTGTAGTTTTAATAGAGATGGCATTTTACCATGTTGGCCAAGATGGTCTCAATCTCTTGACCTCATGATCTGCCCACCTCGGCCTCCCAAAATGCTGGGATTATAGGCGGGAGCCACTGCACCCAGCCGATTACCTAATTATGTCTTTTTCTTCCCTTAACAATCAGAAATATTCACTTGAGGCCATTTGCTAGTCAACAACTTTATCTGCTCAGTCTGATGCAAATTATAATAATCAGACATGTCAGTGCAGTGCTTCTTGTCTCTGAAGTAAATGTTCTTTACTAAGGCAGTCCTGTCCATGCTGCTTGGTTGAATTCATCCGTCAAGAGAGTCTTAAGGCTTTCAGAGTTCATCTATGCATCTTAGTAGACGTATGTTCTAGCCCTAATTCTGTCTCTCAAATAGGAATATGGATGTCTTGTGATTCATGATTCTACAATATTTTTCCCTGACCTTCATCCTTTAGCAAAAAGAATGCCAGTCAAAGAAGCCTTTTTAACTTGATAGCAAGATCCCAGGACCTATAGAGAAGAAACTGCCTTATAGGCAGGTGACTAGATTCCCTTAACTAGTACAGTTGATTGAAAGCTACAGGCGTAATTCAGGAATCAGACATGTAACTCTCTTCATTTTTCTAGAAATGAATTCCACTTAGCTTTCAAAGCCTCCATTTCCACCATGGTAGAGAATGTTAATCTTGCAATCACTTCTAGGTTTAGACTTAGTCTTATTTAGGTAAATATTTACTCAGATTCAAGACCCCTTAGCCAGGCATGGTGGCATGCACCTGTAGTCCCAGCTACTCAGAGAGCTGAGGCAGGAGAACTGCTTGAACCCAGGAGGCGGAGGTTGCAGTGAGCCAATATCGTGCCACTGCACTCTAGCCTGGGCAATAGAGCGAGACTCCATCTCAGAAAAAAAAAAAAAGACTCTTTTTCTCCACCCTGTGTAGCCACCCTCTCAAGGAATGGAATAGAAAGGGGTTTACCTGTTGTCCAGTGATTGGGAAGAGCTATCTGGCTCACACCCATCATCTACTATTATTGGCTTCAGACTAAAGGGTAGCTCAGTCCCTTGTGGTCTTTGGGGCATTGCTCAAGCTTCTGTCGCTAGTTCCATTGTCTCTGTAGTGACCTCTGCTCAAAAGTTCCCTGTATCCTGGGCCCTCTTCATCTTCTGTTAGCCTCTTCAGTCCCCTTTTAACAAATGCTTCTGAGCCACTGTTAGGACTCAGACATGCACGGGTTGGGTATGCAGGTTCCCGTGATTTCCCTCAGGCTTATCTACCTAGATTTTCATTAGCTGTTGCCAGTTTCCACCCAGGCATCTCACGGCTCCAGCCCGATTGAGCTGCAGTCTTTGTTATGTTTTGCCTGGGAAGTAACAAAAGCCCTCTTTCCCCTAAAGGTAATTGGGTGGCATGCTTTCTAAACTCTCTAGTTTATTTGATAAACTCCATGTTCTAGGCCTCCATGATTGGTTTTGTGAATTTCCAAACCAGTGCTTTTTAGAACTTAAAAAGAAACAACTTTCTTTCACTCTGGGGTCCTGCTTTTTCAAATCAAAAGCACTTTGCCTTTCAATTGTGAAGTAAATGCACCTGAGAGCAATAATGTCAGCATACCCCAAAATGACCCTGGGTAGCACACACACTCCAATGTGGTTGGTAAATCCGAGCTAGGGAATCTGGGAGTGGCCATCCCAGAGATCCATTCCTTGTCTATGAGGAAGACCTGAGACCGGCGTCTGTCCCATTGAATGCGGGCCGTGGAGGGGATCGAGGTCCTTTGTTTTTGGATTAATGAAGGTTGCCAGGTGGAGGTCGTCAGTGGGAGGGTAGTAAGTGAAGATGCTTTACAAACTGCATGCCTTTTGCAAGTGGTTGCAGTTCTCTTGCCCAGCCTTCTACCCCTGGACTCTCTCCCCTGTACGTGGATCCTCAGTGAAACCTTGTGTCTCACTTGCTGGCTCTGTTTTTCAGCCTCTTGAACATGCTGCCATCCCCACTGGAGTTGATGAGGTTTGCTACAACATAGATTACTGTGCCTTCTGAGTTTCACAATCTCTTCAACAAATTGACTTCCTCCATCTGAAATCTATCTCATCATCCTTTATAAACAGGGGTTTGCAACCTTGGCTGCACATTAAAATCACCTGGAAAGCTTTAAAAAATTCTGAATGCTCAGGCCACCTTCCAAACCACTAAATTAGCCTCTCCGGGCTGGAGCACAGACTACAGTGATAGGTTTTAAGTGACCCTGGTGATTCTGGTGTGCAGCACTTTTGGAATGAGTCCTCTAGAGCAGTGTTTCCCTGCCAAGTGTGCAAACAGCTCACCTGGGTGTGTTTATCAATTGCAGATCCTGATGCAGAGATCGAGTGTGTGGGGTGAGATTCCTCACTTAAGGTGCGGCCCTTACTGCTGCCCTTCACACCACACCATGCAATGAGTTGTAGGGTGCTGAGCTTTTCCACTGGGGCTCTGAGACTCAGTGTGCATGCATGTTATCTGTGGGGCTTGTTAATAATGGCTGAATGCACAGCACCCCTTCAGATACTGTGATGACTGAGATGGGGCTGAGGGATCTGTGCCTTTACCCTGCACCCCATTTTGGGCAATACCACCCTATAATCTTGGTGGCTCTGCTTCCGGGTCTACAGCAGTCAGATGTGCTTTTCTCTTTTGCCAAGAACCAGTGTGCTAAGCCCTAGCATTTTATTTATTCTTTACAAGGGTGTCAAACCCACCAGCCGCTCTTTTCCCCAATATTACCTCTGTGTGGCTCCTGCTATGGTGATGCTTGGGCACACCCCACTCAGGAAGGGGCAGGAGCAACTTTTTTTTTTTTTTTTTAGAGATAGGATCCTTGCGCTGTCACCCAGGTTGTAGTGCAAAGGCACAAGTCATAGCTCACTGCAGCCTCAAACTCCTGGGCTCCTGTGATACTCCTACCTCAGCCTCTTAAGTAACTGGGACCACAGGTGCATACCACCATACCTGGCTAATTCTTTTATTTATTTATTTATTTATTTTTGAGACAGAGTCTGACTCTGTCACCCAGGCTGGAGTGCAGTGGCGCAATCTCGGCTCACTGCAACCTCCGCCTCCCAGGTTCAGGTCATTCTCCTGCCTCAGCCTCCCGAGTAGCTGGGACTACAGGCGCCCGTCACTACACCCGGCTAATTTTTTGTATTTTTTAATAGAGACGGGGTTTCACCGTGTTAGCCAGGATGGTCTCGATCTCCTGACCTCGTGATCCACCCGCCTTGGCCTCCCAAAGTGCTGGGATTACAGGCGTGAACCACTGTGCCCAGCCACCTGGCTAATTTTTTAATTTTTTGTAGAGACAGCGTCTTGCTATGTTGCCCAGGCTGGTCTCAAACTCCTGCCCTCAAGCAATCCTCCTGCCTCAGCCTCCCGAGGAGTTGGGATTACAAACATGAGCCACCATGCCCAGGATCCTTTTAAAATTCACTCACAGACCTGTAGGCTTTCAGCCGCCCTGTTTCAAATTCTCCATCCTAAATAGATCAGCAGCAAAATTCCAAACTTTGTCACTTTAACTGGCTACCTGCAGAATTTATGAGAAAACAAATGCAAAGGCAAACATTTAAAATGCTGAATGGAAACAAGTCAAACTACTTGGCATGATTAGGGAATGGAGCACCCCTGAGAAGCCAGGCTTACTGACAGCAATGCTTTCTGATGGGGTTATGATGGGGTTGGTTTTCACACTCTTGAGATGAACACTTCCTCCTCATTTCAGGAGCCAAAATGTTTACCAGCTCTATCTAAAAGCATGGGCAGTGTTGGCTTCCCCCAGTTTTCACTGTCTGCTGTAAAACCTTTCCTGTGCAGCCTATTAAGAAATCTACCTTTAGTAATGGCAGGGCATATACATTGCCCCATTCATAGATAGCAGCAAACACTCTTTACGTATTCTTAACACAACCTTGCTGCCTTTCACAAACAGAGGAGGGCTGATTGTGATGTTTTATGTGTACTTTTTGTGCATTATAGCTGTTTCATCTTCCAAACTGACTCAGAATAAAGGAACACAGCACCTCAAATAACCGAAAACACAGACATGTAAAAGGTGGTTTGGTCTGTATTTGTTGTCACATGATCTGTTCTGCACATTACAGATGTTCTGTATACAATCAGGACTACTTAAGTTTTCTTGTCTTCGGAGGAATGCTAGCAAAGTGCAGGCATAGAGTCTGTTATGTTGGTAATGTTTTTGCAATTATACTAATTGTTACTACTAATAATTAGGAGCCCAAAGCATGCCAGCTGCTGCACAGAGGGTAAATACAGTGTGTATTGTAATATATTATTTTGGAATCTCTCTCATGCACAGATACATATACTCAAACATCTATGTATGTGTGCATTTTTTATATGTACGATATATGTATGTACACAGAGTTTATAGGGTAAGATTGGATGACACCGCACTTCTTTTTGGAAAACATCAAACCAATTTTTAAAAAACTATATTAAAGTTAGCCGATGGGCATGGTGGCTCACACTGGTAATCCCAACACTTTGGCAGGCCGGGACAGGTGGATAACTTGAACCCAAGAGTTTGAGACCAGCCTAGGTAATGTGGCGAAACTCATGGTGGAGTATGCCTGCAGTCCCAGCTACTTGGGAGGCTGAGGTGGGAGAATCACCTGAGCCTGGGAAGTGTAGGCTATAGTGAGCTAAGATCGCACTACTGCACTCCAGCCTGGGCAACAGGAGTGAGACCCTGTCTCAAAAAAAAAAAAAAAAAGTTAAAGAGTCTGTGAGAACAGGGGAAGGAAATCTGAGTTCAGATTCCCATTGAACATTGAACACTGATTAGCGTAACACTTGAACAGTGATTTGCTTTCAGCTTTTCTTTCTTTATCTGGTGTGATGGGGCTAATAATACCTACTTCACTGAGTTGCGTGTCCATGCACTTTCTAGGGTGGCAGAGGATTTTTACAAAATGCTGTCAAATGGCTCAGAATAGGAAAGGAAACCAATTTGCTGATCATGAACAGAATATGAGCTACTTTGCCTCACAGTCACATGGAGTCCCATAAGATTTTGAGAAACTGCATTCTACGATGGTGGAAAGGGACAGCCTCTGTTTAAAATCTGATTTAGAGATAGAGTCTCACTCTATTGCCCAGGCTGGAGTACAGCATCATGATCTCGGATCACTGCAACCTCCGCCTCCCAAGTTCAAGGGATTCTCCTGCCTCAGCCTCCCAAGTAGCTGGGATTACAGGCATGCGCCACCATGCCCAGCTAATTTTTGTATTTTTCATAGAGATGGGGTTTCACCATGTTGGCCAGGCTGGTCTTGAACTGCTGACTTCAAGTGATCCACTCGCCTCGACCTTCCAAAGTGCTGGGATTACAGGTGTGAGCCACCGTGGCCAACCTCTCATTTTTCACTGTTGTGACTTACTGGTTACCAAAGGAACACTCTGCTCCCTTGCTGCCCCTTAGCCATTTAAATATATTGAAATTCATCTAAATTCGGCCTGAAGTATGGTGATGACAGTGGAAATTGAAAGGAAGGAACTAACACAACAGTGTAAATGAAAAATAGTCAAGGCTTGATAATAACTAGCAGTGATGCAAGGGAGAGGAGGTGGCAGGAGGTAAGGAAAAGGTGGATGTAAAAGATGACTCAGATTTGAATGCAGTGTACCCAAGAAAAGGATGGTCTCATGGACAGATTGGGGGATTTTGTTATGGAATATACAGATCTGATTGCAGAAATAATGTGTGGAATAATTTTCCTAACATCTACGTCAACTACCCAATACGTTCTTAGGCTTTTTACAACAAATATTGTCACTGGCACACATACATACATAGAGTCATAAGTATTTTCATTTCTAGCATCAAAATTCATTTTCTGATTCAAAATGTAGATGTGTTCAGGTCTCTATGTTGGGGTTCATTGGGAAAGTAGGATTGACCAGAGGAGTAGCCTGCATACATTAATTGAGTGAAAGCATTTTAGAGGAGAAACAGCTGTGATAGTCAGGAATTCTGAAATCCAGTGATCTGCTCTAATCCCTTTAAACGTGATTGTATAACAACACCATCTGTTAAACACATAGCCCAGGCATTGGAAGGTGGAGGAGGGGAGATACAGATTTTGTCGAGGAGCAGAAATCCTACAGGCAAGAAAAACTGAAGGAAAACATGGGCAGAAGGCCAAGACTATCACTGCCTCATCTAGGCCCCTAATATATGATTATATCATGAAGCCATTTCAGACAATTACACTCAATGAAACAAAATAACCCATTCTCTTTTCAATGAGTGCTGTGTGTGTGTGTGTGTGTGTGTTTAGTATAAGCAAACAAGTAACTCAGAACCTGCGCATGGAAGGAGGCTTTATCCAAAGGGAATAATGCATTTTAATTAAACTTTGAGCTCTTTGAAATTGTTAATTTGAAGTTTAGTTGAACTAGGTTCAAATACTATAGTCAAAGTTTATTTTTACTTCTCAAACTGCTACTCAAGTTTTATGTGAAAAGCAAAACATTACGTTCTTATTGACTAAGATATTCGTAGTTTCATGATAAACACATTAGAAATTAGAATATTAACTTTTGGGGTAAAAATATCTCATGCATGTAGATCAAATTGAAGTAATCCAACTGGGAGAGCTCTTGGACTTGAATTGAGGAGTGCTGTCAAGTAGAAACGAAAATGAGTGGAAAGTGAAAGGGCCTGAGTTCTAGAACCAGTTCTCCCACGTGTGATTTTAGTAACTCCACCTCTCTGGGTCTTGCCTTCCTCATCAAGAAGTGACAAAGGTGCAGGGAGTGCTCCTCCCAGGGTCTTTTTAACTCTACACTTCTCTGATACTATCATCCCAGATCGAGGTTTCCTGCCTTTACACAGTGCTCGGTAATATTGGGTAGATTATTAAGGATCTATATTTAAAAAGAGTTAGTGAAGGCCGGGCGCAGCGGCATACCCCTGTAATCCCAGCACTTTTGGAGGCTGAGGCGGGCAGATTATGAAGTCAAGAGATCAAGACAATCGTGGCCAATATGGTGAAACCCTGTCTCTACTAAAAATACAAAAATTAGCTGGGCATGGTGGCGCGTGCCTGTAGTACCAGCTACTCAGGAGACTGAGGTAGGAGAATCTCTTGAACCTGGGAAGTGGAGGTTGCAGTGAACCCAGATTGCACCACTGCACTCCAGCCTGGTGACAGAGCAAGACTCCGTCTCCAAAAAAAAAAAAAAAAAAAAAAAGATTTAGTGAAATTATACAAGACTTTTTTTCTCAATGTTTTCTTGGAAATCCTTTTAGACTCACAGAAAAGTTGCAAAAAAAATTGTAGACCCATATAAACTGTTCCCCCAGCCCTCCAATGATAAACATCTTATATAAACATATTACAGTGAACTATTAATGAATCAATGGACCTATTTGAAATTCTATGGAATTTCACGTTTGTTCCTCTACAGTTCTTTTTTCTAGTCCCATGATTCGATCTGGGATCCCACGTTGCACTTAGTTATATTTCCTTACTCTCTTCCAATCTGTGACCATTGATGCTGATGGTAGAATATTTGCTGATTATATGGTATTCAAGAGATTGTACTTTCAGAAATGCCATTATCCGTATACCCAACAAGTATGTGTTAAGTGCCTTCCATGTGCCTGGCACTATTCTAGATGTTGAGGATACAGCACTGAATTAAACAAAGATCCTCCTCTCATGGGCCTGAATTAAATCGAATTATAGCTCTAACACTGGCTGGATGTGTAACCTTGCCAAGTTCATCAACTTTCTGGAGTCTCAGTTTTCTCGGTGATAAAACAGGTATAATAATACCTAATAATAGTTTTTTCCTTTAAAGTTGGAGTTTGGAGGTTAAGCTAGATAATATGTATAAAGCAGTTAATGCTGTGAATAGCATCTAGTAGCAGCCACTAAATATTAGTTACAAATGACACATTGTTACTATATGCACATAACACATGCCTTTAAGGAGCAATGTAATCGTGGAGAGAAAACATCCAACAATGAACTGTAATGTAAGCAGCGGATGAGAAGGGCTTTAAGAAGGTAAAAAATAATGAAACAGTTAAAAAGAGAGAGTGCTTCTTGCTAAAGTGATAAGAGAAAGTTTCCTGAGGGAGATAAGTAGGATCCTGAGATAGGTATGACTGTGAGTGGTTATAGGGAAAAGACATCTCAGAAAGGGAACACGGCATGAGCTAAGACCCTGAGATTACATGTCAAGTGTATTCTTGCCACAATAAAAAAAAAGCAAGACTTCGCAGAACAGGGAGCACTGAATCCGGAAACAGAAGGAGTAGATGAGAAAACTGCAGGAGGCCATACGTATTCAATGTCTTATGATCATCCTCTGACCCAGATAATTTCCTACTTTTGACAAGCCTTTGTATTATCAAGGGATACAACATTGTGAATTAATGATTTGACTTAGTGATATGTGAGTGAGGGAGGAAAAAAGGGATCCACAGATTTCTAGGACTATATAATACAGGTAGAATTTAAAAGGAATTTGGTGGCTGGGCATGGTGGTTCATGCCTGTAATCTCAGCATTTTGGAAGGCCGCGGTGGGCAGATCACCTGAGGTCAAGAATTCAAGACCCCTCTGGCCAAGATGGTAAAACCCTGTCTCTACTAAAAATACAAAAATTAGCCGGGTGTGGAGGCACGCACCTGTCATCCCAGCTACTTGGAAAATTGCTTGAACCTGAGAGGCAGAGGTTGCAGTGAGCTGAGATTGTGTACCACTGCACTCCAGCCTGGGTGACAGAGCAAGAATTCATCTCAAAAAAAAGCTAAACAAAGGAATTTGGCATAAAATAATTAATGTTGACTGTTTCGGTTTTGTGTAATGAACATGTTGCCTAGTTTGTCTTTGTTAGTATGTACTGCAGAATTTTTTAACCATAACTTCTTGTATTTTTTTGATCATGCTAAAAAAGAAATTCTATATATAAGTTAAAGGAAATGCTTCCTAGTTTTTTCAAAAAGACAATTTGGAAGTGAATTTGTCCAAAATGATGGAAGCACACATGGAGAGAGGTAAAAGTGAAAGGAAGATTGGGGACAGGTAACAAAGGGCCTTGAATAGCATGTTAAGTAATTAGTTATTAGTAAAGTAATGGAAAAAGATATATGCTCTATATTCCAAAATGGTGCTTTGAGGACCTCATTCCTTAGCAATGAGCAGAATGAGTAATAATGAAAAAGAAACATGAAATCAAAAGTCATTAAAGTATCCCAGGGGAGGATAATGTGCTGAAGCAGCAAGGCCAGGGCAGCTGGAGGTGTCTGGAGAAAGGAGCCTAAAGGAGGAGGACCAGCAGGGACTATCCAGCCTCCCATCCTTCATAAGACAGCCTGGGAGCTGCTGTGCATACATCTCAAGAGATCTCACTGTCTATATATCGTTAACCTTGAAATATGCCTTTATATTCAGAGGTGTGTTAAAAATGGTTAACAACCAGCTCCCAAGGGAGAGAAGAAAAAAAAAAAAAGGCCCAGATTTGTAGCATTTACCAATTTCCGTGGTATAAATAGCCTCACCATGATTGATTTCAAGCTGTAGTGACTTCCATGTGATAAGAGTCCTACAATTGCTATCCATATCACTGAATGAACCTGAGATACCGACCTGCTTCTGCCCAGCCACTTACAAATACACTAATCTCCTGTTCGTGGGATGTCTTTCCAAGAGGGAATTACTCTTTTCAGAAATTCACAGATCCAGATTGAGAATGACCGTTGTCTACACTCACAGCTGCATTTATGAAAGCCCAAAACAAAGATTGGCTGTAGTCATTTTCAAGTCCAATTGCATAATATCTGACTTTTTTCCAGCTTTAGATTAAGATATGAAAATGTAGGAACTATCATCTCTCTCAAACAGATATTTCTATTTTGCTTAGTGTGTTGTGAAAACCTGCGATTACTTCCATCTGCCTTATTTCTGACTCACCTTTGAAAAGGCAAAATCCTACTGAAAAAGTGGGCCTTATGTACACAGCTATGTCAATGATCTTAAACGTGAAGCCAGGACTCCCTCACACACCTGAACTACATCCCTCCCCATGCTTGAATCAGGTTCTCAGATAAAACCTTTCACAAATAATAAATCCTTCTTATTTCACAATAAAATATCCTTCAGAATCCAGATTCTGTCCCAAAGCAGGCTTAAATCATGTCCCACTCACAGGTAGTAAATACAGCAAATTTCCCTCACCAGATAAAAGAGATCTAACTATATGGCTATTAGATTTTATATGCCACAAATCATTTGTCAGTTTAAGTTTGAACTAACTTCCTTCCAAATAATCAGAGACTGGGTTCTTTCTGAAACCCAGTGAATATGATAGGATATGATTTATACTTGATCTTGCTTGTAAAGATACAGTTAATAGAAATTTGCTGCTTAGCCATGGCTTTTTTTTGGAGGGGCGGCGGGGCTAGAAGTCCCATGTGCTATTAATTGTGCCACAGAGCCCACTTGGCCATGGCGGCGGCCCCTTCTTCTTCCTCCTCCTCTTCTTCTTCTTCTCCTTCTCCTTCTCCTTCTCCTTCTCCTTCTCCTTCTCCTCCTCCTCCTCCTCCTCCTCCTCCTCCTCCTCCTCCTCCTCCTCCTTCTTCTTCTTCTTCTTCTTCTTCTTCTTCTCCTCCTTCTTCTTCTTCTTCCTCCTCCTCTTCTGGGATACATGTGCAGAACATGCAGGTTTATTACATAGCTATACATGTGCCATGGTGGTTTGCTGCACCTATCAACCCATCATCTACATTAAGTATTTCTCCTAATGCTATCCCTTCCCTAGCCTCCCACCCACCAAAAGGCCCTGGTGTGTGATTTTCCCCTCTCTATGTCCACATGTTCTCATTGTTCAATTCTCACCTATGAATGAAACATGTGGTGTTTGGTTTTCTGTTCCTGTGTTAGTTTGCTGAGAATGATGACTTCCAGCTTCATCCATGTCCCTGCAAAGGACATGAACTCATCCTTTTTTATGGCTGCATAGTATTCCATGGCATATATGTGCCACATTTTATTTATCCAGTCTATCATTGATGGGCTTTTGGGTTGGTTCCAAGTCTTTGCTATTGTGAAAAGTGCCACAATAAACATATGTGTGCTTGTGTCTTTATAGTAGAATGATTTATAATCCTTTGGGTATGTACCCAGTAAAGGGATTGCTGGGTCAAATGGTATTTCTGGTTCTAGATCCTTGAAGAATCACCACACTTCCTCCACAATAGTTAAACTAATTTACACTCCTACCAACAGTGTAAAAACGTTCCTATTTCTCCACATCCTCTCCAGCATAATATTCAGAATCTATAAGGAACTTAAATAAATTTACAAGAAAAGAACAACCCCATCAAAAAGTGGGTGAAGGATATGAACAGACATATGTCTCAAAAGAAGACATTTATGCAGCTAACAAACATATGAAGAAAAACTCATTATCATGGGTCATTAGAGAAATGCCAATCAATACCACAATGAGATACCAACTCATGTCAGTTAGAATGGTGATCATTAAAAAGTCAGGCTTTTTTTTTTTTAAATAGGATATGAGGAATGGAGTATGAATTAGTTGGAGTAAATTTCTCCTGTGCTTAGAACCTCACATTATTTCTTCCCTCCCTCAGCATGTTTTTTAATATGTCACTTTAAATTTATTAATATATAAATTGAAATCCACATTTTCATATCATTCACCTGATGCATCCCTTCTGCCTCAAAGTCTCTATGTGCCCTGGCCATTTTCCCAGGAGATCACTTCCCACTTAGACCCTCAGGTCAAATGTCACTTCCTCAGGAAGCCTTCCCTGAACTGTTGTCCTTCCCCTGAAAACCAGTGATCTCAGATGGAAATTACACATGTGTGCAATTCTTTGATTTGAAGTCCTTTCTGTTCCACTAGACTGGACACTGTATTAGTTGAGACTGGGACTGGATTTGGTGTTACTCACTGCAAAATCCTAATGCCCAAGGCAGCAGCTGGCACAAAAGGCAACTTGTCGATATTTATTAAGTGAATAATTGAATGAATATGAATAAAAGAATAAATAAATAAACCAGCTTCCTTCCAGCTGCACACCTTGTATGTACATTGTTGCTCACATCTTTAACTTGCCACTGTGTTTCAGCTCTATTTAAAATCCAGTCAACTATTTTATATTTGTGCAGAATGAGAATGGAAAGATAAGCAGAGATGATGATGATGCCCTTTAAAATAAATGTTGGCATCTGTCTCCTGTTACTCCAAGTGGCAGACTGATCCTCGGTTAGCATTTAACCCTTAGCCCTAGTTCTGCCTTCACCAGTGTGAATCGAGAAAAATGACAAGTCTCAATTATTTTAAAAGGTTTATTTGCCAAAGTTAAGGATGCATTCCTGGGGACAGGTCTATGTCTCTCTCCAAACATGTTTTTTGTTTATTTGTTTTGTTTTGTTGTTGTTGTTTGTTTGAGATGAATCTTGCTGTGTCGCCAAGACTGGGGTGCAGTGGCACAATCTTGGCTCACTGCAACCTCCACCTCATGGGTTCAAGCGATTCTCCCTGCCTCAGCCTCCCAAGTAGCTGGGATTACAGGCGCACGCCACCACACCCAGCTAATTTTTGTATTTTTAGCAGAGATGGGGTTTTGCCATGTTGGCCAGGCTGATCTCAAACTCCTGACCTCAGGGGATCCACCCGCCTTGGCCTCCCAGAATGCTGGGATTCCAGGCATGAGCCACCACACCCGACGTCTGAAGACAATTTTAAGGGCTCCAAATTTAAAGGGGCAAGGGCAGAATATTGAGAAATACACAATTTTCATGTAAGAGGAGGGTAGGGAAAAAATATTCATTACTGCCTTTGTCTGGCTCAGTGAATCTGCATTTTTTTACGTGATGACATAGACAAGTGGGGCAGAGGAAAAATGCAGGGAGCCTGACTTTTACATAAGATAACATAGACGAAATGGAGCAGAAGGTGTGACAAAGACTAAATGGGCAGTGGGGGTGAATGCACCTATAAAAATAAGCTATCAATTTACATTGCCGCAGTGAAATATTAACAGAAACACCTTAGAGTGAAGATCTTGCAGCTCACTAGGAATTTCCTTGTGGGCAAAATATGGGGGAGACATGTAGCTTTTCATCTTGTTCAGAAACCAAAACGGGAGAGGCAGGTTTGTGTGACCCAGTTCCCAGCTTGACTTCTCCCTTTGGTTTCATGAGTTTGGGGTCCCAAGATTTAATTTCCTTTCTCACTGGGCCTTCAGATGCCGCTGCTGTTCAGGCTCCAAGACCAGGAGAACGAGTAGGCAGTGTGATGGAAAGAGCGCCAGAAGTCAAGAGACCCAAATTCTCTTTTGTTACCAGCTCTGCAGCCTTGCCCACACTTGCAGCTCCTTCACCTTAGCCTATCTAGCCACAAAAGAAAGGTGATCAGACCAATCCCCACCACTCAGGATTGTTGTAGAGACGATTTGCACACTGGAAAGTACTCTGCACAGTTAATTGATCCTTTTTAATTTTGAAATTTTTTGATACATAGTTATGGGGTACATGCGATATTTTGATACACACATAAAATGTGCAATGAGCAAGTCAAGGTATTTAGGATATCCATCGCCTTGAGCACGTCAGTTGTTCTTATTTTTAAACACCAATGGCCAAATGGAAGTAGTGTTACTGAGGGTCCTGATCCAGACCCCAGGAGAGGGTTCTTGGATCTCATGCAAGAATTAGAGGCGAATCCATAAAGTGAACGCAATTGTTAAGAAGCTAAAAAGAATAAAAAATGGCTACTCCATAGGCACAGCAGCAGCATATGGGCCGCTCAGCTGTTTATACTTACTGTTACTTCTTGATTATATGCTAAACAAGGGGTGGATTATTCATGAGTTTTCTGTGAAAGGAGTGGGTAATTCCCAGAACTGAGGGTTCCTCCCCTTTTTAGACCATATAGGGTAATTTTCTTACATTGCCATGGCATTTGCAAACTGTCGTAGGGCTGGTGAGAGTGTCTTAGCATGCTAATGCATTTCATTATAATTAGCATAGAATATGCGGTGAGCAGGACCAGAGGTCACTCCCATCACCATCTTGGTTTTGGTGATTTTGACCGACTTCTTTTTTTTTTTTTTTACATCAGGGAAAGTGCGAACACAGTCCCCCACTACCACAAATTATGCAGTCGAGTTTCCCACATTTGGGGAAATCGCAGGGGTCAGCACATCCGGAGTGCAATGGATAAGCCTCGCCCTGGGAAAACCACCTTCGTGATCATGGTATCTCTCCTGTTTTATCAGCAAGGTCTTGGTGACCTGTATCTTGTGCTGACCTCCCATCTCATCCTGTGTCTAAGAATGACCAACCTGGGAAAGCAGTCCAGTAGGTCTCAGCCTTATTTTACCCAGCCCCTATTCAAGATGGAGTTGCTCTGGTTCAAATGCCTCTGACAGTATGAGGCATGTAAACAAGCTCCAAGGGTGAGGGTCCAGGTTCTGCACCCCAGACCCAGGACTGTGCCATCAGATGTTGACTTGGGGAATCTGTCTCAAGCCTCCTCTGGGATGACAGATGGGAGGTTTTCAAAACAACTAATACAGCAACAAAGCCCTCTTTCATCTCTTTTGTCCTTCCTATTTGCAAGTATTGTTCATGTAATGCTCTTCTTTCTATATGCCAACCCTTTTAGATTTTCTTACTGATGTTTTCCTGCAATGACATTAATAGCTGGTTACGTGAAAACTGTCAATCCTAAGAGAAGTTCACAAGAGA
The DNA here is from genome assembly GCF_009764315.1 of Trachypithecus francoisi. Classification (NCBI taxonomy): domain Eukaryota; kingdom Metazoa; phylum Chordata; class Mammalia; order Primates; family Cercopithecidae; genus Trachypithecus; species Trachypithecus francoisi. The sequence continues at coordinate 17,897,053 of NW_022681474.1, read as the reverse complement.
GCCAGCGTAAGCCAGAAAGCTGGCGGACCAACCAGACCACAGACTAAAGAGTGAAGCAAGAGAAGCCTATTTGTGGGATGCTCAGCCCCTTTCATCCTGTTTCCTTTCTTTTCTGTACTTGAGGGCTGCTGCATACCAATTGCAGAAACTTACACTATTTCCTCTTCTCAAACATGTGAAAGGGAAGGATCTAATGACCTTATTCTCATCAGAATGTGAGTGATCCAGGGAAAGCAGGTCCCACGCAGGGACTTCAATTCAGTGAATCCTGGCCTGTGTTTGTAATATGACCCCTCAGTGAGTTGATTGATAGACTCTAAGGAGCTGGTAGGCAGGGGAGTGTCTGTGTTAAAGCCCTCTGCTGAATCCTGAGCAGTTAGGGTGGGACCTGGCTCATGCTGGAGGTTCACTGATGAGTTGTTAGATGAGGGTGCCCAGTATAGGGAACCACCAGTGTAACTGTTCTTGCCTTCCTCTTCCACCTCCCTTGCAACTCCGTCAATCGCAAGGCTGCCATCACACATCGCCACAGACTGGAGGGCTCAAACGGGGATATATTTCCTCCCAGTTCTGTAGGCTGCAAGTCCAAGATCAAGGCATCAGCAAGGTTGGTTTCCTCTAAGTCTCTCTCTTTGGCTTGTAGATGGCCATCTTCTTCCTACGTCTTCACATTGACTTCTCTCTGTGCATATGTCTGTATCTTAGCTTCCTCTTCGTATAAGGACACTGGTCCTATTGGATTAGGGCCCACCCAGATGATCTCATTTTAAACTAATTACCTCTTTAAGGACCCTACTGAAGCGGCATTGTTGTCTGGGGTCAATACCTGAGGTTCATTGTTTCATGACAAGGGAATCCAGGATGCAGATACACACAAGAACTGGATTTAGGAGCAGAGATTTGACAGGCAAAAGAAAGAGAAAGGAGACCAGACGCGATGGCTCATGCCTGTAATCCCAGCACTTTGGGAGGCCAAGGAGAGTGGATCACAAGGTCAGGAGTTTGAGACCAGCCTGGCCAACATGGTGAAAACCCGTCTCTACTAAAAACACAAAAATTAGCTAGGCATGGTGGTGAGTGCCTATAATCCCAGCTACTTAGGAGGCTGAGGCAGGAGAATCGCTTGAACCCAGGAGGCGGAGGTTGCCGTGAGCCATTGCATTCCAGCCTGGGCAACAAAGTGAGATTCTGTCTCAAAAAAAAAACAAAGAAAGAAAGAAAGAAAGAAAAGAAAAGAAAGAAAGGAGAACAGCTCTCTCTCTGGAGTGCACTGGATTTTATAGACAGGCTTGAGGAGGCAGTGTCTGATTTACATCGCGCCCAAAGATCGATTGGCCCAGGTATGATGTTTATATAAAATGCAAGGAAGCTGGCTGCCCCACCCTAATCTTATCACGCAAATGGGGTTTTTGCCTGGCTGGTGCCATGTTGCCTGTTCCTTACTGTATACCTGGCTGGCAAAGATGGAGCCACCATTTTGAACATGCCTAGTCCCAGGTAGCCTATTCCTATCGGCACAGATGCCCGCATTCACCCGTGCAAGCTTCCGGCTTGCTTGTCTATGTCCGCAGCTCGATTTTATAGGCTGTTCTTTGAAAAGAAAATGATTTGGGGGCTGCTTTTCATTAAAAGGAAAACCTTACTAAGGACTCCCGAACCTTCATATCTGCCTAAATAATTTCTTCTTAACTCCTATATCACTATCTCCTAATATAGTCACATTGTGAGGTGCTGGCAGTTAGGACTTCAACATAGGGCTTTTTGGGGGGACACAGTTCTGCCTAAAACACTCAGCGAAAGCGTCAAGTCCCATTAGATTTTTATCAATAGGAGTTTATCTGTCAGACTGGGTGTCAGGGAAGCATCTTTGTGAGCTGTCAGGCTCTTCTGGAGACTGTGAAACCCTTTCCAATAGGTAGCTACATATAAGTGACACTGGTACTGAAGAAATCTTCCTCTGGGGCTTTCAGCAATTGCACAGACGGCACACATGTTGTGATTCAGTGTGGCCATGACAAGGATAAAGTTAAATGCCTTTGATACACTGACATGAAATGTAGCAAGTGGAGGATCAAACAATTGAAAGCGGAAGGATCATTCTTGTAACCACAGGATGATAATAATATACAGAAAACTATTTTCATAAGGCAGACTCATCATTTGATATTCTGCTGTTATTTTCTGTGGGATTTTTTTTTAAAGGAAAACAATCCCCCAGTAAATGAGAATGTTGCAACATAATACCACGTTCCAACTCATAAAAGTTTTTCTTCAGAGTTCATTTGGAAGCATTTCAGACAGATTGTTAGGATTATTACTTTCTGGGATAAAATCATGATTTTTTTTTTTCAGACATTTCTTCCTCAACTCATAACCTTCCTCGCAATAATATTTTGCATGTTGCAATAAAAAAGCAAGGCAGACAGGCAACCTCTATTTTTAGATTAACACATTTGCCAAAGTCAAGGAGACTTATCTAAATGCTGAATTCCCACAGACATGAGCTGCGTTTGCAATGCCAGACACTTAAGCCAATTTCATAGCCCACTTACAAGTGAACATTGCCAGATGGATCCACCATCTGTGACCCCACCATTGGACACATTATCTCGAATCCTCTTATTTCTCTTAATATCATTGTTGTATGAAAGTGAGCCAACCTTGGATTGGTTTATGTAAACAACTATACTTGATGGCCTTAGTTTGTCTTTAAAAGATTTGGGTGCTGTGGGAAGAGGATTGGCAGGATGGGACCTGGGCAGTGATGGACAGTTCCTGGAGGAGATTCTGTAAGCTGTGGGCAGTGGTATTGCCAAGACAGGAGTCAGGCGTCTGTAGAGCTGCGTTATGAAGCTGAATGGGAGGAAGTCCAGTCTGGTGAAGCCAGGGAGAAAGCCAGAAACTGGCTGTCTCTCAGTGGAGGCACAAGGAGTCCCTAAATCTGCAGGGACAAAGCTGAGTCCAAAAGCAAAGCAGAGACCTGGATTGTACATCAAAGTGCCCAGAATGGAGTCATCAGACTCCAACAAATGTTACTGAGCTCTTGGCCTTCTCATCTAGAGAAACGTAAAGACCACCAGGGATTCAGCGATGAAGATTGACTTGTCCAATGCCATTTAGAAGCCAGTAGCAAAGTGAACTGGAGTTGAGAATTGCTAATTTTTCAGCCTCCACTTGGTAATTTTCCACCTGACATACAACACTGTGTTTCAAAGAAGTCTTCAAAGATTTTAGAGAGATTCAAAGAGAGACAATGGGCAAGTAAAAATTGGCCTGTTGAGGCACAAACTCCTGTACACATATGTTTATAGTGACTTTGCAAAAACTAAAAACAGCTCAGGGATCCCTAAGCCAGAGATGGATGAATAAACTGTGGGCCATCTACACAGTGGAATACCACTCAGCAATAAAAAATGAACTCCTGGTACACACAGCATTGTGGATGAATCTCAAATGCACTGAGCTGACTGCAAGAAGCTAGACCCAAAACGCTGTATGACTCCATTTATATGACATTCTGGAAATAGATTAGTGGAGTCCAGGGGTTAGGAGACAGGTCAGGCTTGGCTACAGAACAGCATGGGTGACACTGGGGCACTGTTGGAACTGTTCTCTGTGTTGTTGTGGAAGTAGTTACAGGTCTAGGTGCATTTATCAAAGCTCTTAACTCTGCTTACTAAAAAGGATGAAATTTATCATAGTAAAATGTATCTTTATTTATTTATTTTTATATTTATTTATTTATTGAGAGTCTCACTCTGCCGCCCTGGCTGGAGTGCAGTGCTACAATCTCGGCTCACTGCAACCTCCACCTCCTGGGTTCAAGCGATTCCCCTGCCTCAGCCTCCTGAGTAGCTGGGATTACAGGCACCTGCCACCACACCAGGCTAATTTTTGTATTTTTTGTAGAGATGGGGTTTTCCCATGTTGGTCAGGCAGGTCTTGAACTTCTGACCTCAAGTGATCCACTCACCTTGGCCTTTCAAAGTGCTGGGATTACAGGCGTGAGCCACCGTGCCTGGCCATATCTTTAATTTTTTTTTTAAAGGCTTAAGGAGAGAATAAAAACAGCAATAGATGTGCTCCTAGAAGGCAGTGGTAAAAAGGATCCCAGTGTGGGCTCAGTAGCCAGCCTGCCTGGGTTTAAACTTTGGTCTTGTGACTTTACTGTATTCGGACTCTGTACCTCATTTTTCTCATTCTAAGATGGGAATAATAAAAGTATCTTTCTCATAGGATTGTTGTATCACTTAAAGGAGGCAATTATATTGAAAATGTTTAGAATATTAGCTTTTCTTTGATCGATCTTTACGCAACTGTCCAACACATCCTCAGGATAAATTCCTAGAAGTAGAAACTAGGTCAGAGGTACACAGTCATACGTATCAACAAACTGCCTGCCAAGAAAATAATGCCCATTTATACTTCCTCAAACAGCCTATAAGTATACCTCTGCTCTCTGTCCAACAATGCCTAGTATTAATCTTTTCCAATTTACAAGGTTAAAAAATGATATTTTTATGTTTCTTTCATTTGGATTTCTTTGGTGACTAGTGAGGTTGAAGTCTTTTCATATATTTATTAGTCACAGGTATTTATTTTTATGTGAAATGCCTGTTTGTAATCTTTCTATTAGAATGTTTATAGTTTTATTATTTATTTGTATGAATTTGTTACAGATTAGGCATAATAATTAATGTTAACTTTTTTTTTTTTAACCAAGTGCCAAACATTCTTCTAGGCATTGAAAAATATTAACATTTGATCAGGCATATACATTATAAACATTTCACCCTGTGGCTTTTGTTTCTCTTTCAACCTTGCTCATGTGTTTTTTTGTTTTGTTTTGTTTTTTGCTATAGAAGTAGTTTAGATTTTAAAATTCCTTTGTGATTTCTACATTTTTGATCATGTTTAAGGAGGTCTTCTCTTTTGATTAATCATAATGTTTTTATACAACTATAAAATAAACACTTGCAAGTTTCACATTTGTTTGGAAATTCCTGGTGGCCGTTCTCATTGTCTGGAATTATTCTAAAATAGTAAATGTTTTTTAATTCCAACAACAACAACAACAAAAAAACAGGAGATGTCTGACGGCATTTTTGGCAACAGATATAAACATTAGTGTATCTATCAAGAAGATGAGGGTGAGAGGTGAGAAGAAGGAAGCAGGAAGAAGGTGACTTAGCTTAGGAAGTGTAGGTGCTTGGGTGGCCACAGAGACTGCTCCCCTGAATTGATTCTGGGTGATTCTTTTTTTGCTTTTTTTCTGTTGTTGCTTGTTTGTTTGAGATGGAGTCTTGCTCTGTCGCCCAGGATGGAGTGCAGTGGTGCAATCTCAGCTGACTGCAACCTCCACCTCCTGGGTTCAAGTGATTCTCCTGTCTCTGCCTCCCAAGTAGCTGGGATTACAGGCATGCACCACCACACCCGGCTAATTTCTGTATTTTTAGTAGAGATGGGTTTCACCACGTTGGCCAGGCTGGTCTCGAACTCCTGACCTCAGGTGATCTGCCCGCCTCGGCCTCCCAAAGTGCTGGGATTACAGGCATAAGCCACCGTGCCCAGCTATTGTTTTTTTAGTGGGGTCTCGCTGTGTTGCCTAGGCTGGAGTGCAGTGGCGCCATCATAGCTCACTGCAATCTCAAACTCCTGGGCTCAAGCGAGCCTCCTACTTCAGCCTCGGAAGTAGCTGGGACTACAGGTTGTATACCACCATGCCTGGCTGATCCTTTAATCTGATACTGTCAACTCTTCCTCATCTTCTCCTTTAACCTGACTCTTCCCTAGGAGGGTTCCACTCTCTCTCCCTTCACTGTTTCCTGCCCACCTAATCCAAACCTCAGATCCACACTCAAAACAAAGCTGATGTTTTCAAATAGAACTTCTTCCAACACTAAAATTTCCTTCCCAAATTAGTGAAATCAGACCCTGCAAACCAAACACCACTTAAAAGGCTTGGCTTTTCTTCCTCATTTAAAAATAACCATTTGCAAGAAATAAAATACGAAACTTAGGTGTAATGCATCTCCTATGACCTCACATTCTTAGGGTATTTTTTTTTTTCTTGCCAACTGATCCTGCATTCATGCTAATGTCCCCTTTTTGTTTCCTTAAAAGTACTCAGTTGTTCCATCAAAAGCCAAAAAGAAAATAAACTATGTTTCTCAGGCAATGTGAGGCAACAGCAAAGGCCTCCAGCACTTTGGGAATAGTTTTTGATTGAAAGAAAAGAACCAATTTTAATTGCCAGTTATTTCCTCCAGAAAAAAAAAAAAAAAGCCAGCTTAAGTATCTATGTATAGAGAAAGGCAAAGTTTTTTATTTGTTTGTTTTCAATTTGCCCTTAAGGCATTTATAGAAAGGAAGTAAACATAGATAATGGTATCAGACCCGTTATCTCAAGGGAGAAAAAAATCTTCCAAGTTTTAGAAATTCAAATATCAGCCCTGAAATTACTCTGTGTCCAGATTATCATTTAAATGCCTAAGCACAGAATTATGCAATATTTTAAAAATATTATTTCTGAGTATTATTTAAATATTATTTCACATGCACATATAAATATACACACTCCAGCATAAATATAAATGTATGTGTATATAAATAGAACACATATATAATAGATATGCTACATACACAAACTTCTATACTTATGTATGTATAGATGGAAGCAGTGTAGTGCTTTCCAAAACCAACCACATATTTTGAAAAGAGAAATTCATTCAAAACACAAACTAGCCAATCAATTCTGCTCCCCTGGAGAAATCTGACAATTTTAAGCTCCCGAGCATAAGTACTTCTGGCTCTTTCTAGCAGGCATAGTTCCAAGGTAGTGTCTAAAGGCAAGCATACTTTTGTGGTAGGTAACTGTTTTCTTGGCCTCTGAATAACTGTGACCACATTCTCATGGAGAAAATTGTGGCCTGTGTTGCCAGTTATTTTATTTTTCCAGAGTAGGAAAAATTCCCACCCTAAGGCACAGGAATTAAAGTTCCTAAAGGAAAAGCCCATGTCTCATTACCGTTGGGAAAGTGTCCCTCAAATTCTCACCTGTAATAACAATCTAGTTTTGATGGAGACTTTATATTACTTTCTAGGATCTGGAACGTGTGTGTGTGTGTGTGTGTGTGTGTGTGTGTATCTCAACACCTTCAAATACACATGCAAAACTCCAGCAGAATTTAGCTGCAGCTGACAGTAGTCAGTTTTAATTAATTGTCTCATTTTCTTCATCTCTAGTATCTTAATTTATTATTACTTATCCTCCCTATTTAATCAGGCATTTATGAAGTATCTGTTCTGTATCTGGCACTGTGCCTGGTAACATGCATGCCAAGGTTATTTCTTTCTTCATTTATTTCAACCCATACCATTCCGTGAGTATTTGAGGATGTGCACACATAAAGATTCCTGCCCTGGAAGGGCTTACAGTCTTATTTTCTTTGCCATTTCCAGAGAATCAATTCTTAAAATTTGCCTATTACTTATAAAATGTCTAATCTTATTAAATAAATATTTCACCTTATTTGGAGCCAAGAACAAAGTACATAATTCCTCGTGAATCAGTTTTCATAAAAGAGCTCTCCTATCTGGTGTCATGTCAACAGATATGGATTCAGGCCAGGGCCACCTGTGTTACACTTGTCTAAATATTGGGGTTTGTAATTACACAGGAAGAACAGAGCTCATGTTTCTTCAAATCAGTAGCTCTTTTTTTCTCCGATTTAGAAAAAAAAATGCACTGATTTGCTAGAAGAGACAAATGTAACAGAAAGAATACATGTAAAAATAGTTGAAAAATTGGAATTCTAATATAATTTATCATTATAATTTTAATAACTGATAAACTTAGAAATTTTGGCATCTGGCTTCAGAGATTTAAACGCTGACAAAAGAATATTTTATTCCATGAGTCATAGGTGGCCAAGGTGTACCCCTTCGCTTAACGCGTTCTTTAATTTCATGAATACAGAACTCTTTACATGACATCTGTTCGACTTATTTGAACATCAGCATGCACATGTTTTTAAATATGGAGCTCTGGAGTCAAATTCCAAGTCTAATAACTGAATCTGATTCTGTATCCATAAAACCTAAGACATCTGACAGTGGTTTTGACCTGGAGAACTTTCAGATCATTTTTTCTTTTTAAACAAGTATTATTGTGTCTTAGGTTGGGTTGCCCCAGAGCAGGCATTAAGATAAGGATGAGAAAACAAGCAGTGTATTTAAGAAATCCTGAGAAACACTGGTAAAGGTAGAGAAGAGAAACATGGAAAAGAAGAATGGAATAAAGATCATCATCAAGCTAGTTGCCACTGTGGGCAATCAGGGCCTCATCTGGCTGGGGAAAGCAAAGTCAGAGAACAGATCTCAACTATCTCACTTGACTGAGAAGGCAGCTGGGCCACTCACTTTCCAATTCCTACCTGTAATTGACTGAAAGCTCTTCCCAGAGACACTAAGCCCTCAGGGGGAGAATCATCTGCAGTCTGTCTCTGTTCACTTGTACGTGTATTAGTCAGGGTTCTCTAGAGGGACAGAACTAGTAGCATTGCTGAACATATAAAGGGGAGTTTATTAAGGAGAATTGACTCACATGATCACAAGGTGAGGCCCCACAATAGGCCGTCTGCAAGCTGAGGAGCAAGGAAGCCAGTCCGAGACCCAAAGCTGAAGAACTTGGTGTCCGATGTTCGAAGGCAGGAAGCATCCAGCATGGGAGAAAGATGGAGGCCAGAAGACTAAACCAGTCTAGTCCTTCCTTGTTCCTCTGCCTGCTTTTATGCTGGCCGTGCTGGCAGCTGCTTAGATGGTGCCCACCAGATTCAGGGTGGGTCTGCCTTTCCCAGCCCACTAACTCAAACGTTAATCTCCTTTGGCAACACCCTCACAGACACACCCAGGAACAGTACTTTGCATCCTTCAATCTGATCAAGTTGACACTCAACATCACATGTGCAAAAGGTGGATGCCAAGGGAATATGGCTATAAATCATTTTTCTATACAAATTCCATTATACCAATTTAATTCCTGAATTAGTTTCCATATGGAGTGGTCAAATAGGACCTCCTTCCACCTTTGTTTTTTGTTTTTCTATTTTCATTCCCGTTCTGCTAGAATTAACCAATTATAGTTTCAACTGTTGTGAGTTTTCTTCTGTGGCCCTGATTTCTACCAAGTTCAGTTTTCTTTTTCTCTTTTTAAATTTATTTTAGATTCAGGGGATACGTGTGCATGTTTGTCACATGAGTAGATTGCATAAACGGGTTTAGGCTTCTAGTGTACTCATCGCTCAGATATTGAACATTGGACTCTGGGTAATTCTTCAAACGTTATCTCCCTTCCTCCTTTCCCGCTTTTGGAGTCCCCAGTGGCTATCATTAGCATCTTTATGTCTATGTGTACTCATTGTTTTAGCTCCCACTTATAAGTGAGAGCATGCAATATCTGATTTTCTGTTTCTGAGTTCACTTAGGATAATGGCATCTGGTTCCATCCATGTTGCTGCAAAGGGCATGATTTCATTCACTTTTATGGCTACATAGTAATCCATGGTGTTTATGTACCATATTCTTTATCCAATCCACTGTTGATGGACACTTGGGTTGGTTCCATGGAGGCCCAGTTTGCTTATATCTAAATTTTACTCTGCAGATTTAGCCATTGTCATTTTTATTTGTGTTTGATTGCTTCTACCAGGGACAGCCATTGTAAATGAGATTGAGAAAAGTCCGCTGGGCGCGGTGGTTCACGCTTGTAATCCCAGCACTTTGGGAGGCCGAGGCAGGTGGATCACAAGGTCAAGAGATGGAGACCATCCTGGCCAACGTGGTGAAACCCCGTCTCTACAAAAAATACAAAAAATCAGCCGGACGTGGTGGCGGGCGCCTGTAATCCCAGCTATCAGGAGGATGAGGCAGGAGAATGGCGTGAACCCGGGAGGTGGAGCTTGCAGTGAGCTGAGATCGCGCCACTGCACACCAGCCTGGGCGACACAGGGAGACTCCATCTCAAAGAAAAAGAAGAAAGAAAAATTAGCAGAGCGTGCTGGCAGGCGCCTGTAGTCTCAGATACTCGGGAGGTTGAGGCAGGAGAACGGCGTGAACCCGGGAGGCAGAGCTTGCAGTGAGCCGAGATCACACCACAGCACTCCAGCCTGGGCCACACAGCAAGACTCCGTCTCAAAAAAAAAAAAAAAAAGAATAGCCAGGCATGGTGGTGTGTGCCTGTAGTACCTGCTACTCAGGAGGCTAAGGCAGCAGAATCACTTGAACCCTGGAAGCGGAGCTTGCAGTGAACCGAGATCGCGCCACTGCACTCCAGACTAGGCGACAGAGTGAGACTCCGTCTCAAAAAAAAAAAAAAAAAGAGCCAACAGTTTGACCTCTATGTTAGCCAGTCACTGAAATAATTTTGAGCATTTCCCCTTACCTAGTCTAGGATTGCTCGACCGCAGTCACCCAGGTCCACCACTTACCTACTTGTGTGAATGATGTTAGGAAATTTACAGTTTAGCCTTCTTAAGTCTCAGTTGACTCATTTGCAAAACTGTGCTACTAATAAAGACCTCCTACCTTCTTGTTAGGAATCATTCAAAGGAAATCCTTTAAAAGGACTCCTGGCATGCAGTGTTGTTCCATGTGCTATTTATTAGGATTGCTGTTGTTACTTTAGATCGTTATAATATGTTACTTATTTTATGTAGTACTGATTGCTTTGCCAGAAGTATACTCACCACCCACACTATTTGTAAAGAGCAAACGTTTGTCAAAATGGCAATCAGAATGTTCCACTTCTGGGCTAACAATCCTTCCTCATAGGGTATTTGCTGGTGAGAGTGATAACAGGAAATGTACAGTGAGCCTGGTACCTAGCAGACACTCACCACCTGACTTTCCCCTTTTCCTTCCCTGGGGGTATGTGCCTTGAACCTGGAGGATAGGAAAAGTGATGCAATAATGAGTTTCTAGAAATTGACCTTCCTAAGCACAGAGGGGTTTGAGATCTACTGATGGACGTTTTATCAAGTTGGTTATAGTGAAGCTCCAACATCCTTTCCAAAATGTCTTATGAAAGGTGTGACTTCTCTTCTAGTTTTGTGGCTCTCGTACCATCAGCATGTAGGGGTATTCTATGTGCTATTTACGATTTTGAACTTAGTAAATTTTTTCTGTACGACTCATGCATGTGTTCTGTGTTTTTGTCTTTTTAAGATTTGATTGTGGGTGCATTTGGAACAGGAAAAGTCGCTGTTTACAGGTACGTTTTTGATAGTATTCAAATGTTTTTCTCATTGTTTCAAATACATTTTCTTGTTAGTTTTACCTTAAGGAGCACATTCCAGTGATTTATTCTGGTGAATACTTAGATGCTCTTTTTAAAGTCTAGAGATATTTTTTGCCCTCACTCTTTCTTTTCTTTGCATTTTTACTCTCATACTTCATGACCAAACTTCCAGATTTTAAGAATATAATGTTAAATAAGATATGAAAATGAAGCAGATCGTATAAAATGACCCACTTTTTAGATCTTACTGTATTTGATTTATTCTCTTTGCTTTGGAAATGTATTGAAATGTTCACTTATAAATAAGCAGTGCAGGGTAGAAGAATGTTACTGTTTATCCTGGCTTCTATAATCAAACTGGACACTAAGTTAGGAAATAGAACATTCCAGGAGTTGGTAGCCTCCAAAGGCAAGTATTGAAAACAGTTCAAATACAACAGCTATGGATTCCAAGCCTGGATATTCCATATACTCACTGATTTGTAATCTTGGGCAAGTTCTTATCACTTTCAGAGTTTCAGATTTCTGATCTGTAAAAGAAGGATAAAAACAATATTTATAAGGTTACCTTTGTTCAAAGGATTCAGTGAGAATATGCATGTGGCGTACACAGAATAGTAACTGGGAGAGAGGTGGTGCTCAACTTTAGCTTCTTTAAAAAAAAAAAAAGTTTTATTGCAGGACACGGTGCCTCACGCCTATAATCCCAGCATTTTGGGCAGCCTACGTGGGCAGATCACTTGAGGTCAGGCGTTTGAGACCGGCCTAACCAACACAGCAAAACTCCATCTCTACTTAAAATACAAAAATTAGCCAGGCATGGTGGTGCACGCCTATAATCTCAGCTACTCGAGAGGCTGAGGCATGAGAATCACTTGAACCCGGGAGATGGAGGCTGTAGTGAGTAGACATTGTGCCACTGCATTCCAGCCTGGGAGACAGAGTGAGAGACTCCATCTCAAAAAAAAAAGAAAAAAAAAGGTTTTATGAGAATTCAAGACACTAGGTCAGAATATCAAGACAAAAGGCTGAGGGCTTACCTGGGTCTGCTAGGTGCGTAGTGCTAACGTAGTCGGCTCCCAGAGAGATTCTAAAGTTAGGTTTCCTCAAATAGGCAAGATTTTCTTCTTCATCAGTCCCAAGACAAACTCAAAGAGGGTTGATTTGTACCAACCATGTCCCACTTTAGGTTCTAGAGAATCAGACAGTCGAAACCCTCAAGGTGTCTGAAGTATGGGGCTTGGGTTTGCGGTGGCCGTGGAGTACACCACTCAGAGCTGCTGGAGCAGAATGGGCATAGGGCTCAGCTGCTCTGCTTCCAATCTGCCACTTTCATGCCAAGACCGTATTTTCCATGAGCTGCTCCCAGCCAACTAGCCGACACACCAAGAACACAAATGCAGGCCTGTTTTTGCAAGACATGGAACTCCTGTCATGGGCAAATTTGGATCAAGGACTCTCAATTGCCCAGGCCAGAACTTTCTTATCCAGTCCTCTGTCCTTCCCTTGATCCTCCCAGGGATCAGAACTCCCAGCCCCCTCCACTCTCTCCCCACTTTTCGTCATAGATGTTTGACCCCAGTACATCTCTTGCATATCTAGTTCCGTTTTATCATCTGCTTTTCCAAGGAGTGGAACTAACACAGTATTGAAAGCAAAATTACGTAACAAAATACAGAGAAGTGCATGAAGGAACTTAGGAGAAATCCCAGCAGGCCCATTGCTTATTGTTTAAAGCAGTGCTGTAAACCCATTCTGCCCTGAGACACAGCCCTTCCTCTTGTGGGGGGGAAACTTACCCAACATGGCTTCATTTCTCCCTGTCATTTGGGGACTTTGGCTTCCAATGATCATATCTTGGAACCAAGCTTTAAAATCTGCTCCATTTCCTTCCCCCATGATTTATTAATACTTTTTTGTTTTGTTATTCTCATCTGGGTGGCTGCAATTGAATTACTTATGCTCTATTAGTCTCTCTCCTCAAATTTGGCTACATATTAGAATTACCTGGAGAGTTTGTTTAAAATTCCGATGACTGATCCTTATCCCATAAGTTCTGGTTCAGTTGGTGTGGCAGGGCCTGGGCATAGAATTTGTTTTAAAGCCCTTTAGGTGATAATATTGTGCAGTCAGGATGGAGAACCACTTTTCTGGCTGATGTACAGAATTATTCTGCAAACCCACCTTCGTGTATTTAGCCAAATTTGGAAAGCTCAGCTTGAAAACTATCAATGGAAATTTAGAAATTATCAATGATAATTTGCAAACTTCAAGTACTCACAAAATTAAAATTACCAGTGAAAAGTTGCAGACTTCGAGTACTCACAAACACGAATGGCTGTAAGATGATGTATTTCATCAGATACGGATGTAGATATGCTAGCAGATGGCAAGCAATATTTCACAGCAATATTGCCATAATACTGGGGACCCACTTCATCAAGAAATTAGATTTGTGTATGCGACTTGGCCTGATAGACCCACAGCACTCTTTATTTGTGTTTGTGTGCCTCCAGATGTGTTTTGAGGTAATTAGCTGAGTGTGGTACCCACCTGTTCATGCAGTGGGCACAATTCTTGGCACAAATGCTGAGAATGTTGGCAATGGCCTCTGAAGTATTCTGTCTACTACTGAGTTCAGTATGCAGTGAAGTGGGCTTCTGCCTGCCTATCACCTTTGTGGTTTATTCAAACAAACCCTGCATTTTCTCCCTGCAGAGCAAGACCGGTTGTGACTGTAGATGCCCAGCTTCTGCTGCACCCAATGATTGTCAATCTTGAAAATAAAACTTGCCAGGTTCCAGACTCTATGACTTCTGCAGCCTGGTGAGTTAGTCCAGTGCTTCTCAAACTCCAATGTGAATTCACATCACCCGGGTATCTTGTGAAAAACACAGATTTGGATTCAGTAAGTCTGGGGTGGGGCCTAGATTTTGCATTTCTCGAAAAAAGCTTCAAGAGATGCTACTGCGGCTGGTCTGTGGCCCAAGTTTGAGTACCAAGGAGTTTGTCTTTCAAGAGAACCTATGATATGGTGCTGATCTTTGGCTATTGACTTACCATTCAAAGGCTACTTCTCTAATCTGCAGGCTCTAGGTGAGAGGAGAAGTGTAAAAACATTTGGAGAAATTCCCAGTGAAACAAATCTTGGAAATTGCTCTTAGATTCTTGGTGTACTAAAATAAACACTAACCAAGGTAAAAATATAACAAAATACCTACACTCTTACATTTTTGGCATATGCTTATAGATACTGCTTTTCGGGCTCATATAATGTCTTATTTATTTATTTACTTTTTGAGATGGAGTCTCGCTTTGTCACCCAGGTTGGAGGGCAGTGGCACAATCTCGGCTCACTGCAACCTCCACCTCCCAGGTTCAAGCTATTCTCATGTCTCAGCCTCCTGAGTAGCTGGGATTACAGGCACCCACCACCATGCCTGGCTAATTTTTGTATTTTTAGTAGAGACGGAGTTTCACTATGTTAGTCTGGCTGATCTCGAACTCCTGACCTCAGGTGATCTGCCTGCCTCGGCCTCCCAAAGTCCTGGGATTACAGGCATGGACCACCATGCCCAGCCGATGCCCCTTTTCTAACTAGTCAATTTACTGGGTTTTCTATGCTGACAACAGATGCCAGTTTTGTAATTCAGCATGGAACACATTATACAAGTAAAGATTTTTGTGCCATAGACTGTATTTTTGTGTCCATCATTAAGAATAGCGATTGAATTATTCCTTTTGCCTGGATGATGGAGGCTTTGCTTGGACTTTCGGAAGCTGGCTGATACAGCTTCTGAAAGTGTTCCTTCTGAATTTTGTCAGCCGTCTGATGGGAGTACAAGATGGAACTTGACTGTAACACAGTTTAAGAAAAGACCACTTAGTTTCTCAATACGTAGGTTCTCCAGGGTTAGAAGTCACTATGTTGGTTAATACCTTCAGGGTATACCCTCTGAAGGATCAACAAATCCTTGAGGTGTTTAATATTTTGCCCTTATTTTTCAGGAGACGTGGTCTAACTCAGACAGTGTTTTTGGTTTCTGAGAATGTCAGAATTGCAGAACTAACCACTCTTGACCCAGAGAAGTTATTTCCAGCCGATTTTAACATGTTGTTGATGGCCTTTTGACAGGAGTTCATACTGGAGTCAAAGCTTTTAAGGGTGGAGGGTGGGGACTTAGAGGACCCTGAAGAATTCTTTGAAAAACATCCTATTGCTGGGAGCTGGGGAGTGTGGCGGGAGAGCATCCTCTTTAACTGCTTTTGAAAAGAGTTGGAAAATGCCTTGGGCACATTTTAAAATGGTTTAAAGTCGTAAAATAGTATAATGAAAACCTGATCTGAAAAAATATGTCGGAGAGCCAGCATTTATCCTTACCCATGCATGATTAAATGAAAATGAACTCTGAGAGTTGCTACTTGTTCATGAGTATTAAAACTTCAGTATTTCCCCCAAAGAGGCTCATGTTCACACCTTCATAACAGAATGGACTTCCAAGCTGAATTCTTTTAAGCACATGTGGTACACTCTGATATAGAATGTTGTTGTTTTGAAAGAGATAATTGCTTCTAAGGGTTTTTAGTTTAATGGATATTTTTATGAGATTGAAGTTTTGGTGTTTTGTTTTGTTTTTCACCAGATTAATAGTTCTGTTTGGTTTTATGGAAAGAATATTACTTTTTAGCAAGAAAATGTCTGTCTAAATGTCTGTCTTTTCATGAGCCATTTTCTTATTGCATTTAATCATATTATTAAGTTAAAGTGCAGTTTGTTATGTGGACAAATGTATATCCCTTTACAATTATATTTGTTTCTATTGCATACATTTTTCTGGAAGAGATCTTATTTTCACATGCAAAATTTGTGAATGGTGCCTCAGAGTCTCAGAAGACAGAAAGTTAACAGCTGATTCAGTCTAGAATGTGTTTCTTTGATTCTCTTTTTTCTTTATTTTAGGAACTTAATTTAGTTTTTCCAAAATGATTGAAAGGTCTCTGTTGATTTTCTCTGCTGTTATTTGTGTCTGTATGTGATATAATCTTATGTCACACATCTGAAAACTATCACATAAACTCTACTTGGCAAACAGTTCTTCACTTCCATCGATGTGCATTTCTGTGTCTTTCAAACAGCAGTGTAGTTTTATAAAGTGACTGTCTTTAATTGGCATTTCTAAGTTAGAAAAAGTGGGGGAAAGCCAGCTCAATAAATATTAATATAATTGGCGACTAACCATTTATAAAAAGGAAAAACTAGCGCAATATTTCATTTTGGAAATGTAAATGTGAGCAATTACCCGCTTGTCCAACCTGATTTAAAAAACTTGTCAGATATGAGTGACTATGTGAAACCTGCTATTTGTTATCACTGAAATAGGATTGAAAACTGAAGAGAATGTAAAATGAATTGCTTTGTGCTTTTAAATCATGTTTCACCTTTATCTCATTTTCTCTTCATCATAGACAGCTATGAGCACAGTCACATTGCAGAACCATTATTCCAACCATGCTTGGGTTGGGACTAGCCTCAGAAGATCATGTAGTATATCACCCTGCCTTCTGGCCATATCAAAAGCACTGTCCATAAACAGTTTAATTTAGAACTTATGTAATAAGGGACCTGGGTTGATTTCATGGGTTTTTTTGCTCCAATCAGACCTATTTAGACTAACGGGCCATAGTGAAAATGACCAATATTTCTAGTTTGAAATTTTAATTCTAATTTAATCATAGTTTACAGCTTTCCCTAATGACCCAAGTATACTTTGTAATTAGCTGTAGACCTGCAAGTGATCCTAATTCTATACTCTATATGACCCATGATGTATGTGTGCTTATATATAATATAGTATATATGTTTTTCTAAATTCAGAATGAGCACATCAACGCACTACTGTAAAATCTTGAAATTTTCTTTATCGATCAGAACAGAGTGTTTGAAAAATTATGACTTGACAGACTCTTTTCCACTAAAGTGATCTATGAACTGGCAGGTTTAGATTGGAGTACTATTATTGAGAATTCAGCACATTGTAGAAGTGATATTACACTTGTATGAAAAAATGTTTAAGTCATCCAGTTGCTAATGATATTCAGATAACAGAAAGAGAGCTGAGAAAGAAACAGATTTATACTGACATGTAACTCATAAATAAATAGTAACCCTTTAGCTGATAACATCATTTATCAACCATACACCATCTCATAAGAAAAAAAAAAAAGATGTTCATTTGCATAACTTTATTCCTTTTTAAAAATTTGTTATTGCTTTTGAATTGTTTGTATTAAAAATTCTATATCTAAAATGATTTTAATATATATGTTGATAATTTCATTACAAATAGGAGTATATTTTATTGTCCTATGTCCACACAGTTAATGATGAATAGAAAAAAAGATCATTGGCCGATTTGAACATACACTCAAATACTTTCAAAAAGATTGGACACAGAAAAATTCTAATTTTGAAAGCCAGGTTTACCACAAAATTGAAAGATGTGATTAATTCTTCGTCTTTCTTGAATAATTCTAATTGAAGCAGAAGCGAGTTGGAATCAGTGATTTCTCTGGGGAAGCGGAATAAACACTTGTAATAGCATAGACATTTCAGGAAACTTTTGGCTTAATGGTATGTGGCAAATTATTTACCCTGAGGGGAGACATTGACTGAGGTCACGGTAGATAGATGAATCCCAGATGTGACACTTTTTCATTGTATTTGACACAGGAAGCTGACACAGAATTAAAGTATGATTGGGGATTATTTACTCCCTTTGAATTCTGTAGAAATACCCAAATCATACGATAGTATTTTACTGGTAAAAAGTTTATGATTGTCATTAAACCCTACTTAAGTATTTTCTTATATTTTCACTTTCCTAGAAATGAGAAAAGGCCCCATCTCTAGTGATGGCTGTTAGGGCTTGGAATTTTTCAGGGAGAGGTGAGCACATTCATTCAGCAAAGGCAGCCAGAGAGTCAGACATCTCTCATTCCATCTGTAGCCACAGACCAAAGCCAAGTGCAGATCAACCTACAAGCCAGTGCAGACATTGCCTTGAATGACAGTCATCACGCGTTCAAGGCGCAACTCCAAAGTGTCTCTCATGGACATCTGCCCTCTCTTGATTGTCTTTATTCCTGTATCATTGTGCCTACCTAGCTTGAGACAGCCATGCTAAGCTTCCTATTTCTCTTTCTCCCCTTCCTCTTCTCATCTCTACCTCCAGTCTTAGCCCAACTGTAGCAAGGTTCTGCCAAATTCCATCTCCCTCCAAGCAGAGTGAGTCTTTTAAGTTAAGCATACCATGTGCTCCATGCTTCTGAAGATTAAATCTGCATTTTTTTAGCATGACTTGCAAAGTCCTGTTCCTCACCGGTCCACCAAGCCAGCCTTGTCTCCTACAACTTTGCCATCTTGCTCAGTGCCCCGACTACACTGAATTTCTTCAGTTTTCTCAAATGGGTCTAGATTCTTACCTCCAGATTTTACCTCTAGCTATCTTCTTGCTGTGCTGCCTAATTCTTCCCTCCCTGGCACATGGAAGATACTCACTTGTATTCATTGAATAAAAGCAACAAGTAATTGATTAATTGAGCAATTGATTAAATCAGTTAACCTCCTGTACTACTTTCCAGTATTACCTTCCATGTAATGATAATGTCACTTGTCTTAATTGTATTAGTATTGAGACCAACTGGTAGAAGGGGTGGGTGTGTGTGTGCGTGTGTGTGTGTGTGTGCGTGCGCGTAATTAGAAATATATAGAGAAAATGATATTCATTATCTGGGATGAGGTAAAGGAAGGCTTCTACTTTAGATTCAAAACTTTATTAACCAATAAATTACTGACTATTATTTTCTATAGCTTTTCTTTAAGAGTATGTGCATCTGTCGCAGGCCAGAGCATTTCAAACACAATAGGTAAGCACGTTTTCATTTTTACATTCTTATACTATACTAAGAAAGTTGAACAGTAACCATTTCTCTGCACAGACCATATAAAATGAAAGAACCCTTGAGGAATACCAAGATGTCTGTTGCATATATGGAATCTTCTACATAAATATTACCTCAGTACTTGGTAATACTATTATGTATAAGAACACGTAATTATAGGGAGAATGGCAACTTTTATAAAACCATTATAAAACATTTTTAGCTTGGAGAGTATGTTATAAAATTTTTCTAGCTCATTTATCATGCTTGATCTCAACTATGAAAAATAAATGTTTCTTGAATAAGCAACTTGAAATGGAAATTCATCTCTCTGATTGAGCATTGTGTTCACTGAATACTTTTTCTCTACTTTACTTCTGTTCTTTAGTCTTAATGGCAGACGTGCAATTAGATTCCCTGAAACAGAAAGGAGCCATTAAACGAACGCTCTTCCTTGATAACCATCAGGCTCATCGTGTCTTCCCTCTTGTGATAAAACGGCAGAAATCCCACCAGTGCCAGGATTTCATCGTTTACCTTCGAGTAAGTATGCCAGAAAGACTTCTCTAGCCTCTCACCTTCATATCCGAATTCCAACCATTTTTCTCCATTTAACCATCATAGTTGTCTGCATAGACCCCCATCCGTCTGTTTTCATTTTCATAGCAGGAAACTTTATTTTAGGGTCAAATACTCTCCTCTTGACCCTGACTTCAACTAACCTGATGATGTGTTGCTATTAATTTCTAAGGCTTCTTTTCATTTTGAACAAAATCTTTATAATGGCATCGGCTCACATGGTTTTCATTTCTACCCACCTCCTCCCCAAAAAACATAAAAGTGCAACATAATTTATATGAATTTTTCTCCTATGTGAGTATGTCTTGTTAGATTTTATCAATGCACATTTCAGAGCCAACTCAGGAAAGCATTTAGACATTCAAAGCTTTTATTAGAAGTAATTTATAATTATCTTCTTTAAAGTAATGTATTTTTACAATGACTTCAAAACCTACCGAAATTTAAAAAGTAAAATTATTTATAACACAATTACCTATCTTCACCTTGCCAGTTGTGAGGTTGTGATAACTGTCTCAATTTCTCTTTTGCATTGGGGGGCTTAGTTAGCAAGGACCGTCCTAGGGAAGATCACAGATTACAATCACACTCAAGAATGAAAAGTTGGATACCTGACCCTTGATTGGCACACAATTGAAGGGTGGCATATCCACCGTGTGTTTAGTGCTTGCTATTTGGCGCTTACCCCTCCCTACTAAAGGAGTTCTGTTTCTTTTTCCAAGAGAACTTCAAATGTCCTGAAGGTGTTCTGCAGTTCATGCAGGCAAGGGCTTAAAAAGATGATGAGAGGAAGAGAATCAAGATGTTTTCTTCTTCTGAGCCCCAAGAGAGAACTCATAAATTCTGGCAACCTCACAAAAACAAAAGTCCAAATTCATGGTGGTTTTTGTGACATTTATGGTATACAACTGTAATCTTTTACTTTGCAACTTGACCAATTCTGCATGAGTTGTCGAAGGTCTGGAGAACCCAAAAATTGGCTCCAGAAGCATCTTTCAATGAAGCCGCAGCTCTAAATGATTTCATCACTGCACATATATTAGGTATGCTGGCAACTATATACCACATAAATCAGCCTGCATCTAAGCCTGCTGCAAAGATAATTATTTCATCATTCACTTTCATTGAGTAAATTCCAGTGTTGCCTGACTTTTGCAGACTGACACTTTGCAGCTATTTCATGGAGCCTCTGTTGAGTTTGTGATTATTTTTCCTAGGATGAAACTGAATTCCGAGATAAATTATCTCCAATCAACATTACTTTGAATTACAGTTTGGACGAATCCACCTTTAAGGAAGGCCTGGAAGTGAGACCAATATTGAACTACTACAGGGAAAACGTTGTTAGTGAACAGGTAAGTCCTTTGCGGTCTTTGATGGCATTTTCTCAAGCAGACTCTCTGGGATGTTGTTCTTATGGCTTTAAGATTAAAACCAGCTCCTTTCATTTTTATTTCTGCATGCAGACATGGAATATTTGGGAGTTTTCCTACCATGTTTCCTGAAACACTGCATGATTGTGTTTTTCGGAAGCCTTTCCTCTTGTGCAACCAAGATTTAATTTGTTCAAAATGTGGCTGTAATGGAAGCAATACAGCTTGTAATCCTCAAGCCATTGCCAGAGTTGCATTCTTTACAGATATTTCGGAGGGCATTGGAATTGGGCTATTATGTAAAGTGGCCTATATTGGGAGATCGCCATGAAATGTGGGCTATTGGCTTGGGTAGAGTCATGCATAGTGAGAGGAAAGCTCTGGTTCTGTTTGTGGCACCGTTCAGAATTTTCAAGAAAAAGGGTGTGATTCAGATTTTCCTGGATTGTTCCTGATGTGTGTTTATACAACACAGGCTCACATTCTGGTAGACTGTGGAGAAGACAATCTGTGTGTTCCTGACTTGAAGCTGTCAGCTAGACCGTAAGTTTAAATAACTAAACGTGTGCATTCTATGTAATGGAATTAGAGGTATTTATTTAAAGGTTCTCTGGAGAAAGTATACACTTCCAATGACCACCAAAAGTATGCTGCGTGAAATTCTTGAGCTTGGCTACACTTTGGGTTAGTCTGTGGTTTGGGTCAGTTATTTGGCATTGGTGTCAAATGACACACCCTAAGATTTTGCCTGGGCCATTTCATCTTTCAGCAAAACTGAAAAAAAAAAGTTTTTGTTGAAAGTAAACTTATTGATGGGGTGACTCGGGTTATATTTACTTGCCTCAGTCAAGTAGACAAAGGATTCGGACAGGCAGGTTCCATCTACACTTTCAACCAAACTTTTTTTTCAGCACCCCATGAGTCAAAGTCATCCTTAAAACTGTCAGAACAAAATTAATGTTAACTTACTGAACAAATAAACTTAAATAGTACTCTATGGAGTAAAGCAGAAGGTGTCACAAAATCGAAAAGAATCAAAGGGCTTCACAGTTGCCAGTAATGGACGCCCCCATTCCAGCACTGGAAATTGCACTGCATTCTGTTATGGGAAGACATAGACTAGGATGTAAAACATCCTGTGGTCAAGAAACAGATTTGTGTTCCTTTCCCTCCCGGGCACTATCTCACTGCCAGTGTTTGGAATGTACTTGGTAACTTCTCAGAGGGATTTCCCCCAGATTTCATAATTTACCAACTTCAAATGCAATCGCTTTGAGTAAGGTTAAAAAGTGCAATAGGTATTTCCAAATGTTGGTTTGATTTGCAGTTCTAAGTGAACTATGTTTCTTCAAAATACTTTGAAATCCTCTATCGGTGATTTAAGATCTTATCGTATCTGCCTACTTTTTTCCCCTCTCATTATTTCCTTTGCATTAATCTCTCCCTCTTACTTTCTAAACCACCTCTCTTCCTTTTATTCCATTGTCTGTTTTCTTCCTAATGTATGTTTTCAGTGAAGTGCTGAAGCTGCTTCATTTTGGCTTGTAAGTGAAATGTTAAATTTGCAGGAATTTTGTTGGTAGATTGTTAAATATGTTGGTAGCTTGAAACTGACCACAGTGCATGGATTTACATCACTGGAATCTGAAAATGTTATAAATCAATACTTTTTTTTTTTTTGAGAAATGGTTGTTAAACATTTACCAACACACTACTAGATGTTTTCCTGCCCTTTTTACCCAGAGATGATTATCTTGCCTCTTCCTACCATCTCTTCATGATGGTCCATCTTCTTTTTTTGCATTTACCATTTTTCTTTTCCTCCTTAATAAATCCTTAAATAAAATATTCATGAAGCCAAGAAGTAGAGTGCCTAATACTTCTTTTTAAACTGCATTTTTAGAGATAAGCATCAGGTAATCATTGGAGATGAAAATCACCTTATGCTCATAATAAATGCAAGAAATGAAGGGGAAGGAGCATATGAAGCTGAACTCTTTGTAATGATACCAGAAGAGGCAGATTATGTTGGGATCGAACGCAACAACAAGGTAATGCCTGCAAATTATTTGAAGTCAAGAGCTAGGTATATTTTTGAAGTCACGTAAATGTTAAGAAGGGCCATCTTAGCTGAGAGTTTCTTCCTCAGTAAAAGACAGTAAAATGATACCTTCTTTTGTTAAATCATCACAGCAATGAGCCATGGAGGTGGGGGGAGGCTTACACAGTGTTAATATCTTCTTTGCCGTAGTGCAAAGATAAATTGGCCAAAGATTGAGAGCTAAGGCAAAAAAGAGAACAAGACTGACTGAATGAAGAAGCTCACCAATGCGATCAAAAAGCTAAACTCCCAAGCTAATTCCCTGTCTTCACTGGCTTTTCTAGCCTTGCGTTGAGTTCTTTCAGTTGCAAGCACATGTCAGGAAGCCTGGTTTTCTTTACTGGTTAGGGAAGAAGGTCCAACCAATCCCTGCTCAGCACTGATAACAGCCTGGACTGGCACCGGAAGGGGAACAAGGTCCTTCCCCTTTCTTCTTGGTCCACCTTGTCAGAATTATGACCAGGAACAGCCTGGTCTTCCTCATTTGCCATTCCTCAATGCCACTATTTGTTTAAATGACAACAATGCTATTTATAGTCTTCCCTTTCCTTATCAGAACATGAATCTTCCCATTCAAAGCATCCTCCAGTTCTGCAGTGTCCTTAATCACTTGGTCTAGAAAACCATTATAAATACATTGTAGAATAACAGAGAAAGCTCCTCAGTGTCGAAAATATACAAACTCACAATTAAGGGTAAATCCCAAGTGTGACGTTTCCTTCACAGGGTGAGGTGTAGCGTAGGTGCTCCTTAAATACTTGCTGATAGCGTTGTTCATTTAGCTTAAATGTATTAAATGTCTACTAGTTTCCAAATACCACACCCCCTGAGGACCGCATCCATTTGAATGATTGAATAATTTGTATTGAAAACTAATTCTTCTAAAGAGATGTTAACAAACTGTTGTTGTGATGTTGGTATTTTAAAGACATTTAAAAACTTAGGGAATATAAAATTCTCTATTCACATTTCTAGTCTCATGATTTCTTTTTGTTTTAGTTGAATCCTTCTTAGTAAAAAACAAAAAATTAAAAAATCCAGATGGGTAATGATAGAGCATCTTTAACACTGGTTTAAAATCCTTATGTGTTTCTGTTGAAGAAATGTATAGGAAAAAAGAAGCTCCAAAGTCATCAGATGTTATACATTAACTATGTCCTGCTGTTTTATGTATGTTAGTCATATCTTAATAAAGTAGTTTTTTAAAAAATAGTCCTAAATTATTCTTAACTCTTCCATGTTAACAGTGAGGTTGGATAGATAGAAAAAATCATTCCATTTCTTTTCAAGAGTATTTGCAACTCTCCATTCAGCTTTCATTTCCCTGCTATTTCAAACATGAAAATCAATATAAACCCTAATTTCTCCAGTAAGTAGTTCTTATAATTAGCCCATATTCTTCTTTCTTGAATTAATTGTGTTTTTGTTTGTTTGTTTGTTTTTTGTTGTGTGTGTATGTGATTTATTTATTTATTTATTTATTTATTTATTTATTTAGAGACAGGGTCTTGCTCTGTTGCCCAGGATGGAGTGGAGCAGTGTGATCATAGCTCACAACAACCTCCAATTCCTGGGCTCAAGCAAAACCCTCATCTCAGCCTCCTGAGTAGCTAGGACTACAGGTGTGCACCACCACGCCTGGCCAATTTTTGTATTTTCTGTAGAGAGGGAATTTTGCCATGTGGCCCAGGCTGGTCTTGAACACATGAGGTCAAACGATTCACCCACCTTGGCCTTCCAAAGTGCTGATATTATAGGCACGAGCCACCCTTGCCCAGCCAATTATGTGATTTTTTTTTTAATCTTCTTCATTTCTCTATTAAAGTCACTTTAAGATAAAAATAAATAAATAAGAATAAATGAAGTAATTATATACACAACTTATAAAAATGGTGTTTAATAACCACTTTGATTTGAAGATGTCATTTCATAATAAAATCTCTACAAGCAAAAACAGAAAAATGTCGCCTACAGATACTTACATGCAGATAATGTATTAAACAAACAAAAACGAAGTTTGAGAGTGTTTTGTTTTTAATATTCTGTTTTATTTCAGTTCCCTTCTTGTCACTCCACCCCCGACTTTGCTTAACAAAGGACCTATTCTAAAGTGTTCTTTTAGCAAAACATCCAGTTTACTGTTGGTTTGGTTGCATAGAAAACACAGGAGAGCACTTAGGATTCTATCTTCGGCTGTAAACATTACAAGGGACATTATCTGTAATCTCGAATGATCCCTTCACTACTTTTTTCTCCGTCAATTTCCCTTTGGCAGAGACTTCCCTCGGTCTTTGAATTATACGTGACTAAGCCACATTCTAATTTCTTCCTTGTTTTGAAACAGTTTGAGGTTTGTGTACCTTTTGATTTCAACTCAGTTCAACTTTTTTTTTTTTTTTTTTTTTTTGAGACGGAGTCTTGCTCTGTCTCCCAGGCTGGAGTGCAGTGGCCGGATCTCAGCTCACTGCAAGCTCCGCCTCCCGGGTTCACGCCATTCTCCTGCCTCAGCCTCCCGAGAAGCTGGAACTACAGGCGCCCACCACCTCGCCCGGCTAGTTTTTTGTATTTTTAGTAGAGACGGGGTTTCACCGTGTTAGCCAGGATGGTCTCGATCTCCTGACCTTGTGATCCGCCCGTCTCGGCCTCCCAAAGTGCTGGGATTACAGGCTTGAGCCACCGTGCCCGGCCAGTTCAACATATTTTAACCATTTCTTCCTCAAGGGGAAAAGTATTAGGCATTATCTGATTGTAAGGTTGGCTATTCTTTTGTTGAAAACATTTGTCTTTTTGGAAAATGTAAATGCTTATTATCTCTTGCTCCAGAAACCTTAGTTGAGCCAGCCTTTATATTTCCTTTGGGTGATTTTTCTCCTTAATTTTTCTGTGAAAAAGGTGTATGTGTTTTACATTTATCATCATGATCATCATTATGATTGTAGTAAGATACACATAAGATATAATTTATCATTGTAGCCATTTTCAAATGTACAGTTCAGTGATATTATATTTACATGGTAGTGCCACCATCACCACTGTCCACCTCCAGACCTTTTTCATCATCCCAAACTGAACCTCTGCAACCCTTAAAAATAATTCCCCATTGTTCCTTTCCCCAAGCCCTGGTAAGCACCATTCTACTTCCTGTCTCTGTGAATTTGGTGATTCTAGGGACCTGTTATCATCTCTTCTTCAATCTCTCACAGCTGCCTCACCTTCAACATGTCTGTATCTAGACTTTTGGTCTTCCCACTCACACCCCTCTTCCTTTTTTTTTTTTTTTAGTTGAAATCTTGCTCTGTTGCCCAGGCTGGAGTGCAGTGGCATGATCTTGGCTCACTACAACCTCTGCCTCCCTGGTTCAAGTGATTCTCCGGCCTCAGCCTCCCAGCTAGCTGGGATTACAGGTGCCCACCACCACGCCTGACTAATTTTAATATTTTTAGTAGAGATCAGTTTCACCATGTTGGCTAGACTGATCTTGAACTCCTAACCTCAAGTGATCCCCCAGCCTTGGCCTCCCAAAGTGCTGAGATTACAGGTGTGAGCCACCACATCCAGTTTCCCTTTCATTTTCTGTGTATGAGAATGACACCAGCATTCCCTGGCTTCTAACACCTAAAGTGATGCCAGCCTGGATGAGGGTGATGACAGTGGCAGTTGGATGGAGAGAAGGATATGAACTAAAGAGATTCTGGACTCAGTCCATCCAACAGCCACCGTCACCACCTTCATCCAGGCTGGCATGATCTTTTGCCCAGATTATTGCAACAGTCTTCCTAGTTCATCTTGCCAACTTGTTACCTCTAACCTAGAAAAAAAATCCATCTTTCTAAATCGCGAATCTGAGCATGGCACTCTCTTCAAATCCTCACTAGCTCCCCATTGCTTTGAGGATAAGATCCAAATCCTTCAGATGACGCATGAGGCCCTTGATCATATCACTCCCACTTGCCTCCTCAGCCTCATCGCTAAATGCTGACGCTTCCAGCCAGCTTGAATTCCTTTTCCATACCTGTAATGACACGGAGAGCTTGTTCCAGCCATTTCTCCTTCCAACACACTAACTCTGCTCCCTTATCCTCTTTATCTATCTTACTTATTTTCACTTCTTTTCACTCAACCTTCAAATAATAATTGAGACAATAAAAATTGAGGCTTATTAATAACTGAGACAATAATAATTGAGGTGGCTAACATTTATTGAACAACTGCTATGAGCTGAGTAATCTTCTGAGTCCTTGAATGTATTTCATTCTTATAACAGCCTTATAGAGAAGCTGCTGTCACTATCCCTGTTTTATAGATAAGAATAAATTAAGTAACATGCCCAAGGTTATACAGCTATTATGTAGTAGAAGCAAGTTCAAAAATCAAACGTTAAGTCCAGGTCCCTGTTTGTTTTGTTTTTTGTTTTTGTTTTGTTTTGTTTTTTTGAGATGGTGTCTCGCTCTGTCATCCAGGCTGGAGTGCAGTGGCGTGATCTCAGCTCACTGCAACCTCTGCCTCCTGGGTTCAAGCAATTCTCCTGCCTCAGCCTCCCTAGTAGCTGGGATTACAGGCGCCGGCCACCATGCCTGGCTAAATTTTGTATTTTTAGCCATGTTGGCCAGGCTGCTCTCAAACTGTTGACCTCAGGTGATCCACCTGCCTCGGCCTCCCAAAGTGCTGGGATTACAGACGTCAGCCACCACCCCCGGCTGGAACCCTGTTCTTAACCACTGATATGCACTGCCCCCATCAGCTTAGATGCCACTTCCTCCAGGATGCCTTCTCTGATTGCTTGGATCTATGTGCAGGTCCTCCTTTGTCACACTATTTATTTATCCTATCGTAAAATCTCCCCAACTCTACTGCAACTGTGTGTTTCCATTGCTGTTACAATTGCTTAGAATTACTTGTTCCAGTTGTTAAAATAACTAAGAATTCAATGAGGACAAGGGGTCTTATGTGTCAGGCCTGATAAATAGTGGGTACACAGTTAATATTTTCAGTGAAAGAAGAACACTGTAAGAGCTATAAATGGATTTAAAAAAGAATGTCCCTGGAACTGCAGAGGAAAATCATCTAGAAATGTTCAGAAAAAGTTCATTGTTCCTCTTATTAAAGAGAGGAAATAACCCTTAAAAAAAGAAAAAGGGTGGAGGGGATGTGAAAGGGAGAAAAAAATTCTCTGGTTGATGTCAAAGAACTATTTCCAGAAAGCTGGGGAAAAAACTGTACATATAACTTTTAACCTTTAGGTGAGATAAAAAAAAATATATTTACTATAGAAACTAAATCCTTGAATTACATTCAAGGGACATTTGAGCAGTTATGAAAGATTTTTCTGGGTTTTGTTTTTTCTGTTTTCATGACTGAGTTAATAATCCCCACACAAAGCCTCTCTGTGTGATTAGGGGTTAGATATGGATCCTTAAGAAACTGAATACATAGTAAACCTATCTTTGAGAAGAAAGAATGTTACCACTTTTAACATAACTGTCTTTCAGGATATTTGAAGAGAGGATGTATTAAATTGTGCCTCCAAATATTAGTGATCCATTCCTTTCTCAACAACTAGGACAGATGTTTCCATGTGTCTATCTGGGGAATTCTGGGAGCAGGGTTATATACTTAGTTGCATATTTGTCTGTTTCATTGTAGCCTTCTCTTTTACAAGAAGGTGTCAGTTGTCTCTACTCTGTTGTTCCTGAACCGTCACTTACTTTGTGTCCAAGGGTGCTCTAGACATTAGGACTAGAACAGACACAAAAATCTCTCTGCCTTCTTGAAGCTTATATTCTCAAAGTGTGTGGTTTACCTACAGAATTCTTTAGCTAGATGCCTGGGGAATGTTTCATGTTTTTTGCTTGGGTTTTGGGTTTGGGTTTTTGTTAATAAAATAGAAGGAAATGGAGGATCGTTTCTGAAACTTTACATTATTTTCTTATATAAAATTTCGATAACAGAAAAAGGATAAAAAAATAAAATAAAATTTCAATAGAGCTGACAGATGGATAAATGGTCATTATATTGGGAACCCTCTTCCAAACCTATCACAGGGACTGAAATTCCCCCAAAATTTGCTCCTTTATGAAAGTCCTCGTACTGCAAGCTTATGTTTGGGAACAAGGGTGACAGATAATATACTGATGGCATATAATAAGTTAGAATGAAACAATGGAGAAGTGTAAGTAGCTATGGCTACATGCAGAATGGGACCATAGGGTTTGAGGTATGGAAAAAGAATAGGGTAGAGAGTGAGGAGTGGGTTTCTAAGCAGCTGGGAATAGCATGTGGACATGAAGAGGAGCTGGAAACCAAGGGCAACCATTCCAGAACAAATCTGTATTTCCCCTCTCATCTGCTCAACCTTGAGAATTTGACCAGTAGATAGCTCCCAGAACCTCTTCTAACTTCAGTTTGTATGAACTCTACTTGGAATAGGATATAGGGGTAGGAAAGGAAATAGGAAGTACTGCTAAATATGAAGGCATTCTCTTTACATCTGAAATAATGAAGAACGGAAGAAAGTCAATTGCATGATCTCAAAATGGGACCATAGTGTATAGAAATTGGTGTTCAAGGCAATTCTCTGGCAAATGATGATTGAATCTTATGATAATCTATACATATTACGATCATTTTGTTTTTGTAAAGCTTAATAGAATAAACTTATTTACTCATGTTTAATAATTTGTGATTTTCATGCTCTGAGTTTCCCATTAACATTAGTGAAGATATTGTCTAAACTATTTATATAAATACATATTATGCGTTGTCTTCCTTAATGAAACACAATAAATATGCTTACCCACCCAATACATTTATTTCTAAAATTTAACTTTTACTTTTCTCTCTCTACTTTCTCTTCTGAGTTAAGAGTCATCAATTACTTTTTTTGCACTGTCACCCTCCTGGGTGTTTGAGATCCAGGGGAGCTCCCAGGCCCCCAGCATGGCTTTTGTGTCAAGATGTCATTTATGCTGCCCCCTAAATCCCCTGTTCTTTCCCATTGTAGGGATTTCGACCACTGAGCTGTGAGTACAAAATGGAAAATGTAACCAGGATGGTGGTGTGTGACCTTGGGAACCCTATGGTGTCTGGAACAAATGTAAGAGAGAACCAGAAATACTGACCGATTTCCTTCTAACTGGACTTTACAGGGAACAAATGGAAAGCTCTCCGATTACCACTCAGCAACTCAGCACCTAGCAGCAACAACAAATTAGGCAGGAAATTGCCAGAGTAGTGGGATTTCACATTACAGCTTACACAGAGTGAATCGTCTCAGGCTACAAACATAGAAAGAGGCAGGCTATTCTATGCTTTCTCTTTAGACATAACTCTTGCGTGTCGTTTAGTTGCAACAAATCTATGCAGACTTTGTTTTTACTACAGATATTTTCTTTAAATACTTTTTATTTGAATTTCAAAAGAAATGCAATGTAAGTTAAAGACTTTAAAAATAACCAACTTAGGACAAAGATTTTAGCAATGGCAATTACATTAACTTTTATTTCGAATATACCTCCTATATAAATATCATTCAGAGTATCTTCACATTTAAAAAGTTATCATAACCCAGTTTTTTAATCAGCTTCACCAAGTTTATATTTTCCATTATCTTACTTTAAGAATTACACAGAAAATTGTAGTTTTATAGCAAGGAGAAAAAATAAAGATTAATAATGATCTCCAACGTGCATGTGAAAAAATAGTTCTTTGTTCTCCTCCTCCTCATCCTTTTTCTTGTACTTCTCCTTTTTGTTTCCAGGTTTAGGAAATTTCCATTTGGGATTACTTGTGGACAATAAATAAATAAATAATTATACATATTTTTTGGAGATGGAGTCTTGCTCTGTCACCTATGCTTGAGTTCAGTGGCACGATCTCAGCTCACTGCAACCTCTGCCTCCTGGGCTCAAGCGATTCTCCTGCCTCAGCCTCCTGAATAGCTGGGATTACAGGTGTCCAACAATACGCCTGGCTAATTTTTGTATTTTTAATAGAGACGGGGGTTTCACCATGTTGGCCTGGCTGGTCTCAAACTCTTGACCTCGTGATCCACCTGCCTCAACCTCCCAAAGTGCTGGGATCACAGGCCAATATGTTCATTTTATCCCATTACAGTTAAGTATATGCATGGTAACTGGTAATAAATATTACAGTAAGCAATTATTTTATGAAGTAAAGTCAGAAAAAGAATTCTGAACCCTGAAAGTATTAACAAAGCTTACATAAATTGAACATACATAGTCCTCTATACAAAATTAGATGTTTATGATTACCAGTGAAATAGCCTGTTTGAAAAAAACTTCAAGGAAAGTTATCATTATGTAGGTTTGTATTAAAACAACTTCCCAAAGTTTATTCCAAAGAGTGCTAGTCCCCTGAGAGCAGCCTTGAAAAGGGAATTCTATGGTCACTGTTGAATGTCACGTCCTTCCTTGGAAGATTCAGGTATGTATTTACATTTTTAAAGATGCTGATAAGTCTTTCAGTTAATAAACCTTTTAGCCTGATGTTTCATACTTTTGCTTGAGCATTTGAAACTTTTCTCGAGTTACAATATTATGCTAGAATGATATTTTTGCTCTTTTATGCTATAATGTTGCCTCAATCTTGGGTATTCAAAAATGTGCTGAAAGTATGGCCGGGCGCGGTGGCTCAAGCCTGTAATCCCAGCACTTTGGGAGGCCGAGACGGGCGGATCACGAGGTCAGGAGATCGAGACCATCCTGGCTAACACGGTGAAACCTCGTCTCTACTAAAAATACAAAAACTAGCCGGGCGAGGTGGCGGGCGCCTGTAGTCCCAGCTACTCAGGAGGCTGAGGCAGGAGAATGGCGTAAACCCGGGAGGCGGAGCTTGCAGTGAGCTGAGATCTGGCCACTGCACTCCAGTCCGGGCGACAGAGCGAGACTCCGCCTCAAAAAAAAAAAAAAAAAAAAAAAAGAAAGTATAGTAAACTCGCTTCATGGGGCAAAAGTAAATACATTTGTCAATGACAAGTGCATTCCTATGACAGATTATTATTGGTGATCATGGATTGATTGTCCTCTAGGTTATAAACTCAGCAGTGGGACGAGGGGAGCTTTTTAATGTTATTTTATTGAATTTTCTAAACAACCCTGTGAGTCAAGTATTTATTTTACGGATGAGGAAATTGAAGCTCAGAGAAGTTGAATGAATTGGTCAAAGCCTCACAGAGGGTAAAGGTTAGAACCAAGATTCAAACCAAGCCTTACCGCAAAGCCCGTGTTCTATCTGGTCTGCAACATGGTGAAGAGCCCTTGGATAAAAACGAATGAGTAACAGATGAGACTTTAAAATGAAGCATTGAAAGAGAGAATGGGATGTCTACACTGAGATATTAGAACATTTTTCACTATCATAGTCCTTTTATCTGGAAGCTAATGAATCGTTTTGCTAGTTTTTGAGAAAAATCCAACCACCTATTTTATTTTATTTTATTTTATTTTATTTTGAGATGGAGTTTCACACTTGTTGCCCAGGCTGAAGTGCAATGGCACGATCTTGGCTCACCACAACCTCTGCCTCCCGGGTTCAAGCGATTCTTCTGCCTCAGCCTCCCGGACAGCTGGGATTACAGGTGCATGCCAACGTGCCAGGCTAATTTTGTATTTTTAGTAGAGATGGGGTTTCTCCATGTTGGCCAGGCTGGTCTCGAACTCCTGGCCTCAGGTGATCCACCTGCCTTGGCCTTCGAAAATGCTGGAATTACAGACGTGTCCCACCAAGCCCAGCATCAATGGCCTAATTTAATATGAAGAGGGTTACCTAAGACAAAAGAGAAATGAATTGAGGTGGTAGCTAACAGTGTTAGCATTTGTAGATGATGGACCACTCATTCCTTTTTCGGTATTAGAAGTGTCACAGCTAGACCAGAGGTCATCTAAGGTTAGTCTTGAACAAAACTGGCCACCAGTATCATTCAAAGTGGAGGAAAAATGGCAGTGGTCTTAACCACAAATGTGTTTATGTGAAAGGATGTCAATTCATTTTACCAGCAAATAATCTTTACAGGGAAGTAAATTGTTTATATTCGTTTATCTCTGAGGTCTATAGAGGAAACCTAATAGCTTTCTTATCTCATTCTTTAATGCCATTAAACACATCAAATTTTATTGCATTCTGTTTTGTTATAAAACACTTTGATTTATATTCTTCTTCATTTTGCACTTTAAAAAGAATACTCTCAGTGGGTTGTGGTAAAATTCCAAATGGAAAAACAGTGCTAAAGATTTTAAAAGCATCATAAATTGCCAGGAATGTTTAGTTCTATCTAATATCTTTTGAAAATCATTTTCAAGTGACTTTGTATTTTAACTTAAGAAAATATTCAAGGTAGTATTCAGAAGTTTTACTTCTGATTTTTAAATAGTAAAGTCATTTCCATAGAGTAGCTATAGTAATATAAGATATTTATATGCCAATAAGATTCATAACAAGTTGCAAATTTTCTCATGGGAAAACTTTTTTTAAATGGTGGGGTCAATGAAAGTGCTTTAAAATCAATGCCATGAGATCTGGTGTTTGGTACTAGTTAAGGACACATGCACCTCTTACCAATATGAAATTGTCACATCTTCAATGGTCTTTGTCCCAGGCTGATTGTTCTATAATGAAAACCAACATTAGGTAGCCTCTATCGCAATACAGTAAGTTTTCTGTCACTAGAAATAAGCAAACAAAAACAAACTCTCATCTTTTGGCAATTTTGGCAATTTTTTTTTGTTTTGTTTTGAGATGGAGTCTCACTCTATTGCCCAGGCTGGAGTGCAATGGCACAATCTCGGCTCACTGCAACCTCCACCTCCCGGGTTCAAGCGATTCTCCTGCCTCTGTCTCCCGAGTAGCTGGGATTACAGGCACTTACCACTACACTCGGCTAATTTTTGTATTTTAGTAGAGACGGGGTTTCATAATGTTGGCCAGGCTGGTCTTGAACTCCTGACCTTGTGATCCACCCACCTTTGCCTCCCAAAGTGCTGGGATTACAGGAGTTAGCCACCCTTGCGCCTGGCGTCTTTTGGCAATTTTTATTGCACTGCTCCTATAAGCCAGATTCTAAGCTAGAGTCTGGCAATATAAAGATAAAAACATACAACCTTCACTCAATAAGAAACTCAAAATTAGCAGTGTCATAAGTTGAGTGGTGGAAGAGTGGTAAAAAAGGAGACAGAGTATAAAAAGGAGGACAATTTTGCCTGGTCCAGCCCATAGAATCAGAGAATGTACTGCAGGAGATATCTCCTGTCCCGAGCTTTGAGGCGTGATTTAGGAGTTCTTCAAGTAGAAAAGGCAAGTAAAAGCTAAAAGTCTTCTGAAAAAGAGAGAGGAGGCTAATAGAAAATTGCTCCTTTGGAATTATTAAAAACTTCATCTGGCCAGGTACGTTGGCTTATGCCTATAATCTCAGCACTTGGAGAGGCCAAGGCGGGTGGATCACGAGGTCAGGAGTATGAGATCAGCCTGGCCAACATGATGAAACCCCGTCTCTACTAAAAATACTGGCGTGGTGGTGCACACCTATAATCCCAGCTACTCAGGAGGATGAGGCAGGAGAATCACTTGAACCCGGGAGGTGGAGGTTGCAGTGAGCTGAGATCATGCCACTGCACTCCAACCTGGGTGACAGAGCAAGACTCTGTCTCAAAACGGTAAATAAATAAATAAATAAAATAAATAAATAAATAAAATAAATAAAATAATTCTTGCTGGGGCATAATGCCTTATAATTAAGACACAACTGGGTTTCATTACGGGCTATACCTTTTATCAACTGTGATATTTTGAGCAAGTCACACTGAAATGAGAAAATACATACCTATAGGAGTGTTTGGAGCAATGAATGATATGACAAATGTAAAGCCATTAGGACGGTACGTGATTTGAAGCACATTCGGCAAAGGCTGGTGAACTGGTGCTACTGATTTATGACAAAAGAGATGATTTATTATTAGTTCAAATTATTAGTGATTCATGTGAATGTGAGTTTTTGTTAATGGTTTGATTCTGATACTATAGTGGCTGTGACAACAGATTTGAAAGTTAGCTTGCAGGGATTTAAATTCTAGCTCTGTGGTTTATTTGCACTGCACCTGGAGCAAGGTACTTCATCTCTCTAATCCTCAGGTTGCTGCTCAATTGTATAATGTCAGCAACAACAGCCCCTACCCCAGAGTGCTTTTTGGGATTACATGAGATCACGTGTGTAAGGCATAGTACAGTGCTTGGAAGAGTAAGTAACACAATATTACAGATGTGTTAACTATTATTTTTACTTCCTTATTTATATCACCATTGAATTTATTTTCCCCATGTTTTTATCTATTTACAGGTTATGAAAATAATAAAAGCAGTTTTAAAAATTTGGAAAAATTTAAAAGGAAAAAATAATCCGTATAACTGTAACCTCAACTAGAACATATTATTCTGAAACATTTTCCTATAATACATCCACGCTCCTGTACTGTAGAAGAATTTTGTAATTTGTAGACTTTTAAAACCATAGCTGAGGAGCATTGCACATAAACATTGTAACCTTCATTCATTGTTAATCGTTATTACATTAGAAGCATTTTCCATATTGTTGCATTGACTTCACAGCTATAATTTCAATGACTACATAAATGTCCGTTAAATAGAAGCATCATAGTTTTCTAAGTCAATTTCTGGCCAGGTGTGATGGTTCATGCTTGTAATCCCAGCACTTTGGGAGGCCAAGGCAGGAGGACTGTGTGAAATCAGGAGTTCAAGACCAGACTAGACTCTGTCTCTACAAATAACAAAAAAGTTAACCAGGTGTGGTGGTGTGCACCTGTAGCCCTTGCTACTTGGGAGGCTAAGGAAGGAGGATCACTCGAGCCCAGAAGTTGAGGCTGCAGTGAGCCATGCTCACACTACTGCACTCCAGCCTGGGTGATGGAGCGAGACCCTGTCTCAGTCAATCAATCAATCAATCAATCAGTGTCTTCTCGTGTATTTGGATTATTTTCAATTTAACACACAAAAAGGTGGCAGGAGAAGAGGCAATACACAACTAAATGGAGAAAGAGAACCAATCTATACTGTAACCTGAATCTTCTGGGGCCTGCAGTTCATTGCATGACTTCTCTCGGCTCTCAGCCACCTGGGTTAGAAGCAGAACAAAGGAGAGAGTTACAGTGATCCAGGGTGGGGTTTTGCAGTAATGAATTAACAAAATATTTTGATGTTGTGTACAAGCTACTCTCATGTAATAACTTTGTGTCCTGTGTGATTTTATTTTATTTTTTAGTATTCCCTGGGCCTCCGATTTGCAGTTCCACGTCTCGAGAAAACAAACATGAGCATTAACTTCGATCTCCAAATCAGAAGGTTAGACCTTTACCTGCCTGTATTATTGACAGCACTCAACAGAAAAGAGATCTACAGTGAAATGATGCCACCTGTCAAGGTCCTTGGCCTTAAAAGCTCATCTGAAATTAGAACCCAGACTTTCACAGCTCATTTATTCTTTGTTTTCCTCAATTATTTCAGTAATTTCAACATTTTAGGGGTTTTGAAAAAGAGATTAAATTATATAGACCAAGTTATGAGATAGCAAAATTTTGTCCTGGGCACCCTCCCACCTGCTTTACTTCCACTTTTCCTCATTCCGAAGCGCATGCCTTTCCCCACCCTAACTCCATGCTCTCAGCTGGGCATCAGCTAGTCCCTGAGAACAAAATCTGTGCAAAAAAGCATAGATTTTGCATTGGCAATCCTGAAATCTCTTCAATTTCCAAGAATGAATGAATCTCTGATGGCTTACCTGTGAGCACTGTGGCAGGATGCAGGTGAGATACTCTATTTTGAGGGCAAACCCTTCTCTAGCAATGATAAGCCTAGCCATATAGGTAGCTGCCTCTCTTTTCTAAGGCTGACACTGTTTGAGAATTCAACTGTGACTTCACCTTCTTACCACCTATTCTGTTTGCTCCTTCGTGGCTGAAAGTAATATTTTGTGAAAAAGAAGACCTGAAGAAAGTAATGTGGCATTTGGACTGGGGCTTCCAGCTGTGAACTTAAACCCATTAACTGGGTGATGGAATCAGTTGAATGGCTCTAGACCCATATTAAAAGGAAATTGAATGGAAAGTAACATACAATATAATATAATATAGTATAGTATATACTAGTACAGCTTATGAAATGTTCCTTTCAATAAGTATAAATATGTGTAGTAAGATGTCTAGTGAGATGTAAATATTTTTTGTGGTCTGCAGCTTTAAAAGTTTGAAAAACACTGATATAAACAGGACATGCAAGCCTTCTGTATTTATTTATACCATGCCTGGCATGTTGAACCCTTACTCTATTAAATGAATATGAAGTCAGTATCTACAATTTGAGTCTCAAACACTAGTGTGCAAGATGGTTAATTTCTAAGTTTATCTTAATATCTTGCAAGAAGTATCATTAGGGTGTGATAACTTTTAGAATAATGACTCCATGCAATGGATTACTTTTTAAATAACTACTTCAGCAAAAGGCTTAAGATTTTTAAAAAATATATAAAGTCTGTAAGAATGTAACAGATTTGTAAAATCCACAACCCATGTCACAAATTACTCTCCCACCCCAAACTTTGTGATAGATTTCTAGGGAGGAAGGTTTTCTCAACTTACCTTAGGTGTTCATTTCTGACCTTAATGAAATCTTTCTTGAATTTAACTTAGACATTTTCTGCTGAATTTTGGGTTTTTTAAAACTAGGTAAAATTTAGTGATGGGGTATAGATGGAATGAACTCTTCCATAATATTCCTTCATTTTACCAAAAGCATGTTAAATTATTTCTTTGTATCTATAAAAATATATTAAAGGTTTAGGAAGCCCTAAATATTTTTACTTTGGAAATCTTCTGTTGATATTTCTAAGTATCTTAAGAAAATGCAACAAAAACAGAAACAAAAAAAACAGAAAACATGTCTTGGCAAAGTACCACCATCCCTCCAGACAGTAACCTGAAGTTTCTATTCCTCTCCATCATTGTCTGCGCCATTGATCCTCCACTGACATGAAGCTTTGTGTCACCTGGGGAAAGATACATCTCTCATAAAATACACAACCTTTGTATAGAAAGGAAGTCTGGTACAAAGCAAATTCATTGATATTTCCTCCTCACTCTTGGTTGAAGTTACCAAAGAGGATGGATGCAATTAGTAGTTCATCTAAGAAGCAAAAGACACTAGGTAGTGTTCTAGAGGCCTTCGCCAAGTCCATCCTGTAGATCATCATTTAAATAATGAATTCAGTAATGAAGTGTCGAATTTGCTGTAAAATAGAAATGACCACATTCTTAACATTCCCCTTCATCTAAAACAAAGGGTCATGACTGATTACATTCCATTTCTACTCATGACTATTTTAACATTACCCTAAAAAAATATAAAAATGCAGAAATGCAGAAAGAATTGAAATATACATATAGCATTAAATTCCCAAAACATACATTATAGGTATAAAAGCAAGAATACAGTGTTTGAGGCCGGGCACGGTGGATCACGTCTATAATCCCAGCATTTTGGGAGTCCAAGGCAGATGGATCACTTGAGGTCAGGAGTTCGAGACCAGCCTAGCCAACATGGTGAAACCTTTTCTCTAATTAAAGTACAGGGGCAAGCCTGTAGTCCCAGCTTCTCTGGAGGCTGAGGCTGGGGAATCGCTCGAACCCAGGAGGAGGAGGTTGCAGTGAGTCAAGATTGCGCCACTGCACTCCAGCCTGGGTGATAAGAGTGAGACCCCATCTTAAAAAAAAAAAAAGAATACAGTGTTTGAGTAACACACTGTAAAAATTCAGTTACTAGGGTATTTGAGAGCTAAGCATTTATCTGCATGGTTTGCTGGCTGACTCCAAAGCTGTAAATAAGTATGTAGATGGATGGTTTTGCATTTGGTTTAAATGTGTTTAAACCAAAAATAAATTAAACCAAATGTTCTGAAGTCTAAACTCTTACAGGCATATATTGACTGCCATGACCTGCATTTAATGAATCCCTTTTCCACAAATAGAAGTCAAGAGAGAAATGGGCTTTATATGTTAATAAACTTAAAGTATTTCCTGTTACCAAATATTTGCATTAAGCGATCTCTCCATGCCCTCACTCTACATGACATAAACATTTTCCTCCCTGTGTCCAACAGGTCTCAGATTGCAATTGCCACATACAAACAGGTCTTGGTAACCATCTCAGAGTTGCTTCCTTAGTAATGGTGAGATGAATACTGTGTTATCTTTGCTGACATTCCAAAGACCGCAGAAAGCATAGAGGGAATGTTAGAATATAGGAAATAGGAAATAGTAAGGAAAAAGAAAATAGCATCTGAGTAATAACGTGAAAAACAAGTCTATCCATAGTATATAACATAGGGTGCAGTTGTAGAGAGGAAATTCATCATTCCTTGTGTAGAACCAGCACCAACAGTTTAAATAGTTCAGCTTCCATGGCGGTGATGGATGGCTTGTTTGGATGTAGCAGTGGTATTAGTGAGGGAGCTTTCCTTTCAGGAAAGAGGTCAAGGAAGCATCCAAGTTATTTATCAAGACTGGTTCCTTTCTTACCAGGAGATTTTGCTGACACCACTGGTATGCAGTAGCGAGTGTCATGGCAAGTCTGTGTGACAAAAGATGATTTTGATTAGCCGACCAGAAGGTCTGGACTCAGAGTCTGCTGCTGTTCTTGCCGCATTTCAAAACAGCCTCTAAAAGCCTAGTGTTAGACTTGTTTTCAAGGATGATTTCAATGTTCAATGTCTATTTACATATTCACGGTATTGTGGGTAATGGGAAGTGTGTTATTTAAACCACTTGGGAAGAAAATACAATAGAATTATGCAATAACTTATATGAAACTTTGTTTTTTCATAATTCTAATTTCCACAGCTGCCAAGCAGTAGTGAACTAGAAATAGAAAAAAGTCTGGTTAATCTGTGGCACAAATATATTTAAATTTCCAAACTAAAGAATTACTCATAATATATTTGGAACCATAAAGTCTACAATAAGTAAAATTACTTAATTACTTCTTAGTGGTTAGAATTCAGAATACTGCCTTAAAAACACACACAGACATTTTTTTAGTTGACTGATCCTCCCCAGATGTGATCTTAATAAAATGGCCTGGAAACTGGGGTTCAGCCTCTGGAACAAGTCCCTTAAGCTCAGTCACGGGTTTAGTGGCGATGCTCCATTCCAGGAAATGAGCCTGACATTTGCCTGTTTATATCTTTTATGTGTGGTTGCAGTTTAAGTTGTCTTATCAGTATACACAATCGGCCAGGACTTTTCAAAAGCATCATGGGAACAATTCTGCCTCCTCCTGCTTTGAAAGCAGAATTTTATCATATCCTTTCCAGCTTTCACATTTGGAAAGCTTCAAAAGCTAGTCAGAACCTATCCCATTACCATCCTCTTGGTGCTAGAGCTTGTCCATCGAATCAGAGTGAGATTTGATGACAAAAAAAGAGGACGCCTTCTCTTCCTAACAACACCTGAGTATAAACATGACCTGTTAGTGATGATGTGGCTGTGTCTCGGTTTGCTAAAAGCTGCCTAAGTTTTTAGTGACTTCAGTAAAAGCATAATTAGGATTATAAAATGCAGATGGAAGCTGCCTTCAAAACCCAGTTACTGGTTGAGACTCTTTGTGAAGTATGTTTTATTTTCCTCATAGCACATGCATTTTGAAACCCATGCATTTTTAAAAGTTGTTTCATATCTAATTATATTTGCTGGAGAGAAAAAACCCCAGCAAACTTAAAAAATAATTTTGCCACTGTTCAAAGAAGTATTGTTAAACACACACCTTCTATCTAGACACTCTTAATGCATTTTGTAAATATCCATGTCATCTCCTAATTGCCTGTTTACGAACTGCCCAACTTCCTTCGGTCTATATTCAGGGCATTGTGGGTAATGAAAAGTGTGTAATTTAAACCGGTCTTTTAAAATACCCTCCAACTCCTTGTCCTAGTTATCTGGTGAGTATGCAGTGAATATATGCTTATTTTAATACTAACTTAAGAAATAACCCGTAAGGAAGATAAAATTGCTGCCAAGCCAATGTATGGTATGATGCATCCCAGAGCCAAACACAAATGCTGTTTTGATTATGTATTTCTCTGCATTATTCATGCCAGCTCTTCTCTTTATTAGCAAGGAAAATCAGGAGTTGGCTGTGCTGTCACTTCCTATTTAATGGGCAATGAACATGATATGCACAGAGTTGTTAAGGAATTTGTCCAAGGTAGAAGTTGCAAAATGAACTCAGTTCAATACCTTTTTGGTTTAGCCATTTTAAAAAGTGTTAGTTTTGGCCAGGCATGGTGGATCGCGCCTGTAATCCCAGCACTTTGGGAGGCTGAGGTAGGCGGATCATGAGGTAGAGAGATTGAGACCACCCTGGCCAACATGGTGAAACCCCGTCTCTACTACAAATACAAAAATTAACTGGGCGTAGTGGCATATGCCTGTAGTTCCAGCTACCTGGGAGGCTGAGGTAGGAGAATCGCTTGAACTGGGGAGTCAGAGGTTGCAGTGAGCTGAGACTGAGCCACTGCACTCCAGCCTGGCAACAGAGGGAGACTCCATCTCAAAAAAAAAAAAAAGAAGTGTTAGTGTCTCCAGATATCTATTGTATTTCCAGATAAAGTGTCTCTTCATAGACAATTGTTACATTACTATTGATCCTCAAAGATCTTAGCATTTCTCTGTAAAAATGGTTACGATTTTGGAGAATGAATACACTTGTTTCCTGAATGATCAGGTTAGTAATGTATGTTGCTCCTGTCATATACAGAATGTTTATGATCATATATTGTAATAATACATCTGAGCAGATAGATTTAAATCACATGTCCCTGTGTTTTAGTTCCAACAAGGACAATCCAGACAGCAATTTTGTGAGCCTGCAAATCAACATCACTGCTGTAACGCAGGTGGAAATAAGAGGGTAAGTAGTAAGCAACGCATTGTAATAGTATATAGCCTTCTGTATGTAGGATTAAGATAAAATACTAGTGAAAATGATGTGGAATTTTCCTGATGCATTAGAGATCACAGTTCATTTTGGATATTAATTTTCACTCTTTTCTACTGATTGTTATTAGCTTTCCATTTGAAAGCAGAGTAAACCCTAAATAATAATTAACTCCAAGAATATTAAAACAAGAAATCACTTTATGCCGGGTGTGGTGGCTCATGACTGTTATCCCAGCACTTTGGGAGGCCGAAGTGAGCAGATCACCTGAGATTAGGAGTTTGAGACCAGCCTAGCCAACATCGTGAAACCCTGTCTCTCCTAAAAATACAAAAATTAGCCAAGCGTGGTTGTGGGTACCCGTAATCCCAGCTAATCAGGGGGCTGAGGCAGGAGAATCACTTGAACCCGGGAGGCAGAGATTGCAGTGAGCCACTTCAGCCTAGGTGACAAGAGTGAAACTCCGTCTCAAACAAAAAAAAAAAAAGGAAGAAATCACTTTATTCCCCAAATTGACAGTGTAGTAATCAAACTATAAAAACCAGTTGATAAGAAGCCAGATAAAATAGACAACCATGTGATTCCCTGAAAAAAAGTCTCAATTCTCCAATAATTATTTTAGCATAATGACATTTTAGCCTTACCACGCCACATCTGGAGTTTAATAAATGACTTACTCTCAGATGCAAGGGTCGATTGGATCTATATTTTATATCTTCTTTCTTTGGTCCTATTCTTTAAGGAAGGTGCCAATAAGCAATCAATTGAGAGACAGGGGGAAAAGGGTCAAGGAAATGACAACCAGCTGCAAAATCCATGCCTGGGGAAAAAAGAAATCAGAAATGGGTTGTGTGTAGTTCTTATCTTGAATGAAGTTGGACTTCGTTGATTTTTTTTTTTTTTTCTGATGATTCTGGTTTTTCAGAACAATCACGGATTTGGCTAAAAATGTCAACTGGTATTTTGGACCAAGTTGTCACTGGGGTTCCAGAATCCTGGTTTCCTTCCTTTTCCACGGTGGTTTACAAGCTTCCGTGATGACAGCTGGTATTTCTTCAGGCAGAGCCAGTGCTGCCATGGGTCCTGCCCTGCTGTCCTGGTGCCGCTGGGGCGCCCCCTATCGGATTAGAGAATAATAGCAATGTCTAACATGTACCGTTCCTTTCTGGGTGCTACTCCAAGTTAGCCCATCTTAAAATGAACTAGTATTCTCCTTGTATAGGTGAGGGAATTGTGGCCCAAGGAGTTGAAGGTTAAACTAGAAAATGCCAAAATGTAAATATAGGCAACTGTCTCCAGAGCTCATGCTTTGAAATGATCATGCTATCTATCCTGCCTGGGATATTGTTTTTTGAAACTTATCTACATAAAATCATATTCTATGTATGTTTCTGACTTTTTTCCATTCAAACCAATGTTTTTGAGATTCATTTTAGTGCACATGCCTGTAAGTCATTCATGTCAACTGCCTGAGTGTTACATTGTAAAACTATATCATAGTTTATCTTATTTTACTTTATTTTGAGACTGGGCCTCACTCTGTCACCCAGGCTGATCTTGGCTCACTGCAACCTCCACCTCTTGGATTCAAGTGATTCTTGGGCCTCAGCCTCCTCAGTAGCTGGGATTACAGGCATGCACCATGCTTGACTAATTTTTGTATTGTTAGTAGAGACAGGGTTTCACCATGTTGACCAGGCTGGTCTCGAACTCCTGCCTTCAGGTGAATCTGCCCGCCTCAGCCTCCCAAAGTGCTAGGATGATTATAGGCCTGAGCCACCGTGCCTGGAAAAAATATACCATAATTTATTTATCTATTCTACTCTTAATGAAAATGCAAGGCTTTCATTATTTACCTTTTTGCAATTGTTTTTTGTACATATCTTCCAGTACACATGGAGAAGAATGTCAGCAGACGATATGCTTAGAAGTGGAAATTCAGGATGAGAGAATAGGCGCTATTTAACTTTATGACATAATACCAAAGTCTTTTTCAAAATGCTTATGCCAAATTACACTCCTGTAAGAAGTGGGTAAAGTTTCCGTTTCCCCACACTGTCAGCTAACTCTCAACATGATCAGGTTTTTGAGCCAGAATGGTGGATCAGAAATGGTACCTTACTTTAACTTGTAGTCCC
This sequence comes from Trachypithecus francoisi, assembly GCF_009764315.1. NCBI lineage: Eukaryota > Metazoa > Chordata > Mammalia > Primates > Cercopithecidae > Trachypithecus > Trachypithecus francoisi. Next base: position 17,852,617 of record NW_022681474.1, on the reverse strand, counting down.
CTGGTACCCAATACCAAAAAGAGTTTGGTGTTACATATTTTTAGTAGAGATGGGGTTTCGCCATGTTGGCCAGGCTGGTCTCGAACTCTGGACCTCAGGTGATCCACCTGCCTTGGTCTCCCAAAGTGCTGGGATTACAGGCATGAGCCACCACACCCAGCCTTTTTTGCACATAGTTCTACTAAAAGAGTTGACTTTTTCTCATTAGTGTACAGAAATTCTTTTCTATTCTAGAGTTTAGGCACTAATCCTTTATCAGTTACAAAGATTGCCAGTATCTTTCAACAGTTTATGGAGTTTGTGGGGTTTTTGAAAAGTCAGATTTATGGGAAAATAAATTACATAAAGTAAAATTCATCCTTTTTAGGTGTCTAGTTGAAGAAGTTATGACATCAAAAGAACATACAATGTAGAACAGTACCATCACTCCACATAGTTCTTTTGGACTACTTTATAATCAACCCTTCCCCACCCCGAGACCCTGGCAACCTTGGCCTATTTTCTGTCACTATAGTTTTGCCTTTTTCCATCTATAATGTCATGTAAGTCATTGAGAATGATGCTGGTTTCTTTCACCTAACCTAATGCACTTGAGAAACATCTATGTTCTTGGATGTATCAGTAGACAATTTCTTTATATATATATATATACTTTTTTTATTATTATACTTTAAGTTCTGGGATACATGTGCAGAATGTGCAGGTTTGTTACGTAGGTATACACGTGCCATAATGGCTTGCTGCACTCGTCAACCCGTCATCTACATTAGGTATTTCTCCTAACGTTCTCCTAACTCTCCACCCTCTGACAGGCCCCGCTCTGTGATGTTCCCTTCCCTATGTGCATGTGTTCTCATTGTTCAACTCCCACTTAGGAGTGAGAACATGTGGTGTTTGGTTTTCTGTTCCTGTGTTAGTTTGCTAAGAATGATGGTTTCCAGCTTCATCCATGTCCCTGCAAAAGACATGAAATCCTTTTTTTATGACTACATAGTATTCCATGGTGTATATGTGCCACATTTTCTTTATCCAGTCTATCATTGATGGGCATTTCGGTTGGTTCCAAGTCTTTGCTATGATGGTTTCTCTTTCCTGCTGAGAAGTATTCCATTGTATGGATGGACGTCCAGTGAATTGTTCATTCATTCACTCATTCGTGAACATTTGAGTTGTCTCCAGTTTGAGCTACAAAGAATAAAGCTGCTATAAGTATTCATGTGCAGATCTTTGTTGGACTATTTGCTTTCACAAATGTAATTACTGAGTTGTATGATAAGTGTATCTTTACAGGAAACTGTGCAACTGTTTTCCAGAAAGGCTATACTGTTTCCATTATTCACTCCCATCAGTCATGCATGAGAGTTGTAGTCATGCACCATTTTTGCCAGCATGTGCTTTATGTTGGTTTGTATTTTTGCCAGCATGTGCTTTATGTTGGTTTGTATTTAGTCATTCTAGTAAGCTTATAGTGTACTGCTGAGTTTTAGTTTTTAGTTTTCATTTACTTAATGACTAGCTACATTGGGCAAATTTTCAGTGCTTATTTGCCATCAATATCTCATTTTTGGTGAAGTGTCCCTTCAAATCTTTTACCCATTTATTGGGTTTTCTGTCTCCTTATTATTGAGTTGTAGAAGTTCTTTGTATATTCTGGATACAAAGCCATTTACCAAATATGTGTCCTGTGATTATTTTCTCCCAGTATACAGTTTGGATTTATATTTCCTTAATAGCGATGTTTAAGGAGCAAAAGTTTGATGAAATCCAGTTGATTAATTTTTTAATGGTTTGTGTTCTTTGTGTCCTAATTTGAAATAATGCTGTTCCAAAGTCACAAAGATTTTCACCTGTATTTTCTTCTAGGAGTTGTATGATTTCAGGTTTTACACTTGGAGCTATAATTATAAGCTAATTGTTGTATGTGGTGTGAGGTGAGGGCCCAGGGTCTTTTTTTTTTTTTTTTTTTTTTTTTTTTGAGACAAGGTGTCTCACTCTATCTCCCAGGCTGGAGTGCAGTGGTGCAATCAAAGCTCACTGCAGCCTCCAACTCCTGGGTTCAAGTGATCCTCCCACTGCAGCCTTCCAAGCAGCTGGGACTGCAGGCATGCACCACCATGCCAAGTTAATGTTTAAAAGTTTTGTGGAGATGAGCTCCCACTATATTGCCCACTCTGGTCTTGAATTCCTGGCCTCAAGCAATCTTCGTGCCTCAGCCTCCCAAAATGCTAGGATTACAGGCATGAGCCACTGTACCTGGCGCACTTTTACACATGAATACCTAATGCCATTTATTGAAAAGACCATTTTTACCCCCACTGAATTACTTTGGCACCTTTGTTGAAAATCCATTATTATATGTGAGAGTCTATTTCTGGATTTGCTATTCTCTTCTATTGATGTATGTATGTATGTATGTATGTATGTACATCTATCTTTCTAATCTATATAATAAGGCTTGAAATATAGGAATGTATCCTGAGATTTTGACAAATTCATTTGTAAATTCTAGTAGCTTTTTGTTTGCATATTTCCTAGTATCTTCTATAAAATTATGTTGTCTGCAAATAAAGACTTTTTTCTTATTTTCCCATCTGCATATGCAAAAGTTTATCCAATTATAAAGTTAGAGGGGACAGTCCCCACACAAGATCATTTGCATTTTAACTGCAAATTCAGGTGATTCCCAAAACCACCCTCAGTGTCAAAAATTCAGTAGAAGTATGCAGAACTCATTGAAAGCTATTACACTTACAGAGATTATTACAGAGAGAAGAGACATTAAAATCAGTCAAGGGAAGAAATACATACTGTGGAATCTGGAAAAGGACCAAACACAGGGCTTCCATGGTTCTCCCCTGCAGAGTTAAGGGATGTTACTTTTCTGCTATTGACATGTGACAATATGCATGGAGTATCACCTACCAGGGAAGCTCACCCAAGCCTCAGTGGTCAGAGTTTTTACTGCGGTTCTACGACATAGGCATGATTGATTGATCATCTGCCCATGTGATTGATCATCTGCCCATATAATTGATCTTAGTCTCCAAGTTGATTGACATGATGTGACCAAAGCTGCCACTCTATATCACATTGTTGGTCTTTCTGGTATGAACAACCCCCACTCTAAATCATATTGTTGGGATATCTATTGTTATTCAAGGCCCCAGGCAAGCAAAGCTATTCCTAACAGGCATACAATTCCAAGAGCTTAGGCATTACCCCCCAGAAGCTGAGGGCCAAGGCCAGACCTCTTCTTGGACAAGATTACATTATTTGTTACATAGTTATGCCTTTCTTTTTTTTTTCTTCCCTTATAGCATAGACTAGGAAAATCAGTGCACGATCAATAGAAGTGGTAAAAAGAGATATCCTTGCCTTGTTCAATTTTATAAGAACACCATTCAGCCTTTTACTATCAAGTTTGATGCCAACTGCAGGGATTTTGTAGACACCCTTGATCAAGTTGAGGATGTTCTCTCTTATTTCTACTTTTCTTGAGAATTTTTAACATGAATGTATGTTCAGTTTTTTCAAATGTTTTTTCTGTGTATATGAAGATGGTTAAATTGTTTTCCTTTTTTATCCATTAAAGTGGTGAACTGATTAATTTTTGGTTTTGAATTTTAAACCAAACTTGCATTCTGGAGAAGAAACACATTTAGTCTTGATGATTATCCTTTTTAGATATTCTGGGATTCGACTTGCTAAAATTTTATTAGTGACTTTTACATCTATGTTCCTAAGAAGTACTGATCTGTAGTTTTCCTTTCTCACAATATCTTTTGCTAATTTGGGTGTCAGGTGAGAGCTAGCTCCATAAAATGATTTGTAAGTATTCCTTCATCTGCTTTATTTTCTGGAGTAATTCATGTAGAGTTGGTATTATTTATTCCTCAAATATTTGGTAAAATTCAATGAAGACTTCTGAGTCTGGAGGGTTTTGTGGGGATTTTTTTGTAGGAAGGTTTTGAACAAGTCAACTTCATTCTTAGACATAAGGTTATTTATAATATATATTTCTATTTGAATGGGCTATAGCAGTTTCTCATTAAAGGAATTTGTCTATTTCATGTAAGTTGTTACATGTATTGACATAATGTTGTTCATAATATTCTCTCACTGCCCTTTTAATAGCTGTGGGATTTCTAGTGATGTCTTCTCCATCATTATTGAAATGGGTAGTTTATATCTTCTCCTTTTTTCTTTCTTTTTTTTTTTAACATTTTCTGATCAGTCTGGCTAGAGTTTAGTGATCTTTTCAAAGAATCCTTTTTTTGTTTTATTAATTTTTCTTTGTTTTCTTTATTTTTTCTTTTTTTTCTATTTTATTGGTTTCAGTTTTTCTTGTTATCCTTTCTCGTGCTTTCTTTGGATTTGACTTTCTCTCCCATTTCTAGTTCTTCTACGCAGAAATTTTATGTTTGACTGGAGACTTTTTTTGTATATACGCATTTAGAGGTATAAATTTAGCAGCATACCAAAATGTTGATATGTTGGGTTTTTTGTTATAACTCAGCTTAAAATATTGTCTAGTTTTCTTTGTGACTCCTTCCTTAGTCATGAGTTGACTCACTGGAAGTGACTTGTTTGGTTTACAGATATTTGGAGCTAATCTAGATGTTTTATTTTTGTTGACTTCTAATTTCATTCTCTTATCTTTTTCGATGAGAAAATTGCTATTTTTAAAAATCAGAGAAAAAAACACAAGTATTATTTTTTACTATCTTATTTTTACATCTTTTCAAAGCTTATAATTAATGTATATGAACTTTTGTCTCCTTCTTTAGGCTTAGTGTATCTTAGTTTTTCTAGCCAAAAATAAGTTGAAACTGTTTCTTAATTCCAAAATAAATTTAAAAATTGGGAAATATTTCTATTTGTTAGGACATAACTAAATCCAAGACAAGTAATGGCTGAATATAACTGTCTTTATTCTCAATATCCATTTTATGAGATTACTATTTTCAATATTACTGTCATTACTTACAGTAAAAAAAGAAGGAAATTTCTATTCACTTTTGCCAATAATCAAAATAGATCATTAAAGTTGGGTTTCTCATATGAATGTGGTTACTTTAATAGCTAGATTAATGTCCAACAATTGGCCACAGTTTATTCACTAAGACTGTGTTAAAATCCTTTTTAGCCATTTACATAGTAAAACTCTTTCCTGCAAATATGCAGCAAAACATTGGTTTCAATGTTTAATATATCAAAGAACAAACAGCTACTGTTTGAAAATCTTCCATGTTCTCTCCCGGAAATTTCTTTTTTTTTGGTCCGTGGTGTTTATTCTGATGTAATTTATCATGCTTTATTTTAAGCAGTTTTTTATCTACTTTTTCTATAATTAAAAAACAAACAAAAATGGATTTATTTATTTGAGTGGGAAAAAAATACTGAGAATTTTTCCATTTCTTTCAAAGCTAGATAACATCATCTTTAAGCAGATCTGTATGCATTTCGTGGTACAAAGGATCAGTTTAGCACATGTCTGTGAGAAGTAAACTTGGCCACAAGAGACAGCACCACATACACTGAGTTCATGAAGAGTAGTAAGATTGCAGATTTTGTAAAATAATCAAGGTTGAATGGGTATGTACTAAGAGAGACCACAAACATGAACAACTGAGGTTTGCATAGGATACTGTCCACAGCAGGTAGGGTCAAGACTGTTCCATACAATACGTGGTAGTCTTTGCTATTTGGGAATGATAGCGTTTGAAAACAAGGATTTGAAACAGGATTCACAACACACTACCAAATCCTCAGATTTGAATTTCCTGATTGTGTACATACTTCAACTTACTGAAAACCTAATTCCTTTATTCCAGAGAAATGAAAACTTAAGTTCACACAAGAATCCACAAATAGGAAGGGGGGGAGGGGTGGCATTGGGAGTTATACCTGATGTAAATGATGAGTTGATGGGTGCTGACAAGTTGATGGGTGCAGCACACCAACATGGCACAAGTATACATATGTAACAAACCTGCACGTTGTGCACATGTACCCTAGAACTTAAAGTATAATAATAATAAAAAAAGGCATCATAAGGAAAAAGAGATTAAGAAAGATGATATTCAGGCTGCAAACCTTAAAGAAAAAAAAAAAAAGAATCCATAAATAAATCTTTATAGCAGCTTTGTTAATAATGGCCAGACATTGCAAACAGCCCAAATGTCCTTTGACGGGCTGATAGTTAAACAAATTATGGTACATCCATCCCATAGAGTATCACTCAACAATAAACAGGAATGAATAATCGACAGAAGGACCTTTAGGGAAGTATGCAGAGTCAAAAAAGCCAATACCAAAAGATTGCATCCTGTATGATTCCAATTATATAACATTCTTGAAATGACAGAATTATATAAACGAGGAACAGATTAGTGGTTGCCAAGAAATATGGAGGAGATAGGGACAGAGGGAAGTGGATGTTCCTGTAAAAGGGGGTCTTTGTGGTGATAGAAGTGTTCTTGACTATGTCAATGACAATATTCTGGTTGTGATATTACATACAATATCACATTTTGGTTTTGCAAGCTGTTACAATTGGGGAAACTGCTAAATAGTACATGGAATCTCTCCATATTATTTCTTACAACTACATATGAATCTACAATTATCTCAAAATAACATTTAATTAAAAAAAAAAACTAATTCCTTGCTTCTCCCAAAATGCAGTTCTCATGTTTGTTGTTACCATTAACAGTACCCCAGTCTTCTTCCTATCTGAGGGTCTCACTGGGGTAATGTTCTAGCTTCCATCTTAGGATGGAAGGGTATGCAGTGAGGGTTGTAAGATTACCACATTGGCTGTTCATCCTAGGCAAATTACTTCAATATATTCTGTGTTGCTTGCTTTCTTCCTTCTTTCCAAAAAATTCACTTTGAAAACCATGAACACTGATTTAGTTGAGATCTTTAGAGAACCATTCTTTACCATGGTTTCTCTGGATGTGAAGTAGTCTTCAGTGGGTAAATAACTGAGTTTTGTGACCTATGCTTTTTAAATAATTTTGATATGATGTTTTGATAGATTATGTGTTTCTTCATAGACTTCTATTTGATTTTTTGTTGCAGAACTATGGCAGGAAATTTAAGTCATCTTCACTAAATACCACTGCAGCTTAGGAGCCCCGAAGGTGCATTTTATATTAGAAATAGAGTAGATGGTACTTAGGATCCGAGTTCTAGATCTCACCTGCAACTAACCCTCTACTTTCCTGTACAACAGTCTTCCTTTCATGTATAAAATGAAGGGTTTTGATGATATCATCTCCATGGTACTGGTCCAGATTCAAATACATATAATTCTATGAACCTAGGGAATTTATGACCAGTCCTGTGGATTGATAACCATAAAAACAAAAGTTTTCAGAGAAAATGTGTTCAGCTTCTGTGCTGTGTTTGTTCTCTCTGCAAAATAAATAAATAAATAAAAGTTTCCCTAGAACCTCACAATAGACAATGGATTGTGAACACAAACTGAACTCTCTGTTGCCAAGCTGAAAGCAAACTCCAGCTTTGGGTGGTGAGATTGTCAAGACAGTAATAGAAACCCAGGCTCTCTGGGCTTCTCTCTGATGAAAGGAGTCTGTCATGATTTAATCAAACCAAGTAAGAAAAGGGAACATAGCATAATGACAAACCAATATAAAGGTAGAAATGTTTGTGGTATCAGTCCAGCAAAGTTGTGCCCTGTTCTTCTCATTTAACATTGCACAGTAAGGACATATGCAAAGAGCTATGCAATTTAGCAACATTTCTGTGGGTTGTCTGTTTTTAAAATGTAGTCATTCCTAGAAAACAATGTAGTCAAATTAACTTTGACCAAAAGCATTTGAGATGTTTTCCAATCATTTGTGGTACACAGACCAAAGAGTTTATCATAATTTTCCAGATGAAGAAAGAGAGATATACAGAAATTAAATTACTTGCCCTAGGGTCAGAATATAACCCAATAAATTTTGCTAACATTTGAAGTTGCCAGAGGCCATGTTAATTATTGGATACCTTCAAAAGGGCACTATGACATCTGATTGCCAAAAGAGATGTTTTCTGTTGAGGTTACTTTTAGTTGAAAGTCTAGGAATTCTTTTAAAGACACATTTTACCTAAAAACTGCTAGAAGATATTGGTTTGTTTTGAGGACTGCCTTTCTTAAGATTTTGTAAAAATAACAACTTAGTTTGTAATCAGCTTTTTATATGAAATAATGCCATGTATTGTGTGTCATTTGTCCAATGCTCATTTTCTAGGTATAAGTTGCAGGAAAAAAAATAATCATATGTCAAGTTAATATCCTACTTCCTTGATTACACCATTTAACTCTCTGTCTCTCTCTCACACTTGAGATATCTATAAGACCACTCTATAACTCAATCACACTTTATTTTGTTCTGGCTCTGGGCCTGGCTTTCCCGGGAAGCCAAAGAAATATAGGAAGGAGGAATGTACAATGACCGCTTTTCCACTCTGGTGACTTCAACCAGAAACTGTACTTTTTCATCACTGGACATTTAACACAACACACAGCATCCTAGACTTTTTTTATCTGCAAAAAAGAGTCCCATTTCTTGATATGGCTTAAAGCAGAGATTAAATAACCGCCCCCCACCCCCACCCCACCACACACACACACACGTTCTCACATGTGAAATAGATGGATATATAGGTTTGGTTATTCATCTCAACTCAGGAACACTCTCCACTCTCTTCTTTAGTGCCCACGAGATGAGATACTATAAAATAGTTGCCCTCTGGGTTGGAGAGCCTGCAGTAGCAGTTTCAGATCCTTCACCGTGGCTGTAGTCATTCTACTGGATGTCACTTTCAATATTTTTCCCTGTAGGGAATATCTACTCAAATAAATTGAAAGCCACTTTCTTCTGCTTCTGTTAGTGTACTGTCCACTAGTAAAACATTCTTTACCTTGGCCACTGCCAGCAATTAACAGGACATTTCATGTTGCAGAGTGTCACACCCTCCGCAGATTGTTCTACCCATTCATAACTGGGAGCCAGAAGAGGAGCCCCACAAAGAGGAAGAGGTTGGACCATTGGTGGAACATATTTATGAGGTAGCCATTGTCTATGTTAAAGTTGTGTTAGGGCTTTATTCTTAAGCCCTGTGCAAATAAATTCTATGTAGCATGATTACTATTATTATTATTTTGAGACAGGGTCTTGCTGTGTCTCCCAGATTGGAGTACAGTGGTTCAGTCACAGCTCACTGCAGCCTCGACCTTCTGGGCTCAAGCAATCCTCCCATCTCAGCTTTCTGGGTAGCTGGGACTACAGGTGGACAACACCACACCTGGCTAATTTTTGTATTTTTTTCTAGAGACAGGGTTTCGCCATGTTGCCCAGGCTAGTCTCGAACTCCTGAGCTCAAGCGATCCACCCACCTGAGCCCCTCACAGTGCTAGGACTACAGTAGATAGCATTTTGAAAGACATCAACCCAAGTTCCGAGCTGTATATACCGCCTAGGTTTGTGCTGTGATGCTATCATATTGTAGTGGGGTGTAGTGGAGTGTTCTGTTGATTAATCCTAGATATAATCACTTGTTCCTTAGTATGAGAGCCATTACCTGGTGAAAATACTTTATCTTCTTATTGTTGTTATTGTTGTTGTCATTGTTGTTTTTAATTATTTCCGTTTTTAAAAATATTTGGGCAACCTAGACATAAAAATGGCTAGCTTCCTAGACATTACTTCATTTTTTCCTATATTTCAGGTATCCTTAAAACCCACCCATCTTTTAAACTGAAGGTCACCAACTAGAAGGTACCAGACAGAAAATGTTAAGAACTATTCACTATTGTGCTAATATATATAGATAGATAGATATAGATAAATATATATAGATATATAGATATAAAAGTGGCCAGGTGTGGTGGCTCATGCCTGTAATCCCAGCACTTTGGGAGGCCAAGGTAGGTGGATCATGAGGTCAAGAGATCAAGACCATCCTGGCCAACATGGTGAAACCCTATCTCTACTAAAACTACAAAAATTAACTGGGCATGGTGGCATAAGCCTGTAGTCCCAGCTACTCGAGACGCTGAGGGAGGAGAATCGCTTGACCCCGGGAGGCAGAAGTTGCAGTCAGCCGAGATCATGCCACTGCACTCCAGCCTGGCGACAGAGTGAGACTATGTCTCTAAAATAAAATAAAATAAAATAAAAGCATACATAATATATGAGATGGGAATATGGTACATAGATAAAAATAATTTTACTTTTCATCCAAAGAACCCAAATTGGAAATGAATATCTTATTCTGAGATTTTAAATAGTTCGTTGATTAGTAAAATATTTTCCAGAAGTGAACCAGTGATGCATAAAAAGGAGTTGATGTTCTTTTCCCATTTCAGGCACTAAGTTGTGAACAGGGAGAGGATCTGTTGACCCATCACCTGAAACATTTAAACTTTTTTTCAGTTAGAAGCCAACATAGATGGCTGGGCACAGTGGTCCAAGCCTGTAATCCCAGCACTTTGGGAGGCTGAGGTAGGAGAAGCACTTGAGGCCAGAAGCTCAAGACCAGCCTGGCCAACATAGCAAGGCCCAATCTCTAAAAATAATAATAAAAAAATAAATAATTTTCTAAAAAGAAACCAACATATAGCAAAGGGTTAGTTTAGTAGTTGTTCAGGTTTTTGTTTGGTATTGCTCTGCTTTTTTTTTTTTTTTTTTAAATAAAGTCAATGCTAGCAGTAAAGAGTAGTTATTCCTATTTGTTTTCAAGGAACCAGGCATGGAATTTTGGTAAAACCATGTTCCAAGGCATTCCGTTTGAGGTTCCTTCTCGACTAATGCCTTCTGTTCCTTTCCTATGTAACTCATGCCTCTAATCTAGTAATTCTGACCATGACTTTCATCTTGAGCTACAAGGGACATGAATAACATCCTCTAAGATTAACAATAAAGCCTTTTCAAAAGGGATGAACTGTTTACAAACGTGGGGAAGACGCTTCAACTCCTGGCAGCGTCAGCATGAAACGCTCCGTCATCCTCCCAACCTGTGGCCCAGATTCAGGAGTCTTGTCCAAAGCTGGATCAAAGCTTTGCTTTAAGCTCTTTTGATAGCAAAAGGATAACACAGTCTCCAAGGCCATTCTGATTAAGAACCTCACTGGAAAAAAGAAAAAAAAAAGCCGTCAAATAATAAAGTTGTGTGCGCTGGTTTCTGCTCAAGAATGGTATGAAGTATGAAAATATATTCAGACTCAATCATTCTCAGGGCAGTTCTGCTTCAAATCTTAGCATAAATGTGGATCATAAAAGTTTAGGGTAGTTACTGGTAGTGCTAAAAGCAATCATCAAATATTCCGTACACTGCTAATCCCATGACTCAAAATATACTATATCAACAGTTGCCAAACTTCTTTGATAAGATGAATTAAATAGGTCATCTAATAAGCAAAAGCAATTATCCATTGTTTTATAGATCACTATAATTTTCAGAACTGAGAAAAAAAGAAAAAGACAGAAGAAAATCCCTGCTGACTTTAAAAAGACTGTAATAAATGTAAATGCACTCGGTGTTTTGGGCAAACCATTTTGTGTCCTCCAAGTACAGGATTCACGTGTTAAAAAACGTTCATCTCTTTATGAGATGTGGCCTTTCTTGCCTTGATATTTGCTGATGGAAACAGAAGGAGCTCAGCTTTGAAACGTGCACTTGAAATGAACTGTGGTGATCATGGACCCGCCTTGTCTCTTAATGGATGGACATTGTTCCAGAGGGTGAAAGAGAGTGCATCACATATGGTTGCAATTGACAGTCAGTAGTCAAGAAAGCGGAGGCAGATTTCAATGTAAAGAGAGAATCACTAAGTTTTGAAGGCATATAATCAAAATTAAAATTTCTAGCACTACGATTACATGAACATAAATTTAAAGCCAGCATCACAGTTATCGGACGAGGGTAGTATGGTCCTCACTGAGGAAATCCACTCTTAGAGCTTCACAGATTGAAGAGTTTTCTCTAAACACCAGCCCATGATGCTTTCAGAGTGCTTCTTGCCATTTCGACTCTGAATTTCTTATTTTCCATAGTCATAGTCCAGATGAGTTAAAACCAATAATACATGCTTTTTAAAATGGGTATAGAGTATATGGAGTTTGATTTCATCTCTCTGCCTTCTGCTGTGTCATTAGATAACATGTCACTTGTTTACAGCTGCACAATATTGGACCCAGCACCATCAGTGCCGCCATCCTGGAGGTGGGCTGGCCTTTCTCTGCCCGGGATGAATTTCTTCTCTACATTTTCCATATTCAAACTCTGGGACCTCTGCAGTGCCAAACAAATCCTAATATCAATCCACAGGATATAAAGGTAGGAGTCTGGTCTAATCAGTGGTTTTGCTGATTTTATTTTTATGATATAGAAAAAATACAAACTGGGATTGTTTAAAAAAAGAACAATGAAATCATTTTAAGTTGCTTCAATGATCATTGATCAGACCTTTTCATTTTATAGTTAAAACACCAAGCTTAATTTAAAGTATTACTCCTAAAAAACTTAAATGTCTTTTAGTTTTATTGCTCATGGTGACTTGTCATTTATTTCACCCATTTTAATAGGCACCTTTTATTTTTGGCTCAATTAGCAGCACACCCAAACCAAAATCATAAATAGACATGTCATGTCTGGGAGAATTAGTATAAAAATACTATCTTTAAAGTCTTTTTGGTCTATTGCCAAATTTCGTAAGGGTCTTTGCCAAAAGAGGCTCTTCCAGCTGTAGCCCATAGCAAGTGGTGAACTGTGATAATTTGCCAAGAGCCATGAGAACTCCCAGAATGGAATGTTCTGGACCCTATTATTTAATTGAAGTTTAAAGCCGAGAGCAGTGCTTTTCAAACTTCCTTTGAATCACCTGGCTGTCTGTTAAAATGCAGGGGCTGGGGCTGGACCTCAGATTCTGCCTCTCTGCAAGCTCCCACCTCCTGTACCTGATGCCAGTCTGTGGGCCCAACTTTCATTAACAAGGAGCAAGGAGCTGATCCCATCCAGATTAACATCCAAATTTGGCTTTCATGTTTTTCTGGGAAAGAAAGAAATTAATTAGCATAAGCCCTTGAAAATGCCACATTTGTACAAAGAAAAACAAAAGACAACAACCTCTTGTAGTCAGATATTGTCCTTAGGAGAGAACTTCATGTAAGAACGAATGTTCTCCTAGTAGCTACCAGGACACGGTGTCTCTATTAAAAATGGCACAGCACAGGCTTCATGGAATGCCAATGCCACCAGCCATAACACAGCAGGTCTGCCCCTACCTCGGCCAGTGGCACTGGGTCATTGCTCATTCTGAAAGGCATTCTTTTTCAACCCAACATGCCTTCTATTCAAAGGGAAGACTAAAGGGGTTCATTAGTAAAGGACTTACAAGACAACAGCCTCCTTTATGTGAAAATAATACATAAGGCCACTTGTATTACACAAGATTCTTTAAAATACTTGCTTCCTGGAATTTTTTTTTCTCATTTCCTCTCTGCTCTTCATTGAGATGATTTAAAATTCTTTAAGGACAGCAGTTTATTGTAAAATAATATCTGCAAATGCAAATGTGTAACATTTAAATAATTAACAATTTTACATATCCTGCACTGCATTTAACATGTACTTTCAGTCATAGATTCCTTGAGCACATGATTCTGCAGAGACCTCTAACTCTTTTTTAATGTAATGTTTAGTTTATATCTGACACTATTTATATATGTTTGTATATATTATGTAACTGGTTCAATGTACACCATGTTGGTTGTGAGTTATTTGTTTTTTTGTGGCATACTGTGACTGGGATAGTACTAATAGATGACTTGTCTTAAATGTTGACAGATTCTTGCAAACCAAGCCATAGTATATACTAAGCACCTGGCGTTCCCTACTCCCCACTTATTCTTTTTTTTTTTTTCTTTGAGACGGAGTTTTGCTCTTGTTGCCCAAGCTGGAGTGCAATGGCGCCATCTTGGCTCACTGCAACGTCCGCCTCCTGTGTTCAGGCAATTCTGCTGCCTCAGTCTCCCGAGTAGCTGGGATTACAGGCACGTACCACCACGCCTGACTAATTTTTTGTATTTTTAGTGGAAATGGGGTTTCACCATGTTAGCCAGGCTGGTCTCAAACTCCTGACCTCAGGTGATCCGCCCGCCTCAGCCTCCCAAAGTGCTGGGATTACGGTTGTGAAGCACCGCACCCGGCCCGCACTTATTCTTTAATGTATAGGCTTGGAGTAAAATTCTGTCTGAGGCTAATAAATTCTGTCTGAGGCTAATAATTTCTAAAATGCAATTCAATTATTTTCCTAAAACTTTCAATCTGTGGAAATTGAATGTAAGATTTAAATACAATTTAAAGTAATATCTCCCTTAAATAACTAATCATAGCAATTTGTGAATTTTTGAAATTCTAAATTCATAGAGAAGTTGAAATGTTACTGCTTTCAGGTTCTCAAAGTACTTTCACCTATACTTAATAAATGCTCCAGAAAGTCTAAGGGAGCTTTTATTAATAGACATTAAAAAACAGATAATCAAGAGAGTTTATATTAGTGGCTATAAATAATTGAGAGCACTGGAAATTATTCTCCTCTTATGACGCTAAATAACTTTTTGGTGAAGTTGCTATTAACTTACCTGGCAATTTAATTTTTCCTAGAGAATGCAAAGATTGTCTTTTCTTGATGTGACTTGGACTTTAGTGAAAAACAAATAATCTCTTCCCCATTGTTGTCTTCAACAGAATAGACCTGAGAAATTTTTAATTTTAATAAACATTTTAGATTCAAATTAGCATGAAAATGAATTGCTGTTAAAAAAAAAATTGTGCCATAGCCAGGCACAGTGATGTGTATCTGTAGCTACTCAGAAGGCTGAGGTTGGAGGATCACGTAAGGCCAGGAGTTTGAGGTCAGCCTGGGCAACATCACAAGACTCCATCTCTTTAAAAAAATTGTATAGTTAGTTTTATTTTTAGTAAGAAGCAGACAGAGGATGGGCTTACAAAAAGGAACAGGGAGGTGGCGGAAATAACATCTGTCAAGGCAAGAATTCAATTCCAGTATCCAATCTTACTTACCGGGGAAGTGAACTGAGGTTCAATTCCTGATTATTTGGTTCTACAGTTTCTTTATAAGAAGAGTCATATAGGAGCAAGTGTCTCATAAAACAGCTGCATCTGTGAGTAGTACATGTCTACAAGTTCTTCTCCCTTTCTGAAGATGGTCCAGTCCCCACTGCACTAGCCCCCAAAATGTTGCAGGCCACCGTGGACCTGTAAGAGAGGAGCTCTCTCCCCAGCTTTCTCAAGCTGAGGGATTGGCCATTTCCTTCTTATGTTTTCCTCTTTAATCATTCCACTGATTTCCTTTCAGCAAAATCCCTTCCCCTTGTGTTCAGATACACTTTGTAGTGAACATCCCCCTTCCTTATGTGTCCTTTTTTTTTTTGAGATGGAATCTCGCTCTGTCGCCCAGGCTGGAGTGCAGTGGCGCAATCTCTGCTCACTGCAAGCTCCGCCGCCTCCCGGATTCACTCCATTCTCCTGCCTCAGCCTCCCTAGAAGCTGGGACTACAGGTGCCTGCCACCACGCCTGGCTAATTTTTTTGTATTTTTAGTAGAGACGGGGTTTCACCGTGTTCGCCAGGATGGTCTTGATCTCCTGACCTCGTGATCCGCCCGCCTCGGCCTCCCAAAGTGCTGGGATTACAGGCGTGAGCCACCGTGCCCGGCCCCTTATGTGTTCTTAAGTTGCCCACTTTCCACTGGAAAAATGCTCTCTTCTTCATTACCTCTCCCTGACCCCTCACAGATCTCTAGGGAAACTTGTGAAAAATAAGCCAAACTTCCTAAGAAACATTTTAGAGGTCACATACTACAGGGATCCATTGCCACTAACTCTACAGCCTTCAGAACTTCCCAGATACGCCCTGAGAATCCCTATAAGCTCCCACATACTTCCTAATTTCTCTCAATTAAATCGATTTCCACCTAAATATCAGTGTTTAATGTAATGTACTTAACAAATGGATTTTCTTCTTTTTTTTTTTTTTTTTGAGACGGAGTCTCGCTCTGTGGCCCAGGCTGGAGTGCAGTGGTGAGATCTCAGCTCACTGCAAGCTCCGCCTCCTGGGCTTACGCCATTCTCCTGCCTCAGCCTCCCGAGTAGCTGGGACTACAGGCGCCCGCTACCTTGCCTGGCTAGTTTTTTTTGTATTTTTTTAGTAGACACGGCGTTTCACCATGTTAGCCAGGCTGGTCTCGATCTCCTGACCTAGTGATCCGCCCGTCTCGGCCTCCCAAAGTGCTGGGATTACAGGCTTGAGCCACCGCGCCTGGCCTATTTTTTAAATTACTCATATGGCAGCAGTCCTGGACATTGTTATTTTTTTTTACAAACACATACTTTGACGGCATCAAAGCCCTATTGAGGATTAAGTTGGGGTTTTGTGGACTGGCTTGAGAACTGAAACACCATTTAAAACATCATTTCTAAAGAGAAATGCATTCTGAATGCCAAACATCTAGCCTAAAACCTTCTGAAATACAACCAGTCTATAACCTGGATATGCACTGCAAGTACAACATATCCCTGAAAGTCTTCACACATAAGTCTCAGCATGTGATAAGACCCAAATAAGGTTCAGGTTTTTTTCACAGTAGAAACTGGTTACAGTTTGGTTATCCCAGCAAGTTACCCTAATGTCCCCAAAGTCAGGAGGAGACATTGACGGCTTTTGTAAGCTACCACTGGGATCATCCTGTAACCTTTGGCTGCTTTAAAAAATAGTGTTGAAAAGTTCTCACCCACAACCATCTCACTTGTTGCCCAAACACAGAGCATTAGCAACTAAATTGGGGTGGGGTAGGGGCAACCACACACAAATGCTTCTAGAAGCCAGTGAGTTCTTATTCTGAATATTTGTCTTGGACCAGGCACATGGCTCGTGCCTACGATCCCAACTCTTTGGGAGGCTGAAGTGGGAGGATCACTTGAGGCCAGGAGTTTGAGAGCAGCCTGGACAACGTAGCAAGACCCCATTTCTACAAAAAATAAAAATAAGTTAGCCAGGCATGATGACACATGCCTATAGTCCCTGGAGTCCCAGCTGCTCAGGGGGCTGAGGAAGAAGAATTACTTGAGCCCGGAAGTTGGAGCCTGCAGTGAGCTATGATCATACTACTGTACTCCAGCTTTGGCAACAGCATGACATCCTGCCTCTAAACAAATAAATAAGTAAATACTTGCCTCATATCAGGATTTATGGGATTCACTCAGCTTGTTTTGTCCATACTTTCGAACCTTAGGCCGTGAGGGAAGGTAGAATCAGGGATAGGCAACGGGGTGGGGGGCTGGAGGGGATCAGGAAAGGCTGGGTGAGCTGCACAACTGGGGTTTCCCCTGTGAGTTGGCCCCAGGGCCCAGCTGAGGTCAGCGTAGGGACATGGAAGTACCTTGGGGACGTCCCTTCCCACTTTCTCTTTTGCCTCCCAATGACAATGCCTCTGCCTTTGAGTTTCTGTTTCTCCGTGAACAGTTTCTGCTTCACCAGGTTCCACTGGTGTTTTCTGTAAACTTAGGGGCATAAGCAGATGCCCGGGAAGTCTCCCTCCAGGCTTCAGGGTCTAGGTCAGAGACAGAGGATTTTAACACCGCACTCTATTCACATCGTACCATCTACAACGTTTTGAAATGTTCAACTGTCTGCAGCATCCAAAGCAATCCATTAGAGCTAATTTTTTCCAGATCTTTCTTGGAAGAAAATTTTAGAGTTGAGTCAAGTATTTCTCAACTAATCTAAAGCCAGTACAATAATTATTTCAAACTATCAATTTTCTTATTTGATGGGCTTTATCCTAGGGTTTGGAGAGTCCTGCACACAGATTGTGATCTTTAGATAAGATGAGGTTGAAAAAGTAAAACCTATTGAGGAGCCAAAAGTTTCAT
This sequence comes from Trachypithecus francoisi, assembly GCF_009764315.1. NCBI lineage: Eukaryota > Metazoa > Chordata > Mammalia > Primates > Cercopithecidae > Trachypithecus > Trachypithecus francoisi. Next base: position 17,834,646 of record NW_022681474.1, on the reverse strand, counting down.
AATGAGTAAAGGATTCTTCTTTTTCTTTCTTTTTTTTTTTTTTTTTTTTTTTTTGAGATGGGGCCTGACTCTGACAGTCAGTCTAGAGTTCAGAGGTGAAATCTCAGCTCACTGCAACCTCTGCCCCTGAGTTCAAGTGATTCTCCTGCCTCAAACTCCTGAGTAGCTGGGATTGGCACCCACCACCATACCCGACTACTTTTTGTATTTTTAGTAGAGATGGGTTTTCACCATGTTGGCCAGGCTGGTCTCAAACACTTGACCTCAGGTGATCCGCCTTCCTCAGCCTGCCAGAGTGCTGGGATTGCAGGCGTAAGCCACTGCTCCTGGCTTCTTTTTTTTTTTTTTTTTTTTTTTTAAGACAGGGTCTCACTCTGTTGCATGGGCTGGAGTGCAGTGGCTCTATCTCTGCTCACTGCAACAACCTCTGCCTCCCAGGCTCAAGCAGTCCTCCCATTTCAGTCTCCCAAGTAGCTGGGACTATAGGTATTTACCACCCCGCCTTGCTGATTTTTGCATTTTTTTGTATAGATGGGGTTTCACCATGTTGCCAAGGCTGGTCTCAAACTCCTGAGCTCAGGCAATTCACCCACCTCAACCTCCCAAAGTGCTGGGATTACAGGCGTGAGTCACCATGCCTGGCCTAGGATTTTTCTTTAATTGGCAAGACCTTGTAATAGACAGCTAAGTGTGAGATGCAGAGGGAAAAGGCTTAGATGTGAGACCGTACCTAGGAAAGGAAGACCGATAAGATGCCCACATATAACCTATGTTAAGACTATGGAACGTTTGGGGCCCAAGTTCAAGAAAATAATCCTGAGATAAAAGTGGCCTGAAAGACTCTGTAGACTAAGAAGAGCTTAACATGAGCGAAAGCCAATGCTGTTTGTAAAAACTGCTGTGAGAGCCATGGAAAGTTGGAGGTTGCCACCGAGAATGTCTCCTGAACCAGACCGGTCCCATGGGAAGTCCAAATTATAACCAGATAGTACAAACATGGAAAGCAGAGACACCGAAACTGTCCGTTCATTAGGGATGAGAGTTTTGGAGTTATGTTTTGGAATGAGTGGGCCCGCAGACAGTGGCTTGGCAAATTTGCATAGTTTTGTGTTATCCTTAAGGGTACTTTCTTCTTCCTGACTGCCTTCATGTACCAGTTTTCCTTAATTCAGAATGCAGGCGCTCTTGTTACTTCCTGGCACAACAGTTCTTGGTTCTCTTTGCCTCTCTCTCTCTCACTCACGCGCACACACACACACCCTTAAAAACCAAGACATATGGCTAGGCACAGTGGCTCATGCCTGTAATCCCAGCACTTTGGGAGGCCAAGGCAGGAGGATCGCTTGAAGTCAGGAGTTCAAGACCAGTCTGGCAACCATGGCAAAACCCCATCTCTACTAAAAGTACAAAAATTAGCTGGGCATGGTGGTGGGCACCTGCAATCCCAGCTACTCAGGAGGCTGAGGCAGGAGAATCGCTTGAACCCAGGAGGCGGAGGTTGCAGTGAGCTGAGATCGTGTCACTACATTCCAGCCTCAGTGACAGAGCAAGACTGTCTCAAAAAAAAAAAAAAAATCAAGACATGAAAGGAAGAAGATTATTCAGTATATCTTTGCCATTAACTCCTGATTTCTTTGTGGAATCATTTTGACAGCCTTGACCACAGGAACCGTAATCTATGTCCTAGCTAAAGCATTATTTGATGGCCGTTACTTGCCCCTTCGACACTCAGCTGTCTTCTACAAACTCTCCTCCCAGGAAAAAAAAATTAACTGTTTATTATTTTAGAAGGTCTGATCAGGAGAACAGTAGTCAATTTTAATTTACTTCCTCTCCAATTGTGACGTGCTAGTGACATCTATGGCTTACCCCTAGACCTGGTCAGTCTGTCCTAAGTATGCATTCTCTTTCTTATGGGAATGCTACCTCTGATAGAAGAATTGTATTCGCCTTTTTAAGAGTGCCTGAAGATCCAATTCTCGACCACCAAAAAGAATTATACAGTCTGAGATTTTCACCTTCTCTTTGAGATGGTCTTCAGGTTTGCATATATATTTTGGAATGTAAAAACACCACGTTCAAATACTAACAAAAGCTTCAACATCACCAGCAGAGTGAGTTGATTCTTTTAGTTATGCTTTGCATGAACTTTTCAGGAGGTTAAAAAAGTGGGGTTTTTCTTTCCCTACAAACCCTCAACATTCATGTCTTTTTTTTTTTTAATTTTTTTTTATTATACTTTAAGTTCTAGGGTACATGTGCATGACGTTTATATCATGTACATTCATGTCTTAAAGAAAATTACATGGTGGACTGCCCCCCCAGGCTTGTCTCCACTTCGGTTTAATTATAGGCAAAGTACATGAGAGTTGTCTGTTGTTTTTTGTGTGCTAGGAATATCTGAAATCCAAAAACAAATTACAAACAAGAAAAAGATAGTGTGCATTGCTTTTGTTTGGGTTCACAGGGCCCTTAATCTAATTTCACCCAACTACCTTTCTTCAAATGCCGCATTTCCGACTGTATTGCACATTCTGGCTGCATAGTATCCCTTTAATCCATAAATTTAAACTTATGACACAGTGAAGAGTTTGGTAAAGATTATGAAAATAGAAAATTCCTGTTGGGCTAAATTCTGAGTAGCAGCTGTAGAAAGAAACATGTTTACCAACAATTATTTCCTTATGCAGAAAGAAGTCATTTTCATTTGCTCTGCAGAAGACACTTTAGTGGTTACCATCAGCTTCTCCTAGCACTTAACAAATTGTCCTGGGAACTGTCTGCCTATCATGGATGCTAAGAGGCCAGCATCCTCCACCCTCAGTGGAAAACCATGGCCTGGAGGTTCATTGTCAACTGTGAAAGAGGCTCCAAATGTTCATGTAGAAAATGGGCTTCAACTGTTGTTTAGATTTCTTGGGTAACTTCTTCCTTTTTGTTTTGTTTTGTTTTGTTTTTAAATAATTTCTGGAATGTCATTTCAGAAAGCTGGTTTGCAAGCTATTTGGAGACCTTTTGACTATGGTGTGTAAGAGTGGCATTCCTCTATTTGTAAAACAGTGTCGCAAAATACAGAGATGTGTTCCATCAACCCCCGCCACACGATGCTGTCATTCTCTAGCTCAAAGTAAGCCCTGTATCTTATTGAGAGACCACTTACAAATGTTTGTGAATGACGATTTACCCCAATAGGACATGTTCTTTATTTGTACACAAGATACATCTGATGAAACCACACCGGAAGTTAAAGAGTTTTCTTCGGGGTATTGGTTTTTGTTTTTGTTTTTTCTGGAGACAGCCTCACTCTGTCGCCCAGGTTGCTGGAGTACAGTGGCACTATCTCGGCTCACAGCAGCCTCTGCCTCCCAGGTTCAAGCAACTATCCTGCCTCAGCATCCTGACTAGCTGGAATTACAGGTGTGCACCACCAGCAGCCCAGCTAATTTTTATGTTTTTGGTAGAAATGGGGTTCTGCCATGTTGGCCAGGCTGGTTTTGAACTCCTGGCCTCAAGTGATCTGCCTGCCTCGGCCTCCCAAAGCGCTGGGATTACAGACGTGAGCCACTGCACCTGGCTGTTTGGGCTATTGTTTTACCACTACCACTACTATTACTGCTTACTGCTAATAATAATAATAATAGGCTATAGCTTGGGAATAAAGAGTCAGTCTCTCATTTTTTATAGTGCCTCTTCTCTGTAGTTTGGTTAACTACAGAGTTAACCTCTGTAACATAATTGTCAATGACCTATAAAAGAATTCACATGATTCATCTCAAAGCACAATCTACATTGCACACCCACATAGTATATGATAGAAAACATATGAGAGAATTTTAGCTAGCGATTTCCACAATTCTTAATTTTCTGTCTAAGCTCACATTTTATCTTATGCCATAAAAACTGTTCTATCAGATCCTGGATCACTGAGTATCTGTATTAGGCCATTCTTGCCTGGCTAAAAATACCTAACACTGGGTAATTCATAAAGAAAAGAGGTTTGATTGGCTCACGGTTCTGCAGGCTGTACAGGAAGCATGAGCTGGCACCTGCCTGGCTTCTGGGAGGCCTAAAGGAACTTTTATTCATGGAGAAGGCAGAATGAGGAGCAGGCACTTCACATGGTGAAAGCAGAAGCAACAGAGAGTGGATGGGTGGGGCAGGGAGTGCTGCACACTTTTAAACTCACAGTGGAAGCTCACTTAGCACCAATGCGATGGCCAAGCCATTCATGAAGGATCCATCCTCGTGACCCCAGCATCTTCCACAAGGCTCCACCTCCCTCATTGGCAATTAAAACTCGACATGAGATTTGGGAGGACAAATATCCAAACCATAACAGCAACCTCGATCAACTGTGGGGCTTCCCCTCCTCCTCATTGTGCCAGGCTCTTCCATGGTTCTGGGATGTCCCAACGCCCATAGCGCTGGGATATCCAAGGCCTCCCCGCAGGTCCACGCACTCCACCTCCCAGGGTTTCTGCCACTGGTCTTCAACCACACCTCAAACTACCCTGCCTCCAAGACATTCAACTCAACTTTCCTTTCTCCTCCAATTCAATCTCCTATTTTTATGATGGTCTCACTTGTTCTCGTCAAGAAACTTTTTCTTCCCTGGTATAAATGCTTTCTCTGACACAGTTACCCCATCCCACTTTCAGGACTTCCTCTGGCCATACCTTCTTTTCTGCCAAGCCTGGACTCCACGATGAGTTACTTGAAACATGCTTTTACAAGCCCCCATAACCTCCTGATCCTCATATCCTTCCAAGCCCCTGCCCTGAAAATCTCAGTCATGCATGCACAGTCCCACAGCCTGGCTTCTCTACCCCATAGCCTGATGGCACCATGACAGATTGATGTCGGCGCACATTCACGGAGCCACCAGCTTCGCAGGTGGTGATCGCTCCTCCCCATCCTCCTCGTTGCCTTGTCTAAACCTTCACCACGCTCTCTGTCCTTCCTAGGCAATAGCTCTATCATTACTGTTAGGAATGATCTATTTCCCTATCCCAAACCCCTCCCCACCTGCTAGGGTTAGGCTAATCTCATCTTGAATTACAATCCCCATAATCCCCGCGTGTCATGGGAGAGACCAGGTGGAGGTAATTGGATCATGGGGATGGTTTCCGCCGTGTTATTCTCGTGATAGTGAGTTCTCACGAGATTTGATGTTTTTGTAAGTGTTTGGTGGTTTCTCCTGTGTTCATTCTCCCTCCCGCCACCTTGTGAAGAAGGTGCCTTGCTTCCCCTTCATCTTCTACTATGATTGTAAGTTTCCTGAGGCCTTGCCAGCCAGGCAGAACTGTGAGTCAATTAAACCTCTTTCCTTTATAAATTACCCAGTCTTGGGCAGTTCTTTATAGAGGTGTGTGAATGGACTAACACACCACCCCAGCCTTCCACACACCTACTAATCATCTCTCTTCCATCCTCAATTTCTTTCCAACATTTCCAGAGAAAGGATGATTATTCCTCCAGCTCCATGAATTAACTTTGCTACATCAAGTATCCCCATTTCCCATGTCTTCAACCTCTTCTCTCCTTGGGCATTCCTTGGGTTCTATAAACTTTGTTAAATTTCTCCCATCTTCAAAACAAACAGCAAATGCAGTAATTTCACTCTATATTCTCTTCCAAGAACGGACCTCTTTCCCCTTCCATTTACAGCCAAGCTGTGCTTGCTATCCCTACTTTTTAATTTCTCATTTACTTTTTACACAATTTTACTTTTTTGTACATTGTTCATAATTTTTATGTTAAAAATGCTAAATGTTCATCATAAGAATATATCAGGTAATATGTAAAAACATAAAGAAGAGCATTTTAAATATCTAATAGTGTTACCATCTGTTTACTGTTATTTTTTCCATTTATTTATGCATTAACTTATTTTTCCACTTCACCATACACATTTTACTATTATATATATTGCCAACGAATAAGGAGGCTTGGCCAGGCACAGTGGCTCACACCTGTAGTCTCAATGTTTTGGGAGGCTGAGGCAGGAGGATCACTTGAGCCCAGGGGTTCAGGACCAGCCTTGGCAACACAGCAAGATGCTGTCTTTACAAAATTGAAATTCACTAGGTGTGGCAGGATGTGCCTGCAGTCCTAGCTATTTGGGAGGCTAAAGCAGGAGGATCAGTCTGCGTAATGAGCTTCGATTGTACCCACTGGGCTCCAGCCTGACCGACTGACACAGCCTGACAGAGTGAGACCCTGTCTATAAAAATGAAAAATAAGGAGACCCTTTTAAAATCTATAACATTATTATCATACCTAAAAAGAAATAAGCAAAACTCCCTTAGTATCATCAGATCTCTACCACTGTAACACTTTCAGGACCGCCCTTCCAGATTATTTCTATTTATAGATCTGCAATATCAGATACATCCATTTTTATTAAAAATACAATCTTACTACATATGCTGTTGTAAACCTGTCTTTTCCCCTTACAAATATATTGTATCTTTCTAAATTCCAATGGAGCTTCATGTCATCATTTTTAAAACCTGTCCAGTAGTCTTCTGTATAAATATATCATAACTTATTTAATCAGTAATCTGTATATGCCTACAAAGTGCTAAGCTACTGTTTTTCTTCTCTATTATAAATAGTGTTGCTACAAACAGCAATATTTTGTTTTCATGCCTTATTTGGGGGACAAGGCTCATCTTGTCTCTGAGCCATAGGGAATTTAAATAAAAACAACAGAAGGATTTAATTTCATATCTTTTAAAATAATTATCCATTTGTTAAAATCCATTCACTCTTGAGCTACTGCAGTTAAATTTCTACCTCCACCAATCTCTTCTGATAAAATGACATCTATAATTTTGTTCTTTTGTATTTTTACTTTTTTGGGAGCAGGGCCTCACTCTGTTGCTCAGGCTGAGAATTCAGTGGCGTGATCATAGCTCCCTGCAGCCTTGAACTCCTGGGCTTAGATGATCCCCTTGTCTCAGCCTCCCGAGTGTCTGGGACTACAGGCTTGTACCACTACACTGGCTATTTTTTTTTTTTAATTAGCAATGAAGTATCACTATGTTGCCTAATGTGTTCTCAAACACCTGGCCGCAAGCCAAGATCTTCTTGACTCGGCCTCCCAAAGTGGTGGGATTATAGGTGTAAGCCTGGCCCATAATTTTTTTTTTAATTTAATTTTATTTTAAGTTCCAGGGTACTTGTGAAGGATGTGCATGTTTATTACATAGGTAAACATGTGCCATGGTGGTTTGCTGCACCTGTCAACCCATCACCTAAGTATTAAGCCCAACATGCATTAGCTATTTTTCCTGATGTTCTCCCTCCCCCTACCCCCCTACCCCGACAGGCCCCAGTGTGTGATGTACCCCTCCCTGTGTCCATGTGTTCTCATTGTTCAACTCCCACTTATAAGTGAGAACATGCGGTGTTTGGTTTTTCTGTTCCTGTGTTAGTTTGCTGAGGATAATGGCTTCCAGTTCCATCCATGTCCCTGCAAAGGCCGTGACAAAATTGCCAAGTTCAGTGCATAAAGGTCTTTGCCCTTTACTCCTCTGCAGGATTTGGCATTCTTTGTCACTGTCTTATTTTTGCAAACTTTCTTTTCCTTGGGCTTCTATAAAAGCCACACTTCCCTGGATTACCTCCTACATCTGATCTCCCTACCTTAGCTTTCCTCTCCAGATTATCTTCGTCTCCCTGTTTCCTAGGAGGCTCTAAGTGACTCTCTGCTTTGTGTTTTGCATTTTCTCATCTGGCAATGCAGACCAGCTAGCAGGCAGTTGAGGTGCAGCTGGATAGGCACAGATGGGCCCCAGACCAGGCATGCAGAACATCAGAGGCTTGGCGAGTGTGCCGGTGGCTGTCAGGATTGGAAAGCAGGTTAGCATGCTGGAGTGGGGGACCTAGGGTTCTTGGTCAGAGAAGAGGCTGGAGAAACCAGCCGAGACCAGCATGTGAGGACCTGTGTATGCCACGCTAGGGAGTCTGGACTCCATTCTTCTGTTTGTCTGGTAGGTTTTTCCAGGTTTTTATGACATACCGAGCACTCTTATTTTGTCTTTTGTGGTGCAGTCTACATCTGCAATGTAGAAATTTCTTTTTATCATTCCATAGAGATGGGCATACTATTATTGCTCCTGTGACTACAAAGAGAAACTGTGTAAGAGAAATCATAATTCTCAAGGGTGGGAGTGGGGTGCAGAAAATTAGGTTTTTGTATTCAGTGGGTCCAAAGTAAAGAATGTCAGTGGGATATTCTGTGTGATTTACTGGAAGTCTCAAAATATTTATCCAGCCAGCAGATGGACCCAGCATGGAATCTGAGATAAAAAAGTAAGTTCTAGGACATTTGCAAAACAAACTCGGGGCTGAAAACAGACTCCACTGCAGCACAGTGAGCACGTAGCATGCTTTGGAAAAGTCATTTTCATCAGGGCAGAGTTTTCACCTAAAGGAGCGCAGGAACGTGGGGTTCAGCCATGTGGATGTTGGGTCCTTGACCACATCAGGCTGTTTCCTCAAATGAGGTTGGCACCTCACTTTTCTATCACCTCAGGATTCATCTCCCCATACAGAACATTCATCAGTTTAACTGGCCCTACTCTACAATGAGAAGAAAGTAATGAGGGAAGGATGGCTCATGTCTGAAATGTCTGAAATATCCTTATGGGGAAATGACTTCTGCTTCAAATCTTCTTCTTGTAAGATAAACTTCCCAGGAATGCATTCCTCATGCTTCATGAATTCTTGTCATCAAAGAGTGGAAAAGCTTGTTCCTTGTGCGTGCAGGTCACGTCACTGTCAACACACTGCTGGTAATCACATGACTGGATTCTCATGTGAATCATATTCCACTGAGAAAAAAAAAATTGCCTGGAGTTCAAGGCTGATGAAAATGTAGCAATTGTTCACGCATTTGTGTGTGGTATCTCCCACTTTCTTTTGCAGCCTGCTGCCTCCCCAGAGGACACCCCTGAGCTCAGCGCCTTTTTGCGAAACTCTACCATTCCTCATCTTGTCAGGAAGAGGGATGTGCCCGTGGTCGAATTCCACAGACAGAGCCCTGCAAAAATACTGGTGAGTTATGCCATTGTGCATAGAACTGAGGGAAATGAGTGGATTGGATAGAACTCCCAAATACAGATGGTTTTAACTTCAAGGATTGTTCTTAGTCTCCTTCACAGTTCGGATATTCCTAACATTTTTTGGCAGTATTTATCTCGAGAATGAAAAGCAACGTTTCTGTAAGAATTAAGGAGCACTTGTAATATAACCTTTTCACTTTTCTAAAGCTGCCATGGAGGCCACTTTGGGGAATAATGATGAAAACATCAACTGTGGCCTTTAATCCATTTCAGGAACATACAGTTTCCATTGTTAGTCCGTGCATAGATGCTGGGCTGCGGTAGTTTGAAGTGAGCGTGGACCCTTGGGGTTTTGCACCTGTCCCAGAATCTCAGAGTCTTCTGCTTATCTGGAAGAGGCAAGAATGGTGTGTTCAGGGCTGGGTATTTTGGCTCACACCTGTAATCCCAGCACTTTGGGAAGCTGAGCAGGGAGGATCCCTTGAGGCCAAGAGTTTGGTACCAGCCTGGACAACATAGCAAGACGCAGCCTCTACTTTTTAAAAAAGAATGCTGTGTTCAGGTTTCCTGGGCCAAAACTCCTGCTGAGTCTTAGCACTGGGGTCTGTGGCAGCTTAAGCCTGAGCTTAGTCAGCCCTTGGCAATACTATCTTCAGTGTTCATGAGGCAGCACTTTTTTTTTTTTTTTTTTTTGAGACAGAGAGTTTCACTCTGTCACTCAGGCTGGAGTACAGTGGTGCAATCTCAGCTCACTGCAACCTCTGCTTCTAGAGTTCAAGCAATCCTCCTGCCTCAGTCTCCCAAGTAGCTGGGACTATAGGCACATGCCACCACGCCCAGCTATTTTTTGCATTTTTGTAGAGACGAGGTTTCCCAATGTTGGCCAGGCTGGTCTCAAACTCCTGACCTCAAGTGATCTGCCCACCTTGGCTTCCCAAAGTGCTGGAATTACAGGCGTGAGCCACCACGCCTGGTCAGAGTCACCATTTTTTATTTTATTCTCCCACTCATCGTATTACGGCAGCTTCTAGTGCTTTATGTTTTCGTGTGAATATACATCCTCTTCCCTGACCATTCACCCTCAAAGTGAATGCCAGGGTTTATCTGTCCTCTGTAGACCATCTCCATGGAAAGTAGGAAGCTACATGCACATTCGCCAGCTATGCAGAAGTAACCAGAGATCACCTCAGAAGCTAATACCCTTCTCAAAAGCAAGCAAACAAGGGAAGTGGGGATGATGAACAGGTACAAAATATAGTTAGATAGAATGAATAAGATCTATTGTTTGATAGCATAACAGAGTGACTATAGTCAACAATTTATTGTACATTTAAAAATAACTAAAAGAGCATAATTGGAACATTTGTAACACAAAGAAATGAATGCTTGAAGTGCTGGTACCTCATTTACCCTGATGTGATCATTACACATTGTATACCTATATCAAAATATCTCATAAACCCTATAAATATATACACCTACTACATAACCATAAAAATTAAAATATACATATATATAGTAAAGATAAAACAAGAAAACAAACATTCCGTGCTTAGAGCAGGGACAGGCTGGGAACACTGGGTCTGGTATGGGGGAGACAGACCAAGGAGGTACTTCTTGCCCCAAAGCTGCAGTTCAGAAGCTCAGTCCAAGATGTAGTGATTTGTGGTGATACTGAATCAAAGGCCACAGTGATAAGTCCAGGGTTGTCCATCCAAAGAAGCAAGCCAAAGAGAGAGACATGGCTGGGCGTTGTGGCTCAGCCTATAATCCCAGCACTTTGGGAGGTTAAGGTGGATGGATCACCTGAAGTCAGGAGTTCCAGACCCGCCTGACCAACATGATGAAACCTGTCTCCACTAAAAATACAAAAGAAAATTATCCAGGCTTGGTGGCAGGCACTTGTAATCCCAGCTACTCAGGAGACTGAGGCAGGAGAATCGCTTGAATGCTTGAACTCGGGAGGTGGAGGTTGCAGTGAGTTGAGATCATGCCACTGCACTCCAGCCTGGGAGACAAGAGTGAGACTTGATCTCAAAAAAAAAAAAAAAAAAAATAGAGAGAGAGAGAGAAACCCTTGGCAGAAGGCCTCAGGGCAAATGAGTAATAAGAAAGGGAAGGTGGAGGTAGAACTGGAAAAGCCTGAACCAAGGAGGGTGATAGAGTTCTTTCTACAGGGCCAGCAGTCACAGTCCTGGCTGTGTTGAAAGCCTTCAGACACCTAACCTACCTATGCTGCCGACCCTCTCCAGAGTGGCTTCATCCCAGAAACTTTGAATAGCTCCTAGACTTGTCCAGGTGCCATAGTGCACTGGCCTAAAGGAGCATCCTCCTTCCCTCCCTGTCCTCAGTCCTGACAGCCCATTAGGTTAGGTAGCATGTTTTGGTTTCTCAGTATTGTTTTCTCAACATGTAGCATAATACCAGCTCATCTGTTGAGCAAACATGTGAATGACACAGTAAATGAACTCATCACAGACAGTACTAATAGCTTTTGGAATCACCGTCTAAAATGCTCCATGGTGTGCCCTTCTACGTGTTCTTAACCTAAGCGCTCTTAATCCTAAATCCAATTATAAGCCAATGATATATTGCAAGCCATTTAAAAGATAGTGTTGGTAGTGACTAAATTCATTAGCCACCGGACCTGCTGAATTCAAAATAAAATGTTATGACATAAATAAATACAAGCAGCCATTTTTTATGACAATGTTCAAGGATGCTTTGAGGACTAGAACTGCTCCAGCCAGTTATGACACTGAAATAATTCAAAGTAGCTATCACTGAAGAAAGGAAATCAGTGCTCAAGAAATTGAATCCCCGATTTTCTCGTCTGTAGAATGGAAATCCATAGGCTTGATTTACATAACTGAAAAATTAAAGTTTAAGAGAGGATTTGCAATTCCCCCTTTGCTCTCTGTCTCCCTGTCTGCCATGCGAAGAAGGTTTTTGCTTTTCCTTCACCCTTTCCCCGTGCTTGTAAGTTTCCTGAGGCCTCCCAGTCCTGCTTCCTGTACAGCCTGTGGAAGTCTGAGTCAATTAAACGTCTTTTCGAAAGAAAGAAAGAGAGAGAGAGGAAGGAAGGAAGGAAGAAGGAAGGAAGGAAGGAAGGAAGGAAGGAAGGAAGGAAGGAAGGAAGGAAGGAAGGAAGGAAGGATTTGCGAAAGATAAAATGTAATGACAGTATGAGTGAATGTTAACAATCAGTTGCCCCTTCAACTAAAGTGGAAAATGCACTGGGGATAAATAGTCTTCTACTCTCTCAGCCAATTTAGTGGCATCTGTGGGACCTGTGTGCATATGCATATGTGCAAGTGTGTGGGTGCACACATGGTGGGAAGGACAGATGCAGAGGTTCCAATACAGGAGACAAGATTCAGGAAGGATGATGCAAGGGGTGGATCTGGGCAGCCCCGAGGCAGCCATGCGTCCATGGCTTCATGCCAGAGAGGCACTAGCCCAAAAGAATAGTGCATTATTTTTTGTAATCCATAGACTTAGGGTACAAGGAGCCAGATGAACAGCCCCTCCTCCCCACAGGCTCTGCCTCTCCTTCAGTTCTGAATTCAGGGCAATTCATCAGGGGGTCCCGGTCAGAGTTATCAGATGATGCAGAGAAGGCTCATGAGTTTTTAAGGAAAACAAATGGGTGGCAAGTTGAGACCTAGGGAAGTCCTAAATTAACTTCCTTTCCATTCCTACACTCCTGTATTTACCTTGAATTAACTATTTTTTAAAAACAAAAGCATAGCAACATATTTTAAAACTCTGATAATCATTTATGTCAGTCCAATAAAGTAGGATAATGCCATATTAAATTAATCATACTCCTGAAAATCCCAAATGTGTTACCCATCACATGAATAATTTTTTTTGTTGTTGTTGTTTGTTTTTTGTTTTTGAGACAGAGTTTCACTCTCGTTGCCCAGGCCAGAGTGCAGTGGCGCCATCTCGGCTCACTGCAGCCTCCGCCTCCTGGGTTCAAGTGATTCTCCTGCCTCAGCCTCCTAAGTAGCTGGGATTACAGGTGCCCGCTACCACACCTGGCTAATTTTTTGTAGGGACAGAGTTTCACCATGTTGGCCAGGCTGGTCTCGAACTCCTGACCTCAGCTGATCCACCTGCCTCGGCCTCCCAAAGTGCTGGGATTACAGGTGTGAACCACCATGCCCAGCCGGATAACTTCTTTTAGTTATAGTAGAGAGCCCTCAAAGAGGATATTAGGATAAAAGACATGTAAACAAATCCTAGTTCTGTGTCTCATTAATGCAAAAGTTTTCAGGAGTTTTAGTCTGGGATGATGAAAAAGCTTTGGAGTTGGATGGAGGTGATGGTGGTTCAACATTGTGAATATACTTAATACCACTGAACTGCACACTTGAAAATGGTTAAAATGGCTTTAAAATGTGTGTCTTAAACACTCTTTGACATTCATTTATTTCATCTTGACAGTAGAAAATGTTTGAACTATGGAAATGGACAGAAAAATGTAATGAGCAAATCTCACTTAAATAATCAGTTAAACTTAAGTCAAACGAAGCATTTATTATGATAGAAGTACCTGAAGTTACATGACAAAAAAAAAAAAACTATGGCAATTGGAAGATTGTAATTCAAATAATTTTTTTTTTCTTGAGATAGAGTCTCGCTCTGTCACCACTGGAGTGCAGTGATGCAATCTCAGCTCACTGCAACCTCAGCCTCTCAGATTCAAGTGATCCTCCCACCTCTGTCCTGAGTAGCTGGGAGTACAGGTGACCACCAACATGCCCAGCTAATTTTTGTGTTTTTTTGAAGAGATGGGGTTTCACCACATTGGCCAGGCTGGTCTGAAACTCCTGACCTCAAGTGAATGTCTCGTCTTGGCCTCTCACAGTGCTGGGGTTATAGGTATTAGCCACTGCACCCAGCCTCAAGTAAATGTTTATGACACGGTAATGTTTAAGAAACATAACAATAGGGAATCCATATACTATTCCTTTTAGGATAAATTAATAAAGCTTTGCATATTATCATTTTTAAAAAGCTTCCATGGTGTACAATAGAACAGAAAACAATTGATATCATTCTCAGCAAACTAACACAGGAAACAGAAAATGGAACACCACATGTTCTCACTCGTAAGTGGGAATTGAACAATGAGAACACATGGACACAGGGAGGGGAACATCACACACCAGGGCCTGTCAGAGGGTGAGGGGATAGGGGAGGGATGGCATTAGGAGAAATACCTAATGTAGATGACAGGTTGATGGGTGCAACAAACCACCATGGCACGTGTATACCTATGTAACAAACCTGCACATTCTGTACATGTATCCCAGAACTTAAAGTATAATAAAAAAGAGACATCTACAGAATTCTAATATGCACTACCAATGGGAAAATCCTTCTGAAAAACCAATGTCCAAACCTATGCAGTATTAATGATTTGAAAAAATCAAAGTTTGACCGGGCACAGTGGCTCACGCCTGTAATCCCAGAACTTTGGGAGGCTGAGGCGGGCAGATCACAAGGTAAGGAGACCATCCTGGCTAACACGGTGAAACCCCGCCTCTACTAAAAATACAAAAATGTAGCCAGGCGTGGTGGCGGGCGCCTGTAGTCCCAGCTACTTGGGAGACTGAGGCAGGAGAATGGTGTGAACCCAGGAGAATGTTGTGAACCCAGGAGGCAGAGCTTGCAGTGAGCCGAGATCACGCCACTGCACTCCAGCCTGGGTGACAGAGCGAGACTTCATCTCAAAAAATAAAAAAGAAAAAGAAAAGAAAAATCAAAGTTCAAGTATGTTTTTAAATTTCCACTTCAGGGTATGTCTCATGAGTACACTGAGACAGTAGAGATCAATAACTAAATTGTTTTTGAAAATTGTATGTATTGTGTTGCAGGGCCCATTTTTTTCCTTCTATTGTTTCTCTTTAAATATTGTTGATGTAAGATAATTTTAAACTCCCGAATATCATAGAAACTCTCAGATGAAGGCCAAGGCAGTTCTTAATTTCCATATCTGGTTTTGTTAACACATATATTACTCTCTTTCTCTTATTGGTTCAAAAATTGCAAATCCTATGCCTCCCCATGTCCTGGAGTCAAAACAACTCTGGATAGAAAGTGATTATGCAAAGTTTATTCTAAAATCAAAAGCAAAATGAGACCTCCTATGTTTTTTGTTTAGTTAAAAACAACTTACTGAATCACATTTCTGATGAGGAATTTGAAAGTGCAAAATGCCAGCATCCTGTGTTGGGATCATAATTTCCAATTTGCATAGGAAAAATTTGTATCTACAACACTGAAAAATAATTTCTCCTCCACCCCCAGAATACCCTTCCCTTTCTCATCGTGGGCCCCTGCTGCTTCTGTAGCTATCACCTCCATCTCCTCCTCTCCAAACTTTCCTGTCTTCCCTTTCATTGCCCAGCTTCCAGCCACCTTGCCTTTCTTAATGCATCTCCAGCATTTGATACTATTGGCCACTTCCTGAAACTATCACATCTCTTGAATTCCCCCCGGAACATCCCCTCCTGGTTCTCTTTCTGCCATTTGGATGGCTCCTTCTTAGAAAGTCTCTTCTAAGATTTCTCTCTGCCCTTCCTTTCAATGCCCCTGTGCCCCAGGATTCCATCCCAGCCCTCTTCTCTTCTCTCCCATCCATTTAATTTTTTTGGATGATCATATTTCCAGTCCTTCCTAAGTGTCTTCTGTCATCTCAGACCTCCCTTACTGCATTCAAGCCTTAAAGGCCTGATCCGGGTGTCTAAGAGCCACCCCCCTCCTCATATACCCAAAACCCTTGTCTCCATGACTTCTCAAATGTATCTCCTCTCTAGAATCCCCAGTCTCAGTGTTACCAGCACCCATCCACCCCGTTCTTCTCCAAAGAGCATTCTCCATGCAACCTCTGTGTAGTCATCATGTCTTTATTCTATTTTCTAAACTTCTCCAAAATGTATCTTCCTCTCTCCATTTCTACTGCTTCAGTTCAGGGCTTCAGACTCACTCACCGGGGACTCTTGCAATGGGCCCCTATCACCCTTCTGCCCCCCACTCTTCCCTCTCTCTTCTCTTTTCTCATGTTACCCATGCCTCTAAAATACAGACTTGATCAATACCCCCTGGATATAAAAGCATGACAGGCTCCCCAGTACCTTCTGAATAAAATCTAAACTCCTTAGCACGCATAGGAAGACTCTTCATATAGACTTTCTCTCATTGCTATCCTACTTCCATCTGTCCATTTCACCCTCATATACCCTGCCCTTCCCTTTCTCGAGCATGCCCCAGTCTAGTACAACAGAATCATG